>NC_136059.1:710929603-711593406 GCF_964261635.1 Lissotriton helveticus | reverse complement strand
CTAATCGCTGCATGTACATACCAGCGAGGGATCCTGTGGGTTTGAAAGTATCCCTGCCCAAAGAGCAGTGCGTAGCAGGGAACGCTGCAGCCCTCCAGAAATGACCTCCAGTGACAACTGGCAATGGATCTGGCTGGGGGGACGGGGTGGTGGGGGGACGAGATGATGAACATAGAAGGAAGGGGAGGGAGGGATGTAAAAAGGTGAGGTGACAGCTGAAGTTAGGATCTGCACTTTTTTTTCCAGTTGAAACTGCCAGATATTTGTTCAGCTGTTCAGCTCTGAAATCGGGGCTTAAAAATGGCATTGTAACACAAATTAGTGCAGAGTTCAAAATCTGCTGTATTTCTTGTTAACTTTCATTATAGTTTATAAATATATATGTATGTATACGGAAATACTTTTGCACTTTTGAAGTGATTGAATGATTTATGCTTTTATTTACTGTTATATATTTCATATTATGTATCATCATGCCGTTGCCTTAGCCCTGCCCCTAGCCCCGCCCACTTGTCACACCTCTAGCTCCTTTTAATGAGTACCTGCACTTATTTTTTCCCATTTAAAGCACTGGTCTAGGCATAATAATATAATGTGGTAGTCCTTTGGATATACAGTCTGCCGCTGACCGTGTGGCCCGCAGGGGAGCATGGGCGGGGCAGCGCCTTAGTCCCACCCGGCACGCTCCAGCCGACACCAATGGGGTGCCTCTCCCTGCGTTCACCATTCACCTGCCAGGGGAGGGCCTACCTGTGGGAGGGGCGAACCCATATATGTATCGCGGTGGCCAAGGCTCGGCCTCTCTCCACCCCGGTCCTCCCGCGGCTCAAGCGCTGTTTCGTCCACCCCGTCGTCGTCGTTGTTGGTTAGGTAGGTGCCACTCTCTTGCCTCCCCCCCCGGCCCCGTCCCTGGACGTGATCAGGTTGCACAGGGGCCCTGTGGTAGGATGCCACGGGGGGGAAGAAGTGGCCGCAGCAATAACTGCGGTGTCAGAGCTTAGGGGTGCGGAGAGGTCGCGGGTTCTTTGTGGAAGCACTTGTAGAAGGAGTGCGCACGTTGGCTCGGTCGACTGAGGCAGCTTCAGAAGCGGTAGACTTAGGGTGCAATGTTAGAATGCCGAAGTCGGGGCACGTGGGCCCACAACTATAACTATTTGGTTTTAGTTAGAATGCCGAAGTCGGGGCACGTGGGCCCACAACTGTATAACTATTTGGTTTTAGGGCTAGCATATCCCCGGAGGCCCATGCGGAGTGGCGTGTTGCCATGCTGAGGGCGACCGGGATCTGAAATGGCGTTAGAGCAGTCCGATGCCGGCCGTCCTTGCGGTGTTATGCCGCATTCCCAGTATTCCCGTGCACTCCCCCCCGCCCCCTTCTCCCCCAGCATGTGCGCTCCAGGCGGGGGTTGCGAGGCTCAGATGAGGTTCGGGCGGGCCGGAGGCCTGGCGGATCGAGGTGGCATAACGGCCAGAGACACCGCGGAGCGGGTCACAGATAGCGACAGCAGATGCTTTGGATCGAGGTGGCATAACGGCCAGAGACACCGCGGAGCGGGTCACAGATAGCGACAGCAGATGCTTTAACCCAGCAGCAAACAATGAAACGGGCAAAACAACGTGCGACCTGCAAGTTACACGCAGATCACTCCACTGCAGATGCTCAACCATCTGAACCACCTGGGGTTGTAACCGGCTGTAGGTAACGCTGTTTACAGTGAACTGGTTCTCAACTCACGGGTTTACCAACTCATCCTTGCCTCCTTGTAGAGAACACGCAGGCCGAAATGTTTAGTTAAATGCGGGGGGCTCTTTACCCCTCTGTTATTTTGAGAAGTGCAGAAAATATTTAAATACACCACTAACGAATAACGTTATATACATTCGTTGGAAATTGTATACTGTTAGGGATAGCTAAGAACGTAATTTCATCTCCGAGAGAAGTTCGTTATGCCTTCAGGGGGTGTCGGCTTCATTTTCCGTCGACGCACTGCCCGGTTTTGGGCAGGTGACCACCATGAATCAAGGGGGTGTCGGCTTCATTTTCCGTCGACGCACTGCCCGGTTTTGGGCAGGTGACCGCCATGAATCAAGTGCATCACAGACGCTACTCCAAAAAATCAACGAGGTTAGGGTGTACCCCGAGCACGTTCCAAGTGCTAGCTGTGTTTTACAGTGGTCGGGCGGTTTTATCTACTGCTGGGAGCATTTATTTAAAGAACAAGTTATATGTCATGTATATATACTAAAGTCTTTGATGCACCTGATGCACTCCTTCCGCCCCGCACACATCTCTGCATCAACAGCGGGATCGAACCTATTGAAGAAGGGGGTGTAAACTCCAGGGAGAGACGGCTACTTGCTAATTTAAAAATGAATTCAATCCTGCACTTGAATGTTCAGTCTGAACCCTATTGTGTATCACATTATGGTTAAATTATTTAAAAGTAGCCAATGGCAGATGATATGATTGCTATTGGCGATCGCGCTAATTGTCTCGACCTCGAAATGATGAGAAGCTGTGTTGGATCTTCTGGATTCGAAAATGTGATCCTGCAGTTTGAGAAAATCTCTGCAGTGGCACAGCTGTACCAACCCCATGAGCGATCATTCAAGGAGGGGCGTATTTCAGCTCCCCGCCGGAACGTACTGTACTGAAGGAAATTTTAAGCACACACGGTAGGTCAGAACAGAGGCCCTGGGCGAGAGATCGTTAGGTGTACCAATGTCGAGAGGATGCCAACTTTATTTGTGTGGTTTGTTTTATATAGCGCAAACTCGACCCGGAGTACCGGAGCGCTTAGATGAGCAACAGTTGCATTACAGGCGGTCACGTCCATGTTGGGCAAGGGGCACTTCTCACACATGCAGTAGTCATTCATTGGAAAAGCATCTTTGCAGGATTTCTCTATAGCATCCAAATAGCCAGGAGTGGCACACCACAGTCACTTTGGTGCTTAGCCAACAGCAAATTGCATTAAGGGACTTGTAGTTCTACTTTTAACAAGTGAGGACTAATACCTTTTGCTGAGTGCTGTTAGCTTTAGAAACAAACTTGGACAGTCTGCTCATAGGGGGCATGGCATTGGACCCTTGGCTAGCTACCAAAGCTCTCGATCTCCCCTTTAACCGTGTTGGACGTGACCTTTCAGCCTCCATTCATCACATGGACACCATCTTTTGTGCAGGGGTTTTAGTTTACCCTTTCATTTTCTCAGGGTTAGATTCCTTCCTGATCTTTGGGAAGACGCAGCGGCCAGGCAATAACGCTGAGACGTAAATGGCTGCGGACAGCCAGCAGCCCCCCACCCTTTCTGAAGAGTCTGGGGAGGGCTGAGCACGGTGCAGTCTGCGATTGATGGGCCAAAAGGAAATGTTAACATATTATAGCATTTCTTTTTTATTTGTGCAATGAGTTCTAGGATCATGTTAGTGCGAATAGCTTCTTTCTTGCCAAGTGTGGGGCAGCTCCTCTCATGCTGTGGCAGATGCATGAGCCCCGTTTGTGTGACGAATGCCTCGTTGTGTTACGCGTGGAAATACAAAATACTGTTAGTGAGAATAGTCCCTCTCTTGAGCTGTGCATTACAAGCACTGTGATCCTGCCTGCATTGGTGGGTCTTCCATTGGATGCGATGTATAGATGCAGTCAGACCCTGTTGGAATGAGTATCTATTCGAGAAACAGTAGTTCCTCCCTTGCGTAGAGTGTGACAGACACTAGGATGCCTTAGTAGCTCCTCTCCTGTGTAGTTTCTGGCAGGACCGATGATCCTGCTGGTTTTAGTAAGTCTACCTTTGGATACGATACGATGTATAGATGCACTCGGACCTTGGCAGTGTGAGTAGCAGACGCTAGGACTCGCTTAGTCACGAGATAATAAGTGTCGGGCGCTAGGACCCCGATAGTGTCCGCATCCCCCGTCTACTGATCTAAAACGAAGGTAAAGCTTTGTTGCAAAGGCTGCTGATGCTCAGAATTGAGCACACCAGTAAACACCGCGGAAGCAAAGCAATGTATCCGAAAGAGCCGGCGAGACTTGCTGCCGGGCCCAATTAAACTGTGCGTGATTCAACTCGCAGAAATGTAAAACATTCCCCGCAAAGCAAACCGAGCCACATGGTGGGAAGTCGAGGAAGGCAGTGCACCGCTCCGAATGACAAAGCCCGGTTGTGATACGCAGCAAACTAAAAAGCGGGTCTAAATTTGCTTTACAAATAGGTTTCCCATGGCGTCCTGCATGGCTACCTGCCTAATTAATATTCATTAGGCACGTCGTTCTGTAAACGACTCGACTCAGCTCTCCCGCTTTCGGAAAGGGCGCGCGTGCTTGTGCGATGTGTGCCTTAGCCACTCATTTAAGCTAAGTTCAGGGTGGGGGGTCCACCCCCCCCGATACCAGGACCTGGACTGTTCTGCTTTCGTTTTCCTCCTGTTTGAATATGCTTCGGCCTGTGATTGGATAAGCATTGCCTGACATGGGGCAGCTGCACGAGATAGAAGGTATGGAGGGCGAGGCTCACAAGCACTATTAAAACAGTGATTAAAGTGTGTTTTGATAGTGAACTTGCCTACACCAGGGCTGGGACAACCAACTGTCTTTGTCTTACAGGGAGCAGTGCGACCTATAATACAAGGAAAAGTCCTGTGCTGGAATAACAAGCAAGCACACCCTTATTTCGTGAGCAATGGCGTCGCCCACTGTGGCACGCAAAACCGTATCTCGTGGAACGTTCATATGCAAATATTGCTCGCCCATTTACATTGTTTATTTCCTGGAGTTTGGCTTCCTTATTGAGTGCAATGTTCTCACAAACAAGACCTCCCAGGTCAGGCGAACACTCTTTTGGGCATTATATTTAATTATTACAAGAATGCCACAATTGAACGTGCTCTTAGGTAAGGTTCCTCCCTCGAAATCTGAAAGCCGTACTCATTAAAAGGATTACGAACAAATTCGCGCAAGATGTTCTTATTCCTTGTAAATCCTGGTGCAACCGTAATGGCATTTCGGGACATAAATTACGTGCTTCAGGTGCTGGAAGCAGCCCCGAGACACGGTGAAATAACCGCGTAGTGTGAGTATTGGCGGGTCTATTGTCTCTGACCAAGACGCTGCAGGCAAGACGTAATAATGATTCATATTACTTTTCAATGATAATCACAATTTGATTTGTTTTAGGGAGTGCCCCAAGTTTCACCTCTGCCGAATTTAAGTGCGGTAAGTATGGCCTGATGTAGCAATGGGTAAATCACAAACCTCAGATGGCTCTAAAGACCTGAGGTGGAATCAGTCAGGTTACTTGTAACAAGAGTGGCGAACATCCAACGCACCTTATTGGAAGTCGTCTAGAATATAATACGTTGGAATAGGAGCGAATGAATAGGATGCATCACCGAAATAAGTTGTAAATTGCGGCTGGAACAACCGCAGCGTGGCGCTATTTTGCTTTGACCAGCGGGCCCAACTCACAGTCAATATACCCTGAGCCAATGCACGGTAGGGATTCGAGATAGGCGGAGAAGACTTGCGTTGTCTGAATGGTCGCCCGCTTTCTCAGAGTTGAACACTCGCTCATTTACAGGCCGCCGGTTCAAGTACCAGAAAGGTCAGCTCAGCATTCCAGCCTAGCAAGGTTGGTAATTTGGAGGTCTTTCCCAATCCAAAATAGGTCACACCATGTCTCTTGTAGGTTTCGATTATTATTACCGAATTTAGAAATTAACTTTTGCTGATCCTAGGTGCAAGGAAGGTTGGCGTGGCCGAGGCGAAATTTAATCGTGTTACATTTCCAAGGTCCTGAGCAGGCAGTACACCGTGGTAGGCGGATAGATCTGCGGAAGAATAGCATAACTGGTCAAATGAGTCAGTCTGCCTGCGCCTAACAAAGGCATGCCTCCTTAGGTATCGTATGGCCTCCATGCTATCAGGTCAGGGGTATATAGTTTGGTTCAGTCCCTCCAAAACGCAAAGTTCGGGGGACTGCTTTCAAATTTGCAGCCACGCGTAATGCGCCCTCATGTCACGAAACTGGTGCCCAGGTAAAGCGCTCTGATACCCGATGTCTCGAGGTTGGTTCCCAGCCACTGGCTCCTGTGGACTCACCGCGTTAGAATCTAGATGGAATCAATGTAAAATATGTCACCAGCAGGGTTACAGAAAATATTAATGGAAAAACTATGGGAAATGAAACGAAATAGATTGGAGGCAAATTTCCTTGCAAATGAGTTGCTGTGTCTGAATCCAGAATTTCAGCAGGGGGATGTAGAAAGTGTGGAAGTTAACAATGTGAGACTTGGGTAAGGTAAGCTGCAAACAGACCCCATAGGACTTGTGTAAGATTAAGCTGCAACAGACCTATAACCAACTTAAAACGCCATACTGCCAAGAAGGAATGTAGGTTTCACTCCGCTTACCATAAAATGGAGGTTTTGGATAGCGATTCTCGATTAGTAGAGAGCTCATGAGCAGATAGCTAGTGGTGCCAATACGCAGTTATGACGCTAACTCGAGATAAAGGCAATAAAGTACCATAGACAGGTAGAAGGTATACTGCTGGAACTGGCAGACCTCTAACAACGAGCACCGCACGGGGACGACACTTCCTTAGTCAAGGGGAGTAGAAGTTTTATATTAAAAAGGGGTTCCCGTCAGATATAAAAGGGCACCTAGTAAACTTGGGGGTGTCTCCGACTAATGAGAACTTTGAGGTCAGTTTGAAGACCTGGAGAGGAGAATAGGGGGACGAGTTCACGAAGTGACCCTAAACCACACACCCCTAGAGCTATGGCGTTAGCAGAAGGAGCAAGTGAGACACCACTTCTGCAACAAGCGCTGGAGGCACGCAAGCGACCCCGCAACATCCCCCTGCGAGAGGTTATCGTGGGCGGAATAGTTCTTGCAACTCAGCTGGGCAAGTCGGTAAAGTACAGAGTACAAGTAGAGGTACAACACTGCGATACATGACAGGCAGTCAGAATACACGGACAATGTAAGATACTGTTCTTCTGGTGGTGAGCTTACATGAAAATGCCACCAAAAAAGGTATAATTAATTTCCTATGCACGGCCACCGGGCTCGCCATTCTGTAAGCTTAATGAACGTTGATAGTAACTAGTCTTGACTAGAATTGAGACCTGCTCGTTGTAGCATGATCCGGTGCAAGCAGTCGTTCAGAAGGGGTCGTTACTATGCGATAATCTCTGTATACATTATGTAATAAACCACGTTAGGACACCTTTAGAGATTGAAGAATGTATTGGCCAAGCCAGTAGGTGGGCTTTATCACGCTCACACTGGCAGGGTAGGCTCATTGAGGCCTAAACGAAGAAACACAAGTAGACTGTATTGCAGGCGCCCTTGAGTGTTATATGAAGATATCTGGAAGAAAGACCATTAGAGTCGTAGAGTATGGAATGATTCTAATTCCGGGGGAAATTCCCAGAAGATAAGGAACAGGTTAGGAGCGGGTGAGCTCCTGTGGTCTGAAGTTGTCCCTCGCAGGGCTAGATCACCGGTAGCGGTAGACCATTCCAGCAAGGGGGTCAAAAGATCCATGCATAAGTTCATGGGAAGAGAGGCTTGGGTTTCAGTGGGCAAGAACCAATACAAGGGAAAATTGAAGGGTACTATGAGGAAGACAGGGTACACGTGTCCAGATTGGGAGTGGACATATTCCTCCTGGATGTACAGGAGGCACCAAACAGCGTCAGGATGTAAGTAGCTAAGTGGGTGGGGGGCTCTGTCATCGACGGGGGCCTCCTCCAGAGCTGTGGCGTAGTACAGGGCGATCTAGAAGCAGACGGGTACAGTAAGGGTATCTCTGTGGCAGAAGGGTACAGTAAGGGTACCTCTGCCTGGCACAGTAAGGGTGCCTGAGCCAAGGACCAGGAGCCGAAGGAGGTTCCGGGAAACCGCGTCGGCGCCCCGTTAGTCCTTCGGGCGGTCAGGGGGCCTGAACCGACCGGGGGTGTGCCACACCGCTCCGCCCTGACAGGGGGGGCGGGAGTATAACGAAGTTGGTAATGTGCTGCACCGTCAGAGCATCGACTCGCCGTGCAAGATGGCTCCTTAGGCATGCGGGACAGCGAGGGGCTGCCTGTTTTGGATCGCCAGTAAGATGACCCACCTTAAAACGTGTGTTGTATGAAATAAACCTGCAGCAGTTCTTTCCCATAAATATGTCTCCAGAGTTTCATTGGGTAGGAATTGTGTATATGTGCGGGCGGGAGTGAATGGCGGTGTGGGCACTATGGATTGACACACTCCATTTCAGCGTGCAGTGCTCTTCAGATTCATTAAACTGAAATCTGCACATAAACTGTTTGCATACCATCACGCTTGTCGTTTCCAGTTCCGGGTTCACGATAGCACGGTGCGGTGCTGAGGTACGGTGCCGAGTAGCTTAGGAGGCCTGGGAGGCAGACGGCGGAGGAGTAGAGAGGCGACTGTAGACGCTGCAGTGGACTGCGGTTGTGGTGGCGGGAGTTGCCGATTGCTGAGGAAAAGAGCAGGTATTGTATGTAGTACTCTAGCACTTCGGTGGGGCGATAGAGGCGGCAGAATTGTAGAGCCCTCGCTTACCTCTCCCCACGTATCTTTCTTGCTGTACTATCTGCCCCTGCGACAGCGGCTCCAGGACAACCAGCATAATTACGCCACCTGCATAAGCCCTTGCAGGCCTACACGGGTTCTTAGCTGCTTAGTTTCCACTCCGCATTAGGAGATGAGCGCAGCAGCCGCAAGTGGCTGCCGTAAAGTGTGTGCCCTGCTCCCCTGCAGAAACGGGCCTGGCTAGAGCTGGGTGCAGCTTGTGGGTGGAGTTTGGTGTGCCCCGCTCGATCCCCGCAGCCCTGAAGTATTAAAACCTTAAATCCTGAGTTATATTTCCAGTTTCATCAAATATTAGCCATCAGCATTCATCAGCCACAACTTTACTAGTCATCAAAGAGGATTTAAAGTGTCTATAGAAAGCATTTGCTTCAATTGGACAGCAGTCTCTCTACCAATAAAAAAAAAATAGGCACTATCTCTATTGGGCTCTTTTCTATAGATCGAGAAAACTTCTCCATCCTGGGTGATTTTAATTTTCATTTAGAACGGCATGACTCATCCGACACCTTAAGTCTCATTGAAGCCTTGGGGTCCTGCGGACTCACGCAACGAGTCAGCGGAGTTACTCATCGTGCTGGCCATACTCTTGATGGTATTTTTTCTAATGACCATCGCCTAACCACCTTGGATCCAGTGCACCTGTCATGGTCTGATCACCTTGCCGTTCCATTCCTTCTAGAACATCATGGGTTGGAGGGAAGTGTCAAGGCCAACCATACAATGGAAGTGGCCAGAAATTTTAGGAACATTAGCAGCGATTCCTTCGTGCCCTGGGCTGCCAGTCTGTCTATTACTGACCTGGACACCGCACAGACCGCGGTCGGCCATTTTGAACAGGCCACTACAGAGGCCCTGAATGAATTGGCCCCAGTACAGACTTGCCGTCGAGCAAGAAAGAGACCATCTGCCCCATGGTTCTCAGACTCCCTCAGACTCCTTAGGCAAGAGGTGAGGAGGAAGGAGAGACTCTGGCACTCTAGCTGGGACTTCAAAAACAAGGAAGCCCATAAAGCTCTGGTGAGGAGATATAAAGCTGAAATCACTCAGGCCAAACAAGATCCCTTTGTAGCCTTAACATCTTCGCTTTCCTCACCAAAGGAGCTTTTCAAAATTGTAGACTCATTAGTCACTCTACAAGCCCCTGATACTGTTGTCCCATCGCAAGACCTATGTGACCGGATCGCCTCCTTCTTTCACACAAAAATCCAGGACATCCACACGGCTCTTGAGGAACAAAGAGCCTGTATCAGTGCACCCTCTGCTCGGGTTGAGATGATTACGATCTCCCCTAGCACCCCTCTTTCGAGCACACTGGACTGTTTTCCCCCGCTGGCTTTGCAAGACCTTGAGATCTTGCTCACTAAGACCAAATCTGGCTCCCCCTTGGACATCTGCCCTCTAAAAATTATCAAGCAGTGCAAGGTGCCCCTTCTACCTCCTCTGCTAGAAATCATGAACTTGGCGATGAGAGATGGCATCTTCCCCCTGGAGTGGAAGAGCGCAGTGGTTAAACCTCTGTTGAAGAAGGCATCCCTTGACCCGGAGGTCCTAAAAAACTTCCGCCCAATCTCGCTGCTCCCAGCCCCCGCGAAGATGCTTGAGCTACATCTTAACAAGCATCTTGCTGCCTTTGTCGAAGGCTCGGGCTGTCTGGACTTTTCCCAGCATGGATTCAGGAGGGAACACAGTACCGAGTCGGCCCTCACCATCGTGCTTGATAAGATCCGCACTACAGTGGATGGGGGCCAGACTACCCTCTTGGTCCTGCTGGACTTAACTGCGGCCTTCGATACCCTCTCTCCCTTAGTACTTACATCTCGGCTAAGGGAGGTAGGGGTGAGGGACGCAGCTCTGGACCTTCTGACCTCCTTCCTCGCGGGCAGGACACAAAGAGTCAAATTGGGGAAGTTTCTATCTCCGTCCCGACCTGTGCGATGTGGGGTCCCTCAAGGGTCGGCTCTCAGTCCGACCCTATTTAACATTTATGTGACCCCACTAGCCAGATCAATAAGATCTTTCGGGATGGAGGTAGTCTCTTACGCAGATGATGCCTAAATCCTCGTCTCTCTCTCCCATTCAGATGTACCTACCGCCTCCAAATTTAGATCTTGCATGGAGGCGGTCGGTCAGTGGATGATCATGAATTCACTTAAGCTTAATGGGGAGAAGACTGAGGTGATGGTATTTGGAGGGAAAGAGAACATCTGGTCTGCCAGCTGGTGGCCCGACTCCTTAGGAGCCTGCCCTTCCCCCACTACATCGGCTAAGAACTTAGGGGTGACTATAGACCCGGCCCTGGATTTGGGCAAACAGGTGAGTAGGACCATCTCCACCTGTTGGGGCCTAATCCACACCCTACGAAAGATCAGGAAATACCTTTCCTTGCAGTCCAGAAAGTAAATAGCGGCTGCACTTATTGGCTCACGCCTGGACTACTGTAATGCGCTGTATGCGGGGCTCAATAGGAGCCTCCTGCAGCGCTTACTGGTGGTTCAGAATGCTGCAGCCAGATTTGCACTGGATGCCCCTCGACGCTCCTCGGCCACAGTGGCCAGGAAAGCGTTGCATTGGCTACCAGTGGAACACCGTGTTCGGTTCAAGGTCTTATGTATGACCTATAGAGCCATTGCTAAAGGTAGTGACACGGGAGTTGGATCTATCATCTCCCACTATATCCCCGGAAGGAACCTGCTCTCCTCCGGGAAATTGCTCCTGACAGTCCCCCGGATTCGGAGATCCAAGTGGGGTGGTAAGGCCTTTTCTACCCTGGCCCCCAAATGGTGGAATGATCTTCCGCTTGATCTCAGATCTTTACCTTCCCTTCTGAAATTTCGAAAGGCTTTAAAAACTCGCCTCTTCCTACAAGCCTATGTGTAAGGATGGATGTTTTAATTTTGATGTGATTGTTAGGCGCCTTGATACCTGCGGGTTATTGTTTTTGCGCGTTATAAATTTTATTCAAATCAAAACAAATCTATAGAATTAACAAACAGCAAAGGCTATCTGGTTTATTACAGTCCAGAGAACATTGGAGGGTACATACACAGCGCCTGTTGATCATGAAGGTTATAACTGCAACAATATCGGCAAGCCTACCCAAAACGCCAAAAACGCAAATTGTAAAACGTGTGGCATGTTCGTGCCCCTCCTGTTGGTAGTCTGGTAGTCTATACTTGAGAAACTGGTGCTCAGCAGGCGGTGAGGTGGCGCTTATTGGTGCTGCTTTTACCATCTACTTTGTTATACAAATCCCCGGGTAGGGATCTACAGACTCAGACTTGTGGAAGAGACACTGGAATACAAATAAGGCACACATAAGCACTAGTTTAATTTTGAATTGGGGAGGTGTAAATTCTCCCAGCCTATTAAGAAAACAGTTGTGCGCTGAATTGGAGAAGTTACCTCAAAATGAAAGTGAGGCTCAGCGTGAGTCTTGAAAAGATATGGAGGGACAGGTGACATATAATCTACAAAAGGATCAATCAGGAATTTCTTTCGGACTACCAGCGTGCCATTAGATTTGTCTTCAGATAATGGTGCTCTGGTCCCGATTTGGACTGGCCCAGGTCCCTCATCATCTTTGGTGCCCAACTTATACAGCAGCAGTTACAATTTACTTTTGGTAGTGGACATTAACAATCAGTATTCACAATCATGACCGAAGTGGACAGAGAAAGTCTCAACAGGGGTAAACCAAGTCTCCATCAAGTGGGGCAGAGCACCTCGAACTCTGCCACTGCCTCCAGCTTACTTCACAACGTGGATAAAGTGGATCAAGTATGCACTTCACCGCCCTTGGTCTCCAAGATTGTCAATAAAGAACCTGGGGGCATATTAGCAAGGGCTTTATCGCCGCTTTGGCACCACTTTTTGCCGCTAAAGCGGCAATTTTTTTATCGCCCTATCAGCAAGCTGTCGCTAACTGGCGTTAGCGACAGCTTTCTGCCGATAGCAGACAGTTTTTCTATTGCCTTGCATGCCAGCGATGATTATCGCTAATGACATGCAAGGTGGGCGTTCCCAACTAGAAGCGACTGAAAACAGTCGCTAACACTACTTCCCCCTATTACCAACGCAGGCGAAGTGAAAAAACAAAGTTGCGCTAAGCGCGATTATCGCTAGTATTTAACACCTGCTGAAAACCTGACTTACCTGTATTCCTCAATGGGAGGTGGATTTTCCGGCTAAGTCCACCATGGTGTTAATGCGCGAATATCGCTGGATTTCCAGCGATATCCAGGCATTTCGCCACTATCGCTGGATGTTTTATCACAGTGGAGATAAACGTTGCTAATAGCGTGTTTTCTCCGCTAAAATATCCAGCGATATGCAGCGATAAAAATAAACGCGCTAGGCGCTTTTTGCGATAAATATCGCAAGTTCTTGCTAATATGCCCCCTAGTATTCAAATGGCTCAATCAACAACTAATAAAATCTTAGTAGCCGCCCCAGCTCAGCAAAGTAATGATTCAGGAAGTCATTGTGTCTCACATTTACTCACAAATGTGAAAGCCTGGTTAGCAACTAATTTATTGGTGAACTCAGGTACAAATTCCTCATCTTTTATTGGATCTATGAGTGGAAGTGAAAGTGCTACAGCTCAAGAGCAAGGAAATCTTTTGAATCAATTTTTAGCTGCAATGGAAGCACAAATAGAGGACACGCGTAGTCAAACTCTGATAATGGGATGGAGGTCATGTAATTACTCTCCTGTTTCAGAGTTGGTCTCCCAAAAGATTTCAACGTGGAGATCATACGTGTCTTGCAGGATGCAATGACCTGGAAGCTTCCCTGGCAATCTAGTAAAATGGAACTGCAGATAGATTTGCTTCTGTCATTTACAACACACCTGGCAGTTTCACGGAGCAAATTAACACATTTGGATTTTAAAAGCATGCTGCAGTTGGATAAGCTCTACCCATGTTCCCCTATTATTGGTAAGCGCAGTGTTTTTCCAGAGGTATTGAGTGCATTGGTGAATGGCATTAAGGATAATACTTCCAGGGAAAATATATTTGGTAACAAGTTATATGCCAGAGGAGTTGATCTGTGCAACAAAGGGGGTGCAGGGGACTGAGCCTTTAGTATTCCAATTGAATACCGTTTTCACACAGTTAGAGATAGACTCAGTCACACAAGTGGGTAAGCCTGAGCAAGAAAGGAGCTTGACGCCCAGAGAGCCCCTAATTGTAAGCTACCAAGCCATAGGTTTTCACATTTTCAGCTCTGCAGAGACCACTGCAGGGTCAAGTTTTTCAAGGAGGGCTAAAAAGAAACTAAAAAAGCAAACTAAACAACAGCATCTATTAAACAGAGCACTGCCTAAATTATCATCAAGTAACCCTACCAATGTATACCCAATATTTGGGCAGACGTAGATGTTTAAGTATCAGCAGATATCTCCTAAAGACTTGGAATCGCCCATCCGGTCAGGTGGCAACAAAGTAAATATACAGGTTGACCTGCCTACTGAATTGGCTTTGGGCATTCTAGTTCTTAATGTGGATTTTAGGCTTGAAACTCCTGGGCAGCGGCAAGAAGAATCCTGAATCGTTACACATTTAAGCACACATGCAGTATGGCTGGGCCCGGATATATATGGCCCATGTTCATTACAGGGTTAAACTCAAGGGTCTATAAATGGGATCCCACCATAAGTGCTCAGTTGGTGTCACCTTGCAATATGGATAGTCAGGGCTACACTTTAGGGCTGAATATTTATATTCCCCCAAAGAGAGTAATATTTCTGGATCCCTGAAAGTCACTTGGACAAAGATTATCGTCTGGGGTCAGGATCCTCAAGCCGGTGAACTTAAGTGGCATTCAAGGTTCAAGTCACCTACAACGGGTCTCGATTCCTTGGGCTTCTTCATAATTGCAACACAGTGGAGGGAACAATGGAATACGTGGATTCCCTACTAACTCACCCTGTGTCATTAAGCTCCATTCAATTGATTAACGAAGGGGTGATTGCCAGCAAGCCCCTGGGATTGGTCCTTATTACCAGGTTTTGCCCTATGGGTCCTCAGGATACGCTCAATCGTGGGAACTTGCTCAGAGTGTGCAGCCATATCCCTGCTCTTAAACATATTACTTCGGAGGACTTGTTATGGGTAAATTTGACGTTCCAGGTTTCAATGCCACATGGGAAGTGCATGGAAGAGCGTTGCTTTGAGAGACGCAGTGTGGGGAGAAAAAGAAATCGTTGCTGATTGGAGGATTGAACTGGAGAAACCTAATCCCTCAAAGCACCCGTATGTTTTACTAAACCCACCTACAGGAAAGCTAATAAGCATTCTTAAAGGCACATCAGGTGGAATTAGAGGGAGCAAGAGCACTGACGAATGTACATTCACTGAACCAGAGAGAGGTGAGATTCAGTCCTACAAAAAGCATTGGGCAATTGGCGAATATCACACATAGAACACTGGGCTTCATGCCTCAGCCCTGATGGGAGTACATCTCAACCAAAATGGAAATGGAAAACCAGCATTTTTAACAAACCAGCGAGGTCCAAGACAATCGGTACGGATATCGAACTCTGAGTTTTCAATAATCTCATGAAACGTGGCTGGGCTAAAAAAACTCATGGGCAGCAGAGAAGGGCGCCTTTATTTGGATACTGGTGTCATTCTCTGGTTTCAAGAAACTTGGGCCCAGGTCCACACTGCTTTACAAGGTTTCTACGAGATTGTTTCTATGGCGTACTCGCTTAGGTCTTTTTGGTTGCCCGTCGGGGGTCTATAAATTTAGTATTAAGCATGCAGCCAATTTAACAGCAACGGTTCTTGACAAGAATTGCACGGCAGCTAAAGTTGCTTTCATACATGGTTCAAAAACCAACATTAAACATATGGTCCTGATTATGGTTAACTGTTATTTGAACACTCCCAGGAAAGCAAGGACAGAGTTGGTAAATCATTTCCTTGAAATCCTTGAAGATCTCCTTTTAGACCATTTGCATTGCACATGTATAATTACCAGAGATTTTAAAATTAGGGGGCTGGGGGAGAACATTGTTGGAGCTTCCAAGGCAAGTGCTGGCCATGGAATCAATGACTTTATGAAGCTCCACAATTTAGTATCAGCTCAGTTTGAATTTGAGGGGAGAAATAAGGAGCTGATATTCCCACCAACCTGTATAAATGTATCAACCATTGATTATACTTTGTTTCCTGCAGGGCTGGACGCCCTATTGGGTCACTTTGATATATCAATCAGACTAGAAAGTGACCATAATCCATTAAAGAGCACGCTGAGTCTTGCACTACAATCAGCGGACAAATTCATCAATGTGGGCACCTCAACAGGGGAAGAGTCTGTGAATCTAGTCAGAAGAATTAAGCGGCTGTCCGAATATAAACCTATGGTTAGTACCTGGTTAATAGAATTGGAGCTTATTTTAACTACAATTCAACCAGAATGTGTTCCACTGGAGTGGGAAAGGCTCATGGAGAACCTACAAAATCATCTATTGGAACAGGATGGTAGGCCATAATTTCAACAGGGGGCACCAACCAGTGAGGCCTGGTAATTTTTGTAAGGCAATCATCATTCCAAAAGAACGCTTTGTAAAGTGCAGCGTGCTCATCGGTATAATCCATCTAAAACCTTAGCTGCAACAATAAAATTGGCCAGAAGGTTACACAAAAAAATTGCCTGGGAGCAACAGAAGGAAAGAAAGAATAAAGAAAGGGCCACAGTCTTTCAGTTATTAAAGGGCTCTAATCAAGCGTGATTCTGTGCCCATATTAATAAATTAAAAAATAGTAACATCATTAGGGAAAATGGAGTTTCTGAAGCAGCTTAGTGGCAACATATTGTTGAGCTTTATGTAGAGCAGATCGGCAACCCACTAGAGGCTGGACAGTCTGTTACTTCAATTCCAACCTTTAAAGAAAATTTGGCAGCATCTGAACCAAGTCCACAACATCAAGAGGATTTAGTATGTAGGCTGGGACAGCTCAAGGAAGAGATCCAGTTGGACCAGATAATGTAACAAACAGTCGGAGGGTGGCAAAAGTATTAGAACAGCTGAAAACCGATGGAGCCCATGGCCCAAATAGCCTGCCAGCAGGCCTTTTCATGGAGGCATATGTAAGTTGGGCAACAGTGTTGTTATCTCTTAATAACCATTCTTTTTTAAATGGGCTGGAGAGGATACATTTTATGCTCCATATTTAAGAGCAGAGATCGTACCCCAGCTGCAAACTATAGATTGGTTGCCCTACTTGACATTGAGGCAAAGGTTTATGCCTGAATTTTATTAGAACATTTAGAAGCCTGGGTGGCCGGGGAGGATATTTTGCAATTTTTTTAAACAGGATTTAGAGCTGGGGCATCCATGGTAGACAATATTCAAGCTCTTTCTTTCCTCGGGTACCGTACCCTTCAGAGGAATAGACCACCTCTCCTGTGCTGTTTTATAGACTACAGTGCAGCTTTTGATAGTGGGGACAGGGCCATCCTCTGGAAGAAGCTCGAGTCTTGGGGTATACCATCAAATCTGTTAAGAGCTATCATCTCATTTCATACATAGACTTGGGTTCGGGTGAAAACTAGCTCATCAACGGTAACACAGAAAGTAAAAACAAACTGTGGGCAAAAACACTGCTGTGTTTTGGCACCTATGGTGTTTAACCTGAATGCGGCTGAGTTAGGGGAAGCACTGGATCCCTGTAGTTTGTTCCTCCAAAGTAAAGCTCGGTCCGTTTGCAAATAATTCAATTAGCTGAAGACATTGTGGACATAGATCGGACTAAGTCGGGTTTGCAAAGGACTCTGGACGCCTTGAGTAGATTTAACAAGGCTAACCATCTACAGGTGCATCAGTCCAAAACCAAAGTCCTGATATTCGGTGGTTTCGGAAGGAAGAAGATGGCAACTTGGCAAGTGGAAGGTATGACCATCATTACAGCAAGGCATTATAAATATATGGGCGTCTAGTTCAGTGAAACTGGCTCAGTTGTTGCCCAAGTAAAAGACCTTTAAAAGGTGGCAGCCATTACTTATGGGATTGGACTATTAATGTGCTTACTAAGTAGCGCCTTTTTCAGAAAGCTAAACATGTAGATTATTGACTTTTTTCCAACTCCCAGAACAAGTCTGCAGTTATAAAGGCGGGTGCAGATTAAAGCCTTTGATCACATAAGGAGGGGTTGACTAGTCAGTGATCACTATTGTCTCTGACAATTAGCATGTTGTCCAGGGCCTGGATGGGTATTTTCAATGCGGTGCAGTGTAGGCAGAAGCCAAATTAAATATTGTCTACGTGGGAGCTAACATTAATTGTTCATGCAGTAGGATCGCAACTGTTTTTCATATTATCTTTCTGAAGAAGTATAGATGTGTACAGGGTCAATAATTGGTGATATTGAACAAGTCTAACCTCACTTTTTTACAGAAGTAGAGGATTTCTTACTTTCTGAGTGAATTAGCAATAAACCTTGTGGGAGCCGAACCCCAATAATCATTAGAAGCCCAATATTTTGATAAGCCAAAATCTACCTAGATAATTCAGCTCCAACGTCTTCGGTTGATCTAGCAGTTAGAGACTACACTCCTCTTCAAAATAACACAATTTAGCAGAGGTAAACAGAAAAAATATTGAAAGCATAAAAGAAAAAGTTCAAGTCCATAAATAGAAAAAAATATGAATTTTAATACAGACTTGTCAAAATTCAGTACAGCAAAATGAATGTAAATACCATAAAGGTTTAAAAAAGAATTACAAATAATGCAAAATCATAAAACTCATTAATCCCTAGTTAGGCAGAAGCTAAGCAAGAAGTTAAAATGTCAAACCCATAAAGAGGACTGATGCATTCCATAAAGAATCAAGTCAAATGGAAATAGAAAAATAAAGTCTCCAGCAACAGCAGTCTTAACAACAGCTGTAAAATCCAATAGAGCCAAAAAGGAACGATCCAAAATAAAAACTAACTTGACAGCTAAAGTGCAAGAGTTTTCATATTCAAATCACACCATCTATTAATACATTATGCAAATTCAGCATTATATGATCATGGTAAGGATCGCATTGGTAAATCAGAAACCACAACATAATTTCTTAAAAGCTGTAACACTAGCCCATTTCCTAAGGCAAGTGAAATCTTCCATCTTCCCTATCAACACAAAATGAAACATCCCTCTAACAATGGCTCACAGGACGTATGCATTCACACTAACATATCCAGCGGAAGGCCTTGAAAATGATTGCGTACCTTGGGTACGCAATGAAAGCTACATTCACAACACAGGCTTTATAACAACGTTTTGATAGAGTAAACTTTCCAATTCCCTAATTAAATGCATTGTATTAACAAAGTGCCATTTATAATGTTAAATAACATGCGCAGTAAACAAAAAATTGTAGTAAGCAATCACAATTAGCTATTATTATCAAACGCTCAAATTAACATATTGTAATGGATTATGTTACGTTAAGTTGATGCCATTTTGTATATTTACTTTATGCTTCAGAGCTAAGACGCCTGTTTTCCCGTTGAAACTGTTGTTTTGCACAAAATGTTTTTCTCTTTCTTCCTACTACAGATGCTGTAATTTTCCAAAAGCCTTCTGTGACCTAGTGAATAGACATGTGTTATGTGTTAGACTACTGATAGTGAGGTTTTCAAAGGGAGGAGAGAAGATGGCAGGAAACGTACCTCACACACCCTTGGGGGATGTTCTACAACAAAGGTCAACAAAAGGTAAATTTCAGTGGTGTCGTCCCAGCCATTGATGATGCGCAGAACTTCTGTAGAATCTTTCACATATGCCGGGTTTGTTGTACCAAAGGTTGGAGAAATACATTGCAAAATTTGGAAAGGGGTTCCAAAAGGGACCTGATACCTGACACTATGGGTCTCCCGGGAATGGGGGTGGTCCCCTTGTGTATTTTTGACCCCTCAAGTCTAGTCACAATGCTCTCAACAGCAGAGTACTTTGTGACGTGGGTCCGGGGAGTGGGAGCCGGTGACCTTGGAGAGAGGCCACGATGTCAGGCACTGTCGTTTTCCTGATCTGGAGGTCCAAGACACTCTAGGCTTCCGTCTTCTTTGCCGCAGACTTGGCAAAATTACCCCAACACCCTTCGGACAACACATGCTGTTAATTGCGAGCTAGCACAGGTTTCCGGTTGTTAGCTCGGGTCCCTCGGACTCAGCAAACTTACCCAGCACTCTTCGAACTCCTCACATTATGGCACCTCAGGTGGGCCTCTGATTTTTATGAGCACACTCTTCTTCACAGTGTGATTACTGCATACGTTAGGACAGGCCTTGTCCCAACTGGCGATCACTTATGCCCGGTTATACCGCACCCTGCACGGTCCTCAAGATCTCGTCAAAATGGGGACATCCTTTCTGTCACTGGGATCTCATGGACATGAGGCCAGCCAAATAGCCCTTGGAGAGTGCTTAAGGAACCGGGTTATACCAGTTGGCAATATGTTGTAGGGCAGTAACATTCAGGCACAATCCACCAAGTGATAGTCCCCTCCCTGGAGAATGACATGCCCCAGGCCACCACAATTATGGGAATAATCCAGTTGCAGTCCCTCCTGTCCCAATGGTTCCTCTTGTCGATGTTCCAGCGTCAAATCAGCGTAGTATGGTTCTAATCCCATAAGCGTCTCTAACTCCTGAGGACAGAGCACCACAACGGCCTTTGAAGATGAGATCAATTCAAAGGCCACCTTTAAAATGCACATGCCCTCTTTAAATGTTGTCCTGTCTGCCATCCTACCCTGGGAGGTTATTTTTAGTAGGGCCAGGACCCTGCCCCTGCCCCTTTGGAATGCAGGTGTCAATTCCACCCCGTCTTATCCTTCCCAGGAGGTCCCTTAAAGTCAGAGGTCTGCAGTTTCTCTTGAGCCCCTAGTTTGTGGCCGTGTAACAGGAATGCACAGATGCAGCTGTCCCCACAGCACCCAAATATGAAGTGAAGACAGCCTGACAGGCACACAGAGCCCCTAGCATCAAAATACCCACTTTCTCAAAAGTAGTATTTCCAGCGGTTACCAAGAGACTGTAAGATCAAGATAGTCACGAATAGCTTTAAGTACCTGGGCACACATGTCACATCAGATCAAGACACACTTTTGCTTTTAACCTACAACCCCCTGTGCAAAAACTGAAACGTGACATAAAACATTGGAAGGCACTACCACTCACCCTGCTTGGTAGGGCAGCTCTTTTTAAATGATGGCCCTGCCCAGATTCCTGTACGCCTTACACAATACGCTCTATCCAGTCCCAGACACATATTTTAAAGCAGTGAACTCAGATGTTGCGGCCCTTCTGTGGGATAGCAAACCGGCTAGAGTGGCCGCACATAAACTGATGCGAAGTTGGTATGACGGCGGGATAGCCCTGCCGGATATAAAATCATACTACTGGGCCTCACAACTCACAGTAATCAATCAATGGATGCATGTACGGGACTCGGACCCTACCTACCACCTAGACAGAATGACCCTGGGCATTGGAGGGGTTAACAGAGCACTTTACAACAATCGAAGAGCCTGTGAGTTTATGGGCCCAGGAATGCACACTATCCGCATTTGGCACACGGTTACTAGATACCTGGGATGGGCAGACAGACTTACACAACACACACCCTTATGGGACACAAGCCGATTAGGAACATTAGGTAACAGTAAAGGGTATAGAATCTGAGATCTGATTGCAATCTCCCGACTGGGGGACCTCTGGCGTAAGCGAGAGGTAGTCAGTTTTCCTATCTGCAAGAACAGTACGCAATGGCCCGAGAGAACAGTTCAGATATATGCAAATTAAACATGCCATAGAGGCAGTCCTTTCTTCTGCTGAAACACTCCTGGAGTCATCACCTTTAGAGGACCGATTGCTCACGGACTATCGATATAAACGAGCGACTTCACTAACATATAGGAAAATCATCAATAACCGGGCAGATCCATTTGTCCGGCTCAGGGAGTCCTGGCAGTTAGATATAGGAGACATCGATGACCCTGACTGGCGAGAAGCCATAGCATCGCCTAAGGAGGTGGCAATCTCCTCCAGATTACGATTGGTGCAGTTCGAAATATTACATAGGACCTACTACACCAAGGCAGTTTTTCACAAGATGGGAAGGACCCCCAACCCGGGTTGCTTGCGACAATGTGGAGACGTAGGTACCTTCTATCACACCTTATGGGGCTGCATGAAACTTGTGCCATACTGGGAGACAGTGGTACGAACCATTACAGAGGTTGCAGGGAAACATGTCCCGCTAGAACCTAAATGCTGTCTTCCTAATATATGGGGGCCTACATATCTTACCCATGCCAAACAACAATGGGCAACAACAAACACAGTGCAAAAGTGGGGAATAGGGAATGTAGCATCTTTAAGGCAATGTAATGATATGGATATGGTCATGGTAGCGGAGAAGGCCACATTTATTAATAGGAAATGCCCTAAAAAATGGGGAAGAGCGTGGGGTAAATGGAACATATATAGGGGCAACATCTGCATGCCCCCAGAAGACGATTGTGACTCAGGCGATGACGTGTAGTAGTGATGAAGGCATATGTGAACCAATGTTTATGCAATGTATCGGTTATATGTAAAGACGTGAAATTGAGAGGTAAATTGTACATGCAGATCACTGTTGGTTTCAATAAAAAATAAAATAAAATAAAAAGTGGTATTTACACATTAGTTATGTTGAATTCGCTCGCATCACTGGAGAGGATTTGCCTTTACTAACTCATCAATATCAAACACTATATTGCCACACTTCTGCACTTAGGAAATACAACTCAGTAGCCTTTCCACATATCCCACATGTCAACCAATGCAAGAAGCGGGCCCACTGTACCCGAACACACCATCCAGTGTCATTTACTACCAGTGCATATAGTGCACACAAACAAATGCCCTACCTCTTACCGACACTCCACCCTGCCCTCATGGAGAACACCAATGTAGCAATGTCATATGTCCTGTGCAGGCCCATTGTCGTTTCCCTATGTTAGCTTGAGCACATTACAGACTGTCCTCTGCGTTGCATATGTTACTATACAAATGTATTTGGTTTGTGCCACACAGTACTTACACAAAGAGCCTTCTTTTTTCGCATTCCGTTCTTTCCTGGTATTTAGGCTGGACACCATAGACAAGGTCAAACAACAATGCCCCTTGTTATTTTGTTCTGGTCAGGCCCTAGCACCAAGACAAAACAACATGATGCAGCTGTTATTTGCGAATATGTACTTTTGTCATATAGGTATGCACAGATAGGTAGCAACACACACTTGGAGAAGGATCTTCAAGGAAGAGATCACGATAACACCTGAGATGTAGAACTTTAATCGGTGTAAGCTAAGGTAAAGGGTCTGCTGCCAACACTAAGGGATCTTCTTGCATTTAATCATTTTGCTTCTGTAGAAGGGGAGGGGAGTTAGTTTACCCTGTCTTATATAATGACAGCTCCTTTTATGAGTTATGGATTACTTACTTATGCTGGCCAAATTTGTTTTAGGCTGGAGCACATTAGTTAAAATAAACATTTTAAACTTTTCTCGTGTCTCTGTCAGATCTTATTGTGGACTAGTAGGAGTGTGAGAGAAAAAGGGTGTGTCCTGCAAACGAGATTTCAGAGAGGGTCAGAAGTCTTGTGTTCTGGTGTGCCTTATCACTTGTGTCCCTGTAAGTGAGTAGGAGGGCAAGTGAGACACTATTGCCCTACTAAGGTTCCATGATCCCAAGCATAGTTCTACGACTCCACAGAATCCCTGCAACAGCGAGACATGCAGAACCTTGGCAAGTAGCTTTTTACATACCAAGCCAAGTAACAGTAACTTGCACACACAGGCCCCGCCATGGCAAACCTGAGGTATGATTGAAGAGCTACATCTGTGGGTGGCACAACCACTGCTGCTGGCCCACAGAGGAACATTTGAGTTACATGCCCTAGGTATATGTCATACCCCTAGACAAGGGACATACAGCTAACCCAAATCAGCAAACCGTGTATACACCAAAAACCACTATGTATATGACCAGCACAGCGTACGGCACTTAATCGCGGTGTCAAAAGTGCTCAAAGTACTAAGTCAGCAAAACAAGGTCCAAACAGGAGGTTGGAAGCTGAAAAGGTCAGGGGAGGCCATGCAAAAAGATGCCAGGTCTAACAAGTACTATTTTACTTTATTTTGAAACATCAACTTTTATATTATTTGAATCTGTAATAAGGATTACTAAAATTTGAATATTTAATAAACTAATGATCTAGATTGAACTAATGTGTTACCTGAACCTTTTAAACTTACTCTAAATCTCTTTGTTGGGTTCTGTAAAGCCCTAATTGGACTTCACTGTTTATGTTACCTAAAATAAATGATAGCTCCTTATCTATTCTCCTGGTCGACTCATAAACGTCCATATTAAGAATGGTGGGGGATATTTGATGATTATATACAACAATTTAGATACAAGAATTTCCAATAGAGCACTTGTGTATTGCTATTATATTTAAGTCCTTCACTTGATACTCCACAGAGATGAAGGTAGAGATAACTTGCAGTGGGACACAGATTGGAAGTGGTAATTGAGCAGGAGTAAGTTGAACAGAAGATCAGAAACTACATCCATATTAGAAATAATGGCGTCTTGCACAAAAATGTGGCATAACTACTTATCTCACTATCCTTCTAAATGATCTAGGTAACTTGCTTCTAGTGCAACATCATTAGTTCATTGGTTGCGACTCTATACATAATTAAAAACACTAATTCTATTAAATATTTTTCATACATACTTTGCACATTTAGCATATTTTCAAAAACACTTTAAAGGCAATGAGGTTGAACAAGTCCAAACTCACTTCAGCAGCAGAGGATTTCTTACCTTATGAGAAAATTAGCAATATATCGAGTTGGTGTTTGAGAGCTTCTTCCAAGAGTTCTTTTTCTATTGCATGTGTGGGAATGGTAATGATTTTCAGAGCTCAGTGGATGTCATTCAGCTCAGAGACAGTGGGCCCCTTCACAATGCCATTCTTAGTCATAAACTTATTTTTACAGCCAAACATGCCAAGATGTAGACCTCTCAGGTATTCACAAATGAATTCCAGGGTTTTCACGAATGGATACCAGGCAGGTATAACTGCATTTACTACTGCACTAATATATGGAATGACTGTGTGCAAGTATGCAATATTAAACCCTAAACAAAGGGTGAGTAATGCAAAGATAAAAGTTTGGTTTGCCACATTATGTTGTGAATGTGTACATACTTGGGGGTTTGTGGCATTCAAAAACTCATCTCTGAAGCTTTCCCATCATGAAAATGGTTTGAGATTTGAGTCCCAGTTTGAAAGCACAATCTGCTTTAAAGTAGGATTTGATTAAAATATGCGGCAGTGATTAAAGACTACATTTTTGATATTCTGCAACATCACTTAACAAACTATTGTCTTGTGTGTACATGCTGTTTGGCTCTAAAGAAATTCTTCGGATGAAGAGGCCTTCCTAGTTTTGCAAAATCAATGCTTCATTTTGACTGTAGGAGTATAACGATGGTCCGTGACCAATTTGTCATAAGTTGAATTAAAATCTTTAAACAGTCAGCATTGTGTAGGCTACTACAATACTGATAATAAATATCTCAATTTACTTTCTCATCCATGCACTCAATTCTTATTTAAGAATACATGTATTGAGAAACTACACAAGTAGAAATAGAAGCGCCAAAGCCCAAAGTCATTCACAAAACATTTATTTGTTCACTGGGTAAAAGTAATTTTACAATAACAATAGGTTGCGCGCAGAAAAGGGAAAAAAAATTAGGGGAGTGGTAGTCGTGGGTGATAAAAGTGCAAATCAAAGGAATAAGGAAAAATACAATTCAATACTTTTTGAATCCCAGGTAGTCCAAACCAGTTACACATGACCTGTCCGACTTTACATTCACCCTATCTTCCTTCCTTCATTCATTCTTCTAGCTACCCATCTTTGTTCCTTCCTCACTTCAGCGCTGGGATGCCTCCGGGTAACCACGTGCTCTACAAATGTTTTTTACTTACTTACTTACTTCTGCTTGCTCTCCTATTTTATCATCTGTCCTTTTCTCAATGTTCTTCAATTTAGCTTTCTCGAACCCTTTACTGATGCTGGTATTGCCTTAGATTGAAAATTATAAGCTTTTGTCTGCAGCTTTGCAGACAGACCCATAAACCACTGGACCCCTACTGTAGCTGCTAAAGTAGGGTGTCAATGATGCCCCAGTGAGGAAAGTTTAGATGGATGGTGGGAAAAGATTATTCACAAAAGTAATTTTTGTGTATGTAAAGCAGTACTGCTGTATATGCCAAAATGCATAGAACTAATCGCTAGACTGAGAACTCCATCTCTGCCTCTCCTACCTTTCCTTCACAGAGATCCCTACCCCAGTGGCAGAGGTCTCAGCAGACATAAGTATAGGTTTTAGCAGTAAATGTGGAAGAGACAAGAGGGAGTTGTGTGGAATGCCCCTAAATGGGTGGGGTTAATTGAAATTGATTGAGGGGTTTAGGAAGGGTCCTGCTAATATAAAACACAGATCTACATAGGAGTAATAATTAATATACTGCAGTACTTCAGTATCACTACTGACAAAACTGACTTCCAGCCCAGCCTTGGAGTCAGTCAAGCACAACACATGGCCACACTGCTACACAGAAATCTTATGGAGGCAGACAATAACACCAGCAGTAAGGGAAACACAGAAAAGACGCAAATTACATGTTATTTTAAATGAAACATTATTTGAATTATTTTTTCTTTATTATTTAGTATTTTCTCTAAATAAATAATTTGAAATGCTTTTGTAGTATGCACAACATTTCAATCAAGCCTTTGTAAATGATAACATTAAAAAAGATATATTGCATAGTTAAAGTAATACATAACTTACATCCAAATTTGTGAAAATGTTAACACAAATCATACTGTCATTGCTGGGGGACAGAAAATTATCATTGAATATAATTCAATGTACTTAATCAAGTAATTAAAAAATAACAAATGCTAATTAAATTATAGTTAAAGAATATGTTACGTTTTAGGTCAGTTGTCTTATCCATTGTTACTGTGGTGGTCCTAAGTGAACAGTAGTTAGGGAAATATATAATCCATACGTTTTTTACTTTTAAAATTAATTTTCTTAAAATCACTCATTACTTTCTATAGGGAGATCTCTGCCCTTGTGAAAAAGATTTCCACAAAAAGTCACTAATTGTAATGTTTCGGTCATAAATTCAATTGCAAGAGTTGGGAGGGAAACTTGTAAGCCTACATCTAGGATATCACCTGGTTGAAATGGTGTATTTCATCCATGAGATACAGGTGTAGATCTACAAATGAAATAGCCTGCACTTAGAAAATTATCTTTGTGAATCAACCCATAGATTTTGGTGGAAATTAGCTGGGTTCAAATGTCTGATAAAGATGTTCAACCTTGATACTGATTGTGTAATACGGACTCCATTGTGATAAGTTATAATTTGTCCAATAATTTAATTCTTGATTATTATTTTGTACACTATTTCATTGGAATAATGCAGTTGACTTGGATTATATTATGGTATTTGAATGACTCAGAAAACATAAATTATATAAATTATAGAATTAGCAACAGGAAAGCAGTGGCAGAAAAATATTGCTAAAATGTTACCATTAATTATAAATATATATATATATATATTCACTGAAAAAACCATAGGTTATAGACCATATATAGTTAGGAATTAGCATTTACAAAACCTTGAAAATTCACTGAAAAAACCATAGGTTATAGACCATATATAGTTAGGATTTAGCATTTAAAAAACCTTATTTTACTCACACAAAACCATTGAAATTCCATATATAGTTAGTTGCACTAACTATATATTGCGCACCCGCAATCCACTGCTGATCATGTCACATATTACATCATTCATGACATGGTCAGTGACATCACTGATGACATCACTGATGACATCTCAAATGACATCACTGATGAGATCACTGATGACATCATCCAGTGACTGTGTGTTTCTGTAAAGTTTAAATATGTCTTACATATTGAAGAATGAGTGGATGTATAAGTGTCTGGACGAAGGATTTAGTAGGTGCATGACTGACTGTATGAGTGAGTGATTAAATGTATCTCACTGAGTGCATGGGTTAGTGACTAAACTGTCTAAATTTGTGCATCATTATGTCTGTTGTTCTGTAAACTGCTGCATGTGTTGATCATTAGCTATACGAGAGGCTATATGTGTTATTAATTGGTTGCCCAAGTATTTCTATGGGAGATTGAGTTTGTGTGGGGGTGGCTGGAAGGTGTGTGACTCTATGCATAGATGTGTGAGCAGTTTATTCACTAGGTGTATGAGTTCAAGAGTGCATGTGGAAACAGCTACATGGGCAGTTGACTGTGTGCATGAGTGTATTGATGAGTGAATGGATATCTCAATGCTACATGTCATAGTAAGTACATATGTAAAACACAGTACATGTGAGAGTTGGCATATATAAATAACTGTGCATGAGAGCCACTGAATGAGTGAGTGGTTGTATCGATCATTGTGAACTTGTATCAGGGATTGTATAAGAGAGTAAATATGTGTTAGTATATGTTTCAATAAGTAAGGTGTGTTTAACTGTATAGTTGAAGAAATGGAGGTGAGATTGTTTCTTTGCATGACTGACTGGGTGTGTGAGTAACTCCATGGATGAGTGGCAGTGTGTGAGTGTCTGTATACACTGAGTGTATCTAAGGTTATATTAGAGTCTGAAGAGGTTTATCGTATTAGCACAAGAATGATGTCAAATGAGATGTCATCAGTGATGTCATCAGTGATGTCATTTGAGATGTCATCAGTGATGTCATCAGTGATGTCACTGACCATGTCATGAATGATGTAATATGTGACATGATCAGCAGTGGATTGCGGGTGCGCAATATATAGTTAGTACAACTAACTATATATGGAATTTCAATGGTTTTGTGTGAGTAAAATAAGGTTTTTTAAATGCTAATTCCTAACTATATATGGTCTATAACCTATGGTTTTTTCAGTGAATTTTCAAGGTTTTGTAAATGCTAATTCCTAACTATATATGGTCTATAACCTATGGTTTTTTCAGTGAATTTCAATGGTTTTTTAATAGCAAATATCATAAGCTGTCGAATGTCAAGTACGTGGTAAGTGAAAACATTTTCGTGTTTATGCACACTGATCTGCTTTGAATGGTGCCCCCCCCCCTCATTTCTATTAGGAGTACTCTCTCTTTGCAGATAGTGAAAGGTAGTTAACGCAGGCCTTTGCCCCCGTTGTAATCCGTCGTGCCTGCTTCTCTCTCCATTTGATTGATTGTTATCCAAGTATTTACTGTTTTAGAATTAGTTCTCTTTGGTTCATTCTCTATTTACAAACAAACACAGAGTCGCAATACTCTGTTTAGTCTTTGCAGATAACGAAAAATCGTGTAAAAAAAAAGAAAAGGAATCGAGCAAAATCAGTAGGCCACTAATGGGATCTCTTTTTGACCTCGCTAAAATAGAAACATTAGGAACAACCCCTCATGACAAATACAAAACTAGTGAGATGAACTGAACTCCACACAATGATGGCTGCAAAACAGCTCGGCTCCGCCACCCACCCCGCCCAAAATAACGATAAAGAACGGCTGCCATGATTGGTTGCGGAATGACCACGACGGAGCTACGAAATGGTGCTGCACTCATGCTAACCCCAGCTTCAGTCTGAAACATCCAGAAACACTGTAGACTACCAATTCGATCAGTTCCGGTAGCGCCCCAATGTAACCCGGTAGAGAAGAACTAGCCCTCCCCTCTTTGACTGATGGTTCTTGTTGCCTGTCCCTTCTGTTGTCATTTAACAGAACTATTGAGCCTGCTGAAAGGGGTTGTGTTCCGACCGCTGGTTGGTGGAGACATTTTGACTATATTCTGGACCTGCGTTGTCGCGTAATGCGTCATATGACGCGCCGCGTTAGCGCATCCGGAAGTCATCCGGGGCGCGCAGCGCGTAACGTAAGCATAACAAGTCATGTGACTTGTTAATAAAACTTTTCATTGGTTCATTTTACTTTTCTTATTGTAATGATGAAAGGCTTGGTCATATGACCTAAAAATTACGCTTTTCATTACTTCCGAACATTATTTTTTCTTAAATATATGTTATAATGTTCCAGGCTAATGTACTTTCCCGGAAATTTTACAACTGTCCTGCAAGTAAAATATATTCTTTTTTCGAGAAAAAGAGCGTTTCTTCGTCCCATGACGGAGCCGTTGAGCAAAAGAGGGTCGACCTGCTGTCTTAGTCGCCGATACGCCTGAATATGAGATTCTTATCGATCACTTTATGTTGCAGGAATAGAAAACACAACAGCCCTTGACCATTTATCTTTACTGCGTTCCTTCGTATTATACCTTTTACCCTTCATGTAATTGGTCTGCTTTATTTCACTTGCCTTTTAATGATTCTAAAACAGTCACTATTATTAAAAACTTTACCAATGTATATACTACTACCATGTTTTCTTTTAAAAACCTTTATTGTGAAAATTTCATTATACAAATACGAGCCTATAACCACGTGGGCCTGCCACAGAGCAAACTGTAATCGTATATGATGAATAGACATTTACACTGTAGAGGAACGTAACGGGCGGGCCATTAGGTTGCAAGAACTAAGGTGTCTAACAGTTACGGAATCGGTGGACGTACATTTTATAATTAAAATACGACAGGGCCAGTTACAATAAAATTATCTAGATATACATTTGCGGGAAAGTACCATGGGTGACGTTAATTCGAACTTTCAACAGTACAGTAATCAATAACACATCAGAACTTAATATCAATAGGGATGTCGAAATAGTCAATCAATTCTCGTCCCCGCCCGCCATGTGCTTCAAAACTGCATACGTATCTCGTGATTTCAAGGTTCTGCAACCAGTACACAACAAGGAGTTACGAGTCCCATTTATTCCGGCGCCATTTTGGGCGAGGACGGGCAGGTCCAGGATATAGTCAAAATGTCTCTACCAACCATCGACTATGATGATGTTTATATGCTGTATTTATTAGAGTAACACTCATCTGTCCACATGAAATTAATTTGCCACAATCTAAACATGTCATTTTAATCTTTCCAAAGTTCTTCTAAATATTTGGGACCGTTTCCCTTGCCTCTGAAGCTCTCAGTGCCACTTCTTTGATGAATGTACTAGCAGGTCAGGGGTTCTCCTCCAAATCTCTCTTTTATGCAGCACTATAATTAATTGGTGCCACCTCTCCATATGACGATGCATGGTATAGTTACCACAACTATATTTTTTTTCGGTTCCTCTGGAGAGTTCATCGTGGCAGATGAAGCGTGTAACGTACCGGGCATTTACCTTTTTTTGCTTGTACAGGAAAGGAAAAAAAAATCGAGCGTCCGAGTTCTAAGGTGTCCCAGGGCCATTTTAGTGGACCAGGCCCAAATCCAAAGAACAGGCCGCCATTTTGAGAGTCCTCTTGCAGCCGCCTGTCGCTGTAGCATCAAGAGCAGCCGAAACTCAGCTGAATGGCAACTGAAACGGTAAAGGGGCCCCCTACTACAGCAGACGAGCCTCCACCTAGGAAGGCCCATTCACGCCGGCTCCCCCCCCCTTCGGGCACCCCACGCCGTTATTCGGAGCAGTATTGTAGGATGGCCACACCAGTGCGGCAACTTGCTAGACATCACCTCGGTGGTAACCAAATCTCAACGCCTTGTGGTGTCTTCTATTCAAAAAACATTGTTATGCTGCCTTCGACCTATTCGCCGCAAGTGCGCACACAACTCAACTGCATAGCTTGCTAGACACCACCTCGGTGCCATCCGGATCTTGGAATCTCAGCACCTTTTGGTGTCTTCTCTTCAGAAAATATTGTTGCGCTGCCTTTGGCCCCATTCGCACATCAGTCCGCTACTGACGCCATCTCACAGGCTAATGGGGCGCCCCACGCCGACTTTCAGCATTGTAGAATGACCACACCAGTACCGCAACTTGCTAGACATCACCTCGGTGCCATCCGGATCTCGGCGCCCCACTGCAGATGAAGTGCCTCTCAACTATGAAACCACCACGGTGACATCCGGATCTTGGCGCGTTGTGCTGCCTTCGGCCTATTCGCACATCGGTCCGCTACTGACGCCATCTCACAGGCTAATGGGGCGACCCACGCCGAGTTTCAGCATTGTAGGATGACCACACCAGTACAGCAACTTGCTAGACATCACCTCGGTGCCATCCGAATCTTGGCATCTCAACGCCTAGTGGTATCTTCCATACAAAAAATATTGTTACGCTGCCTTTGGCCCCATTCGCACATCAGTCCGCAACTTAGACATCACCTCGGTGCCATCCGGATCTTGGCATCTCAGCGCCTTGTGGTGTCAGTCAGAAAATATTGTTGCGCTGCCTTTGGCCCCATTCGCACATCGGTCCGCTACTGACGCCATCTCACAGGCCAACGGGGCGCCCCACGCCGACTTTCAACATTGTAGGATGGCCACAGAAGTGCGACAACTTACTAGACACCACCTCGGTGCCATCCGGATCTTGGCGCGTTGTGCTCCCTTCGGCCTATTCGCACATCGGTCCGCTACTGACGCCATCTCACAGGCCAACGGGGCGCCCCACGCCGACTTTCAGCATTGTTGGATGGCCACACCAGTGCGGCAACTTACTAGACACCACCTCGGTGCCATCCGGATCTTGGCGCGTTGTGCTGCCTTCGGCCTATTCGCACATCGGTCCGCTACTGACGCCATCTCACAGGCCAACGGGGCGCCCCACGCCGACTTTCAACATTGTAGGATGGCCACAGAAGTGCGACAACTTACTAGACACCACCTCGGTGCCATCCGGATCTTGGCGCGTTGTGCTGCCTTCGGCCTATTCGCACATCGGTCCGCTACTGACGCCATCTCACAGGCCAACGGGGCGCCCCACGCCGACTTTCAGCATTGTTGGATGGCCACACCAGTGCGGCAACTTACTAGACACCACCTCGGTGCCATCCGGATCTTGGCGCGTTGTGCTGCCTTCGGCCTATTCGCACATCGGTCCGCTACTGACGCAAACTCACAGGCCAACGGGGCGCCCCACGCCGACTTTCAGCATTGTAGGATGGCCACACCAGTGCTGCAACTTGCTGGACACCACCTCGGTGCCATCCGGATCTTGGCGCGTTGTATTGCCTTCGGCCTATTCGCACATCGGTCCGCTACTGACGCCGCCTCACGTGACAACGTATTTTCTCCACATTTTATACCCTATGCCGCATAACAGGTCATGTGACTTGTTTATAAAACTTTTCATTGGTTCATTTTACTTTTGGTTTCCTAATGATGGAAGGCTTGATCATATGACCTAAAAACAACACTTTTCATTGGATGAAAACTTTTTTTTTTTTCCCAAACGATGAAAGCCCCACCTTGTTTCTGGATGTTTCAGACTAAACTGGCGTCAGCATGAGAGCACCACCATCTCGTAGCTCCGTCGTGGTCATTCCGCGAGCAATCATGGCAGCCGCTCCCCACCAGAAGCCTGCAGGAGTCGGGGCCCCCAAAACTTTTGATGAATTCTCAAGGCGGAGGGGACGCTTTCGAGAATGGGGTCCAAGACCTAGCAGACAAGCGTCCGATTTCCAAGGTGTCCCAGGGCCATTTCAGTGGACCAGGCCCAAAAAGGAAAGAGCCTGCCGCCATTTTGAGAGTCCTGTGACAGCCGCCTATCGCTGCACCGCAAGAGTGGGCGCAACTCAGCTGAATTGCGGCTTTTGACACAGTGGACCAAAAACGGACGGAATGGCAACTGAAACGGTAAAGGGGCGCCCCACTACAACAGATGACACTCCACCTGGAGAGGCCCGTTCACGCCGCCTCCCCCGGGGCGCCCCACGCCGTTATTCGGAGCAGCATTGTAGGATACCAAAACCAGTGCGGCAACTTACTGGACATCACCTTGGTGCCATCGTTCTGCTGCCTTGGAACTATTCGCACAACAGTTTGCTACTGATGACCCACCCCCCGCGACGCCCCACGCCGTTATTTGCTGGGTGGCAACTTACTAGACATCACTTTCGTGTCATCTAGATTTCGGCGCGTTCTGCTGCCTTGGAACTATTCGCACAACAGTTTGCTACTGATGACCCACCCCCCGCGACGCCCCACGCCGGAAATCTGGACGTTGTGCTGCATTGGGACTATTCGCACAGCCGACCGCTACTTCGTTGTTTTTCCCTAAAAATGTTTATATGTTATTACTATTTTAGTTTTCTTGTATATATTTATAAATTATTAAAGTTTTATAATCTTACTACTTTGTCGGAGTGCTATATATTTTTAATGTGACACATAATTGTAAAAACTTTGATGTACAAAGAGTCATCCCTGGAATCTTCCGCTTCACGCTCGGTCCCCTCCCCAATCACAATACAGGATGGTTTTCAGATAATAGCAACGCTTCTGCTGTGACGGATCTCATCGAGTGTGGGCCTTGATCTACTATAACTCCTTTGAAGAGGGGTGATTCTTTACAGCTGTGGCCATAAACTACATCTGCAGGGCTAGCTGATGGCCTAGGACCGGCCTGGACAATCGGACACAGAGGAAAAGGAGTGTCAGAGGGTGCGGTAGTGAATAGGGAGGTGTCGGGCAGGCACAGGGTGTGATTCTCAGGGAAGAGCAGCGCAGATGGGGGGAGGTTTATTACCCATGCATAAGACAGAGAGCGGGGGTGACCACTGCTTGGGTGAGATGCTTGCGAGGGTGGGGAGCCATGCTAAGGATCGACAGCGTGCACAGAGTGGGTCTGGTCAAGGCATCTAAAATGGCTGCCGTGCACGACAAAAGTGTGGCATTTGAAAAAAGACAAGATGGCGCAGACAATGTTTTTCAACACTTCCTGATTTCCTTCGAATCGAACGTTAACAGACGTTGGGGCATATTACCAAAGTTAAGCGATATTTATCCCTAACGATGCATTGCAAAGATTTTTTTACCGTCAGAAATTATCGCAGATAAACCTTGCTATTATCAAGGTTTATCGCAAATACGATAAAAAACGACCGCAATGCATTAATATCGCTGAAAACTCAGCGATATTCATGCATTACCGAGCTAATGCTCTTAGCCATGTTATCCACCTCCCATTGCATAACATGGCTAAGAACTGCTCAGGGAAGCTGTTACTTTTTGGAGATATTCGCGCTTATCTCGAATATTTCCAAAAGTTGATAATAGGAGATAGCGATGTTAGCGACTGTTTCCAGTCGCTAACATCTTGGCATGCCCACTTTGCATGTCATTAGTGATAAATATCACTCACATGCAAAGTGGGGCCCAAGATGGTCGCTATCTCCTACTAGCCGTCGCTAACTGGTGTTAGCAACAGCTAGGTAATACAGATATAATTTTATCTCCGCGAAGCGGAGCGCTGTTACAGATATATATCTTGTTTTTGAACGTTAATTTCTCAAAATGCACTGAAGCACATATATTGAGACCTAGCAAAGGCACATCGGGCTACCAGTCCCTAATATTTTACCAAGTTTCGTGCAAATCCATTCAGCCGTTCGATTATTATTATTATTTTTTTTTTGTTTGCCCCGCGGGGCCCTTTTTAAACCTCCACATCAAACCTAGGGGGTCAGCGAGGATCTACTATGCCCCCTTATGGTCATTTGCCCCTTCGCTTTGGCCTCCTCTTGTCTCTCGATCCTACCGAGAGACAAGATGGCGGCCGCTACGTATTGTTTGGAATGTTTACAGACACCGGAGAGCCAATCAGCTTCGCTTCGCAAAGCTCCGTAACGCGAAAAGTACGCGAAGCGGTGCGCTGTTACAGATATATATCTTTTTTTGAACGTTAATTTCTCAAAATCCACTGAAGCACATATATTGAGACCTAGCAAAGGCACATCGGGCTACCAGTCCCTACAATTTTGCCAAGTTTTGTGCAAATCCATTCAGCCGTTCGATTATTATTATTATTTTTTTTTTTTGCCCCGCGGGGCCCTTTTAAAACCTCCACATCAAACCTAGGGGGTCAGCGAGGATCTACTATTCCCCCTTATGGTCATTTGCCCCTTCGCTTTGGCCTCCTCTTGTCTCTCGATCCTACCGAGAGACAAGATGGCGGCCGCTACGGACTGTTTGGAATGTTCACAGACGCCGGAGAACCAATCAGCTTCGCTTCACAAAGCTCCGTTGCGCGAAAAGTACGCGTCCTGGGACGCTGCCTGGTCCGCTGTTACAGATATATATCTTTTTTTAAACGTTAATTTCTCAAAATCCACTGGAGCACATATATTGAGACCTACAAAAGGCACATCGGGCTACCAGTCCCTACAATTTTGCCAAGTTTCGTGCAAATCCATTCAGCCGTTCGGGCTAAAAGTGAGGCCAACCGCCCTATGGAAAACTCAATGTTAAAAACACGTTTTGGGACCCCCCTTTTTTCTCGGCCCCCCCTTGACGAACCCCCCCCAAATTTTCAAGGGCTGCTCAGAAACAAAATGTGCCATTTTCCTGAAAATTTCAGCCAATTCCGTCCACAAACGCCAAAGTTATTAGACATAGAATTTTCAAAAATCCCATAGAGAAAAAATCCTAACTATATATACCTACTGGCGACCGCCAGTAGGTAATATATATATATATATATATATATATATATATATATATATATATATTCTCTCTCATTTTCCACCCACACTATGCCGCTCTCAACACAGCGGGTGCCTCGGTGCGCGGTGGCGGTTCCGCGCCACACATTCAAAGAACCGTTGTGAAGACAATATCGGGCACTCGAGGGCTGGTTAAATATGGTTATTTATTTCTTAAACCAGTGCAACCACATTGAACTGACACACAGGTTACGGCATCCTGGCCTTTGTAAATGTCAGTGTCCCTGAGTGGCTAATAACCTTTTAACACTTTACATTGTAATTGGCTGACAATTCATTGCTTAAAATAGAAAATGGACTGGGGCACCATGGATGCAGACAAAAAAAGTTTCATGGTGGTGACCATCTTAAAATGTCAATCGTTGTATATGAACCATTCAGATCCATGCCCCCAACACATTATTATACCTATTGGGTCTAGCCTAGATAGCCTAGATATCCAGAAATTAAAAACATATTGATAAATCGATTCGAATTGTGCAAATTTGCAAGATAAGGATATTGAGGGTTGTATAAAAGTTGCAGTACAGTCTATCAATACCTTCCTGGGAAAATCCAACATCTTTTTTTCAACACCTTATTGGGAGAAATAGTGAATAGTTTATTTGGAGTTTTCACTTTTGTCGATTGCTTATGCCACATTGTTACAAGCCTAAGTTCCGATGGAACCATCTGGACCCTTGATATGGCCTCAGTGGCAGTATTGGATATCCGATCAATAGGGAAAGTCATAATTGCGCCTTGAATGGGCCTACATTGATCCCTCTACTACTGATATGTAGTTCTCCATATTTATTCCATGGAGAGACATCTCCAATGATGTCCTCAGAACATTGAGATTTAATAACATAGCAATTGCCTCATGTGGTTCAGTCTGCTGTCTGTTACCTTCTTTGATCAGAGCCCACAACTTGTCTGCCCATATGTTGGAAGCCCTCAGGGTAGCTCCACTGTTGAAGACTGGATTTGGGACCGGTTTCTCAAAGACAATTCACCCACCAGGTCAGAGTAAAGGTCAATCCATGTGTGACCATAGCTGCTCTTCATGGTTAAGCCGAAGAGGTGGTCGAGGAACTGAATGCTCTGGAATTATTTCTGAAAACTAGACCATTTAAATTCCAGGAACACAACAGAATGCTTCTAGAGCTAGCTGGATTCTGTTTGAACCATAAAATGTTTCTCTTCTCTGTCCAGCTATAGCTGCAAATACAGGGTACTGCCATGGGCACCTGCTTCGCCCCCAGCTATGCGAAACTTTTTGGTAGGCTGGTGGGAGAAGCACGTGGCTTGGGCAGCAGAGAATGAACACTGGGTGAAGCAGATTGCCCTGTGGACCAGGTACCTGGATGACCTCTTCATTGTGTGGCAGGGTACACAAATGCAAGCAGAAGAATATATAAGGGCCCTCAATGACAATCTGCTTAATTTAAGATTCACTAGTCATCTCAGCAGAACAGAGGTTGCCTTTTTGGATCTCCTGACATTTGTGTCGGAGGATAAACTATGTTCAAAATTTTATAGAAAGCCAACTGTAAGGAACACTGTCCTACATTCACTGAGTCAACATCCACGCAATCTTGTTAACAGTATACCCTACGATGAACTATTGAGATTGAAACGCAATTGCTCCCGACCAGAAGATTACATCACAGCAGAAAGGGACTCCCTCCAAAGATTTTGTGAGAGGGGCGATGGAGATAAAGTTCTGAATGATGCCCCAGTGAAAACACAGTCAAGAGAGAGGAAAGATCTCCTGGCCCTGAGAGAGAAGAGAACTGCCCTAGAACAAGGAGACTTCAAGGTCAGACTGATTCTCTGCCTTTCAGCCGAATCTTAGCAGGTCAGTAGCCTGATGAACAAAAACTTGGACATTCTGCTGTACTCTACCTTCTGTGAGTCCTACCCCTGCCTGAGGCTCCCACTCTAAGCTCTGTGCCTCGGAAGTGGGGTCTGCAGCTGCTTTCATCATCTTTAGCTCCTGGGCCCGTTAAATCAAGCTTTTAGGCTTTTTGATGACCACAAATGGACCCATTCATTCCGGAACCACATTGCTCGCATGAAGAATCAGAATAAGCTGGCAAAACTTGCCTTTTTGCATGGCAGCATCACTCCCTGCAATCACAAGGCCAATTTGCGATGCCCTGCGACTCTGTGCGCACTCCGGACCATTGTCAGCGATGCTCACTGTTTCCCCAGCGACCCTCTCACACACGAACAAGACTCATGGCTCAACTTAAGAAGGTAAAGCTTCAACGGGGCCTGTTTGGAACTGTATCTGGCCTGCTCTCCATCGCAGTCGGCTTGACTTTTCAGATTTACCCTGGTCTAGCACGACCTCAACTACCCTTTAGCACAATTGATTTCTAAGCACTGTTTTGCATTTATTCTTTAAAAATTCATATCTCAAATTCTACATCTTGGAATTTCGTCGTTTTGGTCTTGTTTCGTTCAGATATATATTCTCTATTTTTCTAAGCCTGTATGGAGTCTTTTTGTGGTGTTTATATTGAGTTACTGTAGTTTAAGTGTTACACAAGTACTTTTCACATTGCCCATCTTTAGTTTGATAGAAAGATTTTATTGTTTCCCAAAACAGTTTATCATAAACAGTGCCTCTGCTCAGCATACCTACAGATAACGATCCAGTGTATTATCATTTCCCCATTGTCATCTGACCCCACAAGTCCCCAGCCTGACATTGAAGGGCCTAAACATTATATTAAATGACCAGTACAGGATAGCCCCATCAGTTCCTCCAAATTTTATTATACTTTTGGGGGCAGTCTCTCCCTTCATACATTGCTTCTTCGACTACACATTGCCTCTTAAGTTCAGCCTGACTGCTCTGTGCCAAGCAACCAGATGGTGAGCACAGGTTAATTTAGGGTGTGACTGTGTATCAGTGGTGCAGGGCCACTAGTAGCATGTAATTTACAGGCCCTGGGCACATGTAGTGCACCATACTAGGAACCTGTAAGTAAATTAAATATACCAATTGGGTATGAGCCAATGTTACCATGGTTACGGAGAGAATACATGCACCTTAGCACTGGTTAGAAATGGTAGAGTGCCTAGAATCCTACAGCCTCAAAACGAGGTAAGAAAAAATAGGAGGAGGTAGGCAAATAGTTTGGGGTAACCTTGCAAAAAGGGCCCGTCCCTGATATATAGTTGTATGTCATTCGCATATAAGGAAATACTCAGTGGGCACAAGCAAAAATGGAATGTGAAAGCAGCAAGCCACTGCCAGTTCACACAAGCCAGAAATTCCAGAGCAATAGCAAATAATAATGGTGACAAAGGGCAACCTTGCTGCATGCTGTTGTATACAGGGAAAACCGCAGACATGTTACCATTTATACATTCACAAGCCACTTTATTAGTGTAAAGTAGTCAAAATCCACCACAGGAATGTCACTGGCATTCCCATACATGCCAGAATCTTGAACATCTAGTCCCATTCTATTGAATTTAAGATTTTGGCTGCATTAAGTGGGACTGACTCTGTTTACGGAAATTAATTCAGCTGTTGTAAAAGCCCAAACAGGGTGCACAAGTTATGGTGGTGGAGCACGCAGGTATGAAGCCTGACTGATTCGACATTACCAGGCTGGAAAGCAATGGCTGCAGCTGGGTGGCCAAGACCTTGGCCAATATCTTGGCATCAATATTTATTAAAGATAGTGGGCGGTATGACTCACAGTGTTCCAGTGGCTTGTCAGGCTTCAACAGAGCAGCAATAAGGGCCTGCCACAGTGAGGGGAGTATTATCTGCCTGGTACATGCCTCTTCATATTGTGCGTGAAGGGTCATTATAGATTTGCCTGTTAGGTCGTCTAGGCCTGTTGCCATACCATTTGGGAGTGGGTGTTTGGCGCCTTCAATCTCCTCGGGTTTAATGGGTTGTGCCAAAAATTCCAGCTGTATTAGAGCCAGCCACACCATCGCTATGTCATCAAGATAGATCTCCAATTCAGCCTCCACTGCAGAATGGTGAGTGCCGTACAGGCGGGTATAGAAAGAACTAAAGTCAGTGAGTATGGAAGGGGTATCATAATTGTCAGTGTCCCCCAGGGGAGTATGTTACTATTCATAAACAGATATTTGTGATTAAGGGGTAATGGATGTAAGTGATGACAGCAATAGACCAAGCATTAGAGGAATTAAGGGTGCCTGAGCAGGTCATATTTTATGACACTGAACGATATGTCTGGCCCATAGTTAGAAGCATATTCCCTTCTAAAAGAAGAGACCAACTCTGTGCTTTTCATTGGACACCCTTATGTATTTCAGCACAATACTGAAACAATTTGATTATTAATTAAGGGGGCTGTTACTCTTCTTTCATATAGAATAGTGGTGCCTCGTGAGGTTACCATCCTTACTGGACTTTGTAAGAAAGACAGGTGTGAAGAAAAGATCACAAAGATTGGGGGACATATGTACAAGGGGATTGCGCCACCATAACATCCCTTTTTTCGACGTTCCGATGGTGCAATGCCCTGCACCATACTTGCAAAGCAGCGTTAAGTCACTTTGCATGGCTTAACACCGCTTTGTAAATATGGTACCCTTTCACGCAGGTATCTGCGTAAAAGGGGGCGAGCAATGGGGGGTTGCTGTGGGTGTTCCACTGCAACACCCATTGCTTTTTGATGCAGCCCTAGATTTACAAATATCTGTAAATCTGATGAAGAAAAAAAAGCAAAGGCCATGCAAAAGCAGGCGCTTATTGGTGAAACGAGGAGAAAAACCTTTATTTTTCCTCGTTTTTGCTTTTTCTGTGTACAAAACAATCAATAAATAATGACGGTTTGCTACTTCTATGGGTGCTGGAAAATGCAGAACACACAGAAGTAGCAAATTGTCTTATTGATTGTTTATGTGCAGGAAGGAACACCTTCCTATACATAAAGAATTATCCCTGCAACGCAGACACCCCTAGGTAAAACACAGGGGTGCACCGTATTCTTGTAAATACAGCACATCCCTTCATTTTGAAAATGATGCTGGGCGACAGTGCCGAATTTGCTGCCGCGCCATGCTGTGCCATTTCCTCGTTCATATGCCCCAGCAACTGAAGGCTGCAGAGAAATATAATACTCTGAGAATGGTACGATTAACCATGGTCAGGACAGGCAGGATGGTGCTCAAGGTCATCTAGTTATTACAGGGTTCTGGGCTCGGCATGAGGGAAGATTATCACAGTCACAGCAATAGTCGCAGTAATAGTTCTCCCAGGATGGTGCCGGTCTCTTTCATTGGCTGCATGGTTGATGAGAAAAGAACTGGGGTCACATCATGCAGTATGGCATGGATCACGTACAAAGATGGCCATCAGCCTGAAACACATAACTCACTAGTTCCCAAGACAAGAGTGCGATCAGTATCTAATTACAATTCCATGGATATAAGAAGCTAAGGGCAGCAGTTTACCTAGGAACTTTGCAGTTGGTGGGATCTCCACTTTTTGTTTAAGTCTCACAGACTCTTACTCTTTTTTTGCACTTTTATTGTTTTTTTACAGCTACTTTGGGTCTTTAATTTGCAGAAATTTTCCTGGGAGCTTTGCACTATTGGTGGATTATCCACTATTATTTTCTCTTAAATTTTTTGGCTGAGGGTACACTTCGGTGTTTTTTCCTTTACTAACCTGTTTCCCCTATTTTCCATTTGTTATTTACGCAGTATTCACGCTTTCAGACACTGCTAGGTACAAGAATCCAGGAAGGCATTGGGACCGGCAGCTACGCATGATGGACCGAATTTATCAAGGTTTTGCATCACCCTTGTGCCATGCAAAGGGGCGCAAGGGTGTTGCAAAACCTAAGTGAGACTTTTCAAGCCATGCAAAGCCACCTTGCGCTGCCCTGAATGGCTTGATAATTTTAGAGTGATGCAGCACATCGCATATCGTGACTCTGTGGCAGGGAGATTTTCCATGGGTGGAGCGTGAAAGTTCCCACACATCCACCAGTGGATTTCGACACATTCTCTGATTTGCTATTAGTGGTAGACCTGGGAAAGCATCAAAACTCTATGCGCTGGTGGGTCATAATGAGGAGAAATATCCTTATTCTCGTTCTGGCACAGGAAGTGTATGGGCAACCATTTTCCCAGACTCACAGACACAGCAGCACGGTGACTGTGGAAGATTGAGATTTGGCAGATCGTTGCCACAATGGGACTGGCATGAATATGAGCACACAGAACATGACGTTTCATCTTCATTTCTACTTCTGGTTGATGCAGGCGTGGCCGGCACGGGTAAGAACGGTGGGAGTCAGTGCAGAGGTGGGGGTAAGTCAACAAATGATGAGCTAGGTAACATAAAATTAAAACAATAAATAAAACCACTTACCTTGCGCTCAACGCACAGCCGACTCAGTGATGTGGTGAGCGCAAGGTAAGTGGTTTTATTTCTTTTTTTCTTTTATTTTACCTCTCCGGTCGTCTGTTGACTACCCCCTCCCTCCCCCCCACTGCCCCGCCCTGCCTGTACCCACCACTCTTACCTGTGCCGGTCGCGCCTGGATTGATGTCTACAAACAAGCTCTTGCCTCTCCTGCTTTTTGCTTACAACATGTGTGTTGTTAATCGTTCTCCTGTTTTGCCACAAGTTGCACTGATGGAGCGAGATAGAAAACAAAATTTTGTTTAAACTCGCGAAGTCACATTTCCATAACATGAATAATAATATTAATGATTTGTGATATGTCGTGCTAATACAACCTAGATTAAACTTTACACATGGGGGGACTAACATGTGTGCTCATAAACGTGCATAATTGTTGCATCTTTTTGTTCGTGCAAAATAATAAAATAAATTATTGTTTTCGTTTTTGTCATTACTAACTGCTGCAAACTTAAAAGAAGCATGTGCTTGTTTTGCTTTTTCCTTGTCTGTGTGATGTCATTTCTACTATTCTAGGTGCATATGAGTCTCATGGAATAACGGAGACTGGTAGATATAAACGCTGCTTTATTTGTTTGAATTGGCTAGGTAACATTTTGATTAATCGGGTGGGTTAATTAATTAGTGAATCTTGGGGTGGATACAGAATCTACATTATTTCTTACATTAATACTTTTCTTGTGTTTGTTTTATATTAGAAATCATAAGTTGCCTGCTTTTGGGCCTAGTCACTTGAGTCGCAGAAAAGAGCTGACTTGTAATTCTGCAAAAGTCACGAGACGCCCATTCTGAATTATTCGTCAAAAGCTGCGTTCACAAAGCAAAAACTAATGTGCTGTCATCATTCTGTCGGACATGGCCAAGGTCGAAAAAGAACATTTTGTCAGTCCTTAACTTGGCATCCGCGGAAGTCAATTGAAAGTCAATGGACGCTGCGAGAATGACTTTATACATTTGTTGCAAACTCAGGAAGCTCCTGGTTGCACTCGGAAGGGACAATGGTCTCTAAGAAATATGACTTTATGGAAGTTTTGAAAAGTGGGTGACATGTCACTTGTCACTCTCAGCCAATGGGACGTCGAAGATTTTTGAAAACTTTCCTCTGCGTAGTTTAGTTAGCATAGAAAGGTATAAAAAGTCATGCCCTTAGGGATGGGCTGGCTGCTGCTTTCTGACTTTCCGATGAGGGTGATGTGCTGTCGGACTTTGCGTGGAGCACGTAAGAATCCTCAAAGAACTTTTCTTTAATTACTATCTATTTAGCTCAGTTAGGGAATTAGGTTTTAGAAATGCTAAACTTTAAATATTCACTTTGAATTTGATTCACTTGCTTAAATTGTATTTTTCTCATATTTCTTTACAATCATGCTTGCTATATTGCAAATAAAATTCATTTATAAAACTATCAACTTATATACCATAATTTAGTAAATAAAATCTTACTTTTGACAAACAAGCTGGTCTTGGTTATTCAGAAGTGTAGGTTACTATTAGCTAGATCACGTCGCCAATGGTGGTCATTTAAATGGTTAAGTTTTATTCTAATGACAAATTTCTTTTTGCAGATATATAAAAATGTATATAGTTTATAGATAATGTGTATATAGATTTAATCTGACCACCTGATTCAGTAGGCCCAAAATATGTCAGGTTTATAAATGGGTCCATATTTAGTATAGAATTTTGTTTATAGGTTATGAAGTTGGGTAGCGTTGTTTATGATATATTTTCTATAGGCCGCTGGATCAATTCTCTGGTAGCAGAGGATGGTTGCTAAGGGTAACCAAAGTAATATGTTGGTTGCTAAGGGTTACTAAAACGTTATGGTATGGAAATAGGATCGATGTTTTAACACATGTTGAGTTCGTTTTTCGTGCTATCTGTAAGCTATACCGGTATAGATTGTGTGGCGAGAAATTAGTCACGCAAGCCATCTGTTCTGTTTGTAGTGATATCGCCGAGTATCACAAGAGGTATCGCCGTGTACCATAGTGTTGTCGCCGAGCAGCACAGTTTTAGGGCTAGGTCTGAATCTTGTATAGTGAGGGTTTTCTAAGAAATTAAAGCAGCATGAGAATAGGGACAAAGCGCCTTCCATAAAACTCACTGTGATGAGAGTATTAGTTATATCCGAGCTTGAGTGAAGGGTAAATTAGCGTCGGTACATGATTATCTATAAACAGGTTAGAGTCCTGTACGGGTACATGTTTCATATCTATAAACAGGTGAGAGCCCTGTACGGATAACGTCGTTATTTTGCTAACGGTGCATGATTTCTATAAACAGGTGAGAGTCCCGTACGGATTTCATGTGTGTTTGAAATTAGGGAAATTTCAGTGTGAAAGTGCGAGTTTGAATTGTATTTTATGTTCAAGTGGAACTCTTAGAACTTTCACTTCGCGGTGGGTTCAGAGCAAAGCGAATTCATAATTATACGTGTTAGAAGGGTGGGGTAAGGGTTACTCTACTGACAATTGAATATTATCCTTAGTGTGAATAGCGCCGTCTATTCCGAAGTGTGGATACTTGAATGTATGTAAACTACCCTAAATAGTGAAACGAACAGATGTTGTCTTTATAGTCATTGTTAAGAATTAATTTACACTGAAAAGTGTTCTTAAAATGGCGCTGTGAAAAGATTTTGTGAAGGAGGGGTAAGCGCCAGGAGTGAGAAACGAGAAACCGCAGCTGCTGTGTACGTCACAGAGCCGCGCTGGGATTGGGTGACCTACGTCACAAGCTATATTCTGATTGGCTCTTGAGTCTCTGACGGCCTGTGAGCTGATTGGTCTTTCGGAAAAACTCCAAATTTATTGGTTGAGCAGAAAAGTGACGTAGCTCAACTGTCATTGGCTTGTTGGTGTGTTTCGCGCACGGATTGGTTGTTTTACGGAACATCCCGGAAATATTTTACGAACGATTTTGTGAATTAATTTTAACTCTTAAAAATGAGTTATCATTTTAAACATGTTGAGAAAAAGCCAACATTATTTCAGAAATTCAAGAATTTATTTTCACCTGACAAGAAAATCGAAACGCGAGGTGGTAAACTACTTCATAAGTATAAAACACCTGCAGCGTATATGGAAGGTGAATATGGATATCATACTGTCTTATGGTTCGATAGTTGGAAACGATATACTAAGAATGACGGTGTTTTAACTTGGCCTGATGATGGTTCATTTAATGTAAAAGTCTTAAGAAATTTACGAGAGAAAATGAATGCTCTTGTTCCGAAACCGAGACCAACTCAATTTGAAGCTTTAGTAGAGTGGGAAGACGAGATGTATCAGTTACAAAGAGAAGCTAGTGGAATTAAAAGACCTTCTAAAAATCCACCTTGGAAAAGAGAAACTCATGAAGATAGATTGCGAATGTGGAGACAGGGAAACATGAGTGAAGGATTATATTTAATTCATGAAATGGTAATGGGTACTCCTACAGGGAAATCTATGGAAAGTGAATCTGAGGATGCAGTTATGGAAGAAATATATACAACTGCTAGAAAGAATCAGCCTTTGAGACCTCCTAGATCATGGTCTACTCCGGTGGTTTCTACTGAAACTTCACCGAGTGCACCTCCAATTAATGAAGCTCCTAAACTTTATCCAAATAATTGTGAAATCATTGAAACTCCTAGAAGACCAGAATTCGAGAATGCTCGAAATGAAGGTAGACATTTTACAATGGCTCCAAGAGCAAGAGAACCTCCAAAAGATTATACAAGAGAGGCAAGAAATGTTGAAGATGTTGATTATAATGAATATTTAAGATCAAAAGAAGAATTAATAAAAAGAATGACAAAAGGCATGGAAGCTGTGACAGTTCCAGTAACAATTGGTCCTGTTCAGCCCGTATTTGACCAAAAGGAAACAAACAAAACTGGATTAACTATTCCTTTAAATACAGAAATTCAAAAGGCTGCTGAAAAATTTTATTCAGACTTATCTGAAATAAACTCTTCTAAATCGAGAATGCCTGATTTAACCTTTAATGAGGATTTATCTCCAAAAACACCAATGGGTGCTATATCAGATATAGGGAGTCCTGAAGTCAGGGTAACTACACCAAAACTTGATGTGGCCAAATTAAAAGCGAATATAGAAGAATTAATAATTGGAACAATTGGTCCAGATAGTTTAAATTACTATCGAGATGATGAACTACTGTTCATTTGTAAAAGCATTCAGTGGAAAACGAAAAACAAATATGATCAACTAGAGGATCTAGCAGCAGAACTTGAAATCGATGTGAGTAAACAAAAGAATTTTGCTAAACATTACAGATTAGAATTTTCAGAAAGTGACATTGAGAGTTTAAACTCAATGGGAAGAATAGTTCATATTAAAGATTTGATTGTCTATATCAAAAAGCTAGGAGAACTGAACAAATGGAGAGTAAAATGGACGAAAAAGAAGGAAGATGAAAGATTGGAAAAATTGTCAAAACAATTTCCAATGAGAGAAATTGCAGGTGGAGGATATGTTCATGTTCCTTGGTCGAGACAGGACATTCTGTTATTTACAAATGACTTTCCAAAATTGAGGGAAAAACCAGTTGAGTGGTACAGGCAAGTCGATAGATTTATCAAAGTGTCAAAAGTTCTGTGGATTGATTTAGATGGATTTTTTGACATTGTCGTTCCATCTGATCTTTGGACAGAATGCAAAATATCGATTAGTTGGTCAAAAACAGAACCTGAGCGAATTAAAGAAACAGGTGCTCCAAATCCACTTGTAATGGATTTTTATGAGAAAGTAATTGTTTGGATGAAAAACAAAATTCCACCCAAAGAAGTCGATTGGGTTAAAATAGAAAGAACAGAACAGGAAACAAAAGAATCAGTTCATTCTTTTTATGAAAGACTACTGTTAATCTTTAAACAATACAGTGGTTATGAAAAATTAGATGAAAAAGACATGAGCCATTTTGTCTATAGATTTGTTTATGGACTAAAACCTGAAATTGGAGAAATGATCAGAAATAGTATTGTCGGATGGCAATCACTATCTGTAGATGATATTCTAAGAAAAGCAAAGTATTGTAGCGATGAAATAGAAGTAAAACAGAAGAAGCTGAAAGAGAAAGCCATGTGGGCTCAGGTAAAGGTGGCTGAGCAACAAATTGCCAGCATGGGAAATAAGAACACTAATTTTGTTCAAACTGGAAATACAAACCAGATACAAGGAAAGTTTAAAGGTAATAATTTCCCAAAGAAATTTAGCCCAAAGATTGAGGAGTTGAAACAAAGATTACCTTGTTTTAATTGTGGCGAAATTGGACATTGGAGAGACGAGTGTCCTCATCCTCCTAAAAACTTAAAGAATCCCTTATTGAATCCACAGATGCAGAATGGTGTTGACCTGCAGCGACAGCTACAGATGCAACAGGGGTTAAACGAATTTAATATTCAGCGACAGTTACAGCAACAGCAACAACAACAGGTGAATAATCGACAAGATCAATTGCCACAACCACCTTTTCCAAATTGTGGGGGAGTTCAAAAATATAATCCAAACGTGGGATTTCAGGGAAGTGAACAGGTAATAAAACCACAAAAACAGCAAAAGCAGCAAAGGGTTCAAATGCAAAATGCTTCACAACAATTTTTATTAGCAGAAAGTCAAGACAGCGATTCTGATGATTATTGTTGACGATGCCCGAGAGAGGAGGAAGAGTGTGTTGTTGGAGCCACTCTTGAGGTTGACCAGTCTGGTCCTTTTGTAAACGGGAAAGTTAATGATGTAGACATCACTTTTCTAGTGGACACTGGTGCTACCCGTTCTACTGTTAGATCAGTGGAAATTGAAAACCTACCTCTCTCTGGGGATACCATCCAAGTTGTCGGAGTAAGTAATCAGCAAATTAAAACTGACTTAACTGATCCAGTACCAGTTGAAATTGGAAATTACAGAGACAAACACAGATTTGTGGTTTGTAATAGTAGTCCAGTAAATCTATTGGGCAGAGACATCCTATGTAAAATGAATTGTAGAATATATTGTTCTCCTGATGGAGTTGAGTTACAAACAATGGAGGAAGATGGTTTATACAGAATGACAATGATGATGATGGAAGCAGAAGAAACTAAATTGTTTCCTGCATTTGAAGAAAAAGATTTACCTGAAGAACTCAAAGAAACAGTGAAATCTGAAATATGGGATTTTACTGGAAATGAGATGGGTCTAATGAAAAACGTAGATCCAGTAAAAATTACATTGAAACAGGGAATAGAATTTCCAAACACTCCACAATATAAAATGAAAACAGAAACAATTGAAGGTATTACACCTATAATTGAAAAATTAATCAAGCAAGGTGTATTAAAAGAAATGGAGAGTAGCTCTTGTAATTCACCAATTATGGGAGTTAAAAAGTCTAACGGAACATTTAGAATCGTACAAGATTTGAGAAAGGTTAATCAAATTGTCGTTCCATGTTGTCCTGTGGTTCCAAATCCAGCAGTAATTCTATTTCAGATTCCACATGATGCTGAATGGTATACAGTCATTGACCTTTGCAATGCATTCTTTACTGTTCCCTTACATCCAGACAGTTATGAAATCTTTGCTTTCAGATTCCAAGGTAAGACCCTCGGATGGTCAAGAATCCCTCAGGGCTATACAGAAAGTCCTTCAATTTTTAACGAATTGTTAAAAAGATCATTAGAAGACCTAGACTTACCTGGTAGGTCTACGCTAGTGCAGTATATTGATGATTTGTTAATAGCTGCAAAGACAAGAGAAAATTGTGTAACAGACACAATAATTCTGTTAAATCGCCTTGCAGAAGAAGGACATAAAGTGTCCCCAGCAAAACTACAGTTTTGCAAACAAGAAGTAAAATATCTTGGTCACAGAATCGCAAAGGGAAAAAGACAAGTAACAATAGAGAGAATAAAAATGATTCAAGCAATGTTACCACCAAGAACACAAAGACAGGTCAGAATGTTCTTGGGAATGGTTGGTTACTGTCGACAATGGATAAGTGGATTTTCAGTAATTGCAAAACCACTACAAAGACTAACAAAGTCAGATGTAAAAGATCCAATTATTCTCAATGATGCTGAGATGGACTCTTTTGAGAACCTGAAAAAGAGCTTATGCCAAGCTCCTGCTTTAGGTATGCCAAATTATGAGAAAGATTTTGAACTGTATTGCAGTGAGAGAGAAGGATGTGCATTATCTGTGTTAATTCAGAGACATGGAAATTTAAAGAAACCTATTGCATACTTCTCTGCAGTTCTTGATCCAATTGCAAAAGCATTACCAGGTTGTTTGAAAGCAGTTGCAGCTACAAGTATCAGCCTCGAACAAAGTGAGGGGATCATTATGGGATTTCCAGTGAAAGTTTTTGTGCCTCATTCAGTTGAAATATTACTGACAAGAGGTAAGACTCAACATTTAACAAGTAGCAGATTGACAAAGTATGAGAAAATCATACTGGGAGCAGATAATGTTTCGATTTCAAGATGTTTAAATCTGAATCCTTCTACATTACTGCCTGATTCTGAAATTGTTGATGACATTGAAACAGAACATGAATGTTTAGATGTCATGGAATTCTGCACAAAACCAAGAAAAGACATCAAAGACAGACCTTTGTCTGAATCGGATTTTGTCTACTTTGTAGATGGGTCATGTTTAAGATCCGAAGGAGGTGTCTTAAAAGCTTCATATTCAGTTTGTACAGTTGTAGATATTGAAGAAGCATCATGTCTTGAAGGAGTTCGTTCAGCACAAGTGGCTGAATTAATTGCTTTAATTCGTGCATGTGAAATATCAAAGGATATAAGAGTTACCATCATTACTGATAGTGAGTATGGGTATGGAGTTGTGCATGATTATGGACAACTCTGGTCACAGAGAGGATACATGACATCAGCAGGATCACCAATTAAAAATGCAGTTTTCATTAGGAGATTAATTGAAGCAATACAATTGCCAAAAGAAATTGCCATTGTTAAATGTGCAGCGCACACTAGAGGAACTGATTATATTTCCAAGGGAAATGCCTTCGCAGATGAAACAGCTAAATACTGCGCAAGGAAAAATTATTCATACAATCGTGAGAGGAGTAAAGAAACTGATTCAAATTCATTAATGCTAACAACTGTTGTAGAAACATGGCATGAGATTAGAGATTTACAAAATGAAGCAGAAGATGAAGAAAAAGACTTGTGGTTAAGATCAGATTGTAGACCACGTGAAGAAGATGGAGTGTGGGTTTACAAAGATGGCAGAGTAGTCTTACCAAATTGCTTGATTGCTGACATGGCCAGATTATATCATGGTCCAGCACATCTAGGAAGAGATTCTATGGTTAGACTTTTCAGAGAAACATGGTTCAATACCAAATTTAGAACTATTGCTGAATCTTTTTGTCAAAGGTGTTTGTCATGCCAACAAATGAATCCAAACAGAAAATCAGTGGTGGGGACAGGAATAATTGGTCGAGAAGGTGGTCCCTTTACCAGGTTACAAATGGATTTCATTGAAATGCCCTTACACAATTGTTTGAAATATGTGCTTGTAATTGTGTGCTTATTTTCAAGATGGGTAGAGGCTTTCCCTACACGACATTGTGATTCAATTACAGTGGCAAAACTAATGCTCAGAGAAATCATCCCAAGGTACGGTTTTCCAGTCACTATTGAGAGTGATGGAGGAAGCCATTTTGATAACAAACTGATGAAGTTAATTTGCGAAGCTTTGAGCATTGAGCAGAAAATACACTGTGCATACAGACCAGAGGCATCAGGAGTAGTTGAACAAATAAATGGAACAATTAAAAACAGAATTGGAAAAATGTGTCTTGAAACAGGTATAAAATGGACTGATGCTCTTCCACTTGTTTTGATGTCATTAAGAAGTACACCAGATAAAAAGACAGGTTTGAGTCCTCATGAAATTTTAATGGGAAGAGTTATGAGGCAAGCTTTTGTACCTGTAGGTAAACTGTTGAGCATAAATGATAGTGCTATTTTGGATTACTGTAAAAGGTTATCTGATATGGTAACTTCTGTGTCTAATCAGGTGGGAACTGAAGCACAATCAAATGAAAAGGTTTTGACACATGATCTGAGACCTGGCGATTGGGTCAGAACGAAAGTACATCGGAGAAGGAATTGTCTAGCTCCTAGATGGCAGAAACCTAGGCAGATAATTTTGATCACTACTAATGCTGTAAAGTGCAGAGGATTGAAACGTTGGATTCATCCTAGTCATACTATTCCAGTACCAACTCCTGAGAGTTCTGATGTTGAAAGTGATACCACAGACGATTCTGATTCTGAGGCAGAAGGCAAAACAGAAGGTGAAATAATTCCAGATTCTGAAGATCGACAAGAAAGTCGACATCTGGAAACTGTGCCAGTGAATGGAAATTTGACAAGAAAAGACTTGGAAATAATTGAAATAGATTCTGAAGGTGAAGAGAATCTGTTAAAAGGAAAGATAACTGAGGATTCGGTTGTCTCCATTGAAGACAAAGAAGCTGAACAAAAAGAAGTTTCAGACCAGGAGAGTATCGAAAGGCAGAGAACAAACTCTGAAGTAAGGAACAGAAATCCAAAATCTGGGAAGTTGGAGGTAATTGAGGAAGAGGAGGAGAACGAATTACCAAGTACCAGTGATGGAAGACAAAGTGAAGTTCCTGAAGGAGTGAAATTGCCGAATAGAGAAGTTCCTGAGTCAATTGAAATTTCAGACTACGAAACTGAAGAAAGTAACGTGGAAGGTGAAAGTGAAAACAGAAAGAAAAGGACTTGGAAGTCAGAATCAAATAATTCTGAACCAAAGAAGAAGTACGTGAGAAAAGCAGACTACTGGCCAGGTGGAAGATTGAGAGTCAGACTGATCAAAAAGCCAAAAGAACAAGTTGAAGAAATCAGTAGTCAAAAGAGCCCTGGAAAAGAAGTTGGAGTTGGAAGAAAAATTGAAGTGATATCGAGAAAAGGGAAGAGAATAATAAGACCAAACCAAAAATACAAGTCTCCTGAGTGGACTTACTTAGTAATTCCACCTGTTATTGACATATATGATAGTAGTGAAGAAGAAAACGAAATACAAGAAATTAGTGACAATGATTGAAGTACAGAAATATTAGATTGGCAAAAGGCTGAAGAAAATTTGTTAGTTGACACTAGGTCGAAGAAAAACTGTTTAGTTGAGGAAAACTTATGTATGACATAAGGTCGAAGAAATCTTGTTTAGGGTTATAAAAAAAAAAAAAAAAAAAAAAAAAAAAATATTTTAAAAGGGGGGTGTAAATATAAATTTAGAATTTTAAAATTTATTTTTATTTTTGAGGCTAAACTAACCAAAAATGCCTTATGTTAAGGAGAGCACTTCAAAGTGTTCTGTTTTTAAAAGATGCTGTAAGATGACTCTGGTGTGTCTGCTCATTTTAGTTCTGCTCTGGTTGGTTCTAGCTGTAATTATCCCTTTGGAGATGAATAGAGAATTATACAAAGTTAACTTAACAAGCAAAGCTCTGGTTAGCCAAACTAAACATAGTGCGTCTGCTAAAGTTATAGATCATCAGCCTAACATTCATCAAGATAAATCAATTGGTGATTTTTCAAGTAATACATTCACAAAGCTATTGAGTGAATATGTTAAGGTAATGGATGCAAAAGACTGCTATGTCTGCGTTAAGTTACCTGCTTCTGTTTCTGAGGGAGTAACATATAATATGCTTCCTCTCACTTATGCTGTAACATGTAGTGTATTAACTAGTTTATTTTATCAAACTGGACGTTTAGAATATTACTATTCAAATTATGATGAGATTTTCGCAAATATTAAGATTGATAATGCTTTAAATAAGCATAAGAAAGCAAAACAAATGAGAGAATTTTTCCTTGTTACTAATGAACTCACTTACGAGTATGCTTACAAGAATAATCTAACATGTAAATTAAGTGCTGAAGGAAAGAAATTTTTGAACATGGTTGAGGAGAGAAGAGCAATTTATAAGAGGAATGAATTAGTCAAGCAGACTAAGTCAGCCTTCTGGCAGAGAGAGGATGAGAAATTAAATGGCAAAATGCTTGAAAATATTGCAATTCACATAGACAAACCAGTTAGTGGAAAACTTTGCATTAGAAGAGATAATACACTTTTTGATAATTATTTTGTAGGTGCAAGTAACTGTGAAGATACTTATCAGATTTTGGGAGGTTGGGGATTTAAAGGTGGAAAAGATCCTATCTTTCCTGGGATTTATTTTGTTTGTGGTGACAAAGCCTACTACAACCTTCCAGACCACTGGTATGGAACTTGTTATGTGGGAATTGTTTTTCCTAAAGTGTTTCATGTTGACAGAGATTCAGAAGGATTGTTTAAAATTCATAATTATGTAAATAGAGTTAAAAGAGAAACTTTTACTGAAGTTCTGGGAGATATTTTTCAAGCTGTAATACCTTTTGTTGGTATAACCCTAAATGCAGGGAGAATCAGAAAATTGTCCACTATAGTTGATAGATTATCAACTGACACAGCTGATGGATTTCAATTAGTGAATGTTGAAGTTATTGCAATTAGATCTATGGTAATTCAAGACCGCCTTGCTTTAGACATACTCCTAGCAAAAGAGGGAGGAGTCTGTGGCATTTTACATGTACAACATTGTTGTACATATATACCTGATGAAAGTAAGAATATTGAAATGTATATTAAGAATATTACACAAATGCATTCAGAGATAATTCCTTTAGAAGAAGATGATTTTACAGGGAAACTTTCAAAAAGGTTTCAAGCAATTAAAAACTGGTTTCATAATATCGGAAGTTCAATTCTTGGCAAGATTCTGGCACCTTTGATTATAATAGTATTCATTTTTATTTTGACCAAATTAGGTTGTTTGTTACATAAAAGAAAGAAACAGTTGAAAGAAAAGAAAAGAATCTATAAACTCAGAAAAGAAGAAGAAAGAGAAATCGAATTACAGGAGTTACATAGAGAGCGTTATGCTAATTCCAAAGATTATGCAGAAACAGACTTTTAGGTTTACTGATACAAATGAATTTGAATCGATTTCTTAGAAATTTATATTATCAAAATTTTGAGTGCTGGTGTGGTGATTTGTTAATCACCAGATGAGGGAGTTGATGGAGCGAGATAGAAAACAAAATTTTGTTTAAACTCGCGAAGTCACATTTCCATAACATGAATAATAATATTAATGATTTGTGATATGTCGTGCTAATACAACCTAGATTAAACTTTACACATGGGGGGACTAACATGTGTGCTCATAAACGTGCATAATTGTTGCATCTTTTTGTTCGTGCAAAATAATAAAATAAATTATTGTTTTCGTTTTTGTCATTACTAACTGCTGCAAACTTAAAAGAAGCATGTGCTTGTTTTGCTTTTTCCTTGTCTGTGTGATGTCATTTCTACTATTCTAGGTGCATATGAGTCTCATGGAATAACGGAGACTGGTAGATATAAACGCTGCTTTATTTGTTTGCATTGGCTAGGTAACATTTTGATTAATCGGGTGGGTTAATTAATTAGTGAATCTTGGGGTGGATACAGAATCTACATTATTTCTTACATTAATACTTTTCTTGTGTTTGTTTTATATTAGAAATCATAAGTTGCCTGCTTTTGGGCCTAGTCACTTGAGTCGCAGAAAAGAGCTGACTTGTAATTCTGCAAAAGTCACGAGACGCCCATTCTGAATTATTCGTCAAAAGCTGCGTTCACAAAGCAAAAACTAATGTGCTGTCATCATTCTGTCGGACATGGCCAAGGTCGAAAAAGAACATTTTGTCAGTCCTTAACTTGGCATCCGCGGAAGTCAATTGAAAGTCAATGGACGCTGCGAGAATGACTTTATACATTTGTTGCAAACTCAGGAAGCTCCTGGTTGCACTCGGAAGGGACAATGGTCTCTAAGAAATATGACTTTATGGAAGTTTTGAAAAGTGGGTGACATGTCACTTGTCACTCTCAGCCAATGGGACGTCGAAGATTTTTGAAAACTTTCCTCTGCGTAGTTTAGTTAGCATAGAAAGGTATAAAAAGTCATGCCCTTAGGGATGGGCTGGCTGCTGCTTTCTGACTTTCCGATGAGGGTGATGTGCTGTCGGACTTTGCGTGGAGCACGTAAGAATCCTCAAAGAACTTTTCTTTAATTACTATCTATTTAGCTCAGTTAGGGAATTAGGTTTTAGAAATGCTAAACTTTAAATATTCACTTTGAATTTGATTCACTTGCTTAAATTGTATTTTTCTCATATTTCTTTACAATCATGCTTGCTATATTGCAAATAAAATTCATTTATAAAACTATCAACTTATATACCATAATTTAGTAAATAAAATCTTACTTTTGACAAACAAGCTGGTCTTGGTTATTCAGAAGTGTAGGTTACTATTAGCTAGATCACGTCGCCAATGGTGGTCATTTAAATGGTTAAGTTTTATTCTAATGACAAATTTCTTTTTGCAGATATATAAAAATGTATATAGTTTATAGATAATGTGTATATAGATTTAATCTGACCACCTGATTCAGTAGGCCCAAAATATGTCAGGTTTATAAATGGGTCCATATTTAGTATAGAATTTTGTTTATAGGTTATGAAGTTGGGTAGCGTTGTTTATGATATATTTTCTATAGGCCGCTGGATCAGCACCCAGCCTCTGTTTTGTTATATTCACCCTAGTCGCGGATCCCTTTGGATTCTGTCAACTCTAGCTACAGTTTTGATGCTTGTTGTTTCTCCTGCTTACGTTTGCTGTCTTTCACAGCTGCTGCCTGGGATCTACTTCATCTGCCTCAGGAACTGAGATTCGTTCCTGGATATTCACAGCGTTTCTACTTCTTCTGTAAGTACATGTTCATAATATGAATGCATATCTACATTTACATTGCTCATTGCTTTTGGATGCTTGCTTATGATGGTTGATGCCTTGTTGCACATTTGATGTGCCAAAGCACACCTTACTGAACACTGTCTTGGTCGGAATACTGTAAGTTAACAGCCAGCGGGGGGGCCAGTGGTCGAGGCCAGCACCTTTGACTCTCCTCCCCTATTTCCTCCCGAGTCTACAACAGGTATTGTGTCTATTTTATTGTCAGTATAAATTAAGCTCGACGGTGGGGGTTCACACGGATTCAAGGTCTGCATCACCACGGACCTCTGATGGGACATGAACACAAAGATTAGAGATGGCACATTCTTAGACAAAGGTGTGTCCTCATGTCAATCCTAATCATGCTTTATTTGGCTCATTTATCAAAGGTTCGGACTTGTAAGCGCTGATTTATATATTCAGGGAGATAATGACGTTGTCATGCAGAGGACATAGTATTGGCTGATAGAACACCTATAGAACTACATGTTATTTTAAATTGACTGCATGAGAAGAGTGTTGCTAATGAGATATACCTAACTAAAAAGAGTACAGAAATTATGGTATTTTGCAAAAGTAGGTGGAGCAATAGTATCTAATGTTTTTAAAAGCTGTGAAAAGTGTTAGCGTTAAGCCCTTTTATAGAGGTAGAAGATTCTCAAATAGCCTGTTCTTAAAAGGGCCTCTGAATGTGCCCGCCTTAAAAGAAGGAAACATTAAAACGATGTAATATGTTCTGACAACCTCCTCAGTACCATTTACAAAGTAAACATATATAAGGTCACTGAAGTGAAATGCTGGGGGTACCAGTCTAGGGTGGATGGAATATAAGGAATTGGAAAGTCTCTAAGGAAAAATCCCATAGAAAGTATAGTCTTCTTTTCCCTCAACCCAAGTACGCAGAAAAGGATTTAAACTGGCCTATTCTTATTGATGATGGGGCCCGGGATGGGTACAAATTACCACATTGGATGGGCCTACAGAAAAACAAGAGGATGGTCATAAATTGGCCAGTACGAAATGTCCCTCAAATGGGTAAAACCAAACTGGAATGAGTTGTTTTTTTTTCCTTGCTGACCTGGATGGACCATGTTTCTGTCTTACAAGGAAACCATTGAATTGCGCACTCCAGAGATACCTCTCTCTTCCTATTGGACAGGCTAGATTTTCCACATTATTCACAACTCAAGATTTTATATGTGTCTACATTGCAGAATAATGTGTGATCTACCTCATATAAATAAGTGTGGCCAGCTGGCATTGCTATTCACGATTGTTAAATAGTAGAATCGTTGACCAACGAGGTAATTACAAAGGTGTCTTTGCAACTACACCTGACAGTAATATTTCTCCCCTTCCTCGTTTTATTTAGATTGTTTTTGTTTTTAACTTCGAGTGATGGATTTTTGCAACGCATTACTCAAGTAGTAGTTTAGTGTGAATGTTTAGTGCTGTGGGTGAAGCAATTAGTGACCCCCCAGGCTTCTTTTGCTGAGCTCTGTTCTAGTTTGGCTTGTGTTTTTCAAATCTCTTGAGGAGGGAAACATAATGCAGCCTTAATTAGGATTTAGGCAGATGCCACGACGGAAGCTTTCATTCTTGAAAATGCTTGAAATGATTATTTCACTCTCAGATTGATGCCTCGCTTTGGGATAGAGCTAATGCCTCAAGTTATAAAAGGATTATTAAGACACTAAGGCATCAATGTGAATAATCACAAGTGCATCTGATGTTTTAGCCGACATGTTGTTCAGGCTGAGATGCAGCCGGCTCAAGAGTTCGTGTATCTCCAGGATTACCCGATCAGCTCAAAATGTGTAATCACAAAAATTTATGATTTGAAATTATTTGATTACATTAACCACTCCGAGGCTATTCAAACAGAATAAGGCTGAAATATTTGCAGGTTCTTAGCTTGCTACAGAACAACACTGACTAAGATCTCAGCCACATCAACCTACTTCACAAAAAGCTACACAAAGCAACCACAGCATTATGAGAAAAAGACCACATAATGATACCCCCCCCGAAGACTTCAAGCTGATATGAAGACTTTTTTTTAAAATTTATTTATTTTATTTATTTATTTATTGAAGTTTTGTATAGCGCTAGCTGGACCCGAGGGTATCAGAGCGCTTCACAGCAAATACAGATATGCAGCAAATGAGAATAACCAAGACAGGAATCAAGAACAACAAGCAGGAAATAGAGTCTGTATGACAGTAATTTGGTCGCAGTGTGGGACGGAGATCAGGAGCGAGTCAGCCGACTCTGGGTTCAGAGAGAAAGCGGATTTCGACCGTCAGGCGTGGGGTTCTCCTTAGGCACCAGAGTGTTCAAAGAAGAGGGCTTTGAGTAGCGATTTGAATTGCGGGAAGGAGACGGTCATTCTGATGTGGGGGGGATGGCGTTCCAGACCCTGGGGGCATTCCCTGCAAAGAATTTATTTGAGGTTTTGCGTTTCTGTGATTTCAGAGGGATGAGTAGTAGTGTGTTGGAGCTTCTGAGGTTCCTGGACTGACCCGCCCTTTTGAGTTTGGAGGCCAGGTATTCCAGTTTGCCTGTATGCAGGGCTTTATGTGTGAGGCAAGCTGTGCGGAAGCTGGCTCGTTGGTCAATCGGGAGCCATTTCAGTTCTTTGAGTGCTGGAGAGATGTGGCCAAATTTCTTAGTTCCTGTGACCATTCTTGCTGCTGCATTGAGGGTGGAGGTGAGAGGTCCTAGGTGCGCCTTGGCAGTTCCAGTCAGCACTGCAATGCCATAGTCAATTCTGGAGAGCACTAGTGCCTGCGTGGCCTGTTTCAGGTCTTTGAGGGGGAGGAAGGGTTTGATTTTATATAGGAGTTTCAGGTTCAGGAACGCGCTTTTGGCTGTTTTAGAGATGTGTTTGTTCATGTCCAGTTTGGGATCGAGAGTGATTCCTAGGGATTTAGCGGAATCCGTTGGCGTTAGAGAGACGATGAGGACATTTAAGGCTTTGAGCCATTCCACTATTTGTGGGTTTTCATCTTTGTTCGAAATTAGGAGAACTTCTGTTTTTTCTTCATTCAGTTTGAGGTGATTGGCTGCGAGCCACTGTTGGACCTCCACGAGTGTCGCATTAAGTCTGTGAATGTCTGCGATCGAAGTGGTTTTCAAATAGAGTTGTGTCTCATCCGCGTAAAGGTGGAAGGGGATGTTGGAGTTCCTTAGAAGTGAGGTGAGGGGTTCCATGTAGATGTTGAAGAGTTGTGGCGAGAGTACTGACCCTTGAGGGACTCCTCTACTGATGGGGAGGGGGTCAGATTCGAAGCTGTTGATCTTTATTTTTTGAGTGCGGTTGTTCAGAAAAGAGGAGAACCATTTTAAGACTGTCTTTTCGATGCCCGCTCTCTCTCGGAGGGCGTTGAGTAGGAGGGTATGATCCACTGTGTCGAACGCAGCCGAGAGGTCAAGGAGGATGAGAAGGCTACATTGGTTGGAGTCGAGTGACATGTGCAGATCATCTAGGACATTTAGGATTGCGGTTTCAGTACTGCAGCCTTTCCTGAACCCTGATTGGTGTGGGTCCAATAGATTAGAATCCTCAAGATGTTGGGTTAATTGTGAAAGCACGCATCTTTCAAGAATTTTGGCTAGGAACGGAAGGTTCGAGACTGGTCTAAAGTTGTTCAAGTCCGTGAGATCAAGGCCAGGTTTTTTCAGAAGTGGTGTGACTTGACCTAGTTTAAGGGATGAAGCCCTCGTTCAAGGAGCTGTTGATGATCTTGGCCCAGATAGGGGCTAGAGTGCTCTTCAAATCCTTTGTCAGTCTCGAGGGAAGTTGATCGAGGGAGTGAGATGAGGGTTTAGCGGCGGCGATAAGATTGCTTATCATTTCTTCCTTAATCGGCTGGAAGGATGCCCAGAGGATAGACGGGTTACTGGAGGGTTGTGGTTGGATGCAGGGCTCGTGCTGAATGAGCGATCAATTTTGGCGATTTTTTCATTGAAAAAGCTTGCAAAGTTTTCGCATTGGGTCTTGGATGCTACTAGGTTGGCTGCCTTAGGGATGGAAGTTTGGTTCCTAATGATGTTGAAGAGTTCTTTGGGGCGGTTTTTTGCTCTTGATGTGGGTATAATAGTTTTTGGCGTACTGTCTTGAGTTGGTCTCGATGGAGGGCGGTGGGGTTGGTCCTCTAGGTTCTTTCCACGGCTCTTAGATGTCTTCTTTCCTCATTGATGTCAGTAGAGAACCAAGACCTAGAGGGGATGCTTCTGGATTTTTTTAGTTTTAGAGGTGCCAGCTGATCCAGGGCGAGCTCCAGGTTGGAATGGTAGAGCGAGGTGAGTTCCGAGGTAGAGAGGGACTCCGTCGTGTTCGGGAGGAGTGTGCTGAGACCTTCTTCTAGCTTGTCTTGGGGGATTCTGGAAGTGTTCCTAACCCACTTAGGGGGGGGCTTGGGTGGGAGGGAGGGATAGGGCCGGCTGAAGGATATGAAAGAGAATGATGTGGTGATCTGACCAGTCAACCGGGATGATGTGATCAATCGAGATTGCATTTTTGTTCGCAATGATGGCATCCAGGGTCGCTCCTCTGTAATGCGTTTCCTCTGAGCAGTGTTGGATCAAATCATTGTCTTGTAGAAGGGTGTTGAGAGATTGAATCAGCGGGTTATTGGATTCATTCCATCTTAGGTTGAGGTCGCCTAGAATTAAACTGTTGTCGCTGTTAAGTGCTGATTGGGTGATGAAGTCCGAGAGCTGAGCTCTAAATTCGTTGGAATTGCCTGGGGGATGGTAAAGGAGATGGCGTTGCCGTGAGCGCTGAGAGTGAGATTTGATGTTGACCGACAGGCATTCAAAGGAACTGTATAGGCAGGAGGGAGCTTCGGAGATGGAGAGGTCATTTTTGTGGATAATTGCTATGCCCCCACCTTTGTGTAAGGGCCTGTCTTTGCGGATAATTGAGAAGCCTGGTGGCACCAGCATGTCCAGAATGGGGAGGGATAGGGTGTTTAGCCATGTTTCCGTGATGAAGGCTACATCCAGGTCATGAGAGAGGATGGCTTCTGCTATTTCCGTAGCATGTTTGACTGCGGACCGGCTGTTAATAAGCATGCAGTTCATAGGGGGGTCTTCTTTCGCTTTTAACTTGTCAGGCTTGGCTCTGGGTATGGATGAAAGAAACAGTGGAGGTCTAGTGGCTCTACGGGGGGGGAGGTCTCTACCCACTCCGGTGAAGACTTGTATCGAGGAGGTGAGATTCGAGTTTGTGAGCGGATCCTGGGCTGACTGGTTCGGGGGGAGTTCGGGCGAGGCGACGGGAGCGCTCACTTCCTGGGGGGAGAGGGAGGTTATAGTTCTTCTGGGATTGACTGTTTGCGGTTCCGTCTGGCCTTTAGTGCGATGAGACAGGGAGCCTGGGTGTGGATGAGCCCAGTTGGTAGTGGGATAGTCATTCCTAGGGGGGGAGGGATGTGGAGTGGAGGGGATGTAGGGAAGGGCAACTGGAGATTCCCTAGAGCAGATAGGGTTTTCTTCAGGCCAATGATCAGGGTCGCGATCTGAGCATCAATAAGGTCGAGGCGAAGTGACAGCTCGGGTGAGGGGGAGAGGAGGGGAGGATCTCTGTGGGGGGGAGGATCTTTAGGGGGGAGGTTGAGGGCTAGTGGTATATCGGGAACTGGGGAGAGGGTGGGTGGGGGTCCTTTGGGGATGAGTGGGGGGCTGACTACTGGGAGTATGGGAGTGATGTGAGGTGGACGGGGTGGGGGGAGAGGGGGAGCTGGGGAGGGAGAGGGGGAGCTGGGGCGGGAGAGGACATCGGATTCACAGAGTGGAAGAGCAAGGAAGGGTGGGGATATTGGGGTGGGTCTCTAATGGCGGAGGATAGGTAGCTAGGGGTGCTTCCGGGGGTGGGGAGAGAGAAGTTGGAGGTCCTCTGGGGATGAGAGGGTGGCTGATTAGTGGAAGGTTGGGGGTGGGGCGTGGGGGACGGGAGTTGAGTAATAGGGGGAGCTAGGGCTGAAAGTGTCGTCTGATTGGCGGAGTGAATAAGTAGAGTAGAAAGGGGACTCTGGGGTGGCTGGGACATCTGAGGGCTGGGAATTTGTAATGAGCTAATATGTGTGGGGGTGGTTTTGTGGGGGTAATGGATAGTGGCCCTCTTAAGTGTTGGGAAGAGAGAGTCGAAGAACTCTAGGTTCTCGTCTTTCGCCTGAATTAGAATGGTGCCATTCTCATAGATGGTGATGGAGATGTCTCCAGTCAGAGACTGTTGGGTCAAAGGGGCGATAGTTAGTTTGCGATTATGTTCTGTGAAGGTGGTTTTGGAGACAGGGAGGGATGAGTAAAAGATCGTTGTCCAAACGTCAGGTCTGTTGGAGTGGAAAATGAAGTCCATTTTCCTCTGACCTCTGGTTGTGCAGTGGTAGGTGTCAACAACTAGTGTTTCGGGGTGTAGCCTAATTATATTCTGTTTGAAGCGTTTTTTTGCTTTGAAGGAAAGGCTGTGTGGGAATGTTATGGCGAAGGTGTTCTGCCCTTGGGGAGATAGGTGGTTGGAGGAGGGGCAAAGATGCGTGTCCAATTGTGTGGACGGGGGCATCTTAGCTGGGCTGAGGGGGAGGCGAGACCTCCGAGGCAGGTAAGGGGGGAGAGTAGGACGGAGGGTAGGAGGGTTTAGGAATCGCTGTAGAGGTAGAATCGGTGAGGAGGTAACAGGTGAGTGCTAGGGGAATAGTGGATCAGGGAATGTTGCGAGGGGTGGGTCGGTGTTCACGAGGGGGGTAGGGGAGGGCTTTCCAGTGATGTATGGGGTTAGCGCCGGGGTCCTGGGGACTTTAGGAGTCAAATGCAGTCTGCTCTGGTGAGAACGGTGGTCAGCGAGTTACGGGGCGAGCTCTGGCATCGAAAGTCGGGCGAGGTGTTGAGTGAGGAGGGGGACAGGTGTCCCTAGTAGAGAGAGCCAGGTGAGGGTTGAAGGAGAGTGGTCTGCTGCGGGTACTGGTGGAGGCGCGCTGTCAATTAGGGCCTCTGAAGTCCCTTGGCTGTGAGAAGTTGAAACGCCGGAGTAGGTGTATTTATCCGATCGGTTTCCCTGCCCAATTAGGTGACCGGAGTGATCTAGCTCACCAGCGTTAAAGTCTTGGGGCTGGTGAAGCGGAAAGTCTAGGAGTATGAAATAGGCAGAGTCGGTCCAAGAGCCCTGCTCAAATAATAAGGTCGAGATAGGTTGAGATAGGTCAAGTTTTTCCTGTTACAGTGATGTCCCGGGTGGCGGCCATCTTAAGGTCAGGCAGTTCTTATTGAGGGTGAGTGTTAGGTACTGGCGTGGAGGGCGGAGGGGGGCGCCCCAGTGGGATGTCGCTTTGGTCCAGTAGCTGTGGCAACGATCTCGTGGAGCGGGGGGCTTTATTTCTCATTTAGAGCTCACCTGAGGCTGTAGTAGGACTTTCAGTTGTGGACGGTCGGCCATCTTGGGGCCAGGCAGCCCTGTCGGTGAGGATCTTCCAGACCGGGGCGAGGTCCACCTTCTGGTTCGAGATCAGCCACCTCTCGTCGAAACTAAGCAGTGGAGCTTGTGTGGAGAGATGAGGAGGCGTCCCTTCATTGTCGTTGTCTACGGGCACTTACGCTCGGGGCTCGGGACCGCTCCTGAGTGTCCCGGTGGAGCCGTCTCCGTGTGGCTCTTCGATGTTGAATTGACCCCCAGGTAAGCGAGGGGTGGGGGCACACACTGCTTGTGGGGTGGGGGTGCGGGTCTGCGCTCCGAGCAGGGACCAGGAGATCATGAAGGACTCTTGCTGCCTTCTGTACGGTCCTTCTCGCCAGATCACGCTGCCCCTTCCGACGGTGATTCTGGGTCCCGGAGGCAGCCGGGGGCAGCCGGCGCCAATGTACGGGGGGGAGTTGCAATGGGGTCGCTCCAGTCGGGATTTACACAGATAGTGATCCCTAGACCCGGAGCTCGCCCCTCTTACTCCCTCCGCGCGGCCATCTTCATTTTATTTTAATTAAAGCACATGCCTAGACCACTATCCATGCTAACTTGAATTTATAAGTTATATAGAAGAAACGCCTCGGGAAGCAGTCTCTAGCACTGTGAAGCTTGCTTGCACAGTGACAGCGACAAGCTTGGCTTGACCCAACCAGACTGTAGATCTGTGTCTTTGCACTGGACTCGAGCTACAGATCCACAATAACTGCTTTTATTGGCTGTTGTGAGGTTTGCATCACGGAGCACTGGAAATGCATTATGGGGTGTTTTAGAGCATGAAAAAGAAACGTGTATGGGAGCGGAACTAGGGTTGGGCAGGTGCTGCAATAGCCCCAAAATAGCTATAGAGGAAGTCAGGAGGAGACAGAGCAATAAAGTGGCGTTTATATATTTTACATTTGAAAGACAGGTCAAAGGTCAGGCATACTCTCCTGATAAACGCCTGCTTATTGTTTGAAACGTGTAGATTGCAGTTTACTTTTCCATTCATCTAACTGCAGGTGAGGCAAATTTGTAATGTGAACAAAGTGACCATTTTGCTGAGGTACCAGGAGAGTGAAAGGAATGGATGTGGAATTTCAAATGTTTTTGAACACTGTAAGAAATAAGGTTACTGGTTGAGGGGGTTGAAAACCTATTCAAACAGCAACCACAAACTTCTTATCAGGGTGAGGCACTAGCAAGACCTAAATTAACCTGCGCTCAACCCTCTGGTAGCTTGTCAGAGATCAGTCAGGCATAACTTAGAGGCAATGTGTAAAGTATTCTTACAGCACTTCAAACAGTAATAAAGGGAAAACACAACACAAGAAAAATTCCACAGCATTTAAAAAAATACAGATTTAAAAAAAAACAACACCAAAACGACAAAACTCCAATCAGTAGAACCGGAGATATGCAGGTTTGAAGATTTCAGCAAATATAGCTCCAAAAGCACAAAGCACCAACTGTGGCTATTAGGTTTGTAGGACGAGAACAAAGTCACACGTTCAAGCCATCTGTGATGGAGTGTGAACCGGCTACAGGGACCCATCTAGGCCCGCTGACCAAAAGTACATTAGGTCCTGGTTGCAAAGGGTTGCGCGGTCTCATGCCGAAGAGGTGTCTCGCAGCAGAGACAATGCATTGGTTAGGTGCAGCAGAGCTGCAGTGCGAGTTCCTGGATCGTCATTGAGTATGCCACAATGAGAGCTTGCTATGCTAAGTCCGGTGATGAAGATGCATCACACAGTCAAGGCAATGCATTGGTTCTGAAGAGCTAAGAGGCCGCAATGCTAGACCCTGCGACGAGGCTGTCGTTGACAAGGGATTTGCGATGTGAGGGCCTGTGTCATGAAAGCTTTGCACAAGTGGTGGTTCCAATACGGGCTGTGAGGTTTATGCAGAGTTCCTGTGTCTGGAGAAACCTCACAGTAGAGATGGTTTGTTGGTTCTGCTCTGGGTTGTCCTGCTGAGCAGAGGAGATGCGTAGGCTCTGCTGGATTCAGATATGAGCTGGCAGAGCACTTTCAGGTCCACTTCCAAGGGTCCAGGACTGGTGTGGCAGCACTTGACAGAGAAGTACTCACAGTTAGCAGAACCCACATGCTGAGTTCAAGGCTGATGAAGCCTTGTATTCCCGAGGCTCTAGTCAGGCGGTCAGCCAACTAGCCTTTATAGTCACTTTGGGGGCCTGGGATCAACAGATGCAGGTCCAGTCCTTCTCACCCAGGCAAGAGGGCAGCAGGTCAGCATAGCAGGGAAGCAGGTGATTCAGAGCAGCAGTCCAGCAGAGTGGCAATCTTTTCCGCAGCACAGCAGTCCTTCTTCCTGGCAGAGTATCCACTGGTCCAGAAGTGTACTGACGAGTTGGTGCCTGGGGTCCAAAATGTATACCAGGGCCTTCCTTTGAATTTGGGAGAAGCTTCTAGAGGTTTCCCTTTGAAGTTCCCAGGCATCCTGCCTTCTCTGTGCTGGCTCCAGACTAACTGCAGAGGGAATGGCAGCCATTTGTGTGGAGGCAGGACACAGTCTATTCAAGTGTAAGTAGGGCTGTGCCCAGCACCATCCTTCCATCCTGCCAGTGATAGCCCATACAGGAACACCTACGCTCTCTATTATGTGTTACTGTCTAGGAGGAATACACAATGCTCAACTGTCAGCTACACCCGGTCATGTGAGCCATAGACAGGCTACAGGCACCAAATGGCTAAGATGGGATAATGCCAAATTTCTAACAGTGGCATTTTCAAAACTGTAATTTAAAATCGGACTTCCCATGAGAGAGGATTTTTTATTACAATTCCAAAGACACCAAACATAAACTGGTTACCTGCTCCCATTTGGAAATTATCACTTATTAAATGTAATATGGTAACTCCAATGTTATCCTATGGGAGAGGTAGGCCTTGCAGTAGTTAAACCCAAATTTATGACTTACATGTACTAAAAGGGAACCTGGGCCTGGCACAAGGTTAATTTTGCCAGGTGAACATGGCAGTTTAAAAACTGTGCACAGAGGCTGCAGTGGCAGACTGGAGACATGTTTAAGGTGCTACTTAAGTGAATAGCACAATCAGTGCTGCAGGCTCACTAGTAGTATTTAATTTAAAGGCCCTGGGCACAGGTAGTGGCACTTTGCTAGGGACTTAAAAGTAAATGAAATGTGCCTATTGGGTATAATCCAATTCTGCCTTGTTTTTGGAGAGAGCAAATGCATGTTAGTACCGGTTATCAGTGGTAAAGTGAACAGAGTCCTAAAGCCTGCAAAAATGAAGACAAAATAGAGTTGTAGGCAAAACATTAGGGGAAGCCAGGTCTAACATACATGCAGTAAAAAGTGACTATTTTCAAACGAAGTATACAAGTATCTCTAAATATTTCAGAAGGAAATTGCAAATGAGTCATGTTGTGTTTTTTTGTAATTCTGAAGTGTGTTGGAACAAAGATTTTAAAAGGATCAACAAAACAAACACAATTGACTGTACACGCGCACCCACCACAAAAGCATACCTTAGAATCCGGTGACAATGGGGTGTCTGAGCATTGTGGTCACATAGTAGCAACACAGTGAGGACCTGGACAATGATATTGAAGATGGAATCAGTGGTGGCACCCTGAAAAAAGGTGAGTTTTCAACTCTTTTTCTTCATTTCTGTTATCCCGAGCTTGGAGGTTTCCCTGCCATAGTCACCTCCATGGAAAGGTTCTTCGCAATCTGGATGATGGGAATCTCAGCAGGACTCCCTCCAACAGCTGCTTTAGCCTCTGATGCCATCAATATGGAATACAGATGCAGGACCGATGTGGTGTTCTCTCTCCAAACCCCAGTCAACATCAAAATTGGGTGGGCGGACCGCTAAAGAGTCTGGTGGGAAGATCACCAAAAAGCTACGGTGGGACCAGTCACACCAAGATCAAACTCAGGCCCTATGTCAAAATTTAAAAGAAAATGTACTCTTTGTAAATGGCAGTACCTTACCATGGCATGCTTTAGTCCTATGTTTGGGACACTGTGTTCTGAATTGAACCACTGTCTACACACTATACATACACTATCCTGCTGAATATGCATGTTTCATTTGCAGGACTTGTTATTTGTGCAACATTTGGATTTTTCACTATCCCGATGACTTCAGTGAAGTACCATGCAGCAAGTGGGACCTTCAATAGAAAGGAGGAGTTCCGTCTTGGTAGTCCTCTGCAGAGGGCAGTAGCTGCACCAGCCAGTACAGTGCAGTAAAAGCTAACGGCTTGTTGAGCTGCCAGTTCAGAGAGCTGTTAAAAAAACTCAACTTCAAGCCTTTCCTCCTTCTCAAGCACATCCCTGGCCACAACTTTGCCTTTTGGTCCATTAGTATGGTGCAAAATAGACAGCTATATATAAACACATTTATCACAATTTGGACTTTTAGAAATCCACAATCATTTGAAACTCAACAACAGCGAATGTCATGAATGTCAGCATGTAGTATGGCAGAAGCATGCACGGATAAGAAGATTCTACTGAATCATCCCCATCTCAAGCATGTCTCATGTACAGGCCGCAGTGGAATCTCAGACTCGACTGGTCAAGCCCACATTGGTGGCTTTGGTTCTATGGCCCCCCATTCGGTAGTACATAACCATTCGTCAGTTCCACAGCTCTGTCACCAACCAAGGAAGAGTGCATCTGCTACAGTGTCTTGTGGATGCTGGTATTGGGTAATGGTGAAATGCTGAAGGCAGCAGTGTCTGTTCATCTGCCCCATCAGAAGAGCCACGTGTCCCCTTTCTTTGCCATCTTGAAGTGAGGCAATGTCAAGGGAGCAAACTGGGGATGGTGAGGGCCCCCAATCTCCCCCAACACTTGCCCGAGTCTGAGGCTCACCGGAGTGTAAGGCTCTTGTGGCGGCATCGTAGCAGTTATTTCCCTAACATCGCCTTTGTATGCAGTGGAGCCATAGTGGATTACGTCCACTCATCCATTTTAGCAGGCCACACCCTGTAAGATGGGCCACGCCCCAGGAATCCACATTTTACTAAGGGAGAATTGTCATTCATGGTGGATGAAATCATAAGAGTAGAGCCACAATTTTTTTGAGCCCTAGTCCAAATACACCCCTTTCACAGAAAAGGCAAATGCGTTCCAGAATAGTCATCCGAGTGAATGCTGTAGCAAGCAACTTGCACACACAGGAGTAAATTAGGAAGAAGCAATATGACCTGCGGGGGTGGGTGCATTTCCTGGCCTCCAATCTAAACAAGGAGGCATCCAGGGCTGGTGGTGACTCTCCCATGCCCCCAATACTGTTCATGTCCTGTGAAGAGCAGGTATTGCAGATCCTACATACTGAAGGCATGACAGGAATACCTGGTGGAGTGAAGACTGGTAAGTAACAATTTACAAAACTCTCATTAAACCTCAATGTCCTGTTTGCTTCGAAGTTAGCTGTTGCTAATGTGTTCTGCATATATTTTCATAACATAGAAACCTCAGACTATCAGTATCGGATAATTTATTTTGTGTTTGAGGATGTATTGTGTTGCATCTAAGATTACAGTAGTCAATCTCTATTCTCGTCATATGATGGTATGGTGCCTGTAAGTGTTACAACACCAAATAACCCATTACCCATACATGTGTCATACTGTAAGTGTCAGGCCCATTTCCACTGCATATTTTCCACAGGTATGTTCCACTAACCATTCTGCAACTGGTGGGAAGTTGTCTATAGAAGTTGTCTTTAAAATGACTACAACTATTATGATGCCCTGTTTCTGTTTCTCAAAAGAATATTGCTATGTCATATTGCTTACTCTCTCTTGTCTGACAGATATCAGCATATGGTAAAGGGTCATGCAGTGAAGAATCCCTAATGAATGATCTCTTCTGAAATTGGTTTGTGTTGCTTTCTAAATGTTGCCCATATCTTCTCAACAAATTAAATTAATGTTATGAGTTTTACAAATCAAATTATGCTGACAAAACAATGTCAGGTGTGTAAATCACTATGCTGCATATAAATGGTCCTTGCAAAAATGTACACTGCACCATTCCCATGATGTCTAATGTCACACATACATCCAAATAGTGGAAATGTGTGTTTTGAAATCAGCTAAGCCTTGGAATTGGTAATTACACATTTGACCTCTCCACTGTGTTGGGATGAATGGCTGGGAAATGGTAGGTATACTCCCTAATCCCTTCAAGAGCATTTCTGGACATCTTATTACCTGCTGATTTTAAGTTGTACTGCTTGAAATTGTTAAAAGTTAGGGTGATAAGAGCAATACCACTGGAAGCTATTATCACAATAATCCCTACCTATTTTGTCTTCTAGGTATCTTCATTATTTGTCTCTAAGGATGTTAATGCACAATATACACTTTTACTGATAAAACTGTAATCCAGTTCTCAATTGGTGAAACAGGCCGAGCACATGAGCAGGTTCCTGCCATTGAACACACCTACGCTCCAGCCCAGGATCAAGCTATCAGTGAGGACAGCATTCCTGGTGATATGGAGGAGCTTGAGGAGCATGGTACATCTGGTCAGTTTGGGCAGATGGCTCCAGTGACACTCTCTGCACCCACATTGACACCTTCCAACCTAGCTGTGACACGTTAGCAGCCTGAAGACTCCACTTCCTGTTTTGCTCCCACTGTGATACCGATTGTGTGCGCCCCAGTCCAGGGAGATGTTGAGACCACACCACCACCAGCTTCAGCTCAACCAGGAACCAGTTGGGTGGGGCACACTTGAGCAAGGGCACAGGGTAGTGGGGTTAGGGTCAAGGGAAGGTTTTGTACAAGATATGTACAGGCCACAAAGTCATAGACTGATGTTGGTTATCTCAATTCTATCAATGCATTTGTTTTCTCCCATCATAACTTGGCAATTACAAAGTTTGTATAAACACAGATGCTTTGCAACTAGGTAATGTTTATTTCAAACTCCCAAACATGACTGTCAAAAATTTCATACCATTCAATCATTAATTACTATGTTAATTATTTTTGATTAATAATTGCCTGTCAATATTTCATTTCGGTGACAGAACAATTCATACATGCCATAATACTCTGTGCCAGTGTTCACATTTCCTGTTCCACACATTGCCATCATGGAAGAAGTGGATATATCCAAAACAATCTGATTGAGTAGAAAAAGTATCATTGATTCATGTCATCAGCTGGAGCCATATCTTCTGGCTCACATAAGGAATCCCACATTAATAACACCAACAGACAAAAACATGTCAGAACTACATTTTGTATGCACAGGATCATCTCAATCCACAGTTCCAGTATATGGTGGGATTTTACAACCAAGTTTCCGTGGTGTGCCAGAAGAAGTATGTCCTACAATAATGAGACACATCAACAGCTACATGCACATTACACGCAATGAGGATTTTCCCAATGTGAAGGGAGATTACCATGATTTGGCTCCACTACCACCTGTGGTTTGAGTTAGTGGTGGCACACACAGTGCCTTAGTCAACACATGTCAGAGAACAAGTCCAATGTAATCTTCAAATCCTCCATTTATTCACAGTACAAGTTGGTTTGGTACCAAATTTGTATACTAAAGTGTATGTCTGTCTTTCCCAACATCAATCCAGGTTAAGTTTATACTTCGAAACAAAACCATATACCTGCAATTGTCACAATTCTGAAATGTCAAAATGAAGATGACATGGTGAAGGAACCTAAAAAAGATTAAAACAAAAAGATTACCAATCAAACGTAACATAATAGACACAAAACAAAGTCATCTTAGGAGGACACAGTTTCATAAAACAATGTAAAAGAAATAATGTAACTGAACACAGTTGTCAATGTGTTTAAGCTTTGATCAACAAACATCTTTGGCCTGATTATCCCTGAACATGTAACAAATGGCCGGAACAAAAGATCTCCGATAAAGAGCCCCTTTACGGGTGCCCGTCAGACATTGCAGCGCCAGTCTGACGAGGAGCAGAACCCATATGATGAAGCATGACATCTAGCTTGCTAGGTGTGTGAGGGTTTTAGTTCCACAAAGGGAAATGCCCTTCCCTTTCTCACTTTCTGTACGCTGCACGCACTCTTGTTTCACACACCCTTGTCGGGGAACTTTGTACCCCTCTTGTGTTACTTGTTGTTTGGGCATGTACACTGGACCCCGTTAAATATTGTCCTCTTACGGTTCCCCTTGTTGTTGTTGTATCCCTGAACATGCCCTGTCCAACAAAGTACCACCATATACTTCTCTCATTACCACATTGATAGTTGGTCTAACAGTGAAACACAAAACATGTAAAGATATCTTTACAATCACAAGAAGAATTGTCAATGACATCTAGAAGTAAATCAACTCTTTTTTCTTCACCACTATCATTTTCATTTGGCATATAAGGATCCTGACCCGACCCTCTTCATGGTCTCCATCCTCTGTGATGTAAGGGATGTTCTGTTGCAGGTTGATGTTGTGGAGCATGCATCAGGCCACAGTGATTTGGCATACCTCTGCAGGTGAGAAGAGGAGGGCTGCCCCAGTTTTGTCCAGGAAATGAAACAGGGCCTTTAGGAGCCCAAAACCCCACTTTACTGGCCGCCATATTCGTCCATGGGCCTCATTGAAGCAGACTTCCTCTGGCTTTGTTGGATTCCTCAACAGGGCCAATAACCATGGTTGGTTGGGATAAGCAGAGTCTCCTAAATGGAAAACAAAAAAAGGGCCAAAATAATGTAACACAATTCAGATTATGCAGGTAGAAATACCCCAAACAATATAATGAAAGGTTGTACTGACCAACAAGCCATGCCCTCTCAGATCCAAGTTGAGACATTTGAAGGGTTATGGGACTGATCCGAAGTACAAAGAAATCGTGGGCAGAGCCGGAGAAAGGGGCATAGACGTTTGTGATGTATAAATCCTGTAAGCAGATAACTTGCACGTTGATTGAATGAAAGTGTTTTCAATTCTGGTAGACCAGTTCTCTTTCATATAGTGGTACTAAGGCTGTATGTGTGCCATCAATTGCTCCAACCACATGTAGTAGGTGACTGAAACCGAAAATGTCACCCTTTACATCAACTAAATATTGCTGTCGTAGAAACTGGATGAAGTTGTTCATGTGTCTCGTCATCGAAGATAGAACTTCTTTTACCACAACACTGAAAGTTTGTTGTGACATACCACCAGAAACTGCCACGGTGTATTAGAAGGATCCTGTGTCCACAAAATGAAGTACTGACATGCGTTTGACAATTGGTGTAGATCTGGCTCCAGATGATGACATAAATCCAGTATAGTTTGACTATTCAACCTGACCTTCTTGCTTATATCCCTTTCTTCCATGGTGGCAAGGTCTGGAAACGGGGGGTACTCACCCTCCTTGGATTTATATGTCTGCATAGGAAAACTTGTGAACATGTTTACCTCATCCACAGCAACATATTTGATGAGTAACACTGAAAGTCATGTATTTTGACAAAATGTATATGATTTAATACATATTTTGAACCAACATTTACTTATTTTCCTTTAGCCATCACTAATGACATATGTGGCCTTAATATAAGTCTTAAAAATGATTGTGTAAATAATACATTTCAAATGCATTATTTACACTTTTAAAAAACAAATTTACACAGTAAGACACTACATATAAATGTTTTGTTTGAAAAAATAAGTGTCCATTGAAGTGTGATTATGTGAACAAACTAGCCCCCATTTGGAATGGTGGGGATAGACCGAATAGTCACTACCATACTAGTTGAACTCCTAAAATGGTGGATGCCTGACCTCACCAATAGGACATTTTGAATCAGGCGGCGGAAGTCAACCGCTCAGTGGATGGTAAACTCCACAATGAGCACAGTCTTAGGCTAACGTTGGTGAACGTAACAGTAGAAGGCCAATGGCTGTGTTTGTCTCTGCTAAAGATTGCGTATGTTGCGTGCATGTATGCGGCGGTTGGAAAAAAAGCTTACTTACCTCCTAGCACTGCTGCTATCAAGACCTCCTCTACTTTTGCTGTTGTTTGCCACTTCTGGGAGCAACCATGCCAGGGCATGCAGGTGAAGGGGCCTCTGCCTTTATGCCAGAGGAGCTGGAGTGGCTGGCCAAGGAAGTCATTTCCCTGGATGGCCAGCTCTATGGTTCACTAGAGTAACAGGTACATGTCTGAAATACATATATGAATCTGTCTAACTGGCTTTTCCATTTACACAGGCTACAATATCCCTTTAAGTTCCAGAGTGAAGTGTAGTGAGTGATGTTAAGTGACACATAATGTGGTCCTTATGTCGAACAATGATGTTAGGGGTTTGTAAGCACCGTACAATGTCAAATAAACAACATCATCAATCTGTGTTGTGTGTTTAAAGCCCTAGATTCAATTTGCTGTGTATTTAGAGATCTATGCATGTGTATGTTTGATGTACTTGTGCTAAGTAGCCAAATGACATCATAGTTAATGGTAAACACACTATATACTATTTACACCGGGATATATGTATTTACAGTGTAAAAAAATTGATATAATCTATGTGTATAATCCCACAATTCATTCAGCCTAGAATAGCGTTCTCTAAAATGTAGTTTGGAAGCTACCAGTAGCTCCCATATCCCTTCAGAGTAGCACACAGCCTTGAGGTCAATTATTGGATGGGCACAAGGGGACCCTTTTAATGTTAAATATGTGGAAAGGTGATGTTCATGTGACATCATGACCATCAGGTTGCAGATAGCAAGGACGGTCATTGAGTAGTGCTCATTCTGAATCATGTGCCAGGCCGGGGCTGAGTCACAGGGTCATAGAACCGAAGCGCTGAGATACAGCCGTCAAGAACATATATCCTTGCAGCTCAAAACTGGAAGTGTGCTTAAAATATGCCCCTGAATACTTTAAATGGACAACGGTTGAAAGGGAGAGTTCCCTGACTTCTTCAGCTAAAACTTCTTTTTCAATTTACACACATTTCAAATAATGTCATGTCCAAATTGCAGGTCCTCTATTCACAGTGGCCACTATTCACTGCGCCATAATTATTAATGTTTAGCCTTCAGAAGTTCAGTATTTTACACTGATCAGAAGTAGGTCACATCACAGATTATGTAGGGGCTCCTGGGCTATATATTGTCACAGGTCTGAATTTGTGTGTTTAGACCTTGACATTGGATGAGGATGGGCAACAGCTCACTATTAAAGTGCGTATGAAGATATTGGTTTCGCTTAGCATGTGATGATACACATGTTGTATGCCAACTTATGTGTTAAGCTACTGAAAGCTGTAGAAAATTATTGTGACAACAATAAAGACAAACAAAAATTCACAATACCACTGTTCGTTCTTTCCATTCATGTATCCATACAGGTCAACGCTCATCAGAAGCATAACATATGATAGACCATTGCCAGGAAGGTGTGGATACTGGGGGTCTGCAAGTGGTGCAGCGTCCATTGGTACAAGAATTGGGAGGACCCAAGACGCTGGACCTGTATTATCACTGAAGTCCAGCTCAGGACGTTCTACCAATGTCTGAGGCGATTTCATTCTTGTGTTAGCCTTTCTAGAGCTTTATGGGCACATAAGAGCCCAATAGCAGCAACAAGGGGGTACGTTCTTTTCAGAGTTACACATGTTATATGACCCATTTTTTGTTTCAACAAGGATTTGTTCCATTAACATTCAGATTGACCCATAGCCAACACTCAAGAAGAAGTCTTGAAGGTTTAAGTGTTGTACAAGGTGTATGATGATGTGCTTTGTCCATTGTTATCTGACAATGATCCCACCTGATTCCTGTCCACAGCCAATGGACTGATCTGAGAAGACACATGGCTGCCTAAATTCTACATATACTTTATGTTATTTGATGTCATCAGGGATAATTGTACCAAACAGGCAAATAGTCTTTACTGTGTCAGATGGGATGCTTTGTCACTGATGTGGATGATGTCATGGTAGCCCTATTACAGGTGAGATAGCACACTAGGCACTTATGATACAGTGGATGCACCAATTGTCATGTTGGTAAGTTGGGATTCTACATAAACAAGAGTGAGCATGTGATCCAAATTGACTAGTGCCCACAGAATTGATGGTTACAAATTGGTATCAAGTCATATCCAAATTGTGTTCAGCATCGTAAATAATGTTTCATAAATGTTAAACAGTGACAGATTTGCATGATGTCTTACTGCCTCACATATGAATGTGTAAAGTAGTCTGCTTTTAGTCAAATAATTGAGATAGCCATACAATATTTGATGTAGCAGAGAGGAATGTGTACACAAAGGTGACAGGGTAGCACATACCCAAAACCATTCTTCATTGACCTTTGTCTTGTCCAGATCAACAATCAATGATAGAGTAAAATGGGATTAAATACAAAAAATCCCTGTACCCTGGACATGGTGTCCAAAAACCAAACGTACCTGTAGTGGTATGCGACAGTAAGCTACCAGCCTTTTTAATTCACCAGCACACACCAGAGTTAGTAATAAAGATGTACAATTGGTGTGGCTGTTGATTTTAATCACTTTGTTTGTCACATCAAGGAGTTATTACTTCTTGTTTAGCACCTATTTCTCTGCACATTTGGTTTTTGGACACCGTTTTCTTTTCGAAAAGGAATGGCAACCGATGATGAGAAAGGGGCATAGAATTGGTAACATCTGCCAAGTTTCCCGAGGGTTGTTGGCCCGTGAGGTGCCTTCCTTTTCACCACACATTTTTTGTTTGTTTCTCATTTAAGTGTGGGTGGATGTACTGTCACAGGGTCATAGAACCGAAGCACTGAGATACAGCCGTCAAGAACATATATCCTTGCAGCTCAAAACTGGAAGTGTGCTTAAAATATGCCCCTGAATACTTTAAATGGACAACGGTTGAAAGGGAGAGTTCCCTGACTTCTTCAGCTAAAACTTCTTTTTCAATTTACACACATTTCAAATAATGTCATGTCCAAATTGCAGGTCCTTTATTCACAGTGGCCACTATTCACTGTGCCATAATTATTAATGTTTAGCCTTCAGAAGTTCAGTATTTTACACTGATCAGAAGTAGGTCACATCACAGAATATGTAGGGGCTCCTGGGCTATATATTGTCACAGGTCTGAATTTGTGTGTTTAGACCTTGACATTGGATGAGGATGGGCAACAGCTCACTATTAAAGTGCGTATGAGGATATTGGTTTCGCTTAGCATGTGATGATACACATGTTGTATGCCAACTTGTGTGTTAAGCTACTGAAAGCTGTAGAAAATTATTGTGACAACAATAAAGACAAACAAAAATTCACAATACCACTGTTCGTTCTTTCCATTCATGTATCCATACAGGTCAACGCTCATCAGAAGCATAACATATGATAGACCATTGCCAGGAAGGTGTGGATACTGGGGGTCTGCAAGTGGTGCAGCGTCCATTGGTACAAGAATTGGGAGGACCCAAGACGCTGGACCTGTATTATCACTGAAGTCCAGCTCAGGACGTTCTACCAATGTCTGAGGCGATTTCATTCTTGTGTTAGCCTTTCTAGAGCTTTATGGGCACATAAGGGCCCAATAGCAGCAACAAGGGGGTACGTTCTTTTCAGAGTTACACATGTTATATGACCCATTTTTTGTTTCAACAAGGATTTGTTCCATTAACATTCAGATTGACCCATAGCCAACACTCAAGAAGAAGTCTTGAAGGTTTAAGTGTTGTACAAGGTGTATGATGATGTGCTTTGTCCATTGTTATCTGACAATGATCCCACCTGATTCCTGTCCACAGCCAATGGACTGATCTGAGAAGACACATGGCTGCCTAAATTCTACATATACTTTATGTTATTTGATGTCATCAGGGATAATTGTACCAAACAGGCAAATAGTCTTTACTGTGTCAGATGGGATGCTTTGTCACTGATGTGGATGATGTCATGGTAGCCCTATTACAGGTGAGATAGCACACTAGGCACTTATGATACAGTGGATGCACCAATTGTCATGTTGGTAAGTTGGGATTCTACATAAACAAGAGTGAGCATGTGATCCAAATTGACTAGTGCCCACAGAATTGATGGTTACAAATTGGTATCAAGTCATATCCAAATTGTGTTCAGCATAGTAAATAATGTTTCATAAATGTTAAACAGTGACAGATTTGCATGATGTCTTACTGCCTCACATATGAATGTGTAAAGTAGTCTGCTTTTAGTCAAATAATTGAGATAGCCATACAATATTTGATGTAGCAGAGAGGAATGTGTACACAAAGGTGACAGGGTAGCACATACCCAAAACCATTCTTCATTGACCTTTGTCTTGTCCAGATCAACAATCAATGATAGAGTAAAATGGGATTAAATACAAAAAATCCCTGTACCCTGGACAGTGTTCATCTGCTAGGCATGAGAGTCTACTTGGTTGGAAAAATACCGTTTAAATCCAACATCACCCCCTCTATACTTGTAGTGAGGTGTATTTTCTCTAATGCCTGACCGTCCAGGTCGAAAGAAAATGGTGTCCAAAAACCAAATGTACCTGTAGTGGTATGCGACAGTAAGCTACCAGCCTTTTTAATTCACCAGCACACACCAGAGTTAGTAATAAAGATGTACAATTGGTGTGGCTGTTGATTTTAATCACTTTGTTTGTCACATCAAGGAGTTATTACTTCTTGTTTAGCACCTATTTCTCTGCACATTTGGTTTTTGGACACCGTTTTCTTTTCGAAAAGGAATGGCAACCGATGATGAGAAAGGGGCATAGAATTGGTAACATCTGCCAAGTTTCCCGAGGGTTGTTGACCCGTGAGGTGCCTTCCTTTTCACCACACATTTTTTGTTTGTTTCTCATTTAAGTGTGGGTGGATGTACTGTCTCAGTGGGCAGACATTATTGGTTGTGTCGAGTTGAACTCTGCCCGGAATCTCACACTTGCAGTTCACAAACAGAGGATTGATGTGGACGGTCAGGGATTAGAGAAAATACACCTCACTACAAGTATAGAGGTGGTGATGTTGGATTTAAACGGTATTTTTCCAACCAAGTAGACTCTCATGCCTAGCAGATGAACACTGTCCAGGGTACAAGGATTTTTTGTATTGAATTCAGTTGAGTGGAGGGCTATCCCATTGTTACCCATATTCCCTCTTGGCTCCTTTTTGTATTATATAAGTACAATGGGAAACTTGAAGGTATTTTGGAAGATGGAATGTTCAATCAAATATATGTATGAGTATCCCACCAGGAAAAATCAGATTCAGGTCAAACGTATATCTCAGGCAAATGTTGAAATGCATAAAGTGTAATATGTTGCATATTGTGGTTTACTTTCAATCTTTGAAGTGAATTTAATTTTTGACTCATTTTATATAATGATTAGTGTGATGTGCTACACCATTTTGACTACAGTGTAAGCCAGCATATTTAGTGAAACCATTTCACAAAGATACAACACAGATCAAATAATTAGAGATATTTAGGGTCCAAATGTAAAGATGCTTTTGCTCTGTACTGAAGTGTATTATACATGTTTCAAGGGCTATGTGTTTCACTATGCTGTTGAAGTCATTTGGTATGTTCATAGTATGTGATACATTGCTAAGCTACTTCAGTACAGAATTCATGTCTATTTTATGACACTTGATATATATATTAGTGACTTGAAGTGAGTTTTAGCATTGTGAAATGTTCAAAAAAAGGTAACATGCTTTCAGTTTATGCTAATATTGATACAAGATTGAAGTGTATGTTGAACGACTTTGATTCACATTTTACTTCTTGATAATGATAAGTATGCAGATTTAGGGCCTAGTGAACACACAGTACAAAGGTATTGTTGGCCTATATCGTTTTTGGTGTCATCAGTTCACTGTTCTGAACAAGTAAGGCCAATCATTCTGAGGTGTGAAACAGTTCCTGGAAAGACATAATAATGGATAAAAGACAGCATCATACCTAATATAGGAGCTATCATGGGGAATGAGATAACTGTGACAAGGGGGCAGATGTATCAACAATTTGTTTTGCGAGTCCTTAATTGCGATTTTTTGCAAATCGCAATTTCTGAATTGCAAAATGGGATGTATGTACATTTTTGCGTTAAGTTAGCGATTTCTTAAAAATCGCAGAATAATTTGCGAATTTTATGCGATTTCTTAATTAGCGAATTTCGCAAATTAAGAAATCGCAAAAACATGATTCTGCAATGCAGGAACAGGCTGATGACATCACAACCAGGAAGTTCCAGTGATTGCTTGCACCTGCTTGCCTGAGCCACACCCAGTGGCAGTTGGAAGACTGTTGTGAGGCAGAGCAGACCTGTTTGGAGAGCAATGGAGTCCCAAAACACACAGGAGGAAATGTCTGCAGAAAAGAGGAAAAGGAAGCAAAAATTCTCTGAAAAGGAACAAGAAATCCTCATTGAAGAAATGGTTTGTAACCATGAGGTTCTTTTTAGCAAGAAAGCACTTAAAGTTCCTGATTCTAGGAAAAGAAAAATCTGGTTGGAGATCCAGGAAAAAGTAAATTCAGTTGGAGTTACCACTCGCTCCATAGATGAACTAAAAAAGAGATGGTATGACATCCGACTAAGATCCAAAGAGAGGCTTTCAGAAAGGATTAAAGAGGCGAATAAAACTGGTGGTGGTACATCATCTGCAGACCAACCAACACCCCATGAGGAATTAATTGAATCAACCCTGCTTCCAGAGAGTGTGAGTGGAGTGACTAACATTGATAGCTCTGACCCTACACCAACTACACAAGGTAAGATGCATGCAAAGAAGTCCATAGAATGTGTGTAATGCATGTGTGTGTGTCCTGTGCTTATACTCAGTTTGAGAAAGGTAGAAGTCTAGTGAGACTGTTAAACCTGTAGCAAGCAATGCATCATGGGAGTTGTAGTGCAGTAATGATTGTTACATATATCATCATAGAAACACATGATTTGCTTGCAATTAACAATGAAGCTAGAAAAACAGTGTAGTACAAGTTATTTTCATCAATGAAAAAATTTATTTTTTAGAAACACAAACTCATGTATCACACTCTACATCCACAGAACAATCAAGGGAATCCAGGAAAGAAAGTGAGTTGGATAATGCACCTCCACATGTTACAACAGATACAGAAGAAGGAGGCACTGATGCCACTGCCCTCAATCCAAATATGCACAGAAAGCGCAGACATGTTGCTCCTCTGCCACCAATGGAAGATGATGATAATGTAGATGGAGGAACAGTACCCAGTGAGACTGACACAGTGTTCCCTCAAGACTCACAAGACCAACCACAAATACCAAGGAGGCCACGGTCATTCAGGTTGGAGACATGTAGGAGCAGCAGTGGGCAAATTGAAGGAGGCACTGTTTTTGCTGGCCTTGAGCAGGATATGCTTCATGTACAGCGCCTGCAACACAAGGCCCTCAGGTCAATCAATAGGCAGCTTTTGAAATCAAACAAAAAACAAGAAGGCATGGCTGCATCAATAGAAAAACTCTGCCTGACCCTTGAACGCACAAAAAGTGCGCGCAATAGGGCTGCACAGACAGCTCATGTGAGGATGCTTGGGTACACAAAGGCAATTAACAGGCTTTGTGCTGTCACTAGCAATTTAACCAGGCGTAGCATCAACATGCAGCGTGAAATGAGCGACTGCACATGTGGCATGGCTAAAAGCTTGTACAAAATGACCTCTGTGCTAGAAATCATGCAAACATCCAACTCTGGCGCAAGCGCTCTCCTTGGCTCAGCTGATAGTGAGGACACCTCCAGTAGGAGCAGTAGGAACCCCACTCCAACAACTCAATTGACCCAATGCAGAAGTGGAAGGCGTGCTAGTACAGGACCTGAACAAGAAGGCATGCAATCACAGGAGCAACCTGCTTCAAGCCGCCTGCGCAAGAAGTAACATTTATAATAGCAATTTACTCAGCATTACTGCATTGTGGAAGCTGTCTTTCTGTTCCACATATGGCTATTTTCATTTCCTTCTTTTTAAATTTCAGATTTGTTCCCAATGCTCTATGGTTTGTCTGTTGTGGATTAAAACAACAATTGCAAACATGAGTCTGTAGTTTGGCTTTTCTTACCTAAAAATAATTTCGTGTAATCTCTGTCCTTCTTTGTTGGCCATCCATTGCTACAGCTCCTGCTACAGCCATTCTAGATGGAAGTATGTCATCATCATCAGATAAGTCAGACTCACTCACTTCAATGTCTGTGCCTTTGCGCATGGCCATGTTGTGCAGCATTGCACATGTTGTAACAATTTTACAACAGGTTTCAGGACTATATTGCAAAGCTCCTCCAATTTTCTGTATGCATCTGAAACGGCTTTTTCAAATTCCAAATGTACGTTCAATGACCCCACGTGTAGACCGGTGTGCCCTGTTGTACCGTCTTTCACTTGCATTTGCAGGATTCAAGTATGGTGTTAGGATGAAATCACGCACTGCATAGGCACTATCACCTGCATGTGAGAAAAAAAAATAGTAACTGTATGTTCCATTTTCAAATGATGGATAGATAGATGGATGGATGGATGTTTGCATGAGTGTTACTCACCTAGCTGGTATCCGTCTCCAAACTGACCATGACTCAGACGTCTATGAATTGCGCTATGTCTGAAGATAAAGGAGTCATGTGTGCTCCCTGGATACTTTGCCACAATGTCACTGATAATGTATATGGCATTGCATATAATCTGGATGTTGAGAGAGTGGTAGCTTTTTCTATTACGAAATACATATTCTGTGGCTGCAGGTGGAGTGATAGCAATATGAGTTCCGTCAATGCATCCAATCACATGTGGAAAGGGTGCGATTTGATAGAAATCCAACTTTGTTTCCTGTAAGACTTGTTGTGTATTTGAGAAATATATATGATGTTGGAGTCTCCTCAGCATTGCATCCAGAAACACATGAAAGAAGCGTGATAGGGCACTTTGTGACACTCCACCGACCTCTGCAATGACACTTTGAAAAGACCCTGAAGCCAAAAGGTGCAGTGAACACAATACCTGCACATGTGTTGGGATTGATTGTGTCCTGCCTGTAAGATTGTCCAAAAAAGGTTCCAATTCATTAATGAGGTCCAAAATGGTGTGTGAATGAAGTCTGTATTTGTCATATAGCTCCTCCTGAGTCTGCTGGAACAGCGTAATGCGTATTCTGAAGATTCTCTCCTGTCTCTGTCTCCTCTGGGCAAGAGCTTGAATGCGCAGCCTCCTGGCAATCAGGTATAGTCCAGCCATTTTGGAATTTAAAATAATGCATTCTGGGTGCCTTTTTATAATTTTTTTCTTTTACCACCTGCTTCTATTTGGTGTTAATTGCGATTTCTTATTTTGCGATTTTTTGAAAATCGCAATTTGAGATTTTTTCATACATCCTGTTGCGATTTCTTAAGCTGCGATTTCTTGTTTGCGAAGTTCGCACAACCTAGAACATGCAAAATAAGGAATCGCAAAAAAATTCTCAGAAAAACACTTCTCGCGCACTAAGAAATCGCAAATATTGCGATTTCTTAAAATGCGATGCGATTTTTTTGATACATGCCAGTAACACTTTATTTTGTCGCAAACACTGCGAAATTGCGATTCGCAGCGTTTGCGACATAAAAACAGCATGATACATCTGCCCCCAAGTGTCTTCTGAAAATGTTGCCTACATGCATGTTCTTATGATAATGTAGAACCAAAGTTTGAAAGGCTTGAAGCAGGTCAGATCTGAAAACTTGGTAGCTGTTTTGTGGTCAAAGTTCATGATCTGTTCTGTTTACACACATCCAAAAACATTATTTTATGTGTCATTTTAGTATCATCTGGGGCAGGCAGAGGAGAAGTTGCCAACGTAGGAGGGGAAGGAGCTCGACACTGTGTTTCTGGTTCTGACACTACCGACAGCAAAGGGCCAAGTGGCCCGCAGGGTGAGGTGAGTGCAATGGAGGCCTCCCTAGTGGTGGTGGACCCTGCTGCTCTAGGTAAACCCCCATCCTTGTCTGTCACCCAGAGTCCCATCTTTACCCTCCTTCTTGCTCCCCCTCCATCCTAAAAGGCACCTATCCACCTGTCCCCTGGCTACCCTGAATGAAGAGGTTATTGACCTTCTCCAGAGTCTGGAGCATCTCTGTAGGCCAGACTGCCCTGCTGAATGCCATTCAGAGGCTTAGCCGCCATATGCAACAAATGATAGCTTACCTGGAAGGCATTCACAGTGGTATGTCTGGCCTACAGCTATCATTTCAAGTTCTACTCTCCTCACTTCTTGCATCCATTTCACCCTTCTGCCCCCTCTTGTCGCCTCTTCCAAATACCCATCCCAATTCCCAATTCCCAACCTTGTCCAAGGCACACTCACATCTTTTCATGCTGCCACTCAAACAGACACAAGCAGCACACACACACAAACACACACACAAACAGAAACACCACAAAAAACTCAGGCACTCATCCAAACATACAGACAGAACACCCATCAACACACATATGCAGTACACCCAGCACCAGCACGCCAACAGAAAGCCCACCCGCCTCTCCCATTAGTATGAATAAGTACCTATTATTTCACCACACCCAAAGACAGCACATTGTCAGAAAGCACACTTACCACCATACTCTCATTAGTATGAATAAATACATATTTTTTCTTTCACAAAGTTTGTCCTGGCTTTAATTATTCTTAGCAATTGTTTTATTCCTCGCAATGTTTCTGAGTATAATGTGAAGTTATTATTTATCTTTCCCATGATGGCAGGTAATACAACTGATTTATTTCATGTGTACTGTGTTCAGTTCATACACTGCTTAACATTGTATGTGATGGTCATTTGAATTTTGATGCTGGCGTTCATCTTGCAACAATGTTTTGCTGTTACACATTTTACTTTGGGTGTTTTGCAACAGGTGTGTTTGTTTCACCTTGAATATTGATCAGTATAAGCACAAATGCATAACACCTTTATATTTATATTATGAATATTGATATTGGATACAGTACAGGACTTGCAGTAGACAAGGGTAAACGTTACATGGTGGTATATATTGAATATTACTAATTTGTGACTGACATTAATTTTACTGCTTTATTCTAAGGTACAGGTAACACCTTGTATAGTGCAATTTTGACAACATGTTACCCTGCACTTAAGTGTGTTAAATATGCTTGTAATGTTGGAATTTTCAACATTTCTTTGAACACCTGTATAATGACTTTTAGATTTTTTAATTTGATATCCTATTTTTGTTCATGTCCATTTTTTGTAAGGCAGCATACATCAAATTCATCCACACAATGCGTTGATATAGGTGTGTTTGTTTACATTTCCAAAACATCCTTATAACTGACTTATGCATTGCATATTAGTATGCTATTGCTTGTACGAGCGATTTCTAAGTGCATGAGTCCTGTGCAAATGTTAGCAGACAAGTTAATGGGTAACAGTGGAGCTTACTGTTGATTGCATCTACAACAGAGTTGGTTTTGGAGCAGGAGCAGCAGCGGTAGGACTTGGCAGATCAGATCCATGGTGAAACAGCAAGTGTAAAAGTGAGAAAACGTGAGTTTCAGCCTTATTTCTTTTGCATTCCGCCAACTCAGGGGTAAAGGTTTGACCGCTACAGTCACATTGGCGGAAAGGAGCATTGTGATTGGGCTTGCGAGGAAACTTGCGGTTAACCCTCCGACATAGGTTTTTGCCTATCCCGCAATCAACGAGGTTTGGATTTCATGGCGGTGACGGCGGGACAGCTGCAATTTTTTGTCTATGGACCCACTAAGCGAAGACTGCCAAAAAACCGACAGCAGGACTGATTCAGCCAAGATCAAAATCAGGCCCTAAATCTGATTTATATTGTTTACCTTTTGCTACTTTTCTTGCACTCCTCTCCTTAATATACTCCTGTCCTCTTCTCATTTTCTCTTTCCCTTTCTCTTCCCTCCATCCTCTCTCTTCTTCCTACTGTCTTTCTATTCTTCTTTTGTATAAAATGGAAAGATTTATGTTATTAAATGTATTTATATTCTTGTTTGCAATTCTCATTTTTACATACTTTTCTGTACAAATATTATTTGTATTATTATTGCCTTATGGAATTACAATAAAAATGATAAAACAATAAATATATAAAGTATATACAATATAAAAGGAGCAGAACATTTCAACACTCAAGTCAAAATATATAACTAGCTCCATGTGTAAGCAAAACATTTAAATTAACAAAGGGGGCAATTCCGATCCGGTAAAAAGCGCTCCGAATCGTCGTACGGAGCGTTTTTCCCCGTACGAATCGTACATGTAAACGTCCCGCACATACAACGAAGTACGATTCGTACCAGGAGCCGAACTCCGTACGAGTCGTACAAGACACCGTACGACTCTAATCTCCGTACGATTCTCCCTCGGAACCCGCTGTACGCGACATCTGTACGGTTCGCGGCTGGTTTTTACGACCCAGCAAGTACGATACATGTCGGGTATGCACCGTACGACCCTTTTTCTACGGGAGCTGAAAACAGCCGTAAAAGCAGAGTTCGCGCCGAAACAGGTACGGAACGGCCCCCATTGTACGATCGGTGTACGAGCCGTACCCCCATTGTACAATCGGTGTACGAGCCGTACCCCCATTGTACGATCTGTGTACGGGCCGTACCCCATGTACGATCAGTGTACGAACCGTACCCCCATTGTACGATCGGTGTACGAGCCGTACCCCCATTGTACGATGGGTGTATGGCTCGTACACCGATCGTACATGGGGTACGGCTCGTACACCGATCGTACAATGGGGGTACGGCTCATACACCGATCGTACAATGGGGGGTACGGCTCGTACACCCCATGATCGCAGGGGTACTGTGCGTACCCCTGTGATTATGGGGGGTACGGACCATACGGTGTGTATGTGTTTGTGTGCTTTTCCGTACGACTCGCCCTTACCTGACGTGGACCGTACGAATAGCGTCCTCATACCCCGGTCCGGATCGTACTCGTCGGGTCGTACGGCATGTGTACGAGTCATACGGTATGTGTACGAGTCGTACGGTTCACGGTTTCAGCCCTGCAATACGTACGGATCGCGACGATTCGGACGGATTCACGGAATACGGATCGTACTTCGCGACTCGGACGGACGGGTACGATTCGTACGGAGAGGGCTCTGGATACAAATCGTACTGACGGTTTTTTTCCCGAATTGGAATCAACCCCAAAGTTGAAAGTAGCTTAATTAAATTTTTTTAAATACAAGTAACTAACCAACTCTATTTTCATGTATCTATCAAACTGTAGGTACCACAGAAAAGTTACAACACAATCTACACTCTACAGAACCACCAATAACAATCAACAATTGAACACCTGGAGAAAGGCACATAATAAGTAGTTAAATCAAAGTACTTCTAAACAAAAAAGTAATCCTTCTAAATAAGAAAAAAAAAACCTCAACCTCTACACTATCCCAACAGAAAGCAATCTATCTTATACACACAGGAACAACTTCAACAAAAAGTTGAAAAAAATGCAATTATAATCAAAAGGACATAAGTAAATATAAAATGAAAACCGATTTCAGTAGTATTTTATGCACATTAGCAAAGCAAAAGTAAAACTATTACAATTTATTTAACTATATTATTAAACTAGTTTCAGGATGACTCCAAGAGCAAGACATATGTCATCACAGAAAGGCAATTACTCTAGCACATGGGCCGCACTTACAGCCAAGCAAGCACAAGCACATAGAACGTTAATTGGAACAACATCCTACTCTAATGCTTGTTATGGGAGGGCTACTACGAAAACTTTTGTTTTGATTAACGGGAGAGAACACAACCACCTTCCAAATGTCACTGAAATCGAAATAAGGCATGTACCTCAAGATTTAGAAGACGCAATCACTACTTCCCAGGAGCCCACTACTAGAATTCTAACAGATATACTCACTAAAGCACCTTAACACATCACAGGACAGCAACCAGAAGTAACCATTTAAAACTCTTAACAGCACTGTTGCCACTAGAAGATACCATGACATTCAAATTCCTGAACATACACATAAGAATGAACCTTTCCACCTTCATGACAACCTTAATGATGACAAGCAAATTATTATGTTTGCTAAAGCAGATCATTTATTAAGACTTAGGACCATACTATGACTTTAGTGGTGTGGCAGCTGGCCGCCACAACAGCCCCCAACTGCCACACCCCCAAAGCCATTTTGAGACTGCCCGGAGGTCCTGTTTCCCACCAGAATGGCAGTAGGACATAAGTCCGCCATCCTAATCCGGCCCTATATTCTTACCCTCGATATTTTGCACATCACGATATTCTTGACCCAATAATTGTATTTTGTATTTGATTTTTTGTACAATCTTAACAAATGGACAGGTGTAACTTTTGGTTTGCATTACTGATAGTGAGCATTTACTTTAGAGGCAAATGGCAATTTTCCAATAAAGTAACTCTCTTTATGATGGACTTTGACAATGAAATCAAAGTGGTTGTGTATGTAAAATAAAAAAATACTTCACATAGCACATTATGAATCAGTAGCATGATAACTGTTTCTACCACCAGAAGTCACTATCAAAACTTAATTCTTCATATTGCCAAGAGAGGTACTCATTTATTCAGTTTTATTTGCCTTTTCTCGAGTAGAAAACAGATTTGTGGCAGGATCCGTTTACAGAGTCTTCTTTCCTATGAAAAAAAAGTACTGGACAAACAGATGTTATGTAACCAAGCACCTGAAGAAATTGTTCTGTATATCTTGATGAGTGAGTCAAGGAATATTTGCTTTTGGTGAAAGTAATTGAATTAACTGGTTTTGAGACAGAATATCGAACTGGAAATATAGACTTACACAAATATCGAGTTGGAAATATTGTGATTCAGAAATATCGGCAGCAAGACTATCGTGGTCAAGAATATCGAATTTAAGGAAAGAAATGTTGTTTTTAAAAGTATAAGAGTCATTAATATTGTTTGCAAAAAATATAGCTGTTTAAAATATCAATTTTTTAATTAGCGTTATGTATTTTATTTTATATTTTAAATGTATGTAATGTTTGTTTTTTTGTACAAGTATTCTTTATGTTTTTTAATATATGTGTTAAATCTTTATTCGTTAGGAATTTTATTTTAATTCAATTTTGCATTTTTTAGTTCTGTAGCTGGTTGTGGGTTTATAGGGGAACAGGGTGGGAAGTAATTTAACTATAATAAACTCATGATTATTTTTTATTTATTTAATTTAGATTTGTAGTGTTAATTGTGGAAAGTGATTTATTTGTAATTAATTATTAATTGGTTGTAATTAATATTTAGTAATTAATTATGGTAATTGTGTCATTCTTTTCGGTGTGAGTTGTGGGGTTTAAAAAGGTAAAGGGTGGGAAGTAATTTACTTGGGATTAATTCATAATTCCTTGTTAATTTATATTAATTAATTGATTGCAATTAATTATGGAAATTGTGTAATTCATTTTAGGTGTGGGGTTCATAGGAATAAGGGATGGGAAGTAATTTATGTTTAATTAAATAATAATTAGTTGTTAATTTATATTCACTAATTAATTGATCATTAATTATGGTACTTGTGTGATTTTCTGTGATTGTGGGATTGTGGGATTTATAGGGGTTAAAGGGTGTTAATTTATGTTTAATTAGTGAATAATTTGTTGTTAATTAATATTAGTTAATTATTTGAAAATTAAATATGGAATTTGTTTTAGGTGTGGGTTGTGGGGTTTAAGTGTGGGGAGTAATTTATGTTTAAATAATTAAAAATGAGTTGATCATTAGTATTAATTCATTCATTTATATTTCATTAGGGTATTTGTTTATATATTTTTTGTGTGTAGGTTTTATTGTTATAGGGGTACAGTGTGGGGAGTCTATTAATTTTACTTACTTTATAATTAGTTGTTAAATACTAAAAGTTTTTTTATTGAAAATAAGTTTTCATTGTGTAAGTTGAATTTTAGCCGTGAGTTGTGGGGCTTATAGGGGCAAAGTATGAGAAGTTACATAATTTTTATGATTTTTAATTTGTAGTTAAATGAATCATATTTATTAATTGGTAATTAATTATGTTAATTAAGGCAGTACATTTTTTTTAAATTTAGATGTGGGTTGTGATTTGTGTGGTGTTATAGGGTAGGAAATAAAAAAGTAAATTTATGTAATAATTAATGTTTTTATTTCTAAATAATTTCTAATAAAAAATATGTGTTTGTTTGGAAATAATTTTTTACGTTATTTAATATAATATTTGTAGATATTTGTCATATGTATTTAACATTATAATATGTTTTATTTAATTTTATCATTAAAGATATTTGTATTTTAATTTGTAACTTATTGATATATTTTTTTATTTATTTTGATTCTTAAATATTTTTGCTGTTAAAATGTTGTTTATCATTTTGAACTGACTGGAGTGAAGATATTAATTGTTACTCCTCTGCAATCCAACACTTTCCCTACTATTGCACTCACTGGAGTGGGAATAGTAATTTTTACCCCTCCACTATCCAATACTTTCCCTACTTTTACAATTATGGGAGTGGGAATAGTACATTTTATCCCGCCACTATCCAACACTTTCCCTACTGAAGCACTCACTGAAGTGGGAATAGTAATTTTTACCCCTCAGCTACCCAACACTTTCCCTATTGTTGCACTGACTGGTGTAGGAATAGTAATTTTCACCCTCTGCTATCCAACACGTTCCCTACTGTTGCATAGACTATAGTAGGAATATTCATTTTTACCCCTCTGCTATCCAACACTTTCCCTACTGTTGCACTCGCTGGAGTGGGAATAGTCATTTTTACCCCTTCGCTGTCCAATACTTTCCCTACTGTTGCACTCACTGGAATGGGAATATTAATTTTTACCCCTCCACTATCCAACACTTTCCCTACTGTTACACTCACTGGAGTGGGAATAGTAATTTTAACCCCTCCCCTATCCAACACTTTCCCTACTGTTCCAATCGCTTCAGTGGGAAATTTAAGTTTGAAGACTTTTAAATAGTTTAATGTTTTAATTTATTATATAATGTTTTTTTAAATTAGATTTTATGTTATTGGTTCACATATATATATATAAACAGATCCATACTAAACTATTCAGAAAAAGCACTGCGGGCAATGCCATTCTTCATGCCCGCAGCTCACACCCGCCCCACACCATCCAAAGTATTCCATTGGGCGAATTTATTCGCATCAAAAGAATTTGTAGTGATCCTGTGATGAGCAATCAATGCTTAGCTGAGTCTATGCAAAGATTCCTGGAACGCGGGTATATTCAAGATACATTGAACCGTGCTCTTTCAAAAGTTTCAGATCGTCCAAGGGAGCAATTATTGGCCCCAAGCATTGGATCTTCCCCAGAATCCACAAGCTCAGTAAGATTCATTACTACCTACTGTTCTCAAGTACAGAAACTACGGCAAATCATTAAAACAGAGTGGCCGATTGTACTAACAGATGTCATCCTGAGCCCTTTGTTACCTTCAACACCAGCCATTACATTTAGGAGGGCTCCTTCTATGAAGGATGCCCTGGTTAAAAGTCAACCTGAACTTTCCATCAAAATCCCTTTATGTACTAAAACAGGTTTCTTTAGATGTGCATCATGCCGGGCCTGCAATTTTGCTGAGAACAGCACCCAATACAAATCAGCTTTTAGTGAGTCACCCATACAAATAACTGAGCATCTCACCTGCCGCAGTGACTTTGTTGTTTACAAGCTTACCTGCACTTGTTCACTCTCCTACATAGGGAGTACAAAGCTACCTGCCAATCAGCGCATTCTGCAACATATAAGAGCTATAGTAAATTCGGACATGAACTATCCTGTGGCCCGCCATTTCAAAGCAGTTCATGATAAAAAACTTAAAGATCTGAAATATACTTTGCTGTGCTCTGTACCAAACACTGGAAGAGGTGGGGATCGTGAAAGATCACTCAGACAAAAAGAGGCCTACTTTATCATGCTACTGGATACTAGATCCTCTAATGGGTTGAATGCGTTTGATGAACTGCATCATTTCCTGTAATATATTATCTGATTATTACTGATGTATTTGATTGCTTTTGCCCTAGTTTTATTTTTATTTTCTTTGATTCTATCTGTAAAGTTTACTGATAAAATGATCTCTATCAATGATGAAGCTACATGTAAGATTAGATGTTCATGATGAACTAAGTTTTTGGTTTAGGTTTCACTTAAGTCAGCACTCATATTGACCACAACCTTTGACCATAACATTGAATCAATCATTGGAAATATGGGACTATGGAATTCGCAATCTATTGGCAATTATGTAATCTCTTTTTTCAATGCACTTGCATTTTTCTAAGCACGATATTGAATACTATATAGTTTTTTCAACTGAGCAATATTACTGTTATGTTGGTGGAGCACTATGCTCTCCTTTTGTGCTAAGTTACATCAAGTCTGAAAAATTCTTTTTTCATTTGACTGCAATGATTAATTTGCCAATATGATGTGATTGTGTTATACTTATATTTTAAGTTTATCACTTACTTAGAGCACTATGCTGCAATTTTTCTTTCTTTTTCCCTGTTGTGGTATTTTACTGCAATAACATTTCCTGGCTGTATATATGAGGTCTACATCGTTGTGTACCTTTGCGACCTGTTTCTTTAGGCGCATTGGCTTTTATTTTGTACATATTGTATCCATTTGCTCCTATCGCGTCATGTGACCAAGCTCCGTTCGCGGAGCGAAACGCGTCAGGGAGAGCACTTGCTCAACTACTCTGCAATAAATTCTTCTGCACTGCTACACTCCATGGTGTTTGGCGTCTCTTACTTGATTTGGAAAGTGAGAGAAGTTGTTGAGGAGAAGGAGGTCTGTGCCCGACTTTGACCGCAGTCATCGGCGGTCGGGTTTTCTTTGATATATATATATATATATATATATAAACATCACAGGTTTCCCCATTGGAGATGTCACACAAGGCGGGGTTACAGCACACGCACCATTGGCAGCGGCATGTCAGCCTGCCTTCCTTTCTCCTCATTCTTTTGCCAAACGCGTTTCGGAGCTGCGTTGCTCCTTGATCACTGGCTGCATAAAAGTGGAGAAACAACGGATTTCAGTGAAACCACAATTTTATTTAATACTGAGTCCCGCCCATGTGGGCGTCAACCGCATTGCCTCATGGATGTTGTAGTCCATAAAATATATGCTGGGACTCAAGGTTTCCATCAATAACCCGGTTGGGTGCCGTTAGTTTGTGATACAATGTCTTGCCATCAGATAAGAAATTTGCAAATATATTTCACCCCCAGTGGGTAGAGGCAGAGACTATTGGGAATAACTCTGGCGCCGGTTGAGGAATTTGTGTGTAATTTTCCAAACATTTGGCCAGCTCCGCTGCGCTCCTTCCCTGAAACTTTCGGGGGGATTCGTGAAGTGGGGACCGAGAAAAAAGGGGGGTCCCAAAACGTGTTTTCCCCATGTTAATTTCCATAGGACGGTCTGACAAGTCTACAGCCCGAACGGCTGAACGCAATTACGCCAAACTTGGCAAAATTGTAGGGACTGGTACACAGATGTGCCTTTGCTACATTTGCTGAAAATTGCTCCAGTGGTTTTTACGAAAATTAACTTCAAAAACACATATATATCTATATGCGCGCTTCGAGCGCTTACAGGTACGCGTACCGGGGAGCGCACCCGGCGCGCTACTGGAGTGCGCGAGCGGAAAGCTGATTGGCTGTCGGGTGTCTGTCAACATTCTAAACATTCCGGAGAGTCTGTCATCTTGTGTCTCTGTAGAATCGAGACACAAGAGGTGAAAAAGAAAGGGGGAAATAATTAAAAGGGGGCAGAGTAGACGCCCCCTGACCCCCTATGTTTCCTGAGGTGGGCCTAGAAGGATTCTTAAGGGCAAAAAAACGTTTTTCTTTTAAATTTTCGCGGGGTAAGCGCTGGGTGCGCTCCCAGGTGCGCTCTCCGGTACGCATACCCTGAGCGCACCACGGGGAAAAACTGTAAAAAATTAGAGTGAAAATACAGCTCTTTTTTGAAAATTGGAGGTAGTTCTGAAAAGAACTTTTTTTTCTTCTTTTTTTAATTTTTTTTTATACTTTTTTATAACAATTTTACATTTTTTTTGTATTTTTTTCAGGGGAAAAACAAAAACAGGGATTCCGAAACTGCTCAACAGGAGCAAAAAAATGTGAAAATTAGGGACAGGGAGGGCAGCGGTGTTCCTGTCTCTTCATAGCAATGAGTTCAATGCTCTGCTCCCCATAACAGAGCAGTTCATCACAGTCCACGCATAGAAATGTTATGCCTACAAAGACTGGCTGCACATTAGGGACCATTCTTCCACGTGGTGTTCCTGAAGGTGTTGCTCCACCAGTGGAGGTGCTGCCGCCATCTCTTGGTAAATTCCGTGCCAGGTCCCTGACACTCTCCCTGGCATAGTTATTTGGGTGTATTCTCTGGACATGCTAAATTAAAGTGGCATTTCCAAAGCTATATTTCCTATTAGGATTGCCTCTGGATAAAATAGTGCCACATATCTTGCAGGTTACCTTAGCAGTATTAACCTTTTTTTTTTCCTTCAGGGATGCCAAAAAATTTCCAAATGAAGTGGTCCTTTGTTTTGTGGTGAGGAGGGTCCTCAGGCAAAAAACCATCAGAATCATTGCAGGATGACTCCCTTTCAGCCATTGCTGTAGATCAGGCAACTTTGAGAAGCAGATAATACACAGAACACCTCTTGCTCTCTCCAAGTACAAAGCAATAGTGAGAGTAATGGGTGGATTTCTCAATATTTGGAAAAAAAAATGTTCTGAACATTGGCTTGACGCGCTTACGCTACGCGCTCCGGAGCGCTTCCGGGGGCGCTTACGCGGCGCGAACGTAGGCACTTCCGGGGGCGCTTACGCGGCGCGCCTGAGTGGCGTTTTGGTAGCTTTACGGAAATGCAAAATCATTTTCATTTCGTAAATTAAAAATACTGCTTTTATAAGTATGGTACTGAATGTCTTGCATTATTATTTACTTTTCATACATATTTTTTTTTTACGAACGCAGAAATAGCGCTCTCGCTGCGCTCTCGGGAGAGCTTACCGGTGCGCGCACCCTGAGCGCCCCAAGTCAAAATGATACGGGTAAGCTTACCGGTGCGCGCACCCTGAGCGCACCAGGAAAAAATTATAAAAAAAATATACATTGAATAATTAATACTTATAAAAAACAGTTAATAAAAAAAAATCGTAGGTTACAAAGTCGATATACAAAGGAATTTGCTTTTTAAAAAACAATGAAATTCACTGAAAAAAACATAGGTTTCATAATCGTTATAGTTAGGAATTAGCTTTTAAAAAACCTTTGAAATTCACTAAAAAAAAACATAGGTTTCACACCAGTTATAGTTAGCTGAACATTTTACTCATACAAAACCATTGAAATTCCCACGTTATAGTTAGTTGGATTCACTATAACTCGCGCGCCCGCAATCCACTGCTGATGATGTCACATATTACATCATTCATGACATGGTCAGTGACATCACTGATGACATCACTGATGACATCTCAAATGACATCACTGATGTGAGTGTATCAAAGGTTATATTAGAGTGTGAGGAGGTGCATCAGATTTTGACGTGGATGATGTCATCAGTGATGTCATCAGTGTTGTCATTTGAGATGTCATCCGTGATGTCACTGACCATGTCAGGAATGATGTAATATGTGATGTCATCAGCAGTGCATTGCGGTGGCGAGAGTTATAGTGATCAGAACTAACTATAAGGGGGGAATTTCTATGGTTTTGTACGAGTGAAATGTCCAACTAACTATAACGTCCTTTAAACCTATGGTTTTTTAGTGAATTTCTATGTTTTTTTAAATGTTAATTTCTAATTATAACTTGCCTGAAACCTATGGTTTTTTCAGTGAATTTCAAAGTTTTTTTTAAATGCTAATTTCTAACTATGCCTTCAAAGATAGGACATGTGAAGAAAGAGGAAGGAAAGCGGAGAAAGAAGCAAGACAAATGCTGAAAGAGTCAACAGAAGTCCAGGAAGACGAACAAAAGTGCAGGAAGAAGCAAGAGATGTGCAGAAAGAGCCAACAGAGGAGCAGAAAGTCCTCCTGTGCCCCCAACATTTTACTGACGGGTACAGGTGGTAACTAACTCTGACTAACAGGACCGGAGCCAGTGCTATGCTAAAAGACACTTAGAATACAGTGAAAACACCGACATACACTAGGGAACACTATGGGTTGGGGTACCCCAGTGATTAGCAGGACCTCCTCTGTATTTGCCATGAGTTAGTGCCTGGGTCATTGCATGAGTACATGGGTACTGAGTGTATGATTAGAGTACTGCAAGGAGAGTGCATGGTGAATTTATAAGTGCTTGGTTTTTGGCGGAGTGATTGGATAAGTACATGTGCTGGCTGGGTGATTGGAAGAGTGCATGGGTAGTGACAAGGAGATGGCTGGACTGCATCAGTAGTGCTCAGGGGATTGTATCAGTGCATGTGTTAGTGCCTGGGTCATTGCATGAGTACATGGGTAGTGACTGGATGATTAGAGTGCTGCAAGGACAGTGCATGGTGATTGTATAACTGCCTGGGTTTTGGCTGAGTGACTGGATAAGCATATGATGCTGGATGGGTGATTTGAGGAGTGCATGGGCAGTGACAGGACGTTGGCTGGACTGCATGGGTACTGCTCAGAGTATTGTAGCAGTGCATGAGTTAGTGCATGGGTCATTGCATGAGTGCATGGGTAGTGACTGGATGATTAGAGTGCTGCAAGGAGAGTGCATGGTGAATTTATAAGTGCTTTGGTTTTGGCAGATTGATTGCATAAGTAGACACATGTAACATCAGGTCCGCCCCCTCCCTTCACCACTGTGCAAACATGCCCCCTGGCAGGTTCTAAGTTGGGGGATTAATTACCCTTGAATCCTGAGGGTCCCTGGGGGTCAACTAGCCCACCAGGTACCTCCATTTAGTGTCACAGAGCTGCGTTGCATTCAATATTTTTTCATCGATATTTTTTACTTCTATATTTTTTACATCGATATTTTTGTCAGTGAACTGAATAAAGTTAATAGCCCCTGGCAGTAACCACATTGCATTATCGTCGACTGTTGCATCAGTTCATTGAAAAGATGGCACAATACAAAATATTCCAATAAACCCAAATTTAGAGCATGTAATTGTATGAAGCCTAGGCCTTGACCTTTTAAAATGGATGCTTCTTTTTGCCATATGAGGAATCTTTTATGTGTTTAAGGCTTTACAGACTGATCCATTGTTTTTCCAGCTTCTACATTTCCTTTGGTATGAGGCACCCTCAGATTCTGCAGTAGCTGTGCTTAAGCAGCTAATACTTTATAGATTGAATAACGAGGATCCCATTGATGACAAAGGAAGTAGATTGTGCCATCTCCTTTTGGGAGGCAACATAAAAGCAAGGTTCAAACCTATACAAAGGGAAATTAGCATACTTATTATTGATTACCTGAAATGCTTCACATTTTGTGTCTCATGTGTAACCTTTGGTAAAACTATCTTGAGAAGCAAGTTTTTGGGTCATTTGAGAGTACCACTGTACACAAAAACAAAGTCACAAATGATAAAATGACACATGTGATTCCCGTCAACTTCCAACCCTCTAAGATGGTTTGAGACAGCCGATGAGCGGAAGTACAGAAGTGCAGCGGAAGTGCCACTAGCATGCCAAATGCAAGCCCGTCTGCACCCAGACGGGGCCAGGGCCCCTGCCCATCCGGTACTCCAACTCCTATCGGAGATTCCAATGAGGAACTCCGCCAGGTTGCTCCTGTTTCAACTGAGGTATGTAATCATGCGCTCAATATCTTCAAGGGCATTCTGGGGTGTAATCACTGCAGCCTTGACATGAGAGGTAAGCCTGCAAAGAAGGTAGCTACTAGTGAGGGTGGTCAAGTATCCCAATCAGTGCACTGTTCAGTCTTTAACTGCTGCTTGCTACCCAGACATACGATCGAGATCTTTGATCTCCTTCCCATGCAATCTCCTGATGTACTTAACAGAAACCTTGTTATCTGACTCTTTGGCTCAAGATAGTCCGAACACAATCCCTAATGGATGTGGTATAGTTAGATGCGAACACGCTTCACAATGAGGTGGCAGTATCGCAATTATTTTTTAACAGTCTTTTATCTAGTGATAGTAAAGCAGCTTTTTTCACTCTTATCCTGCCCTGTAAGTCTATCATTGCTGGTTTCTTAATTTATTTCCCACCTGGACCAGCAATGAACTTTACTTCAGCATTTATGGACTTGCTGCAATCTTATGCGCTTCGCTATAAATATCTGCTAGTGTTAGGTGATCTGAGTTTACATTTTGATGACAAAAATTGATCTGTAACTAATACAATGGTGGAGGATTAAGAGATACTGCAACTGACACAGTTAGTTCAGGGCCCAAAACATCAGCTGGGGCACACTCTGGATCCCATTTTTGCGAATTTCCCACTATTACAATGAAACCCCTTTGTGCAGGTGATATGGTCAGACCATAGGATGGTATAATTTCAGATATATAGCTATCCACACCAATTACGGTGCCCATGAGAACCCTATTTTGTGAATCTCAAAAATGGGCTAAAATGTCACTGGAGAATCTGTAAAATGTTCTCCAACCATCGATCCCAGTGGTAGGCGAAGATGTGGACTTGGCTACCATCGGCATTGAGAGTTGGATCATGGATACCCTGGATAAACTGGTGCCTACAACTCAGATCCGGGTGACACGTAGACAGCCCTCTGTGGAGTGGTTTACTAAAGAATTTGATCTCTCCAGGAAGTCCTGTAAACGCTTGAAATGTGTGTGGCAGAGAGACTACAGTGTGGAAAGTAATATTGAGTATAAAGAGGCACTAAAACAATACCATAAGTTAATTCACTGCTCACGTAGGACTTTTTATGCTCAGAAAACTGAGACCTCAGCCAACTCCACAAAATATATATTTGCTATACTCAATTCTCTATCCTCTCTGGAATGTGTGGCAGCTTGTAACCCTCCGTCAGTGAAAAGTTGTAATGAGATTGCATGTTTCTTTGCCAACAAAATTTCAAAAATCTATAGGTCCTTCCCACAGCAGGTTAGAGATTTTCATGTTTTGGAAACCAAGCTTGATGACTCCCAGTTTGTGGACCGTCTCCTCAGTTTTGAGGTCCATCCTGAAGATGAGCTCAGTGGGTTATGGGGCAAAATTAAATCTGGCTCTCCACTAGACCCGGTCCCGGCAACAAATACTTGCTCAGGCATGGGAAGCTCTTCTACCTCATATGAACAATTTTCTAGTCAGGTCGTTCTCATCGGGACAAGTGCCTCAGAAATGAAAGCAGGCAATTGGTGTGCCTCTGTAAAAGAAATCCTCTCTAAATCCCTCCCAATTGGAAAATCTAAGGCCCATCTCCCTGTTCCATTTCTGTGCAAAAGTGGCAGAAAAGCTGGTCACTAGTCAATTGAACAAGTTTCTAGAGGCCAGCAATCTATTGCACTCAGCTCAGTCTGGCACCACTCCATGGAATCGCCCCTACTGATGGCAACTGAATCCCTGAGGCGCTATGCCGATGGGGGTCAGAGGGTAGTGCTGATCTTGCTGGATCTCAGAGCCCCCTTTGACACCGTGTCTCATGGCCTACTTCTTCAGCAGCTAGGTGACTGTGGGGTGGGGGGCCATGCATGAAGATGGTTACCATTCTTTTTACAAGACCGTTCCATTCAAGTGGTCCAAAAACCGTACTCCTCAGATCCGAACTCCTGGTCCCAAGGGGTGCAACAGGGCTCTATTTTGCGCCTTACATTATTGAACATCTATATGCGCCCACTTGCTGAAATAATTGAGTGTCACAATGTGACTATCTTGTCCTATGAGGACAAAAATCAATTAATAGTCACCTTAACCCAGAAGGTAAAGGAAGTGGCAGTCCAATTTGAAAGGTGTTTGGTGGAGGTGGCTAATCAGATGACCATTAGCTGCCCCAGACTAAATACTAATAAAAAAGAGGTTCTTATTGTGGGGAAGATCCCCTCCATTAGGACGTCCGCCTGGTAGCCCAATGTAATGGGCTCTACCCCAGTCCCAAAGGAAAAAGTAAAGAACCTTTGAGTCTTGTTTGACCTGGTGCTATCTCTAGAACATCAGATAGCTGCCTAGCAGGGAAATGTTTTAAAACCTTGAAGATGTTAAGGAAGATCTTTGATGTTCTTCCACTCTCTGCCAAAAAAATCATTGCACAGGATCCAGTCACCTCACAGTTAGATTACTGCAATGTCTTATATCTAGGGATTACCAAAGGGAGACTCCAGAAATGACATGTAGTTCAATGCACTGTGGCCCGTTTAGTGTTAAATCTCTCAAGGCGTGCTCCTGCGGGACCAGCTCCGGCCACTCTGCATTGGCAGCCACTCTATTTAACGCCATTGGCTTTTGCCATAGAATCTTTAACAATAGGGATCCACAATATCTGACCTCCTTAATGATCTGCCATCAATCTAGCCGCAGTCTTAGATCTTCAGGTACTAATCTGGCAGTAATTCCAGAGGTGAGGAAATCCAAGTTGGGTAGCTGTTCTTTTGCTTTCCTGGTAGCAAAAGCCTGGAATTTCCCGCCTCTCCATTTAATGATCGAACCGTCGAACCTACTGTTCGGAAAGAGGCTTAAAACCTGGTTGTTCCGCTTTAGCATAGGCCCACAATCAAGCTCTTTTTGTTTCTGTGACAACTAACTAAGGCTAACTTTCAGATGGTGTTGCTCCTCTCTGGTTCTTCTTTCTTAGTGCTGAGACACGCCGTTAGACATAACTATTAGCTTTGCAAATGTGCTAATTATTATTAATTTAAATAACTTCTAAAATGTAACTTCAGGAAAGGCTGCGTTGCAGCTTACTAATTATACAATTATCTATTATTGATTTCAGTTGAAGGGAAAGTAATAATATATAATTTGTAAAGTTTTTAAAGCAAGCAAGCAAGCAAAGCAAATTTTAGGTTACAATTGTCGTTTTTTTAGATACATAAAGTATAAAGTTCATGACATGGCAACATGATATTATGCTGATGTATTCCTTAATTTCCTTCTTAATGTCAATTTGTAATTCCAAAGTCTCTTCTATCACAACTCTTAAATAATGGAGGAGCATGGTGACAAGAGCACTGACAGTGGGAAACCAGTGGCAACACTATTGTCCCGCCAAAGCCAGCTTTAAAAGAAGAAGTCAATCAATTGGACTTCATTTCCCATTAACCATCTGTACAAAAGGTAACATCAGTGGATTTCCCATCATGGGCATGCATAGCAATGACATCACTCGATTTCCCAACATCCCCTGCACAGAAAGTTACATTAAGTTCTGCCCTCTCCCTATTTTAGTCAACTCTGCAGGGCATCCGCATGGCCCAGGTTTCCCCTGCAAAGAATGTACACAGTTAAGGGCATTGCTTGTTTGGGCCTGGTATGCTAGGAAGGACTGTGTGCAAGAATCCCCAATCCATTTAAACTTTCAACTTTAAAATGATGTTCTTCACGCAGTACCCCATACTGCCAATGCCAACAAACACACTCAGATCTAGACACCCCACACACTCACTTAGTATTACCACCACCAATAGACCCAACCTTGTCAAAATCCCACAAACTACTATACACCTTCAATCTACAGAACACACGTTCCTTCCAACACATGCTCATTACTGCTCACTGTGCTGTATCCATGCAACAGATCTTGCAGACCTCATCACCTTTCACAACCTTGAAGTCCTCTTCATCATAATAATATGGATCACCTCCACCACATATCCTAGACATTCTTCTTCCCACAGGCTACAACATCCATCATGTGAACCATGCACTTAAGAAGGCATGAGAGTTCGCTGTCATCAATAGATTCTCTTGGTCTTGCACCCTAGGCAAACAAGTGACACTCAAGATCATGGAGTCCACTTTCTGAAATTGAAGCCGTCATCTTCCATTTAATCTGTAGGCTTCTTGGGCAGAAAAAGGAGTTCATTGATGAATCCTCATATCTCCTTGCCACCTCGTCCATCTGACATGCCCAAACCACCCTCTTTAATGGCTTTAACATCATGTCACACAACGAGCACTCGCTAAATGTCATATACTTAACATTGGCTTTTCAACATCACCAATAATCCACTGCAAACCTCTTATACGTCTTTACTGGACTGAACACTTTGCTAACCCGATCTTTCTGCTCAGCGTCCTACCAACAGACCAAGGTCAACACAAAAGGCAAGACCAAACCTCCAAATTCTTCTAAGACTTCTTCATTGACAACCTAATGCTTGATGTCATCTCCCACCTTATCAACTGCACATCCAATGCCAACACACTTCTAAACAACTTCAACACATTTGTGGAAAACTATGTGAACATTCATGCCCCAAACAAAACCTGCAAGGGCAAGTCAAAGCGTTCAGCAGCTTGATACTTTACTGACTTTGGGGTCAATAAACAATCCATCCACAGACAGGAAAGAAAGTGGAAAAAAAGGAACTCCCTATGACCGCATGATGCTGAAATCCATCAGTGCAACACTTAGACCCTTCATCACATTGGCTAAAGAAAAGATCTATATCAACACCATCAATGAAGCTACCAACAGAAACAAAATGATTTCAAGACCAGTAAAGACCTGAGTCTTCCTCCTGCCATACACACCTATTCCTCTCTCCACAGAAAAGTGCAAAACAATCACCCTCTTCTTTGGTGAAAAAATACAGAAGATCCAACAACACATTAACAACACCAAGCCTACTTAATTTCTTATGCATACCACTTCATGTGGAATCCTGGAATGGTAGGCCGTCAAAACCCTTTCTCACACATCTCACTGACATACTCAATTCTGTGAAAGCCACTTCTTATCAATATGATGTCTTACCCTCATTCTTTATCAAAGCTCTCTCCAGGAGACTCTCTCACCTTTACGCACCATTATTAATGCATCCCACTCCTAAAGCGGTACAAAAGGGGGTGGTGATGGACGGAGCATCTGAATCAATCAAACACTCACATACAGAAAAAAGATCTGGGTTTAATCCATCACCGTTCTTTAGCCCACTCTGCCACCCCAGTTCAGACATGGCTATAAGCAAATCAGTCAGACCCTGTGCCTCATGGGAACAGTCCAGCCCGAACTGCCAAGCCATGTCTTCCCTGGACCGGAAACAAGCTTCCGAGGACCGGTTTCTGGCATTCCAGCCGTCTTCAGCCCGGCTTGCTTGAATCCAGTGGCAAAGTGAGCAAGGGACTCACGTCTGAGCATACCCTGCCACACTTATGGCGGTCAAAAGCCGTACAAAAAGGGGTGGTGATGGACGGAGCATCTGAATCAATCAAACACTCACACCCAGCCAAAAGATCTGGGTTTAATCCATCACCGTTCTTTATCCCACTCTGCCACCCCAGTTCAGACATGGCTATATGCAAATCAGTCTGACCCTGTGCCTCATGGGAACAGTCCAGCCCGAACTGCCAAGCCATGTCTTCCCTAGACCGGGAATAAGCTTCCGAGGACCGGTTTCTGGCATTCCAGCCGTCTTCAGCACGGCTTGCTTGAATCCAGTGGCAAAGTGAGCAAGGGACTCATGTCTGAGCATACCCTGCCACACTTATGGCGGCCAAAAGCGGTACAAAAGGGGGGGGTGATGGACGGAGCATCTGAATCAACCAAACACTCACACCCAGTCAAAAGATCTGGGTTGAATCCATCACCGTTCTTTAGCCCACTCTGCCACCCCAGTTCAGACATGGCTATATGCAAATCAGTCTGACCCTGTGCCTCATGGGAACAGTCCAGCCCGAACTGCCAAGCCATGTCTTCCCTGGACTGGAAACAAGTTTACGAGGACCGGTTTTTGGCATTCCAGCCGTCTTCAGCCACACTTATGGCTGCCAAAAGCGGTACAAAAGGGGGTGGTAATGGACGGAGCATCTGAATCAAGCAAACACTCACACCCAGCCCGAACTGCCAAGCCATGTCTTCCCTGGACTGTTCCCATGAGGCAACATCAGGAAACTCAGGAAAGTTTTCTCGTTGCTGTCATTTTCTACCCTGAGGAGTGCGGTCTCTGCTATGATTCTAGCCAGGTTGGACTATGGCAACTCGTTGTACATAGGACTACCACAAAGACTCCTAAATAGAATGCAGATTGTTATGAACGATGCCGCGAGACTCATTTTTAAAAAGCCGAGGAACATTCATGCATCCCCCCTCTTGCGTGAACTACATTGGTTGCCAGTTAAGCAGAGGCTAATGTTTAAGGGGCTATGTATTGTCCATAAAGCTCTTTATGGCAGGGCACCTAACTACATGAAATCACGTCTGCTTCCCTACAGACCGGGAAGGTTGCTTAGATCTGCAGAAGCTTCCCTCCTTGTCCAGCCACGTTGCAGACTGGCTACTGTGGGAGGGCATGCTTTCTCACATACTCTCCCAGCTCTGTGGAATAAATTGCCATTGGAACTGCGGAAAGACACCAAGCTAATTTCTTTTCGAAAGAAATTAAAAACGGTGCTCTTCCAGCAAGCGTGGGGCTGTCTTTAATCTGTAACCAGCTGTATCCTTCCGAATTGCCTAGCAGACCCTGTCAAAGCGCTTAGAGACCTCTGGGTTATAGTGCGCTATATAAATCAAATAAATAAATAAATAAATAAATAGCCATGTCTGAACTGGGGTGGCAGAGTGGGCTAAAGAACGGTGATGGATTAAACCCAGATCTTTTGACTGGGTGTGAGTGTTTGATTTATTCAGATGCTCCGTCCATCACCACCCCCTTTTGTACCGCCTTTGGCCACATAAGTGTGGCAGGGTATGCTCAGACGTGAGTCCCTTGCTCACTTTGCCACTGGATTCAAGCAAGTCGGGCTGAAGACGGCTGGAATGCCAGAAACCGGTCCTCGGAAGCTTGTTTCCGGTCCAGGGAAGACATGGCTTGGCAGTTTGGGCTGGACTGTTCCCATGAGGCACAGGGTCAGACTGATTTGCATATAGCCATGTCTGAACTGGGGTGGCAGAGTGGGCTAAAGAACGGTGATGGATTAAACCCAGATCTTTTGACTGGGTGTGAGTGTTTGATTGATTCAGATGCTCCGTCCATCACCACCCCCTTTTGTACCGCTTTTGGCCACCATAAGTGTGGCAGGGTATGCTCAGATGTGAGTCCCTTGCTCACTTTGCCACTGGATTCAAGCAAGCCAGGCTGAAGACGGCTGGAATGCCAGAAACCGGTCCTCGGAAGCTTTTTTCCGGTCCAGGGAAGACATGGCTTGGCAGTTCGGGCTGGACTGTTCCCATGAGGCACAGGGTCAGACTGATTTGCATATAGCCATGTCTGAACTGGGATGGCAGAGTGGGCTAAAGAACGGTGATGGATTAAACCCAGATCTTTTGACTGGGTGTGAGTGTTTGATTGATTCAGATGCTCCGTCCATCACCCCCCCCTTTTGTACCGCTTTTGGCCGCCATAAGTGTGGCAGGGTATGCTCAGACGAGAGTCCCTTGCTCACTTTGCCACTGGATTCAAGCAAGCCGGGCTGAAGACGGCTGGAATGCCAGAAACCGGTCCTCTGAAGCTTTTTTCATGTCCAGGGAAGACATGGCTTGGCAGTTCGGGCTGGACTGTTCCCATGAGGCACAGGGTCAGACTGATTTGCATATAGCCATGTCTGAACTGGGGTGATAGAGTGGGCTAAAGAACTGTGATGGATTAAACCCAGATCTTTTGACTGGGTGTGAGTGTTTGATTGATTCAGATGCTCCGTCCATCACCACCCCCTTTTGTACCGCTTTTGGCCGCCATAAGTGTGGCAGGGTATGCTCAGACGTGAGTTCCTTGCTCACTTTGCCACTGGATTCAAGCAAGCCGGGCTGAAGACGGCTGGAATGCCAGAAACCGGTCCTCGGAAGCTTGTTTCCTGTCCAGGGAAGACATGGCTTGGCAGTTCGGGCTGGACTGTTCCCATGAGGCACAGGGTCAGACTGATTTGCATATAGCCATGTCTGAACTGGGGTGATAGAGTGGGCTAAAGAACTGTGATGGATTAAACCCAGATCTTTTGACTAGGTGTGAGTGTTTGATTGATTCAGATGCTCCGTTCATCACCACCCCCTTTTGTCCCACTCCTAAAGAACCTACACTAAATCCTGATGATCTTGCCAATTATTGCCCTATCTCACACCTACCATACATCAGAGAGATCATTGACAAAGCAATCTATGTTCAACTTCAAGACCACATCAGGGATAACCATATTCTACCTGACTAACATTCTGGCTACAGATCATGGTGCAGCAAACAGGTATCTATGTTTCTCATTGTAGATGTGCACTCCTAACCACAAATGAAGGTGACTCATATATCCTGATATTATTAGACCTCTCAGCTGCTTGGACACACAGTCGACCATCTTACCCTCATACACACCCTGGTCCTTCACTTGTTCTCCTCCTACGTTTCCAATCGGCACCGGTTTGGTGAAATGGGCATGCCCAAGTCCTAAAAGATGCTTATCAGCTGTGGAGTTCCCCAGGGTTTCAAACTGTCCACTAACATCTACAATCTCTACTTGAAGCTGCTTGGTGCTCCACTTACAGATTTATAAATATGCTGATTATATAAAACTCTACTTGAAAGTCTCTTCGGTTTCAGATATCCAATGCCTCAAACACTTTCAGTACATCATCCAGAACTAGATGTCCAGTGCCTACCTGAAGCTCCACCCAAATCAAGACAGAATTCCTCTTATTTGCTAAGAAAATATCCTGCCTCAATGATTTGAACCTTGACTGCTTCTAACCCGAACTTTCACCTCATTTCAAGCCACTTAGGGCCATATGTATCAAGGAACCATTTTGCGAATCTGTAATAGCAATTTTTAAGAAATCGCTATTTCAGAATCGCAAAATGGTATGTATCAAGAAAAATGCATTTTTTTTGCGATTTCTTGATGTTCCTTAATTGCGAATTCGCAATTAAGGAATACTTTCCCATTCATTTCTATGGGCCTCCTGGCCCATAGGAAGGAATGGGAATTTAGTCACAATTTGCGATTCACAATTTGCTAATCTCAAATTTAGAATAATTTCAAGGGTGCCGGGGTGTCCAAAGGACACCCTGTTGCACCCCTGAAATAAGTATGGGTGCACATGTGGTGCACATACATGCCCTAAGGGCATGTATGTGCGCCACATGGCACTTTGAAAAATGCTGAAATGTGCATTTTTCAAAGAAATCACAACTTACCACCAACTAGAAGTTGGTGGTAATTTGCGATTCCTTAAGGGCATTTTGGAATTTTTGTTTGCTTAATACATTGCATTTAAGGAATCGCAAAATTTGCGATTCCTTAAATGCAATCGCAAAATAAGGAATGGCAAATTTTGCGATTCCTTATTTTGAACACAAATTCTTTCATACATATCATTTTGCGAAAATGAGTTTGCAAACGCCGAAATTCTGTGAATTTCGGCATTTGCGAACCCATTTGGCCTTGATACATATGGCCCTATGATCCCCCAAGACATCAACCTCACCTTCAAGGAACACTTTGCCAAAAAATTGAAGATGACCTGGCATCAGCTCTCTCTTCTAAGAAAAATAAAAAGAAATTCCTGAAAGCGACTGCAAAACTGCTGATCAACCACTGACAATCTCACATCTGGATGGTGGTAACAACGTGCTACGTGGCCTGGCAGACTCCATACTGGCACCCTTTACAGGTATCCTACAAGCCGCAACACGTCTTATCCAGTACATGAAGACATATGATTATATCACCCCCATTTCGATGGAACTCCATTGGCTCACTTTGCTGGCCCACACCATCTTTAAAACCATCATCATCCTTTACAAATCCATCTTGACAAACACTCCTTATCTGTCAAAAGAAGCTCACCATGTCTGATGGTACTTGGCACAGCCATCAAACTGCAGACTGAGAAGTGTAAAAAAGAAAATAAAACACGAAAGCAAGCGTTTTCTATCTATGTACTTTGGATCAGCAACAACATCACGTATACGTCAGGACTGCTCCAATTCTTCTGCAATTCACGAAAAAGTTGAAAACTCAGGGGCATATTACCAAGGGTGGTGATAGGCAATTATCGCTGGTTTAGCGGCCGTTTTCGGACGCTAAGCGGCGATAATTCTATCGCTCTATTAGCAAGCTGTCGCTAACTAATGTTAGCGACAGCTTTTAGGCGATAGCGAGCGGTTTGGGGCCCGCTTTGCATGTCAGCGATATTTATCGCTAACGACATGCAAAGGGGGCGTACCCAACCTGTTAGCGACTGAAAGCAGTCGCTAACGTCGCTATCACCTATTAGCAAGGCAGGCGTAGCGATGGAAATATTCCCGCTATCGCCAAAAACCAACGCCTGCTCAGACCAGTTCTTAGCCATGTTATCCAATGGGAGATGGATAACATGGCTAAGAGCATTTTGTCGCTAATTTGTGAATATCACTGTATTCTCAGCGATATTCACGCATTTCGCCGCTATCGCTGGATATTTTAGCACAATGGAGAAAAACGTTGCTAATAGCATGTTTTCTCCGCTAACATATCCAGCGATAGGCAGCGATAAAAAAATCGTCGCTAAGCCTATTTAGCGATAATTATCGCTTCTTGTTGGTAATATGCCCCTCTCTTTTTTAAATAATGCTACATGACAATTAGGCGTGGGTGGAATTTACGTAATCGCGTTACGCAAATCTCAGCGAAACGGTAAAAAATCTCTGCGAACACGCAGAAATTCCGCAAACATGTGAAATTGCTTGTTCGCTATGCTTTTTTACTGTTCGCAATCGCTGTTTGTGTGCTCGTGGGGAATATCTCGCGAACACGCAATTGAGAACACAAACAAGCAAAATATTTCGCGAAGTCGCAGAAAGCAGAATTTTGGGTAATTTCGCGTTCTCAGCGGAACACAAAATTACCCAAATTCCGCAAATTCCGCGAGTGGAACGGAATTTACCACCCAGGCCTAATGACAATGCACCAATGGTCCACAACCCTGCTACCTCTCCTATCACTTGTTGACTTTATGCTTTTCCTTGACCCTGTACAGTGATCCGGTGACTTTTCACTAGTTTTGCTCTACAGAAATACCATATACAGACATGCATAATCTTTCAATCCTCCTCTCTAAAAAGACCTAGGACCTAGGCATTATTCATTCTGACCAAAATGGACAAAACCTTGTCAGGTGAAAACTGAGGTTTGGGGAAGGGAAAGATAGAAAGATACAGGGTACCTTGCTTGTCTCTCTGGATTCTCAGACTTGTTTATGCCAACAACTTCTCTATTGGTCTTAAGTGATAGGATATTCTACTAGTGGATATGAGAACTACAGCAGTATGAAAAATGAAGGAACATTTGCAGTTTGGATTATTATCAGAACCTCTCTTCCTGTTTGGTAAACCACTGCCTATTAGTCTGATGGTAACAGCAGCTCAGAACCCTAGGATGGACTGGGAAGATGATCGCAATCTTGGAGCACCGGGATGCCAAAGTGAAGACCACAAGGATATTCCAGCAGTCGAGGAATCCTACAACTCCCAGAAAAGCAGAATTTTACCAGAGAGCAGCAGGAGGATCTTGAGAAGCAGATAGACATAAGGTGCAGAATGGAAGGAAATCATAGAGAGAGAGGGGAAAAGATACAGAAATCAATATGCTGAATGCCCTACACAGCAGCTGGCACCATACAAATAAAACAGTTGTGAGGCAACTTAGTTCCACTGCTGGTGCTTCTTATACTGCCCTCTAAGTGCTGGGTTACAGGATCCTGACCCTCTGATTGGTCTGGCTTTGCCTATGTGCTGTAAGGCCTTCCCCTACTCAACTATTAGATTGTGGATAGCTGATTTGTGAATGTTTGATAAGGACTGAAGTAGCGTGTGTTAAGATGGTATTTTAACACGTGGAAAAACAGAAGGCCTTACTTTAGGATGAAACCAATTCATGCAAAAAAGGTAAATATCCTAAGGACCATGTAGTGAAGTATCATGAACAAATTCAGCCAAATTAGACCGAGAGACCTATTCTTCATTATATTCTGCCGTGAATATTGTATTGTTAATAGCCTGATTGAGTCTCTTGGTGTGTTTGTCCGTAGGTAATAACTGTGATTGACTTGAAGTTGCTGGTTCCTAAGTGTTCTAACAATACGTGTCAGCCTCTGTTTTGAACTGAGTCCCCTGACTGATATAATGACTTCAAGAAGTCTGCAGAGCCATACTATTTTTTTAAATAATACTAAGCCAATTATGTCACTGTGGCCAGGTTAGGTCAATGGACTAGATGTGCTGCTAATTTGGTGAATTAATCCATTATTACTCAAAGAGTACATCCTGAAGGCGTGCCTAAGAGCGTCAAGATGGCGGTCGCACCTTAGGAGTGCTCCGGACCCCTCCGTCATCTGCTCTGCAATCGCCTGCCATCGGGACCCTGGTGACCCATAAATCATCAGCCTGCTTACCTGGGAGTCCGGAGGGTTCTGCTGAGTTGTTGCCTGACTGCGACGGGCGAACCCATACCCTCGAACCTGCATTGTGGCCTTTTCAAGATGGTGGCCATCACAGCGATTGCTGGATCCCTGCCTGGCCCTGGGCCCTGACTGTTCTGCCTGGAGGGTGCTGGGGCTGCCGGACTTTCAGGGCCGCCCTGCAGGATCGTGACTCTGCCTCCCCCCTGCTGACTGCCGCTTGGCTCTGACGTGGCGGAGGCCTGGAAGGCCGCACGCCCTGCTCCAGTATGCTCCCCCTGCTGGGGGGGCCCAGGGCCTGAGTGTTAATGCTGCCGACCTCCTGATGCTGCCCTGCGGGACCGTGGGTACGTCTCCCTGCATCTGACTGCTGCCTGGCTGTGCTGCTGAGATGATCTGGGGAAGTTGCCTGTCCTGCTCCTGTGTACTCCACCGGCCGGTGGGGAGCCCAGGGGCCTGTCCGACGGTTGCTCAGGAAGTGAAGAGCTATCGGAAGCCCTGTGGCACTGCGCTACTGGGAGCCGCGGCCGCAGGATTCATTCTGCCTGCCTGCCTGCCGCGGAGACTCCCCAAGGGCTTGCTCCGCATCGGTGTGGTGTCTGCGGGTTCTCGGCCCCCCTGGGCTTCCTTCCACACATGGCTGCACCGAGGAGGAAACGGTGCGTGCATGTAGTGCCATCCCGCGGGGTGCTTTTCTGTAGGGGAATGTATCGGCTGTCGATCAGGCAGCGGTGGAAGTTGTGTGCCCCCCCGTTGCAGAAACCCTGTGACCCCTTATGGCTGTCCTGTGCACTATCTGCCCCTTCCCTCTTCCCCCCCCCCCCAAGGCTGCAGTGGTGTAGGCGCACCTCGACTGCCATTTCAGGCAGTGGCGCTGCAGTTGTTTGGTAGGAGCCGGTGGATGTGACCCCCCGTGGGCCTGTGGCCGGGTCTGTGGCTCCGCCCCCTCCCTACGCCCGGGGAAGGCCCTACATTGTCCCTGGCCCCTGGATCCACCCTAATGGCTTGGCACACCTGGCTGGAGTGACGTACCTGGGCTGGGAGCCACTGCCTGGGGGATGGTATCGGCCGCACTGACCGAGCGGTGTGGTGTCCTGGGTGTGGGCCCTATCGGCAGCTCCTGTCCCCTGACCCTGCAGCATCCTGCAAACATCTTGGGCCTCTGCCTGAGGGGCAGGGTGGCCTGTGTTGACCTTCCCGCTTGAGTTGCGCCCTACGACCCATGACCAGGTGTGCGCCGCCGGCCGCGATCGCCAGGCAGTGTGCCATCTGCAGCACTGGCCCTCCTGTTGCTCCTGGTCAGTTCTCGTGGGCCCTGGACTGAGGTGGTCCACGGCGCCCGCCGGCCATCCAGTGGGGGTGCTTGGGTGTGGCGGCTGATCTGCTGTGGTTCCCCTCCTCCCCCTGGTGCCTGTGTGAGGTGGGGGGGTTTTGACTGCTAGCCCGAGCAGTGGTGGCTCTTTCTCAGTTTGGTCCTGCAGTGGCAGCCGGCCACGGCCCACCTGGAGGTTCTCAGCCGCGACATCGAGCGGCGGTGTTCTCTTGGCCTGGGCCTGCCTGGCTCCCTGCCGGGGCTCGGACTACTCCCTTGACTGGGCATAAGGTAGCTGACCTCGGTCCCCCTGCCGCCCTCAACCCTACCCTCTGGACTGGAGAGCCTGGAACTGTTCTGTTGCCAACCGTGAGGGCCGCGGCCTCGACCAGCAGGGTCCTAACTGCGGCCCCGGGGCCTGCACTTTAGTTGTCTCACCCTCCCCCCTCCTCCCTGAAGATCTACTTTATCTGAGATGGTGGAATCGACCGCACACACCGGGCGGCGGCTATGTGGTCCCAACAGTGCTTCGGCGTTAGTTGTCCCACCCGCTTGACTTTGAGACGCCCACGGGGTTTGCTGGTTTCCCCCACTACAGGACCCACCTACAGGGTACCCGGGCACTGCAGCTCCTTGGGGTGCTGCCATGGGCAGGACGGACAGATCGGTGAAAGGCTCTGGCTACCCAAACTAAAATGGACTGTTCACCACGTTGGAGGCAGGTGCAACTGGGGGAGCCACGGAACAGGAGCCACCGCTCTCAGCGGAGTTGTCTACTATCCTGCAAGCCATCCACGCTCCGCAAACCTCGGTGGAGGGCAAGATTTTCTAAGTGTGCGTGGACATGACTCTTATCCGGCAAGACCTCCAAAATGCCAACTCCCAGATCAAGGAAACTGAAACCCATATCTCCACTGTGTATGTATGTATGTATGTGTCTTGTAAAGCGCACTGCTGCCCTGAGGCGTCGTGGCGCTGTAGACCGCTGGGGAACCCGTCCTGGCTATACCTGTGAGATGGTCCCTACTGGGTGTCTCCAAGGTGAAACCAGGCATCCCCTGCGAATGTGGGGGGCCGTTGTAGAGATGAGGCAAGCTAATGCTCAGAGTTGCCGAGTGTGATCCCTGGTTAGAGTAGGCACCGAGGCGAGAATTATCGAGTCCGCTGACCCTATTCCACGACCCTGCCGCATCGGGAATTGAACCCTGGTCTCAGGCCGTCCTCTGCTTCCAGATCTGTCGCCTCTAACCAGTGAGCCACACCACTCCACTGTGGAAGACAATGTACAACAACTCAAGGGGCAGATGGCCCACCTTCAATCATACACTCAGGAACTGCACCGCCGGGCGGAAGTTGCAGAAAACAGGTCCTGATGCAATAATCTTCGCCTGGTGGGCTTCCCGGAGGGGGCGGAGCAAGGCTGCACGGCGGACTCTCTGGAGAAATGGCTCAAATCATGGGTCCCTGAGGGCTCCCTCTATCCCTGGTTCGCGATCGAGTGGGCCCATGGGTCCCTGGCCCCTAAGCCTCCTCCAGGTGCGGCCCCTGACCAATCATAATGAGGGTCCTTAATTTCAAGGACCGGGACGCCATCCTGTCTGAGGCCCACAAACAGCAGCAGCTCCTACACGAAAATCGCGCTATCCTGATTTTCCTGGACTACACCCGCGAGGTCCAGAGCCAGCGCCGCTCCTTCAACAACGTTAAACAAAAGCTGAGGGCGCTCAATATCCAATACCGGCTCCTCTTCACGGCATGCCTGCGAGTGGTATTCGCCAACAAGACCTTGTTCTTTGATAACCCGACAGCGGCATGGACCTGGGCGACGGAGGAATGCCCGTTGAACACTGATGACCAAGCTCCGCATCAGGGGGAGGCCGGGGGCAGACCTGCTCACCTCACACCTCCCGATGCCTGACCCCAGCGTAACCGCTCACGCAGGCTTCAGTTCCTGGAGTGTAGGTTGGGGGGGGGGACCATTGTCCAAAGTTTTTTCCTCAATTTTGTAGTTTTTGTTTTTTAGTTCTACCACACCAGCATTCAAGAAGCACCCTGACATACACCCAACAAGACAGACAGACCGGACCTCCCCTTTCAGGCTTGTGGTTCCACTGCTATCCCAAACACCATGTCTGATGCACCATTAATAAACGCCCCCCTGTGCATCATGTCCTGGAATGTTAATGGCCTCCTGGACCACTTTAAACGCATGGCTGTTCTCATATACGCGCAGCGCCTAGGGGCGGACATTCATACTCTTACAAGAAATCCTCCTGCTGGGTAATCACTGCCCCTTCTTAACGCGGTACGGCTATGATAGGGTGTGGCACTCGGGTTTACGAGGGGTTCCTGAGGGGTGGCAATCCTGGTGAGACGCTCCCTTCCTCTTGTGACTGTCCACACTACTCTTAATGCCCAGGGCACTTTCGTGGCCCTCTGTGGCAGACTAAACGGCAACCCGCTCAACCTGGTGTCCCTTTATTGTCCCCCCTCGATGCTGACGACGACCCTAGCTAAGTCTGTTGACCTCCTGGCGTCTCTGCTCCTGGTTTCACATTCCTTGGGGACGACTTTAACGTGGTCTCCTCACCTGACCTCGACACACAGGCCCTCTGTCCCATGGTAGAATTGCACAAGCCAAACAGCTGAGGGCTTGTTCCACATCACTGGGCTTATGCGACACCTGGCGGTTAAGGCTCCCGCACTCTAAACAATTCACACACACCTCAGCGGCACACCACACACAGGCACGCATTGACGCCATCTCGTTCCTTCGACGGATTATCTTTTGATCAGGGCGTCTCGCTTCTCCCGAGAGGTATCTCTGACCACTCCCCAGTGATGATCCGTACAGGTCCCCCCCCCGCCTCTGTCCGGCAAACATTGAGGTTAAATGCCTGTTTTCTTCAAGACAAGCATTTCAGGAAGGTGGTGACGCAGGAATTAAAACAATACTTTCTCTCTAACGAGGGCTCCGTATCCTCCCCGGGCACCCTATGGGAGGCAGGCAAGGCCACGATCGGGGGGGTTCGCCAAGGGCCAACTCAAGATCCAGCGACAAACCCAACTGGAACAAATTACCTCACGGGAGGTGCAGGCCCTGCACCTTGAACGTGCAGTGGCCAGATCCCCGGGAGCTTCCGACACGAGACTTCTGACCCGGCTCCGGTCGGAGCTTAAGCAGCTGTTGCTGGACGCAGCCAAACTCCTTTGGTGCTCCTCTGTGGCCAGGGTGTATGGATAAGGCAACATAAATGGCTCGCTCCTTCACCGCCTGGCTACGTACCCAAGGATGAATCGTATAATACCTGAAAGAGAGGCACCAGATGGATCAATGTGTCGTGCCACCATGGAGATGGCACAGGCATTTGCCGCCTTCTACCGCAGGCTATACGAGGCCCAAGCCCGAACCATGTCCCTTACAGATCTGATGGACATGGAGGGTGGGAACCTTCCATGTGTGGATGCCACCACTCAAGCCGATCTTGACCGTCCTATTTCCCGTGAGGAAATTGGAGAAGCAATCGATCTTGTTTCATCCGACAAGACACCGGGCCCAGATGGCCTTCCTCAAGAATGCTATGCTCACTACCGGGATGTCCTCATCCCCCACCTAGATGCACTGTTTCGCGAAGCAGTGGAGAAAGGCTCATTCCCTCAGGAAATGGACAAAGCCACTATTGTGGTCCTTCCAAAGTCCCAGACCCCCTCACCCCAGTGCACAGATTACCGTCCCATCTCCCTCATAAACACTGAGGTCAAACTGTTTGCCACCCTCCTTGCCCAGCGACTCACCCTGGTCCACCCTGATCAATGTTGGTTTATGCCCTCTCATGGCACCCGACACTGTCTTCGCAGACTGCACTCCGCCTTGGCCCATCGCCACCTCCTCACCCCATACCTTGTGCTTCTCCTGGTAGACTTTGAGAAGGCCTTTAACTCGTTGGACTGGGGCTTCCTTCATGATGTTCTTGATATGATGAGTCTTGGTCCCTGCTTTCAGGCCATGGTCAAGATTCTGTATTTCCTCCCGAGGGCTCATGTTCTAGTGAACAGAGTCCTGTCAGAGCCCTTTCTGGTCTGCAGAGGAACAAGGCAGGGCTGTCCCCTTTCCCCCCTGCTTTTTGAATTAGTGATGGAGCCTTTGGCGTCCTTGATGCGGTCTTGCGATCGGGTGCGGGGATGCGAATGGCCCAGCACCGAACTGGATAAAATCGCCCTCTAAGCAGACGACGTCCTCATTTACTTGGCAGATCCTGCCCGGTCTGGCCCCCATTGTCTTCGTATCTTGCAGTCCTTCGAACAGGCCTCTTGCCTCCGTTTAAATCTCAACAAATGGGTCCTTGTTCCCCTTCACCTCTCTCGGGAATGCTTTGACTGGCAATCCGAAATATCTCTACGTCGTCAATCATTTAAGTACCTGGGGATCTGGGTAGCCTTGCTGCCCGAGCTCAGCTGGGCACTTAATGTCACTCCACTGGTGAAGCGTGCCAAGGCGGACCTCCAGCGGTGGCAATCGTTGCCCCTCAAACCAATGGGGAGGGTGGCCCTCTTTAAGATGATGGTGCTTCCCCGCTTTCTTTACATGGTTCAGAACACCCCATGTGCTTTCCCAGGGCCTGGTTCCCTGAGCTCGACGGTATGTCCGGCAGGTTCTAATGGGGGAAGGGTAGGTCCAGGCTGGCACACAGTTCTTGCAGGATCTCTTCATTCGACGGGGGTTTGGGGATGACTCACCTCTACCTATATTATTTAGCCACGCAACTTCTTTCCATACACTACTGGTTCAACGGGGGTGGTCCGATCCGGCCTATAGGCTTGAACTGGGGGAGCTGGGCCTCGACAGAATCCAATCCTTTCTATATGGGACCCCGATCCCCTCCCGTCTTCCGGAGGTGACGCGCTTGGTGTTACTGGCCTGGCGGGCAGCGTTTTGGCACACCAACTGGACACACACACTGACCCACTGTACACCCCTGTGGCATGGGAACCGGCTCAAAGAAGTGACCGGACTTCGGGGCTTTGAAACTTGGGACCTCATAGGTATCATGCATTTGGGAGATGTTTGGGTGGGGGATCATATGCGCTCCTTTGAAGATCTCCAAGCCAGGTACTCGCTGAGCCGCTCGCAATTCTTTCGCTACCTGCAGCTATGGCATTCCCTATGTTCACACCTCACAACAGGTATGCGGCTGCCAGATCATAGCCCGCCCGAGGCCCAGATTATGTTTGGGGACCTGGGGAAGGGTGGCATTTCCTGTACACTGATTAACAACACCCCAACATCCTTTGACCGACTATGGGCACAGTGGGAGGACTGGGTGGGCCCCTTGGAAGAAGAAGACTGGTGTGACGTCCTTATGGCCCCCAGAACGGTCACCTTCTCCGCTAGGCTGCGCTTGGTGCAGCTCTATTACTTACATGCCACATACCTCAACCCCATACGCCTTCATCACGCGGGGCTTAGTCGGTCCTCAGACTGTACCAGGTGTGGCCATGACCCTGCTGACTTCCTTCACATGGTTTGGGCCTGCCCCCTCCTGGCAGGATTTTGGAAGGGCATTGAAGAAGAACTTACTGAGGTTCTAGGTTGGGGGGTTCTGCACGACCCTAAGCACACAATCCTGGGCATCACTGATGGGCTGGACAGGTCTCGCAATGAGAAACTGTTCTTCACTACAGCTATGGTGGTAGCTAAAAGAGACATTGCGGCCTCCTGAAAATGCCCTGAAACCCCAAGTGTGGGGCGTTGGCGGACTGGATTAGACTGGTGCACCACACAGGAGAAAGTTATGTATGTGGTGCGTGGTTGCCCTAAGAAATACCGCAGAATTTTGGGGAAGTGGTTGGGGGGAGGGGTCTAATCATGAGGGGTCTGACTGTTTCCATCTCATTTTTGTTTTATTAACGTCTGTACATTGGGTAACGAGAACTTGTGATTGTAATCCTCGATTATTGAAATACAGTGCTGACTGGCTGCTGTGTTCCTTCTGTAAACTGATTAAAACATTTTCTATCCAAAAAAGAGAGTACATCCTTCAGAATAGGGGAGTTTGAGATGAATACACTCCATGGATATCTGTGACCTTGGTTGCTGTGGCATTTGCAATGGTTGCAACATATCAATATTCTTTAATGAGGTATTCATTCATACAATAAACAAGGAAGGTAGTAAGATACTTTGGTACAGACATTTTACTGCTCTTTAGCCAACAAAAGGTCCTCGTAACTAGAGTAGTATGCCTTTTTTATGCCAGGTTGGCTTGACCAGTGGTTAGTATGACAAAGTTGAATAAGAGTTTCTTGTAGTAGTTTGCCCAGAATGAAAACCTTATTGTCCTGAAATAATAGCCCTTGCCATTCTTTCCATAATGCCTTATCTTGTTGCATCCACTCTTGTGGATTTACCTGCCTCAAAGAATGTCAAATCTGGCCCTCATTACGATCAGTACTGCCATCCAGGGTATCGGTCTAACATCTGCATTACAATGCAGCTGGTCGGACCGCAGAGGTCGGGTGTAGGACCATCGCCTCCAACAGGATGAAAGATCCCATCAGGAAATCAGTTGAATTCTTAACCCTACAATGCAGGTGGTAGATACCATAGGGATTAGGATATTCCTTTCCGATTGCCTTTTCATGGATGTTCCACCCCATGCCATGAAAAGACAGACAGACATGGAATTTGGGGGCTCCAAGCAGGGCCCTCGTCCCCCATGGTCCACTGCTAAGTGGCCTGGAGGCACATGTAGTGTCCACCCACACATCCATGCACTGTGTGCCAGGCACCACATGGTCCCGGGCACACAATGCATGGATGTGTTCAACATCCCTTTTTCTACTGTGGCTTGTGCTGCTGCCCTTTTCCTTGGTTTCAGAGTAAGCCACAGTAGAAAAAACACTTTATGACTGCCTGCACGGTAGTCCTATCTAAATCGGACAGGCAGGACTGCTGACACATTGTCGGATGGTCACCTGCATGAAATGATTGCGGTTGGTGGTCAGACCGATTGCCATCGTAGGAAGTGCCTCTGTTTGAGGTTTACAGTTTCTGTGCATCTTGGATTGAGACGTGCGACAAATTCATTACAGAAGCGTCAGGTGCCACTTTTATTCCTTGCTGAGATTAAGCATGTGAATTTTCTTGATGAGTTCCTGGCTTATAGGTACACTGGTAAGAAAAGCATGGAAAGAATAAAGACCGTTTGGCATGTCTTACTTTTGCACACTTCTTTGATGTTAAGAATCCCAAGATATTATGGTCAGTCCATGCAGTCACAAGATGCTCAGATCCCTCCAAATATTTTCCCATCGAAGAACAACCTCTTTAATGACAAGCAATTCCCTATTAAAAATGTTGTATATCTTCTCAGGTGCTGTCACGGTTCTGGGGGAATGTGCTCCTCAGTGAATCTACTGGGTTTCTGGAAGTCTCTCAGACAGTATGTTTACAGCTGCAAATGAGAAAGCATTAGTCTCCACGAAAAAGCGGTGTGAATAGTTAGAATGAGGCAAGATAAATGCCCTTTTTAATGACTAAAAATTCGTTTTTGTTCTGTTCCACAATGACAAGGATATTTTTCTTTGAATGCTCTGTAATTGCATTGACTACTTAAGGAGACATTTTCAATTAATTGTCTGTAAAACTTGGTGAGTGCTAGAAATTTCTGGATCCAATAATCCTTGATTCCTTGATCCAAATGAGATATCCTAGGACAAATAACTGATCAGTTTCATTTTTCTGCCTATGCTTGTAAGGTGTTCTTCCAGACTCCAAGGAGCAACTTCTCACATATAATCTTGGCGTTGTTCCCGTGTGAAACAGTGAAAGGAAATATCTTAGCTGTATCTCAATGTAACCATCTTTCTGTGTTCTGATATGAAACTTGTAAAACATACAGGAGATGAAGATATAAATATAGGTCCATCAACACTTCTCCCTGTTAGTAAGATAACTGCCTCAAGCTTTGTATCTGTGAACTCTCCGCAGAAAATGAGGTTAGTTTCTATTTGACTCTTTAATATTAATAACAATAATCCATTTATACAGCATGCCACTCCCTATAAAGAGGTGTCCCAGAGCTAAACCAAATGAGGAACACTGAGAAGGCACCAGTAGAAGAATGCAGGCTGAAATTAGTCAAAAGGAATGTCTTTGACCTCTTTTTAAAAAATAATTCTGAAGGCGTTTTTATAAGAGCAATGGGAGGGCACTCCATAATTTGAAAGACCTGCCTCCCCTTCGACCGCTACACACTTTGGGGACTTGCAGCAGAAGAAGATGTTAGATCTAGGAGATCTGGTTTGATAGTAGGGCTAAGGGCCTTATTATGAGTTTTGCAGTGCAAGACCGCCCCTCTCCCTCTCTGCCAAACCCATGGTTGAACTGCCTGCCAGATTTGGAGTTTTCTCCTGTCTGACAGGCAGTTCCTTGGCGTTCCCATAGCGCTGCCTATGCACCACAATGGGAGCGTCAAAAGCAGTTCCTGCAGGGCATGGACTGTCAAGTCCATGCCCTTCAGGAACTGAGGGTGCATGCAAACAGAAGAGCACATGTGCCCCCCTGCAGTAACCCCATTATGCAGAAACTCTAGGGCCCCTTTTATTCCCTCACCACCACACTTTTCATGGGGCTCGCATCGACATGAAAACTGTGGCAGTGAGAAAAATTATAATATGCTTGGTGGGGCGACAGCGTCTCACCGAGCATATTGCACCGCCGTGCTCCCACGAGTTTGGTGGTCCGTGGAACACCACACATGTACTAAGGGGTGGCGTAGTGAGCTAAAGAACGATGATGGATTCAACCCAAATCTGTGACTGGGGCAAAGTGTCTGAAAAGTATCAACGGTCAGTTCATCATCTCCTTGTGTTTGCTTTGTTCGCCCTAAGTTGGCACGGTATGCCCAAATGTGGGTTCCTTGCTCACTTTACCACTAGATTCAAGCTAGCCTTGCTGATGAGGAGTTTAATCCACAAAACTGTTACCAGGAGGCTTCTTTCCGTTCCAGGGAGGCTCTTGCTTGGCAGTTTCTGGCTTGCTGGTTCCCAAAAGGAACAGGGTCAAGACTGATTTGTACATAGCTGGTTCTAAACTGGGGTGGCAAAGTAAGCTAAAGAACGATGATGGATTCAACCCAGATCTGCAACTAGGGTTGAGTGTCTGAAAAGTTTTGGCGCTCCATCCATCAACTCCGTGTGTTTCTTTGTTTGCCCTAAGTTGACAGGGTATACGCAGACGTGGGTCCCTTGCTCACTTTGCCACTGTATTCAGACTAGCCTGGCTGATGAGGGGTGTTACCCCAAAACCGGTCCCAGGTTGCTTGTTTGCGGTCCAGGGAAGACCCGGCTTTGCAATTCGAGCTGGGCTGTTCCCATAAGGAACAGGGTCAAGACTGATTTGCATATGGCTGGGTCTGAACTGGGGTGAAGAAGTGAACTAACGAACGATGATGGATTCAACCCAGATCTGTGAGTGGGGGTGAGTGTCTGAAAAGTTTCAGCGTTCCGTTCATCATCTCCTTGTGTTTGCCTCATTAACAATTATACAAACAATAACACATAAAATTATTATATGAACTAACACACATAAAGATAATTAAAAATGATATTTTTTACAACTATATTATTGAAAACAATATTACCAACAATATTTTTGAAAACAAAATGACTTACCTGAAAAATTCATATTCTTGACAATATTTCTGCAAAACAATAATTTGGATCACAATATTTTTTTTCTCCAATATTTCTGCAACTCTGTATTTAAAACTTAGTATGCTGTCCAAACGCCTCTCAGAATACGTCTCTGTATTTCCAAAGGCCCTTCATCAAACATGAAAAGACGCAATTGATTGTACAAAAAGGAAGGATGAATCTGTACAGCAATGTCTCGGTTTCAAAAACGAATTAGCAAGCACGACCTGAAAGGCAAGAGAAATTACACCGAAAAACCCAATATGGCCACTGCTGCCAACTCCAAACAATGTGAGACTTTAGGGACAGACGGGAAATCTAGTTCATTACTTGGGCACCATTGTATAGTGTATTCTCCACACATGCATAGCATCGTACGACAAACTGCTTTGGCACCCTGTGACGACTACCAGTCTTTCCTTTTCCTATCAGATAAAACACAAGCTGTCAGCCTGGAACCTTACTTCTTGGAAGCCTGCAAACTCATTTGCGGAGTGCCTCAAGGTTCACAGCTCAGCCCCACTCTCTTCAACGCATACATGAACCCTCTGGACCACATTATCTACGCACATGATATCAGCATCCTCTCCAATGGTGACAACATGCAACTCATATTCTCCCTCTCGGACAAGAACCCCAACACAAGAAACAAGTTTGCTGCCTGCATGACTGAAGACGCTAGCTGGACAAAAGCCAACAGTCTCAGGCTCAACACCTACAAGACAGAAGTAGCAATCTTTGATAGAACACCTCACCATGGGACTCCAACTGGTGACAAGGCAAACTCTGACCCAGCACCCATGCCAGGAACCTCAGAATAATTAACAGCAAACTTGACATGACCTCAAAAGTCAATGCCGCTACGGCATCCTGCTTCCATACCCTGAAGACAGTATCCAAATGGCTCCCAAACAACACTTGAAAAACTGGCAATCATACGCTAGTCACCAGCAAGTTGGACTACAGAAACACCTTCTACACCAAGATCACCAAGCAACTCACTAGGAAACTACAAATCATCCTGAATTTGGCAGCCAGACTCATCCTCAATCTCCCGCATACACCTCACATCACAACACACCTCAGTAAGCTCCACTTTCTCCCGATACACAAACGCCTTCATTTCAAACTATTCACACACACATTCAAGGCATAATACAAACTTAGGCCCCACCTACATGAATAGTCACATCTTCCTTTAAACACCCAGACACTTGCGCTCTGCAAGACTTCTACTCACACACATACCACACATGGGACTCCAACGGGTGGCCATACAAACTCATCCCACAGAAGCTGATCTGGAGGACGGGTGTTCCCTTACAACACTTCTAAGGCATGGAATGGCCTTGAACTCATGTCAGAGCCTCCTCCTCACTTCTTGAATTTCAGAAGAAGCTGAAAAGTCTGGCTTTTCAATTAACCAACCTACTTTAAGCAGGGATAGGCACATACATCTCCTCAGTGACAGAATACCCTCACAGGACATGACATAACATAACATAACATAACATACCATAGCATAACGTTACATTGGGAGTAGATTTTCTATTATTAACTCCAATGGGGCAATATCTTTCAAAGCAACATTGAAAAGATTATATTCGTGTCACATGATATTGGGCTATTCTCCTTTCCTTTGTGGTTCTGGTGTCTAAGAATTTGGTGACAGGTCGGATTAGGGTACCCTGGTGTATCCCTTAGTTTGCTAAGATTAGGCATTAGGGTGTCAGGCAATCAAATCCTATATCTTGCAACCTCTCAGCCAGTGCAGTGCAATTTTCATTCCTGTTGGTAGGGGTTGGCTCCAGTACTTAAGTTAAAAAAAATATAAGTTCTGGGGTCCTCATCAGGAGGTCATTGCAGCCTGCACCATCCATTGCCCCTGCCAGCGTTACCAATGACAATACTAACTCAACTACTAATCGTCGCACTCTAACAAGTGTAACAATTCAGACTATTCCACGCCCCTAAAGCTTTAAGAATAGCTTGGGTGGCATTTATTCGTCATTGGTCATGTATATTCTATCAATAAACAGCTTTTGTTGTGCTCATCCCTAATTAGGCAGGCAGCGTCATCATGTGGTAGACTGTCATAAGAGCCATTGCTGACATTTAAGTACCAATGCCAAGCACTGAAACCACTGGCTCAAATTAAGCATACGGTGGCTCCCTTTTCCACAGTTCTCACTTGTCAACCATTCAGAGAGCTTTAGATGATGGGCTTTTTTCTCTTTTTGAGTGTGCATGCCTGTGAAAACCACTCTTCTGCCTTGAACCATCTAAGGTACCATAGTTGGAGGCCTGCGGAAGGGCTCCCACCGGAGAAAGGAGGTAGATTGTGTTTCTCTGACTGTAGTTTTGGATTGCACTCGAGAAGCAGTCACTTAAGAAGCAGTCTTTCCTATGCTAAATGCCCCCAAGAGACTAGTATTGTTCATTAGTACTCCCCAATCTTCGTCCTCCACTTGTGTCAAGAATTCACTAGAGTAGTAGGAGGGCAAGGGTCATCTCATGGTCCCATCAACCTTCATGTTTGGTCTACTCCATAAAACGTTTGGAAAAGCAGGAGTATGTGCAAAGTCAGGAGCATGTGATTTGTCCCTGCATCATGTGCTGTTCTTTGTTCCCAGGTGGATGCCATCTCTTCTCAAGTTTCCATGAGTAGTCTATTAATGTATCTATGAATAATGGCATTTATATTGTGCACTGTCTGGTCATGAGCTGATAAATACAGTCATCGCAGAAGAGAAGCACTCAACAGCATATATTTGCAATAGTCCTTCAAATTCATGCTGTTTCTTGATCCTCTACTTTGTGCACCCAGCTCCATTGTAATTTCTTACATCCAGGTGATCCACTGGACTCTCCTGACCTTTAATATCTAATCCCACTGTAATGGCATGGCACTCGGAATAACATTGAAGTCTAGCACCCCAACGGAGCTTCATCATCTACAATGTCAGGGTTACATACACCTACCTCTTACAACCTCTAAGATCTCTAAGAAACTGCCACTCCAAAAGGGACGCATATGAATACACAGCAGCAAGGGTAAGAAAATCAATATTTTCCTGTAAATATCCCAAATAGCGACATCTGGAAACAGAGAAAGACTGTCGGGCTAGGATAATATGCAATACAGGTTGCATTACAAAAGTCCTAATATTCCAATACTATTATCTCTTGTAGAAATCTCAGCACACGTACACCTGTGTTTTGGCAGTAAATGTGACAGGGACAAGGAAGAGTGGCAGGAAATGGGGAATGCTTACTTATAAATTGGTGAGGCTTAGGGAGGGATAATGAGTGGGTTAGGGAGGGACTTGCAATTCACAAACTACACTTCTAAAGTTACTACAGCCAAAAAGATTCCAAAACCTTAGTACATGTACTCCAGCTCAGCATTCGAGTAGGTCTAGCACCACTTAATTCTACTTGCAGGTACTACAACTCAATTCCGTGGACAGTAATAGAGGCAGGGACTTAATTTGACACCACATAGAAAATAATATTAAAAAGTTAACTATTTCAATGTTAGAATTATTTATATATAAAATTGTTTTTAGCGTTCAAAAGTTAGATTTATTTTTTTATCATTTACAACACGACATTTCAAAAAATAGTTTAATTACACTTTTCTTTTAAATGCAACTGTTTTAAATCAATATAAAAACCCCACTCTTTAATTAAATGTAAGAAATATTACTTGTATATTAAATTTTTCATTTTGAGCTACAAATAATCTTTGTGTGGTGAATTAATATATTTTAATGATGTATGTATTTGATAAACATTTACATTGATGAGTTAATGTGCTGTAACGTTTTCTTGCATTCATTCTAGATTAATATTAATTATTTTATCTTAATTTACATTTTTATTTTGCATTAAAATATTTAACATTTTCTTTTTTAAGAATTATTATGTTTCCCTTCACTTTACCATAGGGAGATATCCTCACCGCAAGAGGAGAGCTCCGTCTATTTGTGAAAAGTTATTATCAGTTAGTTTCACCTGTAAATTCAGTTTTAAATGCCTCCACCAAAACCCTTCACTTAGGTATAAACCTACACTCAGAAATGGTGAATAGCAAAATAAGCGTAGACTTACACCTAGGGGTCGATTCCGATTCGGGAAAAAAACTATCCATAGGATTTGTATCCGGAGCCCTCTCCGTACGAATCGTACCCGTCCTTCCGAGTCGCGAAGTACGATCCGTATTACGTGAATCTGTCCGAATCGTCGCGATCCGTACGTATTGCAAGGCTGAAACCGTGAATCGTATGACTCGTACACATACCGTATGACTCGTACACATGCCGTACGACCCGACGAGTATGATCCGGACCGGACGCAATTCGTACGGTCCACGTCAGGTAAGGGCGAGTCGTACGGAAAAGCACACAAACACATACACACCATACGGTCCGTACCCCCGATCATGGGGTGTACGAGCCGTACTCCCATTGTACGATTGGTGTACGAGCCGTACCCCCATTGTACGATCGGTGTACGAGCCGTACCCCCATTGTATGATCGGTGTACGAGCCATACCCCCATTGTACGATCGGTGTACGAGCCGTACCCCCATTGTACAATCGGTGTACGAGCCGTACCCCCATTGTACGATCGGTGTACGAGCCGTACCCCATGTACGTTCTGTGTACGAGCCGTACACCCATCGTACAATGGGGTACGGCTCGTACACCAATCGTGTATGGGGTACGGCTCGTACACCGATCGTACATGGGGTACGGCTCGTACACCGATCGTACATGGGGTACGGCTCGTACACCGATGTACAATGGGGTACGGCTCGTACACCGATCGTACATGGGGTACGGCTCGTACACCGATGTACAATGGGGGTACGGCTTGTACACCGATCGTACAATGGGGGTACGGCTCGTACCACCCATAATCACAGGGGTACGGTTCGTACCCCTGCGATCATGGGGGTACGCACCGTACCCGGGGGGTGGGGGCATTCCGTACCTGTTTCGGCGTGAACTCTGCTTTTACGGCTGTTTTCAGCTACCGTAGAAAAAGGGTAGTACGGTGCGTACCTGACACGTATCGTACTTGCTGGGTCGTAAAAACCAGCCGCGAACCGTACAGATGTCGCGTAGAGTGGGTTCCGAGGGAGAATCGTACGGAAATTAGAGTCGTACGGTGTCTTGTACGACTCGTACGGAGTACGGCTCCAGGTACGAATCGTACTTCAACGTACGTACGGGACGTTTACAGGTATGATTCGTACGGGGAAAAAACGCTCCGTACGACGATTCGGAGCGCTTTTTACCGGATCGGAATCGACCCCCTAATGTGCAAGAGTAAATTTACACATGAGTACATCTACACATGTATATTTAACTTTGTGAATTGAACCCATAATGCTGAGACAGATATTCATTCAGGTTTGCAGTAACTGAGATCCTGAAGATGTCAGTCCTACAAAGCAATGGTTGCTCTGTTTTACCTTTCCCAGCGCTCTTAAGCCATACCTTACAATGGGCCTGATTTACCATTGCCATTTGTAAACCAGGAATTCAAAATGTGCACACTGACAGGTTGCACATAAGAATGCAATTTGTGATGTGATCTCTGTAATAATATACTACTTTGCAGACTGAATATTCGTGGAATGCTCTGCCTAATTTATACTATGTAGGCAGGTGACATTTTGTGACTGTCTATGATTGGTTGTTGGCTGCAAATGCAGAGTTGGAGGCATGCAAGGGACTATGTGTAAACAAGAGGGAGAGTAAGGGGAACATTGGGGGAGAACACTCCCAGTCCCCTATGGTAAGATATCTGAAAAACAAGAAGGGAGTTTGCCCAGGACAAGGTGTCCTAGTGAATCATACGGAGAAAGACACAATCCAGAAAGAATCTTTTCTTTCTTTAAGAAACCCCTCACTCACCATCCTAGTTGGTGACATGCTTCATCATCGGGGTCCACCCAAGTAGTCGAGTGCCACGCGGGTGTGCTTCGACGCCTGCAACTGCAGCGGAGCTGGTTTTTTTTTTGACAGTGTGCTAAGTGACTGATTTAAAAATATCTTTGTGATGATCCTTACGTTTTATTATGGAGTCACAAGACATATTAAAATCAAGTGTGATACTAATGTTTGGCTAAATTGACCAACGAGTATCAGTGTTTCAGTGGCATTATGGTCAACATGTTTCAACCTTCAATCGCTTGTTGCAAGGTTTTCTTCAGGACCAAATGTGTGAATCGGGAGGTCTACGCACGCTAAGGCGTACCCTTCCCTGATCCGCAAATACGCCAGACCGTATACTCGCGGTTAGGCACCCTTACAGCATTCTGTGTAAGTAAAGGTATTTCTGAAAGACAAAAGGGTAGCATAATTGGCACGCATTCATATTTATTCTCATATTTGCGTTTCGTGCTCCCACATTTGTGTATACAAACTCCGTGGTCTATGACAATTTGTGCCAGGAAACAGCAACCTGTTGACAGTGAAGCGTATTGTTAGGAGAGGTAGTAGACTCCTAGCGCACTTTTGATACATGACAACAATCAGTGGCATGCTGTTTGTGTTAACATACAGTGATGCATGTTTTTTATGGGGAGATAGTGGCCTACTCCCAGCCATTACATACCCACAATTGAACGTGATGGCGAGTGGGTGTCACTCGTGCCCTGTGATTGCGGAACTTTTTGCATAGTGATTCGAAATAATTTCATTTGCATGCAACACTACGACTCCATTTCATTCCTGGACTGGCGTATTTACAGATGTCAGAAATTGAGAAACCAAGGTATACATAATATGCTGTTAAAAGCACTTACGGGAGGTTAATAAAAATTCTGCCTCATGGAAACTGTGGAGGGGCTGGTTAGTGAGGCATTCTGTTAAGGGAACAAAATCATGGTGAGGGCTACTCGCATCTTGACAAGCTGTCTGTGCGTTTTGGTTCCGAGACGGCCAAGTCAGAACTTACGGTCGGGTAGGGGTGAGGACGGGGGTTGGGGAGAGAAGGGCGGCATACAGCCTTCTCTTGTACTCACGTCAAATAACCATTCTGCCCGCTGGACCACCTAATTAGGAGCTCCACCGAATCCGGCCGATGTTAAGCACTGCTCTCTCCTTGCTTTAAAAGCTGTTTGTATCACAGAGTTCTTCCGCCCACGTGATCGTGTGATGCAAGGGGGCATGGCTAACCTTCGTTTTAGGGATCATGTTTAAAGGAAGGTTTGTTTGCTGAGTGGCCAAGAGGTCTTCTGTACCGAGCGAGACAGGCCCCTGTCTGTCAAAACTTTATTGAATGCTACTGCAGACAGAAATTAGTGGAAGATCCAAACCATATTAGACTGACACATATAACCCTTGACTTGTAAAGCGGGATACACATAGGATATGTACTGCTTAATCTAACATCTGAATTTCACGGTGCGCATATGTAAGGGCGCTATGGGCTAGACCAATTGGGTTGTATGAGTAATAGTTAGTGATGTTGTTACCACCCTTATGTGAGTATTTGATTGCATAGGCAGAGGTGCAGGGGGGACTTCTGTAATGGATAGGACGTAGCGAGTTTATTGACACTATCTGGATAAATGTTGTGGACTACTGGTTATAGCGTGGAGATCTTTACCTTTGTCTGACTGTGTTCCAAGGTATATTGTCATTAAGGCCATTGATGTTAGTGGCTAATCTGTATACCCAGCGCTGTTCCTTCTCAAATAGACGTGGTGCATTCTTTTGGCCTGGTTTCACCACTTCTATTACAGTCCACCTCATGTCGTTGGTAGTGTGATTACTTTTCAAAAAATGATCGGTCAGTTTGGTAGTTGCTTTTTTGCACCTTATCGTGCTACGGTGTTCGCAGATTCTTTGTTTGATCTTTCTGGCTGTCATGCCCACATATCGTAGGCTACATGGACAAGTTAATAAGTACTCTACATTGGTAGTGTTGCAGTTTGTATGGGCCCTTTGTGTCCAACCCTTGTCTTCTTCCAGATTCAGTGTTTTAGTAGCTGAAGTTAAATGGCAAACACTACAATTGCCACAGGGGTAGTGACCTGTTTTTTTGGAAGACCCCATGCACTCAGTACTGTTGTCCTTTGTTCATGGTCCTCTTGTCTAGGGGGGGTGTTCACCAGTGCATCTTTAATACTCCTTGCCCTTTTGTAGGAGGAGAGGCATGTCCCAGTCCAGTTGTCCAGTTTTCAAGATACCCTAATGTTTATTGATGGATCTCATCACTTGGTTAGACAGTGTGTAATATGTAGTCAGACATGTAAGAGGTGGATCCTGTTCTGATTTCCTGTGGTCTTCTAGGAGTGCCTCTTGTGGTTGGTTTCTGGCACGCTTCTGACACTTCCTCAAAATGTGGTCAGGATATCCACGGTTGGAAAGTTTCATGGTGAGGTCGGAGGATTGGTGTCGATAGTCCTGTAATTTACTGCAATTCCTCCTGAGTCGAAGGTATTGGCCATAAGGTAGATTCTCCTTGAGTGCCCTGGGGTGGAAACTTTCAAACCTTCATAGGTTATTTTTTGCAGTGGGTTTCTGATATGTTCTTGTTTCCAGTCTGTCCTGTTCTTTCGTTATGACTATGTCTACAAATATCATAGTCTCTTTGTCCACGGAGTGTGTGAATCTCAGATTATTATCACAAGTATTCAACCAGGCTATAAACTCCTTGAAGGTGTTTTCAGGTCCTTGCCAAATGGCAAGGACGTCATCAATGTATCTTTTCCAGAATACAATGTGTGCTGCGTAAGGATTACATTGGTCCAGAATAAACTTATTTTCAAAATCATGGACATACAGTCCCGCTACAGTAGGAGCAAAGGTACTCCCCATGGAAGTACCCCCTGTTTGTAGATACAGTTTGCCCTCAAACTCAAAGTAGTTGTGTTTGAGTGCTAGGGGGGCACATTCCAAAACAAAGTGTTTCGGGGTACTGTGTGTCCATTCAGTGTCTTCGAGCGCTCTACCAAGTACGTCAAGGGACAGCACACCTCCGCCTCTACATTTACTTTCCTAAATGGGATTTTTTTTAGCAGTTCATGCCCATAAAAATAACCACTACATCTACAAGCTCTTTAAATAAAATAAATATTAAACATATCCCATTTGGAAAAACATCACTGCCTCATCCTGTAGGCAGTCAACATGATTTACAAAGGGTAAGGTGTCCCCATGGGACGCCTTGACTTTGCACATAAGTTACTTCCCCAAATCATTTGTCAGTACCTCATCAATAGTTTCTTTTGGAATTGGATACATGAGAGAGATGCCATTTCAAATCCCCTCCTATGTGTGATTCAGATTCAGAAAGGATCACAAAAGCCCTTTTAGGAATATGAAAGAATTTTGCAACTTATAACAGGGCCTTTTTACTATAAGAAAAGACCTTTTGATGTTGCAAACTCTGTGATTTTGTGAATCGCAGGGTTTTCCGTCGCTAAAAGGATTTTGTACATCAGGGACTATGGGCCTCATCTGAAAAGCATTTTAGCATTTTTAAACCAGAGGGTTTGTGAAGACTAAAACCCATTTTAAAATGTACTAAACCCATGTATCAACACAGAAGTGTTTTTTCAAATTGCTAAATGGCTTTAGGAAACCATTAGGAATCACTGTTTGGAAGTGGGGTGTGAAGGGTGTCCCTTACAAATACTGATTCCTTATTGTATCTATTAATGTTTTGCAACTGAAGTCTGGTGGCAAAACATTACCATTTTATCACCAACTCAAAGGAGTTGCTAACCCTTTCTCAAACAGGAAGGGGTACCTAAGGGGCACCTTCCCCTTTGCGAATGTCTACAAAAACATTTTAAGGAGTATGCAGTTTTTCCATGCGACCATTGCTAATTAATAAAAGAATGTTTCAAACCTTTTGATTTCTTTTGTAAACATATTCCATTTTCCTTTTAAGACAACAGGCTGCATTAAAAAATTTAAAAAATTGCTCTATTGAAAAGCAGTCACACACATGGCGGTCTGCTGAGCACAGCAGGCCACCATTCCTGTGATTGTAGCCAATTGAAGTGGGTTGCAATTTGCAGACGACCTCATGCATATTATTTAGACATGTCGAATTGCAACCCACTACAATTCAGTATTGGGTGAATTGACCTATTAGTACAAAAGTCAGTTTGCAAAATACAAATCTATTCTGTAAAAGTCAGTGTGCGAATTGAGACCCATTGTACCAAATGCATTTTTCGTGCATGAGGGTTGGTATTCTTAAATTCTTAAATAAGTCCAGTGTAATAAATTACTATTTAAGACACTAGACTCATAGGGCCTCATTTATGAGGCTGTGCGTCACTTTTACGCCGCTGGTGCGTCACTTTTTATGACGCAGCAGTGGCGTAAAAAATGCGCCTTGTTGCGCCATACTTACAAAGTGACACATCTAGGTAGATGCGTCACTTGGTAAACCCCTGCGCCAGGTATAATGTATGCAAGGGGGGCGTATTGACGCAAGGAAGGGTCGCAGAAGTGACACAGTGAAATCTATTAGATTAGACACATTGCTGGAATTGCGTCACTTTTGTGACACACTCCACCAATGCGTCACTTTCGCGCTTACAGATACGTCAGAAAAACGGACGTATCTGTAACTCCTTGTGACATGATGCGTCATACATTAAATATGACACATCAGGAATGTCGCAAGGAGTGCGCACTGAGAAGTGACGCATCGCTGCTTTCACGCAGCGATGCGTCATTTCTCATAAATGAGGCCCATAGTACGTAGCATTTTGCAATTTCTAAAAAGCAAATCGGTGTTATTTGCTATTTAGCAATTGGAAAATATACTTTTTATACATCAGACCCTATGTTCTTAGTTGTGATCAAGCCGCAACTCATAGCAAATAAAAAAAAGTTGCACACTATCCCGAACAGGAAATACAATACAGAGCTATGACAAAAGTATACCCGTATTAACAATCCTCCAGTACTATTGTATAAAGTAGTTGATTAATGCCTTGTTTATGCCATTTAACCAATCTGTCAGTATGGAGATAGTGAGTAAGATTTTGAACAGAGCTAATATGTTTTGTGTTGCAAATGTATGAGTTTTGAAGCGGGAGGGTTAGTTCTTTAGTAATTATCTCTTTATGCTGTGCAACACAGGTAAACTAGTGAGTAACAGAGTAACAGATGATCCTAGAGGCAATCTTACACAAAGGGATAGCAGGCTACCTCTCCTGGAAACGATTCTGTGGGAAGCAAAATATAGAATTGTACTGAAGGGGTCGGCAGAAGACGTATTTTAACCTGTTGGAAAAAATATCCAATCTGTAGGAGAGGTCAGGGTGGAACGGAGAAACACAACCTGACTTAGAGATCTGGAAAGTAGGTACTGTTTACAGAAGGTATGAGTACTATCTTAAACATCTTGCCAACAAAACCAATTTAGGATATTATTTTCCAATGTATCAAACCACTGATGACTTGCCCACAAATATCTACAGGTTCCCTGTGGTACCTGCAAGCGTAGGTTTGTTGGCACCAGTAGCTGTCGGCTCCGGTGTGTGTTTACCGAGTGCCACACAGTAATCCAGGCCTCCCGCGCCACAAAATAAGGCTCCTTTGGAGCGCATTTCATGGAAGAGGTGGGATAGGCTTTGCCAATGGAATTAGTCATGGCGCTGTCTTCTCTTTCGACTGCCTGCAGATGATGGTCACCCTCCAATTCTCTTTCCACTTGGTCAGCGCCATGGCTTTGCATAAAGTGAGAGGCTGGGTAAACAGATTTGGTCCGCCACCTACTTACACACGGGTGTCTCAGTGATGTCAGCACTCACTTCTGACATCTGGTGTGACCTGAATTTTGGGGCGCCCATCAATGGATATATTCTTATATTTCCCCAGGGAGAGATGAAGCTTCTGGCTGCACGCATTTTCTCGTGCGTTTTAAGGAATAAAAAAAAACAAATATTTGCTTTTATCCTACACATTTTTCTTCGGAAACTCACATGCATATTTCTCACTTTCAAAAGTAAATATCATATTTTCCTGTTTAATTGAGCATGCAGTTATCAACAAACGGGTGTAATACTTGATAAGCAGTTGGTAGATACTCTGATAATAAAGTAGAAATATATTGGCTTTCGTTGCCCATGTGCAAAAGGACAGTGAATGTCACCCACTCAAAACAGAATCGGGTTAAAACTATACTGTGCCTGACAACTTCAAGAGAGCTTCCTGATGCATGTTTTTATTTTCTCTTTATTTATATCCGTACATGTGCTCCTCAGAATGGGCCATCTGTTGATGTTGTAGGGCATGATACAATCCCTGTCGCACATAGACAGATGTAAATACACACATGCCTTCTTTCATACGAATGCAATTCTGGTTCTCTCGCCGAACGTCGTTTAAAGGGAAATCGAAAACAAATGTTTTAGATGATATTGTGGGTTTGGGTTTAGGAGGTCTGGGATAGAAGCCCTGGGTGATCAGTTACACCAAGGAAGTCTTATAAGCAATAAGGGCTCTCTGCAATAGGGCTGCTGTCAGTGCCAGCTATTTACTGATAAAAAACAGTGTCCGTGGTATGAAGCTGCATTAGACGTGTAGTCTGTAGTAGCTGTACTGTTTTAAAGAATATACCTGAGGCACACAAGAGTGGCTATAAGGAAGTTAAGAAGACCTCTCGGCAGTGCTTAAAGGGCCCTTCTTAGAAGTCTAATGCAACCTGCACCATGCATTGCCCCTTCCAGCGCTGCCACTGACAGGACCAACACAACACCTAAGCATCGAAATCCTACAAGTGTGACAATTTAGACTATTTCCGGCCACACAAAACTATAATAATGGCATGCGAGGCTGGTTTTATTAGCTTTCAGGGTATATTGACTTCATAAACACGGTTGCTGTGTTCATCTCAAAATTTAAAAAAACAGTGCACCATGTGGTGGGCTGTCACTAGAGCCGGTGCTGACAATTAAGTGTTGGTGCTGACACTGGAAACCATGGGCACAAATTAAGCACTGCAGTCTCAAGAAAAAATGTTATAGGTATAGCTCCTTCACTCTCATTCCTTCCCACGTGTGGTGTAAAAACGTTTAACAAAAAAAGCTCCAGATAACTATTCTTTATTCCTTAGTCTATAAGAGCCAACTCTCACGGTGTCAAGTAATATTATTTGCTGCGCAAATAAATGAACAAATGCTGAGCAAATCAAACATTCACCCCCAGATATAGATCTGGGCTGAATCCATCATTCTTTTGCTCACTCTGCCACACGAGTTTGTACCTAGCTATATGCAAATCAGTCTTGACCCTGCCCTTCACGGGAACAATCCAGCTCGAACTACCAAGCCAGGTCCTCCCTCGACCAGAAACAACCATCCCCGGACCGGTTTCGGGGTATCACCCTGTAGTGACCTTCTTATCAATGAGACGATATCTAGGAAGTAGTATTAAGTATTTATTCCAATCGTAGTTCAGGAGATAAAAGTGCATGCAGCGTAACTAGCAGGTAACAGTATAATGTGTTCATGACATTCTTACTGAGTTCAGAACACTACACTAGATTCTATTACATATTACAGTTCTACTTAACATTAAAGAAACATACCATCATTACACACCCCTTATCAGCCGAGCTAGTTTGAATCCAGTTCCACAGCAAGCAAGAAATCCACGCCTGGGCATACCCATCCCTCTGAGGGTGAAAAATGCTGTGTAAACACATGACAGATAGAATGCTGAACAAATCAAACATTCACCCCCAGTCACTAATCTGTGCTAAATCCATTGTTCTTTTGCTCACCCTGCCACCACAGATTGGACCCAGCCATATGCAAATCAGTCTTCACCCTGCTCCTCATGGGAACAGTCCAGCCCGAACTGTCAAGCCAGCACCTCCCTGGACTGGAAACAAACATCCTGGTACCTGTTTTGGGGTCTCACCGCTCATCCACCAAGCTAGCTTGAATCCAGTGGCACAGTGAGCAAACAATGGGTTTAGGCCCAGAACCCTGTACTGGAAATGAATGTTGGCCATTATTCAGCATTCCATCCATCAATTGCATTTTTCATCCCGAGTGGAACAGGTATGCCCAGACAGGGGTCCTGTGCTCTCCATGCCACTGGAGTCAAGCTAGCCTCGCTGATCAATCAATCAACCAATCAACCAATCAATCAATCAATCAATCAGAATATTTGTTAAGCGCACTACTTACCCATGAGGGTCTCAAGGCGCTGGAGGGGGTGCTGCTATTGCTCGAATAGACAGGTCTTGAGTAGCCTCCTGAAGGTTAGTAGGTCCTGGGTCTGCCGTAGGAGGATGGGGAGGGTGTTCCAGGTCTTGCGGTGAGGTGGGAAAGCGATCTGCCGCTGGTGGTCGCTCTTCTGATGCGGGGTACAGTGGCGAGGGCGACGGCGGCAGACTGGAGCTGGCGGTTCGGGGTGTAGAAGGTGAGTCATCTGTTGAGGTATGCCGGTCCGATGTTGTGGAGTGCCTTGTCAGCATGGGTGAGGAGCTTGAAGGTGATTCCCTTGTTGACAGGAAGTCAGTGCAGGTCTCTCAGGTGGGGTGTGATGTGGCTGTTATGAGGGATGTCGAGGATCAGGCGTGCAGAGGTGTTCTGTATGCGTTGAAGTCGTTTCAGGAGTTTGGCCTAGGCTCCTGTGTAGAGGGCGTTTCCGTAGTCCAGCCTGCTGCTGACGAGGGCCTGGGTGACCGTTCTTCTTGTTCCGGTGGGGAGCCACATGTAAATCTTGCGGAGCATGCAGAGGGTGGTGAAGCCGGAGGATGAGACGGCGTTGACTTGCTTGGTCATGGAGAGTGTTGAGTCGAGGATGAACCCCAGATTGTGTGTGTGGTCGGTGGGTGTAGGTGCTGCTCCCAGTGCGGTTGGCCACCAGGAGTTGTCCTAGGCTGAGGGGGTGGGACCGAGGATGAGGACCTCCATCTTGTCCGTGTTCAGCTTCAGACGGCTGTTCTTCATCCACTCGGCGACGGCCTTCATTCCCTCATGGAGGTTGGTTTTGGCGGTGAGGGGGTCCTTGGTGAGGGAGAGGATCAGCTAGGTGTCATCGGCGTAAGAGATGATGTTGAGGTTGTGCAGTCGGGCGACGTAGGCGAGCAGTGCCATTTAGACGTTGAACGGTGTCAGGCTGAGGGATGATCCTTGGGGTATGCCTGAGATGATCTCAGAGGCTGCGGACCGGAAAGGGGAGAGGGGGACGCTCTGGGTTCTACCGGAGAGGAAGGAAGTGGTGCATTCCAGAGCTTTGTCTCGGATCTCTGCGTTGTGGAGGCGTGTGCGTAGGGTGCGGTGACAGACAGTGTCGAAGGCGGCTGATAGGTCCAGGAGGATGAGGGCCGCGGTGATGAAGGGTGATACCCCGAAACCAGTCCCAGGATGCTTGTTTCCAGTCTGGGGAAGGCCTGGCCTTGCAGTTTGGGCTGGACTGTTCCTATGGGGAGCAGGGTCTAAACTGATTAGCAAATGGCTGTGTATAAGCTGAAATGACATGGTGAGCAAAAAAACTATGGATTTAGGCCCAGATCTCTGTATTGTGACGAATGTTTTACATTATTCAGCATCCAGTTCGTAAATTGTTCTTTTTGCATTTGCCACTCGAAGAGGGAAGGCTATGCCCAGACCTGGGTCGCTTGCTCTCCATGCCACTGGAGTCAAGCTAGCTTCACTGATGAAGGGTGATACCTCAAAACTTTCCAGACCAAGGGAGACCGGGCCTGGCAGTTTGGGCTGGACTGTTCATATGGGGACCATGATCAAAACTGATTTGCACATGGCTGGGTTCAAGATGAAATGGCATGGTGAGCAAAGAAGCAATGCATTTATGGCCAGATCTCTGTACTGGGGGTGAATGGTTAACATTGTTCAGCATTCTGTCCATCAATTGTTATTTTTGCATAGGTAGTATTATTTGTCACATGTTTTAACGTCACACCTGCGAGTGCCCTGCTTTCCTCTCTTGGACACATGAAACGTGGCAGGTGTGTGCGCCTTGTGATAGAGATCCCTCTTTCTAACGTGGTTTCTCTCCCTTCTCTTCAAGTCTTGGGTTTCATTTGCTAGGATTCCCAATATGTTTCCTATCAGGGATGACTGCCACTATATACTGGTAGTGTGGTTAGCTCCTCACGAAGCAGAACGCATCACTCTTCCACCTACAACTATCTCTAGTAGTCTGGGGATGGTCTCTAACAAGAGGATATTGTAGATGGTGCACTTCTGGATATGGGGATGACTAAACAACTTTCCTCTTCTCAACTCTCTACCCCAGTTGAATGGTATTCCTTTTTTGCACTCCTCACACCACGCAAACCAAATGTTCTGAAGCAGGAGATCCATGGGCCACCTGAGCATCCCAGCAGTCTCCATGTCATCATTTGAGAACCCTTCTACCATAAGAAACAGTTTGGGGCTGATTACGAGTTTGACAGTTAGGTGGATGGACCGCCCTGCCTCTGCCCCGTCAGAACCACAGGAGAACTGCCTGCCGTATAATTACTTTTTTAGTCATTGGGGGGCAATTCCTTTGGCGTTTCAACGGCGGTGCCAATGAAATAGGCACCGCAATGGGAACTTCAAAAACAGTTCCAGCACGGCATGGTCTGAAAAGGCTATGCTGTGCTGGAACTTTTGTGCATGCACACGGGGGGGCAAATGTTGTGCCCCCCTGTGTGCACCCACAGGACGTGAGGCACAAGGGGGCCCTGCAGGGCCCCCTGTGTTTCCTGTCAGCCAGGGTTTTCATCGAGGAAGAACCACCATGAAAACCCTGAGGGAATTGAAATTCATAATACGCTTAGTGGGATGATGACAGTCCCACTAAGCATATGGATGCCTCTTGACTGCTGTGCCACCACCAAGAATCGGTGGTTCCCTGGTGGTGTCGAAGGACCCAGGGCGGCACAATCACTAAGGTCGTAATGTGGCGGGCGTAGGACCGCCACCGTCGCCTCACCACGAATCTGGCAGTCTGAGGACCGCCAGACTCGTAATTAGGCCCTTAAAGTGTGAGTGTGTCTAAGATCGGAGCTCCTGAGGCACCTGCTTAGTCTCAACTACACCTCTACCACTGTTGCCATCTGGGCGTTACACCTTCATGGATGTAGACACACCATCAGTTTCATGCTTTGCGCTGTTCCACAAACACACATGTCACATACCACATGCAGTCACATTTTATCCCAAAGCATTTTCATGGCTCATGACAATTTGTTTTTATTGCCCCATTCAATGATCATCATTGTATTGATCTCTAGGCCGACGGAGTTGAGGCTGAAACCTGGAGGTTGCGCATAGATGTCTACAGTGGATGCTGAACCCACTGAGCTAGTATACTGGAATCTTACTGCAGATGTAAAGTTAATGGGAAATATTTTCATTTTCCAGTGGTATTACAGCTGGAATGAATAGGCAATAAATACAGATGTGTGATCAGGAATTTGCTTTTTAAGTCAATCATTTAAATATGTCAACCGAGCAAGATACACTTTCCAAACCCTTAAAGGCAATGTACATGCGTCACTGATTCCTGACATCCTATCTTAAACCCAAAACTCTAAAAAATATCTCAGTGAGGTATGTGCTAAGATCTGTGCAGAACCTCAGATTACAGGTTCAAAACCAACTACGGCTTTAACCATATGTGGTTAATACACGAGTATTGTTGACTTGTGAAATGTTCGCAGTTATTTACAGTAGAGAACTGTCAAAAAGAGACAAGTCCGTGGAAGAAAGGTTTTATAAAAAGACAGGTAAATCTTGCCTGAATAATTGCACAATTAGTTGTGCCTTATGCAGCATAGACCCTTTAACATGGTGTGTTCTTGATTACTCATGACTGCTGTCAGCATTATCCCCTTATTCTCTACCAATAAAAAGCATATTTTCCCGTGGATGTTATATGTTTATGTTGCTAAAGCTAAAAAGATTTAGAGTAAACCGTGACACATATTTCCAACTGGAAAGCAGCATATAGACGAGTCATTTCAAAGAAATAATTGAATGCAGTTTCCCGCTGAGCAGCTGAGCCAATAAAAGTGACACTGCTAAAACCCAGCAGTTCTTCACTGCAGCATTTGTAATGAGAACTAAGCAGGGTGTTTATTAAGCAGAATTACTACCTTCAAAGTCTCCCCTCTATTGCAAATTGTGGATGCCGTTCTGATAGCACTGATGAACGTACATCAGTATGAGCAATATAACTTACTCATAACCGTGTAAAATCCGCAACCGGTGCTGGCGTCTAAAAATGAACATTTAAGTAATGTGTGCCTATAAAAAAGATAATTAGCTCATAGACATTCTGGGCCTGTGCGGAAAGCTCGCTTCAGCAGAAGATACATAGCGTGTGATATTCAATACCTAAATAAACACAAAATAAATACCTTAATAATGCAGTCATTTTAATAATGCAGCAATATACTTGTCAGGGTATTATATGTTGAACATGTATTGTTGTCCATCTGCCACTGCTGCTCAAATAAAGCAACATAACTACCTGAATTCTGTCACACTGCAACTTCACTTTTTATGGAACTTTTCAGCACATTTTGTTTTTTGCTCCTCTTTTTGTTTGAATAATATTATACAGCAGAGAGAGATAGGATCTAACAAGCCCACATCTCTGTGAGCTTTGCTTTTGAGTCCAAGGCCTTCATAGGAATTACTCCTAAATTTCCAGGTGTGATTAATGAAACATTTTTAGGGAGTAGTTGTTTCTTATGTCAGTGTAAGAAGTAACTTACTCATGACTTTCCAGGAGGAGACAAGCTCAATCAAAGACCTAATAGCCTGGAATAATGTTCAACTCTTGGAAATTCATTATAGAAATGGAGGATTTTTCGCAGGTGGCACACTTCTCAATGGCATTGTTTTAGTGAATAAAATTAAATATGAGTCTCAGGATGGTGCTTTCTCTATAAACGTGTGGGAAATTGTGAGTGCATTCGCTTCTCCTTCTCTTAGAACTTGGACAAAGGTCTTTGGTCAGTACAGTCAGAGAAAGCTTGCCTTCATCCATTGCTACATGAAACCACTTGGCAGCAATTCGGGTTTTTCTAGCTATAGTGCAGGATAAAGGTTTGAATCCAGTCTAAATGCAGTACCTGCCAGGCCACTGTCATATACTTCTCTGTTTTGTTGTTCCTCATAGTCTATTTACTATCACTACATCACAGAAACAGGCTATAAACAAAAGAGCAGAGATATTTGTACCAACAATGCTGGTTATAAAACATCTTAACTTAGTTGAGATGCAGCTAGCCTCTCCGTTAATGATTAAAATACCTCATTCCCTGTGGGAAGTATCAAGGAAGCTTGCTGACAGAAGAGGATGGTGACAAGAAAGTAATTCCTCTTGTTGAACGTTTCTGTTCCATTCATAGTCTGATGTCAGTCTGTCTGAAGGTTGCACAAGATTTTGTTTCATGCACTCTTGAAGCTATTTGAGTATCTCTTTTCTCAGAATTTGCTTGGGTATGTGAGGTAGGTCATCAAACATAAGTTGATGAAAATTCTGAGGGTCACCCTCAGACTTTTACAGAGGGTTTATGCACATGTGTTTCGTGGAATGGGGGACAGATCCGCTAAAGGAACTTATGGTTATCATGTTTGTTGCATTCACTGAGAATGAGGAGAATGAGGAAAACACTGAAATTGTGGTTTGTTTTTATTCATTTGTCTCAGTAATGCTCATATCAAGGAAGACAAGCTTTGTCCATCTCCCCTGAGGATTATGCAGTATCACTCCTTGTGCCTCTTGAAGCCAATCATGTCTGCCTATGATAATAACTAGCTCAACTGACATTTAAGGGTGCTACGCTGTCTTTTCAGTTTGGACAAATCAACATTAAATAATTTGAGGCCTCATTTAAAGTTTAGCACACAGGCTGCTCCTCTGCAACAGTGACGAAGTACCCTTTTCTCCAAACTCTTAGGTCACTCACCAATTTTGAGTCGGGTGGACCACCAGTTTTACACCGACAGAGTAAAATTGACTTCATTGGCATAAACCTTCCTTCGACGGCCCGAGGAACATTGGGCCATCAGACTTAAGAAATCCCAACATCCGCCCTTTTTAGAGTGGGCAATCAGATGGGTTTTTCTTACCATCTGCTACCACCAGGAATATCCTGACGGTGAGGGAGAGTAAAAATTAAAAACCTCCCATACACTATCAGAGTAAACTCCGATGGTATTGAGGCCGTTAGCTTTTCTTTATCAAAAAACAAACTCCTACTTTGGGAGTTTGGTTTTAGAAAAGTGAGACCTTTCAAAAGTCAATGCCTTTGTATGAACTGTGATAATGATGCTTCATGTCAACTCATAGAGGTCTCCGCAGGTTTGGCGGGGAACTCTGAAATTGGCAGGAGGAGTAAAGGCAGTGTGGCAAATGTAAAGTTTTCTGCCACCCTACTTGACTTTGCTCCATCCATCTACCTCTAAATCAAGCCCTTATTGTCCTATTAATATCTAGCGTTCTGTGTATGTTGCAGTCGGATCAAGCAACTATCCTCTGATCAAATCTTATTAGAAAGAAAGATTTGCAAATCCATAAGCTTTAATAATTATCCTAAAATGATAAAGACATATGCCACTTTGTAGCTTGTTGTGAGCGGTATTCTGCTAGTCTAATGCTTTCAGACTTTATAATAATACATACATTTTAGCTTGGTAAAACACAGTGTCACTGAGGGTGTGATTTATTTCATGTGGAATGGTCTATGCCGAAAATAAAGGCTTATGCGCGTCTCTTTGCTTGTTTGTTTAGGTTCTGGATCATTCTAACCTTCTGAGTGGGTTGGTTTCACTTGACATTGGGGGAGGGACAGTTCACTGTCTTCCCTATTTAAGGTGTACAGCATAGGGCCTTATTTTCCCACTGTGAGCTGCACATTAATGATGTTTGTGCACCGCATGTCTTCACCTCGCTGCCTGGAGTAGCGCATCCCTGCTGCTCACCGATCGGGAGTTTCAAGATATTGACCCATTCCGGTTCACGGGCCGTAACACCCCATGCCACTGGACACATCAATAAAATTCCATCTTTTCCCCAGCCGCACCATACCAACCAACCGTCCAGGCTATCCAGCTCAGAGCCGGTCCTAGGCCTTCTGAGGCCCCGGACGAAAGGGAAGATGTGAGGCCCCTCTAATTGCATATTGCGTCGCAAGAAGTGACATCACAGAAAGTGACTTTGCAGGACTTTTGATCTTAGTTATTTGGCATCACTGAAACAAACTAATGTGGATATCAGTAACATGGACAAAAAGTAAAGGGAATGGAAAACAGGTGAGCAAATATCCATGAGTGTAACACTTGCCGGCTCCTTGAATGATTAGTTGGACATGCCCCCAAATTCCCGCCAAGATCACTCCGCTCGGCTGCGGCACACAATCTGGTAGTCCCTGAATTTAAAAAGTCTCAATGGGGTGTAAGAAACTTTGTAGGCAGAACGTCACGACTCTGGAACTCCCTTCCACTTTCACCTGAACGGATAACAAATCTGTTAGCATTCAGAAAAGCCTTAACACTTGGATTTTCAATCAGTAGCTTCCTTTCTTCACTGCTTACCAATTTAAATGGTTACCTATTTGCTCCGAGTCCAGCGCCTAGACACCTCAGGGTTTTAGTACGCTCTATAAGTCTCACTTTCATATTTTTTCATTTCATTTAGTCTGTTTAGTGAATCACCATTTCAAGGGCTGGCCTCACATTTGTCTAAATGACGGGGATCACACACTTTCAGGGACACAATCTTCCCTGTTCACAGAAGAGTGACAGAACTGAAGTGGATGTACACACTTCAACAACTTGGCTCATTTAGTAATGTGCATTTGTACATTACTTTATTTTTTCTACCTGTCGAGAAACCTCTTCCATTCCCTGCATCTTAAGTGCAATAATTTATGATGATTCTTTGAGTCACAACGTGGATTTTAGAACTGGTATTGCCTGTTTAGCGCTCTGAAGCGCCACATATTTGTGTAAAACCCATGTGACTTGGACCCAGCATCCCTTATCTCTGAATGTCGTCTAGACCGTAATTTGGCTGCCTTTTTTTATCAGCCTACTCACACATTTTTTTTGAACGATTGTGGACATTTTGAATATTTTGCCTTTCTTTTACCCCTTTTCTTGTGTGGTCAGACACTTAATCTTCTGAGATTTTCAAGGTGTCCTAGTCCGCGCGGGGGCACTTGAGGTAAAACAGATTCCCAGAGGGTCTCCTGACGCTAGGCCTCTGCAGGCAGGCCATTGTATTGAAGAGTCTCTCATCACAGGGGCCTTCTCCGAAGCCACCATGCCTGGCGGGATTGGGAGCGGCCAGGCTTTAGCAGCCTAGCTGATTTCAGAGCCTTCAATCAATCAATCAATCAATCAATCAATCAATCAATTAAGCATTTGTATAGCGTGCTACTCACCCGGAGGGTCTCAAGGCGCTTGGGGGGGGAGGGGCTTTGCTACTGCTCAAACAGCCAGGTCTTGAGTTGCTTCCTGAAGGAGAGGTGGTGTTGGGTCAGGCGGAGGTGGATAGGGAGGGAGTTCCACGTCTTGGCAGCCAGGTAGGAGAAGGATCTTCCTCCCGTTGTGGCTCTTCGGATGCGGGGAACGGCGGCGAGGGCGTGGCTGGTCGATCGCAGCTGGCATGTGGGAGTGTAGAAGGTGAGGCGGTCGTTGAGGTATGTGGGTTCTTGGTTGTGGAGAGCTTTGTGTGCGTGGGTGAGGAGTCGGAACGTCATTCTCTTGCTGACTGGGAGCCAGTGCAGGTCTCTCAGGTGTCCGGAGATGTGGCTGTGTCGGGGGATGTCTAGGATGAGTCGTGCTGAGGCGTTCTGAATGCGCTGGAGCCTTTTCTGAAATTTGGCTGTGGTTCCGGCGTAGAGGGCGTTACCGTAGTCCAGTCGGCTGGTGACGAGCGCCTGGGTGACCGTTTTCCTGGTTTCGGTGGGGATCCACCGGAATATCTTCCGTAGCATGCGTAGGATGTTGAAGCATGACGAGGAGACGGTGTTGACTTGTCTGGTCATCGAGAGGGAGGAGCCAAGGTTGCGTGCGTGGTCCGTCGGTTTGAATGCGCTGCCTAGGGCAGGTGGCCACCAGGAGTCGTCCCAGGCGGAGGGTGACGATCCCAGGATGAGGACTTCCGTCTTATCTGAGTTCAGTTTCAGGCGGCTGTTCTTCATCCACTCTGCTACGTCTTTCATCGCTTCGTGTAGGTTGGTTCTGGCGGTGGCGGGGTCGTTGGTGAGGGAGAGGATCAGCTGGGTGTCGTCAGCGTAGGAGATGATGTTGAGGTTGTGTTGGCGTGCGGTGGCCGCGAGGGTGCTCATGTAGATGTTGAACAGTGTGGGGCTGAGCGATGATCCTTGTGGTACACCGCATATGACTTCGGTGGCCTCTGAGCTGAACTGGGGGAGGCGGACTCTCTGTGTTCTTCCGGCGAGGAAGGAGATGATCCACTCCAGAGCCTTCTCTTGGATTCCGACGTTGCTGAGGCGCTGCACTAGGGTGCGGTGGCAGACAGTGTCGAACGCTGCGGAGAGGTCCAGGAGGATGAGGGCCGCTGTTTCCCCGTTGTCGAGCAGAGCTCGGATGTCGTTGGTGGCTGCGATGAGGGCGGTCTCAGTGCTGTGGTTGGCTCTGAAACCGGACTGCGAGTGGTCGAGGGATCCATTCGCCTCGAGGAAGGCGGCCAGCTGTCTGTTGACGGTCTTCTCAATGACTTTGGCAGGAAAAGGAAGAAGTGAGATGGAGCGGTAGTTTTTGAGTTTGGTGGGGTCCGCTGAAGGTTTCTTCAGTAGGGCGCTGAGTTCGGCGAGCTTCCAGCTCTCTGGGAAGGTGGCGGTGTCGAAGGAGGCGTTGATGATGTCCCGGAGATGGGGTGTGATGATGGAGTCGGCCTTGTTGAAGACGTGGTGCGGGCAGGGGTCGGTTGGTGATCCGGAGTGGATGGAATTCATCATGCGGATGGTGTCTTTGGTGTTGATCGGGGTCCAGGCGCGGAGGGTGGTGGTGGGGGGCGTTGGTGCGGTCGTGGGGTGCGTCGGTTGTGTGCTGAAACTGTTGTGTATATCTGCGATCTTGTTGTGGAAGAACGCGGTGAGCGAGTTGCAGAGGTCTTGGGGCGATGTCGTTGTTTCCGGCGCTAGGGTTCGAGAGCTCTTTGACGATGTTGAAGAGTTCCTTGGTGTTGTGGGCGTTGTTGTCTAGTCGTTCCTTAAATGTGGTTTTCTTGGTGGTGTGGATCAGCTGGTGGTGTTTTCGGGTGGCTTGCTTGAGGGTGGTCATGTTGTCTGTTGTCGGGTCTCTGCGCCAGGCTTTCTCAAAGGCACGGCAGTTCTTCTTGGAGCTCTTGAGTTCGTCGGTGAACCAGGATGCTTTCTTGTTGCCGGGTCTGACGGGGGGGTCTTCAGTGGAGCGAGGTCGTCTGCGCAGTTGGTGATCCATCTTGTGAGGTTGTTGGCGGCTTGGTTGGGGTTCGCTGAGCTGGCGGGTGGGTTCTGGCTCAGGGATGTGGCTAGCTAGTCGGTGGTGATCTTGTTCCAGATTCTGCGGGGAACCTGTTGCGGGTGGTGGTGGAGTGTGGTCCTTCTGAAGCTAAAGTGGACGCAGCTGTGGTTTGTCCAGTGGAGTCCGGTGGCATGGCTGAAGGAGATGTCCTTGCTGGAGGAGAAGACGGGGTCAAGAGTATGGCCGGCGTAGTGGGTGGGGGTGGTCACCAGTTGCTTGAGTCCGAGGTTGGCGAGGTTGTCCAGCAGGGTGGTGGTGTTGCTGTCGTTGTTGTTCTCTAGGTGGAAGTTGAGGTCCCCTAGGAGAATGTAGTCAGCGGAGGGGAGGGCGTGCGGGCTGATGAAGTCGGCGATGTCTTCGCTGAATTGTGTGCGCGGTCCCGGGGGTCTGTAGATGAGGGTGCCTCTGAGGGTGGTCTTGGGGTCGGTGTGTATCTGGAAGTGCAGGTGTTCGGCGGCTGTGAGGGTGTCGTCGGAGTTGGTCGTGATGCGGATGGTGTTCTTGTGGACGATGGCGATGCCTCCTCCTGTCTGGTTGACGCGGTCCTTCCGGGTGATCTTGTATCCGTCCGGGATGGCGATGGCGATGTCGGGCGCTGAGGAGGCGTTCATCCATGTTTCCGTGAGGAAGGCGACGTCTGGAGATGTGGAGTCGAGGAGGTTCCAGAGCTCCACGGCGTGTCTGTGGACGGAGAGGGTGTTGAGCAGGATGCACTTCAGGTGGTTGATGCTGGGGGTCGGCTTGGCGGGTGCGGTAAAGGTGCGGATGCAGGAGAACTTGCAAGATTGGCAGGTGAAGGGTCAGTGGGTGCGTCCTGGGGTGGCACGGTGGCAACCGGGGATTCGGCCGGTGTAGAGTGCGATGAGGGTGGCGGTGTCGTAAGTCCGGCGGGCGGGCTGGCCTCTTCGGGGGCCAGGGGTTCTGGCGCTGGGCGCGGTCGAGGCGCGGACGGGCGCAGACGGGCTTACCTTTAGCGCGCCTTCGGCGCACAATCGGCGCGCTCGCTGCGCATACGCATGCACTCTGCCATAAGTGGAGAGTGGGGGGGGCGGGGCGAGCGAGGACCAGCTGGGAGGCGGGAGCGGGGTGGTGAGTGGGGGGGAATGATGCGGTGATGCTAGAGGGAGCGGGGGTGGGGCCGCGGGGGAGCAGCGGCAGGGAGCGGGGTGGGGCAGCGGCACCGAGGTGCAGGGGAGAACTGGAGTGACAAGGGGCAACAAAAACCAACACGAGGAGGGACGACAAAACGGCAATGAAACAATACAGAATACAATGTGAAAAACGAAGCAGACACAGAGGGAAAGTCAGGGGCAGGGGGCCAGACCTAACAGGGGCAAAAAACTACTCTTGGGAGTGGCGGCGGGAGGAGAACGGCCACACTCGGGGTGGGCCACGCGGCAGCGGGAGCGACCGGACTGACCAGGTCAGGTCAGGTCACAGCTCTTTGCCCGTGAGCCTCGCCTAAAGTACTCTTGTGGGAGGGAGGAGCAGCTGGGAGGCGGGAGTGGGGTGGCGAGTGGGGGGGAACGATGCGGTGATGCTAGAGGGAGCGGGGGTGGGGCCGCGGGGGAGCAGTGGCAGGGAGCGGGGTGGGGCAGTGGCACCGAGGTGCAGGGGAGAACTGGAGCGACAAGGGGCAACAAAAACCAACACGAGGAGGGACGAGAAAAACGGCAATGAAACAATACAGAATACAATGTGAAAAACGAAGCAGGCACAGAGGGAAAGTCAGGGGCAGGGGGCCAGACCTAACAGGGGCACAAAACTACTCTTGGCATCGGCGGCGGCAGCGGAAGGAGAACGGCCACACTCGGGGTGGGCCACGCGGCAGGAGGAACGACCGGACTGACCTTGCCCGGTGTGGAGGCCTGGACTGCTTTAAACTTGACAGACGGCCATCCAGAGAGGTATTTTTGGCTGCTTGATGCCCTGAGAGCCGAAAGATCACCTGGGCTGACTGAAATCTTTGTGGGTTTTCAGAAATGCTCTTTCATAGAATGTGAGGATATGTGGTGTAATGGCCTGAACTGCCGCCTTTGAAACTGGGGAACCAGGTTCGAGTCCCAGCATCCGCTCAACATCCTGTGATTCTAGGCAGATCACTTAATCTCCCCTTGCCTTAAAATAAACCTTAGTCAGCTGCAATCTTTCCAATTTCTTTTTTGAGCTTACCAAACGTCGCTAGTTATTGACCCGACGCAGGTCAAAATTAGGTCCCCTCGCTGGCCTTAACAATCAATTATGCTCAGAGTGAAGAGTGTGGTATTTCCAGCATACACTTCGACTCTTGCACAAATTCTGAATCGGGAGCAAATGAAAGTTCACACTTGATTCAGAATTATTCACTTTACTATTGCCGCAAACCATGTTGTTTTACCACAAAAAAGCAGTAGGTAAAACATTTGTGAAATGTTTGCTAGTACACAGCATACATTTCAGGTTTAGAGACACAGAATGAATGAAAGTTAATGCAACGAACACCTTCCCCTCCCCCCACCTCCCATTTGGAGGTGCAAAACTCAGAAAAAGTGCACAAGCAAAACGCTGCACCTGACAGTATCACAAACTGCAGATATGCTATTACCACACCTGTATTTGAAAATAGGACCCCATGTGGAATCCAAATTATGCTTCACATTTGTAAGCATTTGTTGATTTCGACCCACAAAAAGGAGTGCAATATACGTGCTAGAAACCGAAGTCCTCCACAGCAGCAACGTGGCATCCAAATTTGCTGGGATGGGCTGTGCAAATGACAAAACACAACCTATAGCCAAATACACTCAAATTGGCTAGCTGTTCTATTAATCGTGTGTGCATTAGGTGTTTTATTTATTACTAGCAGCCCGTCCCGACGTTGTCCGGGAGCAATTAGGCTTTAGGGCCCCCGCCCAGCCCGACGTTGTCCGTGGGTCCCCCGGAGCCTTCCTCCATATATTGCAGTATTATACCTCTATGTTTACTTTGTACGCTTTTGTAACCTGCACACGTCACTTTTTCCTCCTGTAATGCACCGTTTGACTCACTTTTGTAATGCACCGTTTGCTTCCTCTTGTATTTTGTTGGCGCACAATTGTCATTTTTGCTTCATTTAATGTAATGTTTGCTTTTGTATTTTGACGCCGCTCTCTGCTCCTAAATAAATAAATAAATAACCTACCTCATCCGCCGCTCTCCGCTCCTCCCCGCCTGTCCGCGGCTCCTCACCGCCTGTCCGCCGCTCCTCAGCGCCAGTCCGCCGCTCCTCACCGCCTGTCCACCGCTCCTCACCACCTGTCCAACGCTCCTCACCGCCTGTCCAACGCTCCTCACCGCCTGTCTGCCGCTCCTCACCGCCTGTCCGCCGCTCCTCACCACCTGTCCGCCGCTCCTCACCGCCTGTCCAACGCTCCTCACCGCCTGTCCGCCACTCCTCACCGCTCCTCCCCGCCTGTGCGCCGCTCCTCCCCGCGCTCATGTCCACCGGTCCTCTTCGCGCTCCTGTACTCCGCTCCTCCCCGCGCTCCTAACGTCAGCACGCACGTCGCGGCCGGCGCTTCTTCCAAGGGACTACTTTTTTTTGGGGGTAAATTTTTGAAATTACATATATTTATTAAGTTTATATAGCCTATGTCCATCTGCACACCCTGACGATTACAACGATGTATCGGGTGTGTGGATTGGCGCTGTGGTTCCCGAGTTTACCCGCCTCAAAGGTTCAAAGTTCTTCCTTTATAATAGTAGTATAGATTATTGTTATGAATATTATTCTGCAATGTTTTACAATATTGGTGATGAAATTGTATTTCAATACATTTGGGAGGAGGCTAACTGCCGATGAGCGGTGCAGCTTTGCACCGTGCACAGAATCACGCCATAGTGCAAAGGCCCTGCACACTGCACGGTTTGTACTGGAAGCAAACCCTTCCAGTACACATTTCTATGTAAAACACCCGTAGAAGGGTCCGATGCACTGGAAGTGTGCGGTGCACCACAGCAAGCGTGCAGTGTGTGGGATTCGGAGGGGGTGAGAGGGTGGGGGGCTGGGGGGAGAAGCGGCATTGTTTCCACTAGGCGGTGATTCATCCCCATACACACCTCTTTGACGCCAAGCAGCACCAAGTAGATTTGCCTCTGTGAAAAGGCCACCTTTCCAAAGCAAAACACCTTTTGTGCGTAAAAGTGAATCCCTGTCGCCAATTTGCACTGCTATGCACCACTTCCATGGCGCTTGTACCGGCACAAAAGCATTAGTAAACCTGGCCGTACATAGCTATGTAGGGGACAAGTAGTTCTATAATATTGCTCATTATTAAAACCGCACATCTCTGCTGAGAAAGTCCAGAAGTGTTGATGCTTTGACGTAATTGTATTCTGGCACTGAGAAATGCAAACACACAAGGCTAAACCTTTTGTTTGACAAAGTGTAAATAATGTGTGAAAATGGTACAATAGTACAGTGTTCTAGAAGATGCAATGCCGCCAGAAATAACAGGAAAACTAGTTCATGGTTTTCACACTGCCTCCTCCTGGCCCACACACAGAACGACATACATAGCAAACATGCATGTGAGAACTAGAAATACATTAGACATGGCCTGGAATTTAGTGCCTAGCATCATAATCAGAAAAGAGAATACAGTATGTTAAAGCATAATATTTTTAACTAGTCCAATAAAAGGTATATAGAATACCGTGGACTCCCGCATCATGAATTAGCATGGCCGGCCGCCTGCCGCCCACGTACTGTGCTGCGCACACCACCACCACTAAGCTAGGTGGTGGGGTGCGTGCGTCACGGTGCGTGTGCAGTGACGGACTAGTTCCCTTCTTCCCTGCCTCTTACTGCCTGCGGCCCTGCGAGAGCACGAGAGTGCTGTGCGCAGCACTTTTCCCATTCATTCCCGCAACTGCGGGGCCGGCGCCGCGGCGGGGCCCCCTGAGCGTGAGGCTCTGGGCAGCTTCCCATACCGCCCATGTCTAGGACCGGCCCTGATCCAGCTTCTATCGTGTCCCCATATTGTCGAGCTGAGCGCGCTTCTGTATGGCCGCCGCGGACACAATGAAGACCCTCCATTAGCAATTGCTTCACTGGCCTCCTCTTCACAGGCATTCTTCTTCCCTCAGGCATATTTTAAGTCCTGATGATGATCCCCATATTCTAATGAAGGACCGAAATGTCGTCGACCAAAAAAGTATCATGTAATGACTATTCTAAATGTGATTCATTGAAGATATGAATAGCATGGGTACTTCAAAAATGTGGTGCTTAGTCATTATTTATATAACCACACTACAAATGTCTGAGCTTTTTGTATATATAAAATTGTTCAGTTTTTCCAAGCTGCAAATGGCTTTGTGTGCTGTTTTGAATATTTATTCAAACAATATAAGATCCGCTATAGAAAGTATTTGCTTTCTCTATGTACTAGTTAAAAGTTTTTTCTGGAAGGGACCACTTATTCCTTTATAATTATTTTCCTTATAAGTCACTGCCAGGAAAAATCTAGCTGTGAGGGACAGATTTGAAACAAAATTAACTCCACACCCTGAGAAAACATTCACAGAGTGAGAGTCATTTGTTTTTATCAAAAACCAACTCCAATACTGGGAGTTAGTGTTTGAAAAACAAAAACACTTTTGAAAAGCTTGATGGTCGGCTGTCGTGACTGATGGCACAGACCGTCAAGATATTCCTACACTAGAACAGGATCTGCCATGACAGCAGCTCCGGTAAATATAGGGTTGTCGGACAGCTCAAACTTTGGTGAGTCCTTCGGGGTAGCGAAGGTAATGTCCTTGTCATCCCAATGGAGTAAATTCCATCCACCAAACTGTAAATCAGCTCCTTTATGCCCAATAGAACCTGTCTTGGTGTTCACACATATATTGGCAGAGGCTTGTGCATTACAGAACTTAACCCCTTCCATGCTGAGAATGTAATGGTTACATCTTTGCCTACAGTTTTTTACAGCTCTGGAGCTGGGGAAGAGCTTCCCCAGCTGCCTGAAGCATTTTTTTCTGTGTAGTGACGAACGGCGTGCATTGCGTGCCAACGTCAGTACAGTGAAAGTGAAATGTGCCAATCAGCTCATTTCACTTTCACTGCCTACAGGCTTGCCGGGCTATCTCAGCCCGCCGAGCACGTAGACAGATGGGAGAGTCATCTTTTAAAGTATGTCCTTGGTTTGAATCAAGAACCTACCAGTACTGTCTTACACAGAAAAATGACTATCACATGAAAGGGCTGCTAACAAGGAAAACAAATCAAAGGGAAACTACAGCAAGAGACTGTGTAAGAAAGCCTTGGCTGCTTGAAGAAGAAAACAAGCATTTTCAATGCAATAGGTCTTGCAGTTGTGAGAGTTTGGGCTATTGGCATTGTAAATGGCAATGCCTTTTATTTACGTGTTGGTTTTTAAAACATAAATGAAAGGCATTGTCATTTACAATGCCAATAGCTTAAACTCTCGCAAATGCAAGACCTATTGCATTGCAAATGTTTTTTTTTTACTGGCATCTCTTGACATACATCAAATCACTATAGTTCAAATATTTTCATTCTAACTGTAACGAGTCATTGATGCATTTCTAAATTAATGGGACTTGGGCTACATGTGAAAGTATAAAGCCCTCCTCCAGTAGGTAGGGTCTGCTCTGCACTCACTCGGTGAGTACACTCACTGGTGTGAGTATATGTGCAGAGCTTCCTATAACAACCAGGCACTTCCGTGCCCACCCACCAAATGCCCTGTGTCACTGCACCCGCCCCGTGTGCCAACAACTCAGTGCACCTTCTGTTAGAAATGGGATTTCTGGTTGGATGAGGGTTGCGCCAAAGCCAAGCAGAAACCACCACTCTAGTTAGGGCAAGGAAGTTACACTCCAAAGATAACCCCTGCTCACCCCCTTAGCTGCTTGGCACGAGCAGTCAGGCTTATCCCGGAGGCGATGTGTAAAGCGTTTGCGCGTGCACCCAGCAACAACACCCAAGGCCCACCACAAAGGAAACTCCACACAAGGTTATATATGAAAATAGCCTTTGTATTATACCAAACACATGAGATAATAAACACACAATTTACACTGTGACACTGGCACGGGCAGAATTTACAGGGGATTATATACACAGGACAGGGCCACATGGACCGCTGTCAGGAAGAAGCACTTGGTAGAAAGAGCAGTTTGTAGAAATAGCACTTAGAACATAGAATAATTGTAGCACCAAATAGCAAATGTAGCACACAACCAGTAACCACTGGTAAAAGGTAAGTACACCCTACGCAATCCTAAACACCTTAGGCATATATCACGCAGGGAACCATGAACTCACTAGCATAACCTATACTAGGAAACACAACCTCCTAAGCATAAAAATACATTTAGGGGTATAAGCAAGAAGCATTGCATATTATGCTTAAATCACATCAAGGTCCAGGTTGCGCCACTGAGCCAAAACCTAAACGTAGCAGCTGCCCACTACTTGCTGGGCAGCTGAGGACAGAACAGGGCCTAAACACTGCAGCTGGCACTAAGTGCTGCGCAGCTGGGGAAGGCCAAAGTAGGGATGAAGGAGTGTGACTCACTCCTAGATACAAAGTACATGTCCCTAGAAAGAAAAGAACCTAAACAGTGCAGCTGCCCACTACTTGCTGGGCAGCTGTGAAGCAAACTGCGACAGGGGCCCTCACTGGCCCTTAGGACAGAACTTCGCCACAGGTTTGGAGCCCTTTCGGCTCTAAAAACACAGAGGGCCCTGGAGCAAAACTGCACCATTTGTTGGAGCCCTCTGGCTCTAGAAATACATTTTATGCTTTTTTTGGAGCCCTCCAGGCTCTACAGAAATATGTCCCCCCAAGGAGCGCACCGGCTCCGGAAATGGAGGAACTTCAGGGCCCTTCTGGGCCAGTCCAACAATGGTGGCACCCTCGCTTGAGCCCTCGGGCTCGGGAAACTGACGGGAGGGGGCGGGAGAGCCACCTAGGCTCTGTTAAACAAATAGGGCCTGTTTGGAGCCACACTGGGTTCGTAAAGAAAGTATGCCCCACTGTGGGAGTGGCCCACTGAGTACCCGGGGCCACTCTTGACTCGGTGCCCTCACTGGCACCCTTTTCTTTGCCTCCCCCCGGTGCCCTACTCACCGGCTCCGTCGGGGGAGGTCCTCTCTCTCGGGTGGCGGTAGCGCTTTGCGGGTCTCTCTCTCCTCATGGGAGCCCCGCCTTCACAATGCTCCTGCTTCGCCCGGTCTTCACCCGGTCCCCCATCTTGGGACCGGGACTTAGTGTGTGGAGCCTCCGTGGCAACTCTCCTCTTGTGGGCTCCTCCAATCAGGGCGCAGCGGCGAGCTGGACTTCCTGGAAGCGAGCTGAAGTCCCGCCCCGTTCCAGGCGCCCTGCCGCCTGACTTCCGGTTATCGGCCGAAACGGGCCGTGGTAGTCGGAATCAGTAAACGAGGGGTGGGCACCCTTGGTAAACAACCAAAAAGTAGAAGCGGGGCGGGCACCCACTAAGGCTCCCCGTAACGGGGTGACACCCGTAAATAATTAAATAAGTGGGGTGGGCACCTGCCGGGGCCACAAAAGGGCAGGAGCGCTCGCCCCCCCGGGAACACGACAGCACTCTGCCCTTAAACGCAAAATCAAGCACCTACCAGGTGCTGGGGCACAACAACTACAAAAGCCCCCAAAGAAGGATCCTCCTGAAGCAAAAAGGGATCCCAGCAACAAAGTCCATCAGGCATCCAGGGCATCCAGGGGCTGGGCAGGGCCCAGGGAGGCAAGCCTTCCCCTGGGCCCCAGCAACAGCACGCCCCTGGTAGATTCAAGTAGGAGAACAAGAACATTTTACATGAGGTCACAGCCTCTTTTTATACACCCATTTCCTTTGTCTGGTAGCACAGGGTTAGGGAAAAACCAGATGCAACTGGTTTTGGAGCACTTTGTTGTGCTCAGCCCCTTTCCCCTTTCAGAGGACAGGCTAGGGACATCAGTCGCACCACAGGGGGCGGAGCCAGCATTGTGTAGGGAAGGCCCAGCCCTATTCAGGTCCCAGGTGCACCCCTCCCTCACATCAACATGCAGATCTCTCCATTCACCACCGGGGCAGACCCATCCTGACTCCTGGAGCCTGGCACACCAGCCAGCTCCAGCCAATCACAAGCCAGACAGTCAATTCGCATTTATGACACAGACATGCCAGCTTCTAGAAGTGGTACTTCCACACTTGCCACAATAAATCCACACACATCATCGCGCAGCATTTAATCACACAAGTCCGCACATACCAAACTCGACCCTGCACTCCCGACACATCAGGAACTACCATGGACACACATATCCCCCATGCATTCCTATGGGAGGGCAGGCCAATCTCACACACGCACTCAGAGAGCGCACACACTTTACACTGCGCCACAGTGCTAAAGTGTGCAAAGACTAGAAATCACTATAATGATGTAACATTATAAGCAAAAAGTTCAGGGGTGAACCTTCCAGAAGGGCCACGTCCAACTCTGCCCCACATCAGTAGGTGCTCACCACAGCCCCTCCTGGACGCACAGTACAGGAGGGGGGTAGAGCCTATGGGGTCGGTGCACTTACCGCAGGAGGTTGACTCTGGATCCTTTTGCTTTTCTCCACCGGATTCCGCCAGGAGAGGCAGCTGGCCGGTCACAGACTCGTCGCCCCATCCCTTGGTTACACGGTAAGAATACAGTGAGGACGCCGCTTCCTTCAGGTGCTCTGCGAAGGCTCTGAAGAGGTCCCTGGTGCCCCACGGTGGTATCTCTGATCCCCAGTTGGATGCTGAAATATCACAACAGGGTCTTGTGCTCTGCTCTCGAGCTCTGCAAGTGGCATCAAGAGGAGGCGGAAGGCATCAGACGTGTCACTCTCCCCCACGATGTCTCCTCCCTGCCCCCTGGCATCTCCTCCCTGCCCCTTGGCATCTCCTACCTGCCCCCTATGTCTCCTCTCTGCCCCCGATGTCTCCTCCCTGCCCCCGATGTCTCCTCCCTGCCCCCCGATGTCTCCTGCCTGCCCCCAATGTCTCCTGCCTGCCCCCAATGTCTCCTGCCTGCCCCCCAGCATCTCCTGCCCCTGGCGTTACCTCTCTGTCCTGCGGTGTCTCCTCCCTGACTCGGGGTGCCCCCTCCCTGCCTGTTGGACACAGGGCTTGAACTCGGGGTCTCTCTCTGGTGGTCCACAAGCCCCTGGATCGCCCCATCCCAAGTCCTGAGGTCAGATTTCATTGCAATCAAGAGCGCTTCAAGTTGCCTCCAGAGACGCTTGGCTCCCGATCCGTCTCATTCTTCCCCGCGGACTCTGTTCCCCACTCTTCGTTGCTTTCACTGTAGGACCTCACCACGGAGGCTGCTTTGCCCAAGTGCCCTGCGAGGGTCACCAAGAGGCTGCAGGCCTTGAAGAGCGCCCAGTCCCCCGTCTTACACCGCACAGAGTCGAGGCGCAGCCGTGCGCGGCGCTCGCCAGCTGCAGGGCTTACTTCAGGATGCACCGGGAGGCCTCGGACGTGACAGCTTCAATGTCTGGACTCTGGATAGACTACTCTGCAGCTGTCAAGGCCTCTGTAACTCGGATCAAGAGGCGCCCGACGGTCTCAGACGGGTCTCCCTTCCCGGCCATTTCCACAGGGTCAGTTTTTTTGTAAAGTGATCCTTGTTTTTCGTCTGCCCTGCGAATAGGGGATTCTTGTATAAACAAGCGCTTGTGTAAACGTTTCTCTTTTTCTGCCTTCCCACTTGGACGGACTTGGCCGGACTTCCTTCTGGCGTAAAAGGTTTATTATCTTCTTTATGGGGCTATCTGTTTGGACCCATAAAGAAGATAACAAACCTTTTACGCCCGCAGGAAGTCAGGGAAGTCCGTCCAAGTGGGATGGCAGAAAGAGAGAAAACTGTACATCACCACAAGCTCTTTCCCAATGACCGGCCACCGTTTAGCATAAACAGTGACGCCGGCCAATGGGAAAGAGAGGCGGGGCTTAAAGCCCACTAGTGTAAGCTACTCAAGATCATAAAATCTCGCGAGCGAGACTGCGCATGTGAGCCCAGTCCACGTCACAAGACCTAAAAAAACGATTAAAAGAGGAAATCCTTATTTTTACAATGTTTCTGCTCCCTGAATGTTATCGGATTTCTTTGAAAGATTTGCCATGCTTTTGGGACTCTTTTGAAAAATTGATTGACCATGTATGGAGTTCGGACAATAGTATCAGATATAGCAGAAAACTGCTACATGGATTGCTGCTGTTGAGGGGTACCAGCCACATTCAAGCTGAAGCAAGATACATGAAAGAAAAGTCAGGGACAACTGCGGTGAAAAAAAAGTTTAAAAAATAGTTTTTTTTCAAGGAGAAATATCAGACATGAGACCAGTAGACCATGACACTGAAGGGGGCTACTGTGAGTGTGGATGTGTACTTTGTGACAGAGCAGAATGCTGTCACTCACAATGAAGTTAGCAAATGGCTGAAGTGGGTTGACCTATTCTCCCATGCTGTATGCTGTAGCGGGCGAAAGGAAAATATGAATAACACAACAACAGACAAATTGAGTGCTGAGAGACCCTGTAAGTATATTATTTTAGGAAAACCAAAAGGTCTTGACTAACTCCATAACTAAAACATGAAAAAGCTAGATCTCTCAGGCCATTCCTACGACTGGGGATCATCTGGAATAGTAGTGTGAAAAGGGGGCCCCACGGCTATGTACAATAGTTTCGAGGGCAGGGAAAATAACATTAATGTACAAAAAACCCTGGCAACGCAATACTTTCACATTAGTATCCTATCTAAATAAAATGCTCAAAATAACATACATCTAGTGTGAATACAAAAAATGTTTTTATTAATATTCAGCATTATAAAATGAATCTAAAACCATGTAATTACATCTAATAAAATTGTTACATTTCTGTGCATCAAACAATGATACAATGCATTTTCATCCTATGTTAATCACAGCATTCATTTCATAATTCATGTATATCACCCATCATATTTGGCAATGTACACAAAATATATATGCCTTATTTTTAATCTTTTTGTTGCTTTTATCTATGCGTGTTTCAGCAAAAAAATGTCTTCATCAGCTAAACCACATTCAATCGAAAATAATGGGTACCTGCAATTACATTACACATTCAGATGAGCCCATAAATATGCTTACATGCTTTAAAAAGAGATTTGTAATCGGTGGCCAAAAACCATCTGGTTTTCACTGCACGGACATGTAAATCTTTAACTCTCGTCCTACTATTTAAGTACCATGCAACCTGCCCTAGGAACTTTTAGGGCCTACCTTACAAGTGACCTCTATGTATTAAAAAGGAAGGTTTAGACCTCACAAAAGGTTTATTTTACCAGGTTAAAATGGCTCCACAGACTGCAGTGGTTTTGGAAGGCTACTTCAGTGAGTGCACAATGAGTGCTGCAGGCCCACTGGTAGCATATAATTTACAGTCCATATAAATTCCAGTCCATTTATACTACATTTAGTGCCATTTCTAGGGACTTACAAAAAAATTAAATGTGTTAAATGGTTGTAGGCCAATATTTCCATGTTTTAGGAAAAGAGCTCAGACACTTTAACACTGGTTAGCAGTGGTAAAGCATACAGAATCCTTAAGCCAACAAACGCGAGTGCAACAAAGCAAGGGAGTGAGGGCAAAACGTTCGGTGGGACGTGGTGTCAAAGATTTCAGGTCTCCCCAGAACTCTTTTATGTTCTATTTCATATCTTTGTGAATCGTCCTTGAAGCATCCAACTTCCCATTTGCAAAAGTGCAAAGAGAGAGCAGTTCTTTCTATTTATACTAACTGTGTATGGATAGTCCCTGAATATTCCCATTTATGACATACACTTTTAGATGTTATGTGGGCCAACTCACAAAGACTTCTAAGAGTGTGTAAAAGAGTACAACAGGCTTACTATTTTATGTGCCCAAAATGTCTTTGTGAATAGGCCCCATTTGTTATCCAGTGGATGCCACAACCTCTTTGCTTTACGAATTGAAGTGGATCAACGCTATATAGGACTGGAAACGCACAGCCCAAAGCACCATTGGAAAATGTCCCTGCGCCTGACCGCTTACCACCGGCTTGAGCACACTTTGTCACACCTAACTTATTAAACTATTAATATTCAGCCGGAGTACCGGCTGCTTTTAAATGCTAAAAAGCAAATTAAAATACATGTCCCTGCAACAGCGGAAATGGGGCCAACATAATGTTGATGAATAAATGTCGTTTTCCACCAATTATAGGGAGCAGGTTCGACCATAAAAACGGTGTTATTCTCGGGATGTGCTGGAGCCGGGGTTATTAAACTGTGATGAAATGACTAGAGAAACAGTAAAAGGCTGTTTGATTTTCGAATTATTATTGAAGAATGCCTCCTGCGCTCAACCTCTGCGCCTCCGACTTTGAATGCTCGCCGCCTCACGCTGCCTCTCATACATAATACATTCCGCCCATATGGCAGTTTGTGGCGCTGGGTCTCGCGGGAACAGCGACACGCAGATCTCTTTGTTGGCTAGCGAGGCGGGCGGGGACGAGCGGGGAGAAATCAAGAGCATTGAAGGAGCTGCAAGGAAATAATTACAAGAACAATTTTCAGGTAATGTATTCCAGGAGATAGAAGTCAAAAATTCAGCTTCGCTTGGGCTTGGCTTTTTTACGAAGCGCTAATATTCACACAAAAAAGGCCAACAGACAGTTCTGAACAGTAGACGAAAAAGATGCTTGCCAATCCCTGCTTGGAAGGTAATAGAGGGGTGCGAAATAACCTTTTCTCAGCCTATGCATCAGACTTAGCACAGCATGTGTGATTTTAATCAGCTCCCTCTAACCCCCACTGTCTTTAGGGGGTTCTACGTGAATGCCACGTGGAGCGGCTATATTTCGAGTGCTGGATTCCGTTCTGCTTTTCCTTGGTATTTTTCGGCGTTGTGTGTGTTTAAAAAAAAAAAAAAGATTTTACCATTGAAACTTCTCCCAATTTAAACTGTACAGTCTACACTTGTGTTTGAAGTTGATGCGCGTAGTTTAATGTGAGTTCCTGTACAGTTATCCTGGGCAAAGTAAGGTTTAGACTGAATAGAAGAATGGATTTGGGAATTACGGAATGTATTTTACCCACCTGTGCATAGTTTCAAGATGCGTTTACTTATACCTCCCGAGACGCGCTTACTTCTGTATCCAGTTATTTAAAAAAGAAATAGAACTTAATTTACTCCTTAGTAAAATATCACCGGAGAATAACAATTTCATGTGGGTACAATAGTTACTTTTTTGGCGCTTTTAAAAAAACTCAATGAACTCTTAGGGATAACCGAATACATGCGTGTGTGTAGCAATGTCAAATAGCACTAGTTTACCTACTGTAAGAGGTGGGATGGCATCTCCAAGGTGCAGTAAACACACACGCAATTGATAAAAAGAGACACTGGTTAAATTTCCATAGAACACATGATAACATAGCAGAGTAGAATACATATTCAGGGAAAGATAAAGTGGTATTGCTTTTCCTTCTCAAACACCACACAAAGAATAGAAATCAAGAAGCACAGATAACCGTCCACCCACTCATGTCAGTTTTCAGGATTCGTAATACATTTACATAGCAAGGAATTCCCATGGATAGGAAAATGGGCGCTATCCACCTCTGGAAATAGACATAGCTGAGCAGAAAAATAACATATGAGTCTCAGACTCCGGCTCGTTCAGGCAATCGGAGCAGATGTGATTCAGTTCTGTAGGACCATTTGCTGCCATTGTCACACAAAGTACTACACAGTGGTAAAGTGACAAAGCGACATTTTAAGTACAATCGCTTCACAGCTGGAAGGGCGATAGTGTATAGAAAAAATTCAAACTGTGGGGTGCACTTAAGATCAAGGACCTTCACAGCTAGAGAGTCCTAATTCTGGTCATTATATTGTGCTGTTATCACAATCCCCGTTGTTGTTTTATTGCAATTTCTCTCACAGATTTTGGTAAAGATGGACATTTTTCCCATAGTTTACTTATCCCTATCCCTTACGCGACCTTGATTTTACATAAACTGACCATTTAATCTTTCCCTTTTTTTCTAAAGCAAGCTCTCCAATAGATCTTTTCTGTTGGGCTTTAGCTTCTCAGTAATCCATAACCTGTCCAATAGATAAGTGGTCTTAGGTGTGCTACCAATTCAGCTCCTCTGATACCCATATCAAGAAGTAGTGCAATAATTAGTGTGCACTGTTGCACTTGACTAAGGTCCGAAGAATTTGTTTTTACTCTGCTCAGGGCAGTAAAATTGTTCTTCTTACTCAAGAGCTCTGCTCCGTAAGAAGATGCTCCAATTGCCTTGCCTTGGTATTCCTTTAGGGCAGGCAATGTGAGTCTAGAGGAGGTGGGCCTGGAAAGCTTAAGGACCACTGTTGCATTGTACTGAAGGGACAACTGGGATTTGGTCATTTGTTTGCCCCACAAAAAAAAAAAACAAACTAGTTGAAACACCCACCCCTCTCACCCAGTTTTGTAACCCGCTTGGATGTCTCATATGGATTGAAAAATGTATTTGGATGGGTTGATTTCTAATCCAATGTTATCACAAAAATCAGAAGAGCGATCCAACAGAGCCTGTAGATCCATTGGTGTGTGACAGATCAATAGGGTGTTGCTGGTTTACAGAAGGGCACTTATGTCCCCTTGCCAATTTTGGCAAGTTATTACTAAATGATTTTAGAAATTCAAGTGCACCATTGATATATAAACAAAACAATGTTGATGCCAACACACACCCCTTCATGTTACCCCTATTAACAATAATGTGGTCGATCACCACCCCATCCATTCCCCATCTTACTTGAGCATAGTTCCCTCTGTGCAACCTAGTCAGGATAGTTATTAGTGGCTCTGGCATCTCCAGATGCTTTAGTACTTGCCACTGTTTATTCCTGGTTATCAGATCAAAGGCTGCCCTAAGATCTATAAATGCAACATAAATATGCCTCTTGTGGAGGACCACCGTTTTCCAGGGGAATTGGGCCAAATGAAATATCTGGCCCACCGTACTTACTTTTTCTTTAAAGTTTACTTGCAAATGTGACAGTGTCTGTGTCTCCAACATCCAATCATGCATTTTGGCTAGAATCTGCATACAAAAAGCTTTGCAAATTATCTATAGGGCTAATAGGCAAATCATTTGAAGGATCCTGTTTTCTGCGTTTTTTGTAGATAGGTACAATCACAAAACCTTACTTTTTGGTTGGAATCAATGAACTCATAGCAATTGCATTCAAAAGAATGTTGATGTAGGATGTCCGGCTATGAAAGAAAGCCCCCGGGGAATTTCTCAGAGCCAGACTTTTTGGCTTTTTAGGTCTTGCAGTCCTAGCGTGGCAGCGTGCATGCGCTGCTCGCTCTGCGGGGCATATTGTAGTAGGGTATGTTTTAGAAGTGGGGTGTAATCCCCACCCCTATTTTTCATTGGCTGGCGTCTTCGTCTATGGTAAACGCTGGCCTCAGATTAAAAATGAGGCTTCTTAGTCCCTCCTTATTACCGCCCTATCTCCTTTTGCGACGGCCCATCAGGAATGGATGTTTTAATTGCGGCATTAGACTGTCTCCTTCAATTAGTCCCCCTCCATCCCTTTGTTCAACTCCGAGACCTGTCTTCACCAGGCTCCGGATTGGGTCTCGGGCCCCGCCCCCAGCAGTGTCAACACTGCACAGATACTGCACGGAGTCTCCAGGGGGAGGATCTCTAGGCGCTGGGTGCAGCTCACGGAGACGATAAGGGCGGAGGGTTGAAGGCAGGCGTCGGTGTGTGGGAATCTGCGAGGATGCATCGGCCGTGGCACTCGGACTGGAGGTGGGATGGAGTGGGGTGCACGACACCCCGGCATCCAAGACCAAAGTCAAAGCCAATTCCACATGTAGCGCCAACATTTACAGCACAAAGATCTCAGGGGAAAAACGGAGCGCTGAGAAGCGAGGGCGCAAGGCGCCCAAATAGTGTATGTCTTTGAATTGTAGAAGGTGTACGTTTCCGGGCCCAAAAAATAGTAAAGCACAGCGTGACTGCAAGGTGTGTAATATAACACTGAGAGTATCTGTTAGAAATGGGGGTCTCTGATTGGCAATGGCTGGCGCCAATGTCCAAATAGGGACCCTTCTTCCTAAGTCAGGGCAAGTGGGCTACCCACTTTGACAACCCCCGCTCAACCCTCTGTTAATGTAGCATGAGTAGTTAGGCCTATCTCAGAGGCAGTGTGTGAAGCATTTATGAAAATGTACAATAAGGCAGTAAGAACACCACTAACGGACACAACTAAAGTAGGTATAGAAAAATAGTATCTTTATCTAACGTTTAACTCAAGACTCTCAAAGCGTTTTAACAAACTACAAGGTACGTAAATCAGTAGGGACTTACAATAACTTATTCACCAGAATGTGGCACTGACTGAGTTCAAGGCCGGGGCCTACGCGACCCGTTGGGCACCAGATACCTGCTGTTGGAGGGGGACTCAGCACGCAGCTTCTCGAAGAAGCGGTGATGGTGACAGGCGAACTCCCAGAGACCACAAATCTTGGCTGCAGTGGCCCGCAGCGCGCACCAACAATGATTCGGGCACTCGGGGACAGGCTTGCTCTCAGCGGTAGCAGCACACGACTGCGGTGGCACGGGCTGGTGATGGCGATGACTCTCATCGTCCAGCTCTGTGGTGGCCTCACAGCAGCAGCAGCAGCTCTCTCTTAGCTTCGGCGGCCCACGAGACGATAGTGACAATCCTCAACAATGGTGAACAGGATGCGGGCACACAGCGGCGGCAGCTCTCCCTTAGATGCGACGGCCCACAGGACAAATTGCGATGATACAAAGTTGGAAAAGGTGCGGGCACTCAGCGGCAGCAGCTCTCTCTTAACTGCGGCAGCCCACAGGACAAATCACGATGATGCAACGTTGGCAAAGGTGCGGGCACTCAGCGGCAGCGGTTCTCTCTTAGCTGCAGCGGCCCACAGGACAAATCACGATGATGCAAAGTTGGCAAAGGTGGAGCACTCAGCGGCAGCAGCTCTCTCTTAGCTGCAGCGGCCCACAGGACAAATAACGGTGATGCAAAGTTGGCCAAGGTGTGGGCACTCAGCGGCAGCAGCTCTCTCTTAGCTGCCACAGCCCACAGGACAAATCACGATGATGCAAAGGTGCAGGCATGCAGCGGCAGCAGCTCTCTCTTAGCTGCAGCGGCCCACAGGACAAATGATGATCTCGGCCAGGCTGGCACAACGGTGGACACTCAGCGGCTACAGCTCTCTCTTAGCTGCGGGTGCTCACACAGGTTGAGCGAAGGTTCAAATTAAGGCGGGCTCTCAGCAGCGGTAACTCTCTCTTAGCTGCAGCGGCCCGCACAGATTCAGTGAAGGTTTGAAGGTTCAGATTAAGGTGGGCTCTCAGCGGCGGCAACTCTTTCTTAGCTGCAGCGGCCCACACACAGAATTAACAAGGGTTACCAGTCCGCGCTCCTCACAGTAGAACTAGAGGCTCCGGATTATTCAACGGGGCATCACCTGCAAGTAGAATTCCTCACACAGGGATTCCGACGGCTGGCGGGGTGAAGTCTAATGTCCCTGAGACTTAAGCAGGAGGCGCTCTTGATTCAGGCCCTCGGGTGGTCTCTTCTGCAAGCTTGGTAAAAGTTTCAAAGTCCTTTCCACTGTTCACTCAGACAGAGTTTCATCTTGGAATCCAGAAGGATCACACTTGCACAAGGTTCCAGCGCAGCGTTTTGTACCTAAAAAGTCTTTGTTCTCTAAAGTCACAAATTACTGGTTTTGCGTTGTGATCCAGTCCGCGGCTTGCAGCCTGCCGGCTCACCGACGACGACGAGAGCAGGCGAGAGCAGGAGAGAGATGAGAAGGACACCGCGGCTCCACTGCATCGCCGCGGCTCCACTACATCACGGGGGCACTGCCGCCCCCAGCTGATCCCTACCGTGGGGGGGTGATACTTGACTCCGGTTGCCACCTCGGTCACGCTCGGCCGATACCACCTTGGTACCACTTTGGTTCCGCCTGGTCCCATTCAGCATGTCGGGACAGGGCAGAAGCGGGAGCAACGTACGGTAGCGCAGGGTGTGGTGAGGGTGATCCATAATTGCAGAACCACCCTCCCGCTTACAGCTTGACATTTTGAGGGCGCACAGAGGACCTCTCATTTTTGCTGGGCTGCTTGGGGCAGATGCCCACGCTCCTGCTACTGTTACTGCTGACTACTACTGACTCCAGCCCCAGCCACTGGGTATCGATTGCTTGTGCCCTCAGAGCGCTCCAGTCCAGGTTTTGTGCTGGGGTGTTGGTGAACACTGAGCCTAAAATCCACGCGGGACACAGCAGAGTGGAGGTGAGGAACCGCCCCCCAGGAACTATAAACCTACAGCCAAGGTACCAGGAAGTTGAGTGGGTTGGAATCCGGGGGTTTCTTTGGCACTAGTAGCAAGTGGGAAAGTGGAATAGTGGGAAAAGTGGAAAAAGCGGGAGAGCATGGTTGACGTCAGAGTCAGCCTGAAGTGTGTGCCCAGGTGCTGCTCCTGCTGAGGCGGTCCAACTAGGTTGAGAGTAGCCAGAAGCACCCAGTGTGCCCTGCTCTCTCGCCCCGTCCTTGCCTCGGCGCGGTATCACCGTGCATTATCACACTGCACTATCCTCTCATCGCCCACTGTTTGCTTGTTGCCGAACTAGCCACAATAACCGACTTAACCATAGCTCTTAGCCGGGTGACCAATAATCCACCTCCCACGACCCTCCAAGACTCCCACCGACTTTTTCCAACCGATTGGGATAAAGCGAGTGGCTTACTGACTGTGAGGGTGGACCTGAAGGAGTTGCTCAAACACCGAAGCACAAGTGTCATATTGCCAAATCATCAAACAAAACATAACAAGTCACGAAGTAAATCCCCCCAAAAAACAGACAGTTCATAGCTGTGGAAGAGGAGGGGGCGCTCGTGACAATAGGGCTTGCGCTGGTTCTGGCCTTTTGGCGACAACATAGAGGGAGAAATGAGATCAGAAAGAGTCAGACAGACTCCAACCCAGAAGGCCAAGAGTGGGAACAGTGAATCTACCGCCTCTAGGCAGTGAAAGCGGTTGTAGCTAAGGAACATATCTGGTATAAACAGGGGGTCCGGTCTGTTCCAGTTCCCCTTATACACTCCCCTCCTTTCTACGCTTGTCCACTAATTATACCTCCCCATTGCTGCCCCTTCATTAGGGGGCGGGTAAAAAAAGGTTAGTGGGAGAGTCTGAATAGTTTCATCTGGCCTTTGATTAGGCTAGACATATATATGGGAGACGGTTCCAAGGTCTCTAAAGGTGACCAATATACAGTCGCCTTTTATTCTTCTTGCCGTTCTACCAATCTAGGATGTTCTCCTTACCATTACAATCTCGCCAATGAGATGGGGGGGCAGAGGTCTATTCAGACTAAGCCAATTAACGACCTTATTTTTAAGTGAAGCAAAAGATTCCTGCACATGCTCCCTCAGGGTAGGCACGCCAGCTAAGATGACCACTAAGGGGCTTGCTTCAGGTGGGAGCTCCGGTGTTAAAAGTCTCCCTCTCTTGTTATACCCTGCTTCCCCCTTCTCTTTGGGCAGGGAATCGGGTTTCTCGGACATAATCTGGGCTGCCGCTAATGGCCCGCTAGGTGATTTACTTGCGGGTTTGTTAATAGGGTCGGGTTTATTACCACCCTGGCATGACTGAAGGGCAACATTTGGGGTAACTACTTTTTTACTTGCAGGTTTATTAGTGGTTACCTGGACATCACCACAGAGTACCTGTGGCTGACTAACAGTCGCAGATGTTTTAGGTTTCTTGACAGGCTCCCTAACAGAGACTAGCTTATCCAGTCTGCTACCATTTCCTTTTACTAGTTTTTCTAGCTGATCTAGTTTAGTGGTGATCAGTCTTGTCCGTTCCACAAGGGGCAATATGAGAGACTTCATTAGAACTTCTATTTTCCCTAAAAGCTCATTGTTTATGCTAGATTCAGGGGCTGAGTGGATGTCACCGATCAATGCACTATGTGGTCGGGGGCTCCCTGTTGGATGAATTAGTTTAGATATTGTGGCCAAACTCCCCTTCTGGGCACCATCTCCTCTTTTCCGCTTATTATTATTAGTATTATTATTTTTCTTCAGACTGGGCTTGCTTTTCCCTCTCATGACCGGTCTTGGTGTTTTTTCCGGAGTACTGGATGGTGTAGAGGGGGTAGATGATAGGGGAGAGTTTATGGAAATACCTAGCAGGGATAAAGACTCATGAGTTTCACCAAGAACTGTACTGGTTCTGGTGCAATGTAAGCTAGCCTCTACAACGTCTGATTCTAGCAGCAAGGAGTCTGACGTAGGGCGTTGGGCGGCAGTTAGATCCGGTAATCCAAGATCAGGTGAGACAGCTACCCCAATGTGACCCAGCGATGAGCGCTTCCCAGTCAATAAATCTAATGACAGTCTTTTTTCTGTCAAGGCTATTTCCTTTTCCAGAATAACAGTAGCCCGTTTGAGGAATTGATCCATAGTCCCTGTAACTGCCCCACCAGCAGTAGTAAGGTTTACCTTCCTCCCCTTCCCTGAGCGAAGAACCATGTTGCTTTGTGTAAACAGAATACAATAAAACAAACCTAGGAATACAAAACACTATTTGTCCACAGAGAAATTAAAGGGACAAGGCCTGGCCCAGCCTCATACGGCCCCGGACGGCCTTAGACGGCCCGCCCTTTGCCCGGGCTTCGCCCGGCGCACACCCAAGCGCGTCCCACGTAGCGGTTGAGTGAGCTCAAATTTAACCTTACAGGCAGGGGGCGTGGACGCCGGGGGAAGAGGCACCAGCTGTGGAGAGAGCAGCCTGCTGGTCCTCGCAGTCCCCCGGTGATTTCCTCCGTCAGCAAAAGCCAGAAGCCCCTCAAGCAGCACCCGTGGAGCGGGGGTTGCAAAAAGCCAAAGTGGGATCAGAGAACGCACCCTCCAAACACCTCCAAGTTCAGGTCAGTCACGGCAGGGCACAGAAAACGTTCGCCTCTATGAGCGGCTCCCGCAGAGCGGGGGCGGCGAAAAGTTGATGTAGAGGCCAGGCAGGGGCGTGGACGCCGGGGGAAGAGGCACCAGCTGTGGAGAGAGCAGCCTGCTGGTCCTCGCAGTCCCCCGGTGATTTCCTCCATCAGCAAAAGCCAGAAGCCCCTCAAGCAGCACCCGTGGAGCGGGGGCTGCAAAAAGCCTAAGTGGGATCAGAGAACGCACCCTCCAAACACCTCCAAGTTCAGGTCAGTCACAGCAGGGCACAGAAAACGTTTGCCTCTATGAGCGGCACACCAACACTTTTAGAACAGATAATATTAATTAATAAATCAACATTGGAAGTGAGAGTTAATCAAGATGATCCAACCGAATTCAACTCAGAAAAAATACAAGCCCACTTAAGCCCGGCACTTCACAAAGTTGACGAAGACTTTCAGTCAACCGAAAGTACTGAAGCAATTAATCAGGATAAAAAATAATAATAAAGAACTAAAGCCGTCACGGAAACAAAAAACGCGTGACAGGAAAGCTAGTAATAAAACGTCTTTCCTAACGACGCAGCTCACTACCAAGGTATACCCAATCTTCTGCCCAGACAGGATGAGTTCTATAGTAACAGACTCAGCTAGCTTTACAGATGAACATCCGCCAGGTAGCAAAAAGCCAGAAAAGGCAGATACTGAAATATCAGCAGAAGTCAAGCAGTTATCAGGAAGAGGAGGAGACATAAAAGCGGGTCCATGCATAAATCTTGGGGACTCGCAGAATACGAGGAAAAGAAAAGGAGCCAACAAAAATGGACCCAAGAAAAAATGTATTCAAGCCGGGAAAAAAACGATAATGAGCAAATGACCGAGGTAAAGGATACCATAGAACCACAGGTCAAAAGTAGTCAAAGCGCGGATCCCAATAAGGAAAAGGTGACTAGCCACAAACAGCTAGGACCAACTGCAAGTAATCCAACAGATCACAATGCCCTTGAACAAAAAACTCTGGAGATTAAGCTGGTGAACAACCAAAGAGGGGACAAAAAATGCTGTTGCACAGAATCACGGGAGGACGAATGGCGAGAGCCAAATATGGAATACAGAAAACAAGTTAACCCAAGACAGTCTAAACAATACAACCTAATGTCGAAAGAATTGACAATGGTTAACCCTGAGGCCTACTCGTTTGGTTTGAGGGAAGTTAACCCAATGGTGAAAATTCAAAATACACCCCAATTGAAACAAATAAGTGAGTTCACCCGAGGGTGTAAAGATCTGGATCTAGTATCTAACTAAAACGCAGGAAGCCTTCAGGAGAACACTGTCTCGGTAGACAAACTGGTTTTAAACACTCCGTTGGGAAACAAGACCGAATTTCTAAACCTAAAAGTTGAAATAAAAGATGATAAAAAACAAATCACAGTTGACAATAAGAATGAACATCCTAGGTTACAGACCGATTATTTTAACCTGTTACCGAAACAGCAATTACTGTTAACACCAGAATATGACTCAAAAGGGCCACACGACATACTGAATAGGGGGAATATTTTGAAATGATCAGCTAATATTCCAGCCTTAAAACATCTGACCTCGTCGAACTTATTGGTAGTAGAATTTATAGCAGAGAGAAGTCAAAAAAATAAGGAACAGACGCTGACAACATGGCACACTGAAGACGACGTCCAGCACTTAAAGAATGCTAAGGCGCAATTTGAAGCTTGGGGAATAGAACTGCCTAGACCAACGATACCACGTTATCCTGGCCTGTTAACCATTAACTCCAACTACACCAAGAGCCATGGCCAAAGTCAAAGATAAATCAAGCCGAATAAACATACAAGTCTCAAAAGAGGAAAAGGCAGCAATCTCCCGATTGCACTGAATAGAGATATACAGAACGATCGGGGAACAGGAAAGGACGTGATCCAGGACAACTGGCAATGGCTGCCAGGAGCGCTAGATTCAAATTTAGGTCATTGACCATTGTATAGGACATCAGCCGTATAAGACCCAAGAAGTATACAAATGCTATCATGGAATATAGCAGGGGCAAAAAAATGGTTAGAAAATGGGTGTCAACTAACTAATTGGGACAAATATGACATCGTAGCACTGCAGGAGACTTGGGCACTGGAAGATCTCCCCCTGGCAAATTATATACATTATACAGCCCCAGCAATTAAAAACAAAATACACGGATGGCCGAAAAGGGGACTGGCAGTCTATATTTCTACAGAACTAAAAATCAATTCCGAACAGTTGGTTTCAGCAGGACCTAATATCCAAATTATCAAACTAATGTTTGGGTCAGTGAATAGAACAAAAACCGTCCTGCTGATTAATTTATATGCACATCCCCTATTAAGGAAAAAATCAGCCCACAATGCTCAGTTGATCGCAACTATTTCAGATAAAAGGAGTACCTATCCCCTATGGGATTTAATACTCACTGGGGACTTTAATTCCAACTTAATTTACACCCCGGATGAAGACGATATGATAGTATCTGACATTATATACTGGAATGTCCCACAGCAATATCAGCCATTGAGACCTATAGTGGACCACTTAGGTCAAGGACTTGTAAATGCTCTAGAGTTTCTTGGGTTGAGAGTACTAAATGGTAGAACAATAGATGACTTCCCACTGAGTCACACATTTCATGGTGGAAACACTAGATCAAGACTGGATTATACAGCAATTTCAGTATCATTGATGCCATTCCTTTCATTTTTCAATAGAGTACACAACCAGGAGAGACCACTCGAATCAGCATTTACACTTTAGGCTAAATATCAGCAAGCATCAGGCAAACACAATAATTGAAGGAAACATACAGACAATTGACCTAAAACGTCTAAAATGGTCAAACGATACAATTGATACATTACAGTCCAAGGTAAGGTAAAAACAAGGATAATGGCTAGTAAAGTGAAGGTCCAGAGTAAAATTGAAGCATGGGTAAAATTTACGGCGGACCTTACATCATTAATGCCGACAACCCCAGACAAAAATCCATGGTAAAAAAAAAGCACCGAATAACAACACAACGACTGGGCCGCGAGCTCTGAAATGCAAATTCAAAAAAGCTATTAGGAACTTAAAAAGAACAGCACCCGACCAAGTAGCCTGGGACATGGCACGGCAGCTAAGGAAAAATTATAAAAAAGAGCTATGGGAGGAAAAACGAATGCGCAATGATACATTTTGGGCTGAACTGCTTTGTTGTGCCAAGAAAATGAATTCAAACAAGTTCTGGGAAATCATAAATAAATTACATAGGCCAGTGATAGCCCTATCATCAAATATTCAAGAACACGTGTGGGCTGAATTTCTAACCTCAAAGTTCATAGACCCCGTTACGTCAGAAGGAAATATGCTGGCCCAGGCCGAGGGAAAAGATACATCCAAAGGGGTCTCTGACCCAAATAGCTCAGGAAAAGTCACAACACCTCACATTAGAGGAAAAAAAGACCCAGGGTCTATGCCAATTGAGGAAAAGGGGAAGCCGCAGGGGAAATATGGCAATCATTCCCCGTCAACAGCGACAAGCCATTCATCTATGTCAAGTGAAGGAGTGATACGCATAATTAAGAAAGGTAGAAGTGATGGCGCTCCTGGCCTTAATGGTATCCCTCAAGCAATTTTTAAGCACGATAAATCGTTCTGGGGCAATCATCTTTTTGATTCATATAAAGATATAGAGCTCTTAAATCAAGTTCCATCGAATTGGCAAGGCTTGATATTGACACCTATATCCAAAGGAGGAGAGAGAACTAATCCATCAAATTATAGGTTAATAGCCCTCCTGGACGTCGAGGCCAAATATTATGCCACACTAGTTCTAGAAGACCTGAAGGATTGGTCCGATAACCTCAATCTTATCCCGGTCAACCAGACAGGATTCAGGCAAGGAATAGGGACGATAACGAACATCCTAGCTCTATCTCTAATAGCTAATAAGTGTAAGCAGAGGAAACAACATCTTTACCTCTGCTTTATGGAGTTAAAGGCAGCCTTTGATAGTGTTGATTGTCGCCTCCTGTGGAAAAATTTGCAAGCATGGGACAAACCTGAAAGGCTACTAAAAGGTATACTGCTATTCTACTCCAACACATGGTTGAGAATTAAGATAGGTGATGGGTCCAGACTATCAAGGAAGCTGATAACGACCAGAGGCCTCAAGCAAGGGTGTGTTCTAGCCCCTCATCTTTTTAACCTGTTCATGTCCGACCTGTCACAGAGGCTAGACTGTACTAATTCCCACCCCCCTAAATTAGGTAAATTGGTACTTACTCACCTCTCAAATGCCGATGATGTGGTATTAATGAGTCAAACAAAGATCGGTCTCCAAAGACTTTTAAATGAAATGTCAGATTACATCTCATCAAACAAACTTGAAATAAACACAACAAAGACAAAAACTGTGGTGATTGGCAGTCAGCGGAGACGTAAGCAGAGAATCTGGCTCAAATGCATCCAACTGGAGGAAGGTAAAAACTATAAGTACCTGGGATTCTATATTGACAACTCTCAAAACCATACAGAACAAAAAAAATACCTGACGCTGAGAACTTGTGCCCTCAGATTCGCCTTCAGTCAACTGGCAAAAAAGTTGAAGGGCCCATCGTATAAACCACTGCTCGCAGTAATGATGGCAAAAATCCTTCCCACAATAACATACGCCAGGGCAGCTTTTCATGGAGAAGACGGAGAGGTCCTAAATCAACTTACAGGATCCATTTATAAAAAAGTATTTCAGATACAAAGGTTGGCTTCGCCGGCTCAGGTCCGTCTCGAATTTGGCTTAATAAACGAAGACATAGGGAGAATGTACGCTACAATAAAAACATGGTATCGGCTGAAACAAAAAGCAGCCACATCACAAATTATTGAAGCCGTATGGTCCGAAGTAGACGAGGACAGAAACTCACCTTTTAACCAATACTTAAGTAAATCTCTTTCAGTAACATGTAAAAATGACTTATGGAATAAAAACCTTCCGTATCAGTCTTTTAAACAAGTAATAAATAAAGCAGCTAAAACTCATTCAGCAGTAATTGATAAAAAAATCTTTTGGTTAAGGTCGCACGCTTGGATGGTTATAAACAACTATAAGTCTCTTACGCCGGCATCATACTTGAATCTGACATTTTCATTTGACGTAAAAATCAACTAATGGCATTACGTTTTGGAAAATTACCATCTTTGGCGGATCAGCCAACCTGGGTGCATGCAGGTCCTAAGTCATGCCAGTTGTGTGATTATTACAAAGAAAACTTCATCCATGTAATTTGTATATGTAATAAACTTTACAACGAGCGAGCCATTCTCCTCAAACAAAGCTTTAATGTGAGAGGCATTAGGTCATGCAGAGCAGCCATAACTACGTGCCTAAATCTATTGGATCCTCAACTGAATGGTAGACTGATCAAATTCCATAAAGTCTTTTTAAAGCTTTGTTAAAAGGGTCTGAAATCGGGCAAAGAAAAATGGACAAACTTTTGGCTACTGAATTTTAATATTTCATGTATGGCAAGCAGCAATGAAATGATGAAATGAATATAGTGTGTACTCCGATTTTAATCTGTTTTGTATATACATAAGGTTTTTTATATATTGTTAAGGTTTTAATTAACTAAACAATAAACATTTACTTACTTACTTACTTACGTACTTACTGCATCTAGCCAGAACCAGTTTGGTGGGGTCAGGGAGCACTTGATTTACAAGGCGACATCTTGCCCTTTCAGAATGAGGGTGTCTGCTATCAGACGCCCAGGGGGAGGTGGAGCTATCATTTGCCTTGCCAGGCACGGCACGGCTCAGAGCAAAGAATCACCCCACCCCATGTGCTGAATGGTGATCTCGCACTCCAGCTAGGTCTGACCCCGCTGGCCCTGCTGCTCCAAAACCAGACGGCCAATATGCATACTAGCAAAGCCTACAGGAAAGCTTAGGGAAGAAAATACTGCGCTTCCAGAAGAGACATTTTCGAGCATGGGATATATAAAGGGTCCTTACTAAAAGGTGTATCTCAATGTCCGGAGCATAAACTTATCAAACTCGAATTTCCTATCAGGTTCCTAGGGTCAGATAGGATTATGGAAGGTAATCCTCAGCCTGCCCATTGTGGCCTATGAGAACGGATAACTTCACAATAGAAAACATTGAAATGGAGGGTAACTCGCTATTAGAACATGCTACACAAACCTAGGCATTATGGTTATCCCAATATATACAGTCATCTTTACACAGGGATCATTCGCACTGTGGCACTGAATAGCAGTGGCACCGAGCCCAGAGTATTTAAATCCAGCCAACATAAAAGATAGGAAGTGAACAGAGGACGGGAGACCCATGCCAATGATGCCAGGTCTAACAGTATTTCACTTAGAATAAAACATTATTAACTGCAAAAATAAACAATAGATCGTGCATCCATAACCTTATGGCTAGAGCTGCCGACTTTGGAGTTGGGGAACCAGGTTTGAGCCTCGGAGCATTTGCAATGCAATAGGTCTCACATTTACGTGAGTTTGAGCTATTGGCAATATAAATGACAATGCCTTTTATTTATGTTTTGGTTTTTAAAATATAAATAAAATGCATTGTCATTTACAATGCCAATAGCTTAAACTTGCGTGAATGCGAGAGCCAGTGCATTGCAGCTCTCAGCACTGCGGGCCGTCGATCACCAGGTCACTGCAGGTGTCAGCTAACTGCCTCCCATCGCCTGTAGAAAGTGATTTACAGGCTGTTTGAGCCAATTATCGTCTGCGTCTTACAACAGGACGGCTCCTCATGGCACCTCCGAAGTACAACTCGACCGGGCGGCGGCTTATAGGTGTCCTCCAGGTGGCTGATCTGCTGAACAGGCGGTGTTGTCCTGCAGCTAAATCCACATGGGGGGCCCTGTCCACCCGAGAGCCCCGGCCTGTCAATGCAGCTGCTGAGCCCTATCACAACACGGCTTACACTGGATTTGTTTATTACAGGCGAGGTTAAGTTATGTCAAGGGATAGGGAAAGCAGACACCACTGGTTCGGGTGGGCAAAGTAGGGTATGTTCTAGAGACGCCTTTTCTAGAGTTAAGTGTCAGCCCCAATGTCTCGCTTCGTAACTTGTAATAACTTAAAAACCGGATGTATTTGTACACCATGTGCCAGTGAATTTGATGCGTGTTATCCACAGGCAATTCTCTTCGGCAATCCCGCTTATCAGAAAGTTTTTCACGAAGCTTGGCTTATTCCTAAGATTAACCTAAGTGCTCTGATTACGGGTGACTATACCTCCAATGTACCTTCTTTAAATCTGAGGCAGCCTGGCTGGAATTCGAACACGCTAGTGACTACTGCATGGCTAAGCAGTAAGTGTTTAACTCTGTCAGTCTTAGCGCCTTGATACTGTTCTACTTATGGACATTATAACTCCAATAAGTATTTGATGAGCTATGTTCCCTCTAACATGGAGACAGCAGTGTTACACAGGGCGGGGTGTCTCTATATTCTAATTTCCTAAAATTATACTTTAGAAAAATAAAATTGGTAAACACCATCACAAACGCTATATGCGTTTTTAATTCTAGTAATGGTACGCTTTTTTATACCAATTACGCAATATAAGAATGTCACTCCTGTATGCTTTCCTCATTTCCTTGCAGATAAAGATGCTATTATAATAGAAGATCATAGGTGCTACAATTCTTCAGAATAGCTTTTGATTTTTATTTCAGAAGGAACACTTTTGCTTTGTGCGGACAATGGTCACCAAAGCACAGCGAAAGAGCAAAGAGAGTTGGAGACTACCTTGTGGCCACGAGCAGAGGGTGGCAAGCCGAGGGGGTACTTTGTTGGGCCTTACCTGAGCCAACATCTTTTTTCCCTCTCTGCAGTAGTTATGTGCCAGCGAGCTTAGAAACAGTGGACATGTTATAGAGGCATCTAAAATATAATTTTATTTGCATATAACAAGGACGTGCAGTGCTGTACTACAAGCCTGCTGCGCCATTGCGCTTTGTTTTTGGCTAGTCCTTTGTAACTTGCAATAACCAATTGGGCTATGAATTCCCCGTCATTCCAAATACATATTCAAGGCCCATCACGCGGGAGTTTTGTTTTCCTGGTGAGTTCCACCCAAGGGGGGCCACTCTTCCTCAGGAACAGACTCGTTTTGCCAGTGGCCGCCATGTCTGCTGCTCATGTCCCACAGGTAAGGGGAGAGGTGTCCAGAGTCCTAATGAGATTTATTAGCTGCCGAAGTTCTGTGCGTGGATGCAGTCTAACAGCGCAATGGTCTAGCCTGGCATCTTATGACGTTTTCATGTGTGGTAGGCATTTAATTAAACAAGCATTTGCAATGCAATAGGTCGCGCATTTACACGAGTTTGAACTAGTGGAATTTTAAATGACAATACCTTCTATTTATGTTTTGGTTTTTAAAACATAACTAGAAAGCATTGTTATTTACAATGCCAATAGCTCAAGCTTGCGTAAATGCGAGACCTATTGAATTGCAAATGCTTGTTTTGTTTTGTCTATGGCTACTATTGAATCATTTAGGGAAAATAACAATCCAACTACTTTGTCAGGACTTGTACCTTTTTCATAGGGAATAATATGGTTGGATGTAGCAGTGGGGCTCAAAAAAAGACCACAAAAGTTGCTGAACCAGATCTCTGGTTGAATGTGCATCTCAATACAGTTAATAACAATGTTGCATCCTTGGGCGACTCTGTACCAACTGTGTACCAAAGAAAACTATTAATATTGCACTTTAATGCCCCAAGCAGTTTACCGCATATTTCATTATCCCATTTTAAGTTACATACAGCTTGGGAAGGTTTGTATGTAGCTCTTGATTTCTTAATACCTAGTTTGTCTTTTTACTTTTCGTTATCTAAAGGAGGTGGTTCTTTGCTTGCTTGCAATCTGAAGCAAATCATGCGTTTTTGTTGTTGCTATGCCTCTGCGGCGCCATCGGCCTAACAGTCCTACTAAAAAACTCTCCAATGGCACAAAAAACTATATTATGTACTGCACAGACAGCCTGAGACCACTGGGCATGCAGCCAGTCGCCAAATGATGCAAGTGTGGGATTTATTATACAATGCACTCAGAAGGCATCTTAGAGATGCCTCCCTGAAAAACAACCAGCCTCTGGTGGGTTCCCTGACTGGGACACACCAGCCTGCCACCACAAGGCATGTTTCTGGACCCCTCTGGTGGGAACCTTCACTTCCTGAGCCCAGAAACAAGGCCTTTCTTGGGCGGAGGTGGTAACACCACACCACCCTCAGGCCAGGAAGAGCCATCTGTGGCAGGGGAGCTTCAAAGGCTTTGCTGCCGTTGTAACACGACCTCAGCCTCTTCTGCTATCAGTAGCAGACCCCCTTCCTGTCTCCCCTCCTTTTTGGCGGGAAGGCAGGCGGGAAAAATTAGCACAGCCCAGAAGGTGTGCCCACCTCTGCCAATCCCACCCCTCAGGTGGGGGAGGCAAGGCGAAGCCCACTCTTCAGTGCCTGCCATCTTGCAGATGGCAGACACTCTCCAATCAGGATTAGGGAGTGTGCCCACTCCCCAACGTGGGGTAAAAACAACAAGGGGGTAGTCACCCTAAGGTCAGTAGCAGGCCTGGGCATAGTTTGCAAAGTTTTGCTATGCGTATCTCCGCGAAGGTACAATAATACTCAGCGGAGTTCCGCAAGTGGCATGGTGCAGTGCGTACTGCCGTTCGTGCCGCTCAGGTAGGAATTCTACCCGAGCGGCAGGTCACGCACCGGAAACTTACCGTTCGCGATCACGAGCAGGGAAAAACTCAGATGCACTATGCGAAGCGGAGTTTTCTGCACAATGCAAGCTCCGCAGAGTGCAGAGTGCAGAAATCTCTGCAAACTCTGCGAATGGAGAGGAGTTCACTGCCCAGGCCTACTCATTAGCCCATTGGCTACCAACCTCAAGACCCCTAAAAGGTCCCCTAAATTCAGTATTTAGGTGGCAGCCCTGAATCAAGAAGACAGATTCCCACAACCTAAGAAGAAGAAGGACGAAAGAAAACACCCATGTGAGGAGACTGCAAAGAGGAACTTACTTGGCTCCAGCCCTGCCAGCCCCTCTGCAGTTTCCAGAGATCCTGTACCAAACGTCGCCTTGTTCTGCAGCCAGCAACCTCCAGAACCCTTGGGAGAACTAACTGCCTTCAACAAATACTATCTCCTGTGAACAGCAGCTCTGTTAAAAAGAAACTCCCAAGACAGACTCTGAGCCTGCTGAGGATAAAGATACCCGATGCCTGGAACCACCGCTACACACGATGCCTATGGCCCAAATCTGGATGGCCCAACGGTCCCAGCACTCCAGATGCCCCAACTATCAATGAACAGTAGGTAAGGGGGGCATTCTCCAGGCAAGCCTCAAGTGTTATCAATGTTGTCAACTCTGTCTTCCAATCAATGCTAACATTGTAAATATTGTATATGTTAAGAGTTAAACCACTCTGGCTAGTTAGTGAGAAGCCAAGAAGATATTATGATTCAATAGCTAATTATTTTGTGGTGCATGCAAGAGGCATTCTAACCCAGATTAAAAGTCCCTCTGTGGGCATCAGGATTTTAGGAGTGTGCAATTCAAAGGTCGAGGGGAGTCTGTTACATGGACAGATGGCTTTTCATTCCCCCTAGCATGGCGAAAGCATTAGCAGTCAGGAAAGAATAAGTGAAAAAGTGGGTAATCTCTCCCACTTCTGAATGTGCGGTAGCCTGTTGCCAATCCTCCCGGCTGTGCATGAGGCCGACATTGGCAGCTTGAGCTGAAGAGGGAGAATTTTTGACACTGATAATTCGCTTGTTAGCAAAGAAAACTGAGGGATAATACTTGAATTGAATATGAATGACTTTTAGTGGTAGTGTCTAGAGATCCAGCCCAATGAGCCCCTATGCATATTCCTCTCTCTTGAGGATTAGTGTGATATAGTCATTACACGTAGTACTTCGCAGACAGAATGTCAGAGCGGCTCAATAAATACCAATTTGGTACAAAAGGGGGTGGGGATGGACGGAGCATCTGAACCAATCAAATACTCACACCCAGTCAACAGATCTGGGTTTAATCCATCACCGTTCTTTAGCCCACTCTGCCACCCCAGTTCAGACATGGCCATATGCAAATCAGTCTGACCCTGTGCCTCATGGGAACAGTCCAGCCCGAACTGCCAAGCCATGCCTTCCCTGGACCGGAAACAAGCTTCCGAGGACCGGTTTCTGGCATTACAGCCGTCTTCAGCCCGGCTTGCTTGAATCCAGTGGCAAAGTGTCTGAACTGGGGTGGCAGAGTGGGCTAAAGAACGGTTGTCTGAACTGGGGTGGCAGAGTGGGCTAAAGAACGGTGATGGATTAAACCCAGATCTGTTGACTGGGTGTGAGTGTTTGATTGGTTCAGATGCTCCGTCCATCACCACCCCCTTTTGTACCACAATGAATACCAATGGCAAGTATTTCTGACCCAGCCAATTGTCCTCTAAATCAGTGAGTCCTCGCCTTTCCTTGAACCCATTGGAGTTTAGGTACATTCATCATACCTCCCTTTATCTTACTGGGGTCCGGCCCTATGGCATTTCTTGGGTTTCTACAGACAACAGGATGTGGGAGCACACAGCTGACCTCTCAGGGAAGGTTCGCCCCTAGCATTCTGGGAAATGCAGTCTCTTGTAGCTCGCGCCGATATTTTCGAGTAGTTCGCCAAGGTTGGCGCAGATAGTGCTGACCTTTAGACATGTGTTTCTGATTTGTGGCAGCTTTCTCAGCAAACCCCAGAAGAATTTTGTTTTCTCTCTACTGATGAAGGATAAAATCCAGAAACACATGTGTCTAGAGATTAACAGCACTAACCTGCACCAACTTTGGTGAAAAACTCTGCAAAATTTCAAGTAAGCATTTAAATTGAACTGCATTCACCAGGATGCAAAGGGGCGAACTGTGCTGGGAGGTGAAGCAGTGTGCTCCCACCCCCCTTCTATTTCTTGGGTTTCCATTTTGGATTGCCTAAATTCCTCCCTGAGTAAATAGTTTTCACGGGTCGCTGTCACGGGCTGGGAGAGCTAAAACCAAGTTTCCTTTGGGGCAAGCATTCATGCAATTCAGTCGGTTAGGTACAGCCGCCATTCTCTTTTTGTCTCGCCTTCTTCTGTAGTCCTATTTCATGTCCAGGTTCTCTTCTTGAACAGCTGAAATCCCACTGCTGGAAGGCCGCCTGATGCAGATCATGGGGGGAGAATTAGTACAAGTGTTATAGGCTACGCCTGTTGCGTTAAGAAAGAGGGGGATAGGTATCACCTTGGCTAGGTATATCACCAAAAGTTTCAATGTTGTAATCTCTCCTATCATCAACCTGACTTCTTTGCAAAAATGGCTCGTTTGGTTAGCTGGTGACATTCTCAGAAAGCCATTCCATTTCTCCTGTTTATATGTCCACTGTTGATAAAGGGTCAAATCAGTTGGGAAGTTCAATCTGAGTGGTGGTTGGAGGTGATGTTTTACTGCTGGGACTAGTAGTTAGTAGGTAGTTATTTTGGTATTCACAGAAGGCACTAACTCATTAATGAGTAAGTGCCTTCTGTGAATACCAAAATGAGTAAGTGACCTCTGTGAATACCAAAATGGTAGTAAGTTTAGGATTTTGTCTTAAATTAGTTCTGTGAATCGGGCCCTACATGTGCACCTGCACATGTAGGGCAAATTTGGGGTGCCCCAGGGGAGCCTTAAGCCCATAAGCACCATTAGGAAATCACAATTTAGAAAATGCAAACCATTTCCTATTTTGCCCATATGCGGGAATGCAATGGCATTTCCTTTTTGTGATTCCCTAATATCGATTGCTACTTTGTTACTTTGTACTTTATTAGTGATTAGGGATTCACAAACTTAGTACATATCCTTTTGCATTTCTTAAATAGAAATTCATATGGAATTGCTATATTACGACATTTAAATGGGAAGCTTTGTACCCCTGGGCCTTGATTAGTTCTAGGCATCCTAGCAGAACCAGGACTCTTTTATGTCACAAGTTTACCAGCCCTTTCAATTGTATATCCTGCCGTGTCACATTTTGCTTTTTTTAAGTCGGTTTCTTTTGTTTTCGCACTTGCAATCCACTACCGTGTTTTGTCTCATCTGTTGCAGAACCTGACAACTGATAGAGGTCGTTCATGACCCTTTATTGTAAGTTATTTATGTGGGAGTGCATTTTGAGTAAAGTCTCCTCTCTCAGCTAGGATTGGTTAGCTAAGGTATCAAACTTCTTCACTGTCCTTTCTGCCACACTCACTTTTGTGATCTACCAGCAGTTTCTTCTTATACCACCACCAGAGCTCCAATCCAGTCAACGGTGCCAGGGATGTGTTGTGTTCACTATAGTAGTGATTTTGACTTGGAGTTGGAAAAGCAATTTTGAGTGTGTCTTCTTCTGCTCTTTTTCTATTCCTGTTGCACCAAGGTGCAGATCTATAAGCCATCTTATCCCAGAATCAGCTACCACCCACTAAATCTGTGGCAGTACTTTTCCAGCACAATAATGCCAGGGGGTTCTGAGGCAGTCTTAAAAACCCTATCCCCCTTGGTTATTTGTTTCTTTTTATTTTCACTTTTTTTGTCATAACTAGTCCCTCTTTGTTCTAGCGTGAGGTTATCTTGTTGCTGAACCATTCAGTTAAAATTTTTACTTAATTAGATAAAGTTTTACCAATATTCTGTGGACTTCTACGTTGTTATGCATGTCACTGTAAGAATTAAACCTTCCACAGTGCAAGAGGGATCGGTCCTCATTTTTGGCGAGATTTGTGAATCCCTCATATTTTGGATTACCAGCCAGTCTCTCTTCTACCATACCATCTTCAACACTACGTATAACCTAATAATGCGTTGGTTCCCTTCCAGGCCTCCTCACAGTCTGTGGGAGACAAAAAACCTAGACTTGACACACTATTGAACATCCTCCACGGACAGTTAAATGAGTAGGTATCAGCACACTGTGGTCCCTTTGAGTATAAAAATGTGCTCTGCTGTAATGAAACCATATCGTCCCGATACATGAAACACTGGAGTCCAACCACGCATGTTTTCAATTCTCAAACATTCCCTGACGTATGCCAGGAAGGAAAATAACGTTTACCACAAATCTTTTTCCCCACAGGGAATCACAATGTGGTCGTTACAACGACAGTGTTGTGATTCCGCATACCATTACTCCGCAAGTCGGAACAATGACTTGGGGAGGGCGGGGGGAAGGTGTTGGATTTAAAATCCAACACCTTCCCTATTGTCCGCACAGACTGTAGTTGGAATAGTAAATTATACCATTCCAACATCCAACGACCCCCCTCCGCAAGTTGTTGTTCCGACTTGCGGACTAATGGTATGCGGAATCACCACTCAGTCGTTGTAACGACTGCGTTGCGATTCCCTTCGGTGAAAAAGAATGTGGGATAACAACGTATATTCTGCCAGTAAAGCTACTCAAGGTGCACGTTTCCAGGTATACTACTGAGAAGAAAGATAGTGCTCTATACCCAGTGGCAGCTCCTCCATGAAAGCAGAGGAGCATCGCCCCACCGCTTTCAGCAGTGGAAATAAAGAAAAATTAAATGATAATAACTCCTTGTTATTATCATTTTATTTCTTCCTGCCGCTGCGTCTTTGCAGGGAGGGCTCCTCTGCTCTCAGAGCAGGGCGGAGGAGTGGTGGGCACACTGTAAGTGCGCAATGACTGGTTGGCCGGCCCTCTGGGGCTGACCAAACAGTCATGAGTACTTTGCATGTTCTCCACCCAGGCTGCATTACAGCCTGGATGGAGAACATGCTCAGGCTCCTATTCCCTGGCTGAACCACAGGAGCCTGGATGTGCTTCCTGTTCCTGGCTGGGAGGGGAGCGGCAAGAAGATGGAGTACAGATGCAGTGACAACTGAGGAGGGACGCCGAGAAGAGGTACGTTAAAAAAAATTATTTTAAACAACCTTCTCATCCCCCACCCCTGATCCGTGCCGGTCGCCACTGCCTACAACTCAACCTTTGCCTGAAGTTACTTTCTCCCCATTTCTACAGTGTGAAAGAAGTTGGATCATAGTTTATGATTGCCCAGAAACTAGGTGTATAAGCATGGTTGTAACACCGACTTCCCATCCCTTGGTGAGGTGGGGGGAACTACTGTGGAATTCACCAAACTTGGGGCAGGCAAATCCATACACAGTATTAAATCCATTTAAGCCTGCCAGTAATGACCTGGTAAATTCCTGGAAAGCTTAAATGAGGTATTCACGTCAGTAAACATACGTTTACAGTTTAAAAAACCTTTCTGAATAGGCCCCTATCTTTTAATTGTTCTGCTTCCAGATTTCAGCATATTGTTTAATTTTCCTGTAGTATGTTCATAGGCTTTGGCATGATCTGTGTTTTACAACATTAGGGTCATTTTCGTGCAGATATGCAGTTGTGATCTCAAATCAGTGGAAGAAAGAGTAGGTTTATGTAAATGGTTTCATTTTGCAATACATATAATAGAATATTGTTCTTCCACTGCATGGTGTGGTCCACTTATTTCCTGTGTGAAAAAGAGGGTTATATTTGCCAAACACTGTTCAAATATATCGCCAGGATGACGGCACATACCTGAGAAAGAACTATTATGTGGATTTTAGCCAGTTTGGAACATCTTCCCTGAGGGTGCCAGACTCATTGAGGCAAAAAGATCTCTAGTTGCTTTCTCCACTGGAGTGGCAGAGTAGTATCTACTCTCCTGTTTACTACTCATTCCATTTGTAAGGGTACTAACACCGAACAAGCAGCACATTGCTTTAGGACAATTGTAATTTGGAAAAGCAACTGATGGGATAAGAAGGGGCATTGTAACTAGATGGTGTTTTCCCTTATTCAATGGGGAGCAGGCATTGTTTGAGATGTTCACCACTTGTGGAGGATGCCTTTACATAAAGTTACATGCCATCCACATATCGCTGAAGTTTGATCCTTGCCTGGCTAGTAGCATCTCTGGTGGCTCCAATAATGAAGGATTGAAGCTCTGCAGGTCTGTGAGTTTGGGTGACCGAAAGGTGTCCATTTGCACTGTTTGTTGCTGTTTGAGGGGAATGGGGCACACCATTCAATTATGGTGTCAGAGAAGCCCATCCACATGTCAGAAGGTTACATGGCTCCATTGTGGCACACTGCCTTGTAGTTGGGCAGCAAATTACACCTCACTGCCACTCCCCTGGGCTTTGCTTGACTATTGAGCGGATGGACAGGAGGTGGACCACAATCTCTCAATCCAGTGTTCTCCATATCATTGCGTTTCGGTATTGTCTGAGATCCTTATGGGGTGAATTTGTCTGGTTTTGGTTCTTAAGGCATGGAGCATTAAATAGTACTAATAATCTATCTCGCATACGATTTTCATTTAGCCTCGATCTGCGGATTGGGAAAAGGGAGAGAGGTTCCTTCAAATAATTGATATGCATGATCACGACTGTAAGGCTAGAGTAATCCAGAGCAGAAAGGCAACCAGAAAACTCAAATCCCTCCTGTCACTTGTGCCTGAGCAGAGAGGGATTATATGGTTCTCTTGGCACAGAGTTCATCAGTCATGACTGTCAAGGATGGGCGCTGGACAGAGATGTTTTTAACATCGAAATCAGAACTGTTATCCTGTTCACAGACCATAATCCAGCTGGAAATTGGAAATATACAAAAAGTAAGCAACATAAGGCATGAAAATGAGCCCATTCTCTGAACTGGAAGCTTCAGGGGTATGTGATAAGCACTGGTACTGATGTTATAAACACGTGAAATAAAAAACAAAAACAGAAAAGGGAGCGTGCCGTGACAGAAGGTCGTGCTTTATACGACCTTTTCATCGGCTGGCATAATTGGCCCAAATACTTGTGAAACTTTTTTTATTATAGTGTGCTGGATAATTTTGTGTTACTTTTTCAAACAACACTGATATTTGCAGAAATTGATGAAAAATGTGTGCTGGTATACATTACGTTGCATTTCTACCTTATGTGTTTTACATTTTGAAACTTCTACATTTTGTAAATGTTTTTTTTTCCTTTTGAGATTTTAATGAGCCAGCATATTAGAAATGGGGTTTCTGGTTGGCTAGGGTATGCACCTAAGCCGGGCAGAAGCCACCACTCTGGTCAGGGCAAGTAAGAAACACCCCACAGATAACCTGTGCTCACCTCTGGTGGCTTGGCACAGGGCAGTCAGGTTTATCCCCTGAGGCAATGTGTAAACCATTTGCACAACACACATATGCACAGAAACACAATGAATACATCACAAGAGACTCTACACAAGATTATATAAAAAAAATAGTAAATATTATGCACAAAAGATAGACCAAACGACCTGAACCATAAACCATGTGAATACTCCGCCAGTACTGAAATAGTACTTGTTATCCGGACAATGCAAGAATCAAAACGACATGCATCATTCATCAGGGCAAGCAATACAGCAGTTGAGGTTTTTAGAAGCAAAACACATAAATTGGTATCATCATCCATACATCACCCACTAAATAACACCATAAACACATAGTGTAAATCAACTGCCAATACAGGGTACACGCAGCTAAAGCACACCTGCGCTTGTATCACTGATTATGCAGTATTTGCGGTACACAATGTGCCCCTCTGAGACAAATGCAGAAATAAACTGTAGGCTTTGTAAATCACAGTGCTTAAAAAGATATGGGTGCTCCCCTTTGGGGAATTACGGTAATATCACCCTTGGGCTGAGAAAGCACTAGTGTATAGCTTAATTACAGCCTCTCAAGACTGAGAAGGCAATACAGCAATTGCAGAGCAAAGGATTTGCAGGTATGGTCCAAACATGGGAGGCGGACAACCTCCAATGTACAACAGAATCCAGTGGGGACCCCTCCACTGGTCCCTCACGTGCAGGTTTATCAGTGTAGTTGCCCGCAAATGAGCGGTGCAACCACAGGTGCCAACAGTACTTGAAATCCAAAGGCACAGGGTTAGGGAGGGAAAGGCACTGTAGCAGCCAGCCCCCCTCTGTGTGGTAGGCGGGGCTCAGCATTGTGCAGCAAGGCGGCCCAGACCAGGGGTAACAAACAGGCACCCGGTCCCCCATTTTAAACAGGGCAGGTTGAGCACATTACCTATTTCACCAGGAGTCCTCCAGGCCCCCTCGCAGCATGAACTTCCCCATCGTTGATGTAGCTCGCTCGCACCCATCTCCCTGGGAACGCATGGGCGAGAAAGACTGTCCTGGCAGCCACTGCAGGGATTTCCACTCAGCGGCGATTCCAATTAGCACACACCGGGGAAGCGCGACTCAGGTGGAGGACATGCTAACACCCCATTAATTCTCCCTAATACACGACAGCAGGCGGCCGTCACTCTTTGGTGCTGTGGCATCAATGTAAGCACTCTGGATGCTCAATACAGACGGAAACACACCAGTGCTTCAGCCTGCGCTGGTTTTAGGAGGAACTGCGCATGTAGGCCTTGCAGTGGCAGGACATGTTTGAAAGGCTTGGTCAGTGAGTGGCACAAGCAGTGCTGCAGAACCACTGGTGGTACAAAAGGGGGTGGTGATGGACAGAGCATCTGAACCAATCAAACACTCACACCCAGTCAAAAGATCTGGGTTTGATCCATCACCGTTCTTTAGCCCACTCTGCCACCCCAGTTCAGACATGGCTATATGCAAATCAGTCTGACCCTGTGCCTCATGGGAACAGTCCAGCCCGAACTGCCAAGCCATGCCTTCCCTGGACCGGAAACAAGCTTCCGAGGACCGGTTTCTGGCATTCCAGCCGTCTTCAGCCCGGCTTGCTTGAATCCAGTGGCAAAGTGAGCAAGGGATTCATGTCTAGGCATACCCTGCCACACTTATGGCGGCCAAAAGCGGTACAAAAGGGGGTGGTGATGGACGGAGCATCTGAACCAATCAAACACTCACACCCAGTCAAAAGATCTGGGTTTGATCCATCACCGTTCTTTAGCCGTCCATCATCCCCTTTTGTATCGCAGAACCACTGGTAGCATTTAATTTACAGGCCCTGGGTATATGGGATACCACTGTACAAGGGACTTACAAGTAAAATAAATATGCCAAACAGGTTAAAATCAATCATACCATGTTTTAGAAGAGAGAGCACATACACTTTAGCACTGATAAGCAGTGATAAGGTGCCCAAAGTCCTTAAGCCAACAAAAAGAGAGTCAGAAAACTAGGAGAAAGAAGGCAAATAATTTGGGGATAGCCCTGCAAAAAGGGCCAGGTCCAACACAGATTTTCACTATTGTTATCATCAAACCATGGAACAACAAAATAGTCATAAGCCATGCAAGACTTGCTTCTGTCTGCGTTCTAAAATGACTATGTTAATCACAATATATGTTTTTCCTAATAATCCTCTTTCAAAAGTGTAATAATTAGTTTTGTGTCTATGGGGATTGCAGGCCAAAGGACAAGTGACTGTTATATAGAGGACTACGTTGGAAGACATAGTATTCAATAGATTGAATCGCAAGATTGCATCCTCATCTCTCATGCTCTTGCACGGTTATGTTCATAAAGTAATAGGATTTATATATTAAATTAAGAGTTTATCCTTAGCGCCCGCGCGCTTTGACTGCAATGCTAATGTTTTGTGAAACACAGTCTGGATTGATGGCGGCATATGCTCCCTCTCAGGTATTTATATCAGCTTTTATCATTTTAATTGTCCTTGTACAATGCATAAAATGAAGGCTGGTATGCTTCATTGGACACTTATACTGATTGCAAATTCTGGATGGATAACATCCCTTGAATTAATGCTATCCCTAAGCTACTGTATCTTATGCAAATGTTGCCTTGTCCAATCTCATCCTCGATAATTGAAGATCTTAATAAGCCATTTAGCAAATATATTTGTGTCGGTAGAAACAGATTATGATTCGGCGTGCTGAGAGCAGCAAGACTGCACAATACTAAACATTAGGAGCGCAGAGATGTTCGTATTTTGTGCATTGGTTAATTCTGGGTCCACTTCACTTGTAGTTTCCTATTCCTCCTTGCAGTTTTTGTTGAGTTATTTGCTCTATTGAACCACAGAAACATCCAGGGGAAACAAGGCCGGTCGAGGGGCTTCATATTCTCCCATGGAGATAGTAACATGGTTACAGACCCCATCATCAAGGGCATAACGCAGGCATCTGCAGCCCCTGCTGTTCTGGGTGGCCCCCAAAACCTCAGGGCTCCCCCATTCTTTCAATGGCCAAGCATATATGTGAGATATGGGAGACTCAGGGGTCCCTCATTACTTTCTGCATGGGGGGCCCCAACATTTTGCGTTACGCCAATGCCCATCATAATTTCAATGGCATTCGTAATGTGGACAATATGTCTTGTCTTTATTCAGGTAGACTTGTCGTTGGATTGAAAAGTTTAATTAACATCATGTCACGTGGCTCAGTTAGGCCCGGTAAGAAACAATGCCATTTTTCCATGCACACATTTCTTAAGTTGCCTTCTCCTTCACACAATGACTTTTGACACACATTTCCTTGCGTAACAGTGCAGGCTTAATTTCTCCGAAACCACTATGCTTACAAAACATCTTTGCAAGAACACTATCATGACATCTTGTACATTTTGTACAATGCCCGACACACACTGTGCAAATTTTGTTATTTCGTACATGAGGTGACTTTGCTATCACTAGGACAATAAACAATGCCGGCTCAGCTGAGGAATAACAACGGAAGCATAGATGTCGCTATTATAAATACACATGAACTTCCGTGATCTTGAGGGGAGCACTCAGCTGTCACTTGCGAGGTCATCGCTGTGTTGTTGTTTCAGCTCGACTAAAGCCTTTTTATCCCTCTGGGAGGGATGTCCAACCTGTGACCAAGACGTTGACCTACATACTGTGCCTTCAGGTAAAGGGGAGTTAGATCATGCAATAGGGGAATCTTGGCAGAGCATACACACACCCTAGACAACTAGGTTAGGGAACGCATAGTAGGAGCATACTATGCTCAGTAATTATATGCCAGTTTATATATATTGTTTTAGCACAATGGTGGAATCATACATTCTCTTCACAGTCCTCTATACTTCTAACCAGTTTTATCTGTGTTTTTCTATTGATCATTGCTGTGTATATATTTTATACAAGAATCATGATGGTTCAATAAATATCAAAAACGCCCCTTTGTGTCTTTCTTGTATATCTTTCTGAGAGCACACAAGTGACTGACAAAAAGGTGCTAGATCTGTTACCACAATTCCTGGGAGGGATGAGGGCTGTCATGTTCTGGGGTTGCCCAAACCATTTGCCACCGGTTAAGGTTAGAGGGGCTTTTGGAGGCACTGTGAGCTAGCTGGCCTTTAGCGCAACATATCCTGGGGGGGTACATAGAATCATTCTGTCACCAATCCTAACATTTATGTTGCCCAAAAAACACACAGTTCCTACTGGAAAAGTGGAAACAGTAAGACAGTCATAGACTAGCCAGATGATTAAACCTTTGTATCACATACAGGTATTTGTTAACAGCCCAGTTTCCATAAATGAACTCTAAGCGAAAACATATTGTCTCATCGAGGGGCGAATACAATAAATAGTATGAAAAGACTCCAGCAAGAGGTGACAACCTTGGAACCGGGGAGGCAGGCTTGAACCCTTGCTTAGGCTCAACATCTTGTGACTCTGGGCCAATCACTTAACCTTCTGGTGCCTACAATGCTCTTATGCACTTGTGCTAAGGTTATGCCATATACAACTGCAAATATAAAACAATTGTACAGTCTTTCTCTGTAAGACATAAATGACATAAACCTGATCTCAGAGTGTGTCAAGGACAGAGTGAACACGCATTGGCAAAGCAGTTGGTCGCACTTTGGAAATGCCTATTGGTTGCAGCTATTGTCTTTGTCAGTACTTGTTTAATTGTACCCTCATGGGCAAAGCCAACAGAGGTAGCTGGCCATCTTGGAGAGGTTTAGCTATACTTCTAAGATTGCTGTCACGTTGTGTGGCTGCAAGTTATATCTCTGTTATGTCGGGCAGTTTCATTAAAACTTTATGGGGTCGGATCACTTTCGTTTTCTAATTTTCCAGCTAGCTCTAGTGCTAGCAGTAGGGCCAGAGCTGCACACTTCACAGAATTAAGTTCTTTCACTTTTCCTCGTGTCTTGCTTTTCGTGTTCTAATGAACGGCCCTGTCCAATGTTCCCTCTAATTTCTTTCCTATGTATGCCGTTTAAGGTCTCTGTGCACTGCAGCCAAGGGTATGTGTGCGAAGAACCCAACCATGCATGCGAGCCTGACCACTGCAAGGAGGGTTTCCGGGTTATCACCCCTAGAAAATGTGGGCAAAAATAGCACATTGTACAACACATACTTCATTTTATATTCAATTGTATTAGCTTTTAAAGCATAGTAAATGATGACCTTACAGTGCACCAGGACAAGACAATGTTTGTTAAGGCCCTTCAATGATTCCTTCATTATCAACATCCAACAGTGCCCGCATCTCTCCATAGCCCCTCTCTCACATGTATTTCATTTGTTTTATAGCGCCTGTCATACCAATGTAGGGTGTCGGAGCACTTTACATCACACACAATTTAAGAGAAAATAAATCATGTGTGTAAATCAGTCGATGGGAAATCTTCCGTAAGACAAGGGGACTACAAGGTGTAGGATTCTCATATCTTTCATACTGGTAGGCATTTTTTAGGAGTGCTTGGTCTGGAGAAGCACAAACTCAGGATTCAGTGGTTAGGGTTGGCTCTACTAATCAGAATTAATTTTTACGCAAACCCTTTCTAGCAACATTAGGATAATGAAAGAATCAGAATAAACATAACTTTCTTACCTCAATGCAGCTTTTTAATGACACTTCATAGCTCACTGTGCTAGATTATGTTTGTACCTAATGAACTGCACAGTAACAAAAGAGTATCTTTGACAAAGCAGTAACCCACTAAACTATGCACATATAATACTGTTATGTGACCTGCATGGTACACAATGTTTGCAGCAGGCATATTAACTCGCTTAGATGAGTTAAAAACTGCCACTAGACAAAACTCTGATCTCTCTCCAGCTGGGACATGAATCACCAGAATTATCTTGACACTCTCATTGCTGCCTTAAAGCTACGGGATATACAAGCAGTCGGCATTTGACGAAGAGGAAGAATAAAATATATGAAAATGGAAAACACTTATCTTGCGATCGCCGCATAGATCGCTGCATCGAAGGTGGCCTCCTCTTCCACTCGAGATTGCTGCCTCTACTTTCGAGAAAGATGAATGACCTTCTTAAGCACACACAGCCAAATGCGCATGCAGATGCACACACCTTCTTAAATGCAGACAAATTAAAAAATGCATGTGCTTACATGAAGACAAACCACACAGTGTGTAGTCAAACGTATGCACTCAAGCATATAAACACAGATGTCACATAAGTACAAATGCACATAAAAGTGCACACAGACATAAAAACACACAACTAATGGGCACGAATACAAGTACTTGTATGCAAATTTTGTATGCCAGCTATTGTCCCTTCTTTATGTGGCGAATGTCCCAACAAGGCCTCTATAGTGGCAAATTTCACAGTAGAGGTATCTAAGCATAAGCAAAACTTTTGCTGGTGTTCTGAGACGTTCATTCTTTTTGAAGTGTCTCTTGTGTGAGTATTCTAAAACGACGGTCTCCCGGGGGGGGGGGGGGGGGGGGCTCATTCACAAATCGGCTTATGGTCGGGTTTTTCTGATAAAATTCCCAGGTGTTGCACCAGCTATGAACATTTTCAAAACAACTTCCCATGCCAATCAGTAGTAATTATAGTTAAGCTTATAACCTAAGCTTTCTTAAGGCACTGAAAAGAGGTTGTATTTCTACCCATCAAAATGGTACTAATTTTTTCAACCTTGGGCAGCTGAAAGTCTAAGTGAGCCCGTTAGATTCTAATGTGCAACGCTACCTTGAATGAATCTAAACTGTCACTAGACAAAACTCTGATCTCTCTCCAGCAGGTACATTAATCACCAGAGTTTTCTTGATACTTTTATTGTTGCCGGAAAACTACGTGAAATGTGACCCTCATTAACCCTACAGGCTGCCGCGGCTGAGGAATACAAGCTAAGGACTGTTTTTCTCACCACTTGAGTTTTATAAAGCAGCGGCGTGAAACAATCTCTCCTCTCGCATAATGTGGAGTGATAGTGCTTGCGCACTTCATACGAGACACTTCACGCTTAGGGTAGAACGGATGCGCGCGCGCCCACCAGGGAAGAATGGCCCTATATATGCCGCTGTGGTTCCAATGCCACCGCTATTGAGGGCTGATGCTGAGAGAGCACAATGTAGCTGATAGTGCCAACAGAGGAGGTCGCTCTTCCTGCAATGAAACCACACCTGACTAACAAGTCAGAACAGGGGACGAGCCAGTCCACCACACTGCCAAAGTCAGAAAGAACCGCTGTGTTAATGGGTGTCGTACTTTTTTGCATTTCCTGCAACTTTCACATAACAAACCCTAGCCGAGGCTCTCACAGTTAGCACAGTACTGTACTCAAGAGGTGCAGGGACTTTACACACATGCACCTGGAGGAATAGTAACAATAAACACTCTGCATCAATGGCACTCTATGTTATGTAGAGAGAACATGCAAATAAGAGATTTCTCAATTGCCTGAGAGGAAGCTGAGGTGAGTGCTAGCAGGTCTGCCGGCATTTTCATGCAGCATTTGTACATCACTGTTGGTGATGTATACATACTGTTGGCACTCCTGACCAACATTTGCTTTATCTTCTTTCACTTGTTTACTTTTCTGGGTTCTCCCCCCAGTCCAAGTCAAGGTTGGATTTCATGTCACAGAACTTGAGCGCACAAACTAGGACAAATATCTTAGGCTAATGGTCATGTTGCGCCTAGTAATTGGGCTGGTGACTATACAGAATGATTGGGAAGAATCTGCAAAGAAGCCCACCAATTCTCAGCACAGCTAGGTCAGATAGATAGGCCCAGTTCTATATGCTGGTATGGCAAGGGTGCCCCTCTGTAGGTAACTTTAGTATTGTTTTGTTGCTTTTAGTTTTGATGCCATTCCTGGTTGGAAGTATGTGTGTCTATGTGTGTTGTCTGTGTTTGGCTTGTTTGTTTGAGAAAGTGTTATTTATGTTTTACATTTTAGTGGTACTAGTAAAAAAAGTAACACACAAACTAAAATAGTTAAAAAAATAAAAGAACAATAGTATTTAAAAAAGGACGATAGGCTTCATTGATATAAGCTGTGTTAATATACATTGTTTGCTGAACATGATACAGTTAAAACAAATTCAAGTGGTATACTTGCATGTACTCCTGCCCTTAGTGCCTAACTGCATGTGAAATGGGTATTTTGGCTTTTTGTTGGTCCTGCAGCCACACTAATCCAGCATGTGCACAGAGGCCTAAGGCTTCCTGCAGCAATGCAAGGCCCATAAGCTGTTCTGTCTTCTGTGACATGGAGAGACGTACCAGGCATGCCTTCAAAACTAACATGAGACTACACAAGCTATAGCAACAACATGACATTGTTTGCAAATTATTATTCTTAACCGGACATAATTTCATTGTCCGAAGAGTGAGTGGTCTATTGACACACTCCCACCAAAAATTCTGCCTTAGTTTGAAGCCCTCCCCCCCCCCCAGATCTTTGAACTGGCTTTCAGTGTGCATGTTGAGTGCATGTATGTGTAATTCATATGTGATCGTAAGATTCAGTGTATGGTGATAGTAATATTCAGTGTATGGTGAGAGTCTGACTACTGGGACTAGTAGGATCCTTTTTGGATGGGCCCTGGTTTAGATTAGCACAAGACACAGAAAGAAGACAGATCACCCAGACACTGAAAGTCTGCTGAATGCATTCCTGTGGCTAGTGGGTGGAGAGGCCGAGACTGAAGTGAGGCAGGGTTTGAACAGGACTACCTTCGGAAATTCACTGAGGTCCTTGTTTGTAAAGGTCTGCTGATTAGTTCCTTCTAAGTGCTGGAATTGAATTTGTGGAAGGCAGAGGTGAGAGGTGAGTCAGGTCTTTTTATTGGTAAGGTGAGGAAGATTCTTACAACAACATATATATTGGAGGGTCTGAGACACAAATAATGCTTGGTAATCCCAAAATAAAACCTAGAACAGCCTCTACCCAATGTATCTATCCAGGGTCATACCTACAATGGTCATGAAAGGATGCCCATCAGTCACCACACGGAACCGCCCTTCATCATTTGGGATTCCATCAAGACCATGTCCAAAAAGGCCATACAACTGTCACGGTCGGGGGTCCAGATGTTGAAAAGGAGCTCCTCCGCCGGTCAGTCAGGTCCAACTATGGTCTTGCCACTCATGTTTTGAGGATTTTACTATCAACAATAAGGGGGGGACTGATGTTTGCAGTGCTCAAAAAGGTGAAACAACAAAAAAGTAATACTATGAAAAGTGATGCTAAAACAGGATGGAGAGGTTACTTATAACTTTATTCTAGTGTTACCCGACCTCCTGATGTTAAAAAGTAGTCAATGACAGTACCAATTTATAGACTGTCTGAATGTTTTAAGGTGGTCGACATGTTTCAGCAATACAGCGACAGATTCGTCATTGCTTTCTTCAGGACCAATCAACTTATGGCTACTGCAAATGTGATGTGAGAAAACAAATAAGTGCTCAAATCAAAATGAGATACAGAGATCACCTGATTAAACTAGGTGTTCATCTCCCTCTTTCCATATTCTGTAGAGAGAAGGAAACAAAGAAATATAAAGCTTGAACCAGGGTTTTTGATGAGATAAACCAGCGTATTACATTATAGTCATATTTATGAATAATAACTGGAATCACTATATATTAAGTGCTCTTATGTTATCATCGGGCCTATATCTATGACTCACAATGAAAGAAACGAAAAAAGCCCCTCTTACCATGTTAGTAAGAGGTACAGACCTCACCCCACCTGGCCACGGCTCAGGGAAAGGGGAAGCACCGCTCTATGATGGAGAGACAAAAATATATACCGACAGGTTATTATTGTCAACTCCATCATTCACTTGTACATCTCGCCACAGCCCTTCAGACCGAGGCATCTCTCACCACATGCTACAAGTCAACACCAGACCATGTAAAAAGAAATCACACGAGTTCTAGGATGCAGACCAAATGAATATGGTTTAACAGAATGACACCGACTCGTGTCGCATATGTTGTAAAAAAGGCCATTATTTAAGACAATTAATTGAGATGCATAGGTCTGTTGTTAATCAGAGTGCAGCAAGAAAGCATATATTCACGGCATTTAGGAATAGATTCAGCCGTTCGATATTATGCTTGCACTAGCGTGTTTGTTCGTATAAAGAAACCAAACGAGGAACACAGCACTCAGAACCAAACCAGATACACAGCGCTCAGCACTCAAAAAATAATAATAATAAGTTGCCCGCGCGACAGAATCCCTCTTACCTCTCCGTCGGTACTTCAAAACCGGCGTCTAAGCCGATCGGGGAGGTAACGACGGATGGGGAAACTGCCAAATATCAAGCATCGCGTGAGTGGCCAATCCAGCTCACGTGACGCCGTGATGTTTCCTAATCTCAGATAGGCTGCAGCAAGGCAGATTTAGGCCAATCAGAGCGCATAGATTGTAAACTTTGCTGCGTCTTTCTTTTTTTTCTTTTTTCTTGTTTTACACACACACAGTCCATAAGGAATGACAACTTTATTAGTTGCACATATTTAGAGTACAACTAGCAATGCTGGATGTGATCAACAATAACAACAACGTTGATGTTTAAACAAATCGTCAAGCATCAAATGTTCGAATCACTCGACATACAAGACCATATTGAAGTATTCAAGGTCCACCATTAATAAACACAGGCACACTGCTGGAAATAATGCTGCCAAGAAAGACTGCTATAAAAATTCTTACTATGGCCATTCTTACTATGAAAAATCGGGTGTATACATACATACATGACTCTACCACCAAATGGTTCGTCTATATGCAGGAACCGAATGATAATGCCTATAATGGTAATGCCCATAATGGTACTTAGGTGTAATGTGTATAAAAGGAACAGAATAACAATGCCCATAATGGTACTTGAGTGTAATGTGTTAAAGTATGGTCCATTACACATACATGTAGAGGACACCTTCATATGGCCAATCACATTTGCTCATAGGGTCGACCAAGGTATATCGTCGTTCAGACCCACTCAGTTCGTGCCCAATCTGAACACCCATTTTTGCTCTTTCACCAGGAGATATTTAGATATATCGGTGACATATGACGGTATGTGGGGTTTCTCAATCACAGTCCATTGAAATGCAGTCGAAGGATGTCGTGCCTCTAAAAAGTGATTAGTGAGTTTGGTTGCTTGCCTCTTGCATCTGATTGTGCTCTTATACTCAGAAATCCTTATTCTGAACATAAGAGCACAATCAGATGCAAGAGGCAAGCAACCAAACTCACTAATCACTTTTTAGAGGCACGACATCCTTCGACTGCATTTCAGAGGACTGTGATTGAGAAACCCCACATACCGTCATATGTTGATAGTAAAATCCTCAAAACATGAGTGGCAAGACCATAGTTGGACCTGACTGACCGGCGGAGGAGCTCCTTTTCAACATCTGGACCCCCGACCGTGACAGTTGTATGGCCTTTTTGGACATGGTCTTGATGGAATCCCAAATGATGAAGGGCGGTTCCGTGTGGTGACTGATGGGCATCCTTCCATGACCATTGTAGGTATGACCCTGGATAGATACATTGGGTAGAGGCTGTTCTAGGTTTTATTTTGGGATTACCAAGCATTGTTTGTGTCTCAGACCCTCCAATATATATGTTGTTGTAAGTTTATAGGGAACATATTGGAGCGTTGGTCTTTAAAATTCCCCTGGGTCCTCTTCACCTGTTTGTTGTCTATGAGGAAGATTCTTATGCATATCTTCCCTTTTATCTGTCCCTATTTACTGCTTCAGGAAGTAAGATGACAATCAGGTGCACAGATCTCACATTTCACTGTGCCCATGTTTGTATACCCCTGTTTTGAGCAAATCACATTGCTACCTGCTGTGAGGGTCATCATATTGCACAAATGCTGCGTCTTGAGAGCGACCTGAGAGCATTTTTTCATGGCTGTTTCATAACCGAGACCATTCAGTGGTTGAATATTCCAGAACTGTTTGTCCTGTGCAGAGGATTTTCACCTTTCAGAGGAAGCCATGACAGAATTATTGTGTTGGCTGGGCCATGTGAAGGCTTGGATAAGAGGAACACGATTTGGACATAATTGTACAATCACATGCATTAAATGGGTTTGGGGCCCCCTGGTATGGTATTTCTACAGGAGGTCCATGGTCAGAAGAGTTATGTTTTCACATTAACTGCTGGGAACTGCTGGTCATGTTATTCCCAAACTGCAGCCTTTTGAAGGACAGGTAAGAAACTGAGACACTACACGTTACTCAGAATTGACAACAGCTCAACAGCGCAGTATGTCAACCACATAGAAGAGGCCAAATCAAGGAGGTTGGAGAAAATGCTGAGAGAAGAGAATTTTGATTACATCTCTCTGGACTTTCGAATGCAGTGGTAGTCTGGAACTTTTAGTTCTAGCAGTATGCCAGTGACTGAAGGTTGCATCCCTGGTATTTTGGAACTAGCTTCCAGGTGGGTCCTTCGACATATGGATCTGTTAGCTTCCAGGATGAATACAAAGGTTCCAGTTTTCTTCACAGGATACTAGACCCCGAGGCACTGCAGATTAGTGTGTGCATACAACAACAGTAGAGCAAGGGTTTGAACTTTGTGTTTTTCATGTTTCTGTTCTCTTCAATTTGCATAGACACAAAAAAGGTTCAAGCTTGGTTCTCAGTACTTCTGGGAATACTAGGTAATTGCCAAGTTCAACTGCCTCCCTATCAGGACCTTCAGTGAGCCCATAGGAGAAGGTTCACCCCCTGATGTAGGAAGGCCTTCTGTTCATCATGGAGCTTCAGGGACAGATGTAAACTGCTGTAAATTCTTCAGAGAGCTGCTGTCTTTATGAAGCAGTCCCGGGCCCATATTACTGATGGGGCGCACTTTCCATGCTTGCACCACGATTCATCTTAACACAGGTGCACTGGGTGCAAACATGGACAGTGCACACTTTAAAATCAATGTGCTTCCCTCAGGGTTCAGAGTTGAAAAACCACAGGTTTGAGTGGGATAACGATCGTATAACATTTTGGAAGCGGAGTTGGGAGAAACATGTTCGAGGTTGAACAGTTAAGAAAGGTATGTCCATATACTGGGACTCGATGACAATAACCATAGTCACCGTGTGGATTGATAGTATAGACTGTTATTTAGAGCGCTGCGATTAGGAACAGCATAACTCACCCAATTGATCCAGTAGCTAAACCTGACGGTGTTTAAATACGTTTGTAGAGTGAATATGCTGTTTACGAGATGGAAAATGTGGTTTAAAAGGGGGCATCATTATAATGGCTCAGCGATGCTTGTTGAAATGTGGGGATAAATACATGGCATTATTTGCAATACATTTGATTTTAATTTCACAGATACGAACCCCTGACGAAGAGCCGCAAAGGCTTGAAATGCATTGGGTTAATCATTGGTATTTTCGAAACAAGGGATTTTAACATTCTGTATTAAAGGCGATTGGGCATTATACATGCACTTGAAAATTAGAATCAATTTGTTTTGAACCAACCAACCAACATATCAATAAATACTGAAAACACAAACTGAAATAAGTGGATTAATGGATTAAATTTGGTTAACATTGAGGATTATATTTATCCTACAAAACGTGATGCATCCTGGGACTGGTAGTACTACGTACATCAGCGTTTTTTTCTAATTGACTTGACTGACGCAGTAAGGATTAAGCGTCAACCAGGATTGCTCCGTAAGAGAATGAATTTAGAGAAACTAGCAAAAGAGCGGTGTGGGAGGCAACCAATTCTTCTCATAGATGAACAGTCATCCTACCTGACTCAGCACCCGATAACTATATGGACCATTGGAGAATGACTATCCGACGTAAATTACGATCAAAGCACATAACCAAGCATAAAATTGAAGTATTGCAACAACGGATCACAAGAAAGAATATCGTACTTTGTTGTATTTGTCACTTTGTTTACATTTCATTTTATTATATGAACTTGTACCAGAGAAGATCTATTGTACGGGCAGCATAGTGATTACACACTTGAGGGAGGGCGGGGTACATGATCTTGTTACTGAGTGTGGTTTAATTACGGCAGTTGCAAGTGGAGGGGAACAGGCGTAGATGGGCGTGGTTAAGGAGTTGAAAAACCACAGGTTTGAGTGGGATAACGATCGTATAACATTTTGGAAGCGGAGTTGGGAGAAACATGTTCGAGGTTGAACAGTTAAGAAAGGTATGTCCATATACTGGGACTCGATGAGAATAACCATAGTCACCGTGTGGGTTGATAGTATAGACTGTTATTTAGAGCGCTGCGATTAGGAACAGCATAACTCACCCAATTGATCCAGTGGCTAAACTTGACGGTGTTTAAATACGTTTGTAAAGGGAATATGCTGTTTACGAGATGGACAATGTGGTTTACAAGGGGGCATCATTATAATGGCTCAGCGATGTTTGTTGAAATGTGGGGATAAATACATGGCATTAATTGCAATACATTTGATTTTAATTTCACTGATACGAACCCCTGACGAAGAGCCGCAAAGGCTTGAAATGCATTGGGTTAATCATTCGTATTTTCGAAACAAGGGATTTTAACATGCTGTATTAAAGGCGATTGGGCATTATACATGCACTTGAAAATTAGAATCAATTTGTTTTGAACCAACCAACCAACATATCAATAAATACTGAAAACACAAACTGAAATAAGTGGATTAATGGATTAAATTTGGTTAACATTGAGGATTATATTTATCCTACAAAACGTGATGCATCCTGGGACTGGTAGTACTGCGTACATCAGTGTTTTTTTCTAATTGACTTGACTGACGCAGTAAGGATGAAGCGTCAACCAGGATTGCTCCGTAAGAGAATGAATTTAGAGAAACTAGCAAAAGAGCGGTGTGCGAGGCAACCAATTCTTCTCATAGATGAACAGTCATCCTACCTGACTCAGCACCCGATAACTATATGGACCATTGGAGAATGACTATCCGACGTAAATAACGATCAAAGCACATAAGCAAGCATAAAATTGAAGTATTGCAACAACTGATCACAAGAAAGAATATCGTATTTTGTTGTATTTGTCACTTTGTTTACATTTCATTTTATTATATGAACTTGTACCAGAGAAGATCTATTGTACGGGCAGCATAGTGATTACACACTTGAGGGAGGGCGGGGTACATGATCTTGTTACTGAGTGTGGTTTAATTACGGCAGTTGCAAGTGGAGGGGAACAGGCATAGATGGGCGTGGTTAAGGAGTTGAAAAACCACAGGTTTGAGTGGGATAACGATCGTATAACATTTTGGAAGCGGAGTTGGGAGAAACATGTTCGAGGTTGAACAGTTAAGAAAGGTATGTCCATATACTGGGACTCGATGAGAATAACCATAGTCACCGTGTGGGTTGATAGTATAGACTGTTATTTAGAGCGCTGCGATTAGGAACAGCATAACTCACCCAATTGATCCAGTGGCTAAACTTGACGGTGTTTAAATACGTTTGTAGAGGGAATATGCTGTTTACGAGATGGAAAATGTGGTTTACAAGGGGGCATCATTATAATGGCTCAGCGATGCTTGTTGAAATGTGGGGATAAATACATGGCATTAATTGCAATACATTTGATTTTAATTTCACAGATACGAACCCCTGACGAAGAGCCACAAAGGCTTAAAATGCATTGGGATAATCATTCATATTTTCGAAACAAGGGATTTTAACATGCTGTATTAAAGGAGATTGGGCATTATACATGCACTTGAAAATTAGAATCAATTTGTTTTGAACCAACCAACCAACATATCAATAAATACTGAAAACACGAACTGAAGTAAGTGGATTACTGGATTAAATTTGGTTAACATTGAGGATTATATTTATCCTACAAAACGTGATGCATCCTGGGACTGGTAGTACTGCGTACATCAGCGTTTTTTTCCTTCCCTCAGGGCAGCCACAAACTTGCCACTTCAAGGGAAATACAAAGCAGCTGTTTGAAAGCTGCTCCGTGTTTATCTGTGCAAGCGGCCACCCGCCTGCACTTTTAAAAGGGATTAGACATCCCCTTGCAGGCAGGTGCAGTGAGTGGCTGCACCCGCCTGCAAGGGGATGTCTAGGGGGTCCAAGGGACCCCCTTCCTACCTTTAGAGCAGGGGTCTTCAAAATGTGGGGCGAGACCCCAGGGGGGTCATGGAGGGATGCCAGTCACACTTCTGCCCAGGCCCAAGGGCTTCAGCCCAACATCTTCCCCCGTCCTGTGTCTCACTCTCAGCCCGGGCTGCTGCAGTGCAACTTGAGCTGCTGGGGGCTTGGCTGGGCTTAGTTTTTTTCCTTGTTCCAGTACCCCCTGGGTCCCCACTCTGCCTATTCCTTACATTTGTATTTTACAATTATTGCTGTAGAGAACGCATTTCATGAAAAGGAACATAAAGTAGGGTTGGCAAAAGATTAATGACTGCTGTCTTTTGTTTAAGGAGCCTGCAAAGACCTCCTCTGGACACTAAATAGACTTATAAATAAAAAAGTATGTATGCATTCGTTATGTGACTTTTCTGTCTTTGTTCTCTTTAATTATCAGTCATAGATCATTGACGCAGCCCTAGAACACAATTAAAAGTGCTTTCTAGTTATATTTACCGTTTGAAGTATGCACAGATAAGAGCTCAAAATACAGCTTCAGGTGACTGCTTATTTTTGGACCGACTGGGCCACCAAAATAATCTGCTGTCAACCCTAACCACAGGACTGTAAGTTTGTTGCAGTATCAGCACATTATTTATTTCCTCCTCCCTCGATCCCCGATTAATGCTGCAATAGTTTAACTTAGTTCTAAACCCTACGCCGCCATCAATAACGTGCTGAGTTACTTCAGGTGTCTGTGAATGCACCCTGCATTCTGACAACTCATTTCACATTCTCGCCTTTCACGTTCACCCTGCACTCACAGCGATCACAATGCACTTGCGCTGTTCACCCTATACCTCACCCCACAGTCGCACGAGTACACTACTCATCCTGGACTCATGTGATACTTCACTCACCTGTCCCCTTCACTGCTCAATATGCAACTCACTCAAACAAGCCCATCAAAAATCATACATTAATTCATCCCATTCTGAACTTGCATCCGCACCCAAATCATACGCCACCTCACTCACCCTACAGTCACTCCTCTCACCCTACTCTCACACTGTTGCATCGCTCACCGTGCACTCACATGAGCACTTTTGTCACCCACACAGTGCAGAGGGTTAATGTGCCTGCAACAAAGAATATGTACCATGCAGATTCCAGAAATGAGTGCGAGTAAACTATGAGTAGCGCTATAAAAAAATGAAATGTTTTCCTGAAAGGTGCTATAGAGAGATGAGGAGCATTGTTGGTGAGTGGCAGTGAAGGAATTCATGGAGAATGAGGAAACGGGAGTGGGGCACCAAAAAAGACTGTTGCACCATGTGCGACCAGTTTTAGGACCAGCCCTGGCTGGGAGTGTTAGGCCCCCCCTCCGAAGTTCTGGTCCAGTGACTCCCCTGCTTCTGCCTATTATTATTATTTACATTTGTTGTGCACTACAGTTACCAAAAGATGTCCTGGGGCTAATAACCATCTGCTGCCTGAAACCAAATGAGAAACACACAGAAGGAGAAGGAGAACCAGCCAAATGGGTAACCTACAGAGCATACAGAAAGGTTTTTATATCTTCCTAAAGTATAATACATTCTAGGTGGAGAGAAGCAAAGGAGGGTGCAAGTTCGATAACCGCGGGGCCTGCACCAAAACAGCGAGACAGACAACTCATGCCTTCTTCAATTAGGGAACAATAAGCAGAGTGGCACAGGCCAAGAGGAGCATACTGGTCCAACCCGTATGCTTGGTGAGGAGAGAAGAGTGGATGAAAGAGGGCAGCAAGGGAGTGAGAGAATTTGATTGAAGAGGTCAGGGATGAGGAGAAATGTGAATTGCCGAAGAGAAGTGTGGACACACAAGAAGTGAGTATGAGCCAAAGGTGAGGGCTTCTGTTGGAACAAAGGGGAGATGTGAAAGATGAATGGGGGGACTAGAGAGGTGTAAGATACAAATAGACAAAAATTTGAATGGAGAGACGAGGTGAATGAGAAGTGCTGAGGACCACGGAAGGTGACGGGACCAGAGAGGCCATGAGATAAATGCGAGAGACTGTTAGAGATGAGGGCAGTGAAAAGACAGAATGGCAAGAGGTGATTAAATGTGAAGTGAGAAGTTGAATGGGGAGAGTTCAGAAGTTGTAAAAAGGGGTGAAAGAAAATGGCCTGCAAAGTGAGAGAGGGATCCAGGGTTAGGAGAGGAGAGAGGGATGTCAGGGAGGGGGTGAGAAGAAAGCTACATGGGAAAACTGCTTAACTCTGCACAAAACCGCCAGGGTTTTAAGGGACCTCTGCTTCTCCTGGCCAGGGCCAGGTGAGCTTCTAATGTGGCAGCACGTATTCCTGCGGAGTGGAAGGCCCTTCACAAAGGTTGACTAGAAATCTTTCTGATGTTAATTGCTGTATTTTGGTTATAAACGGGTACTGATGGGGTGAAATCTTTCCTCAGTATAACTGTGCGTGAAAAATGTCAAAATAATGAAGCAATGCAATGCCAAAATACGCGACATCAAATAACATAATTTTCATTTTCTTCCCACACAATTTAGTCAAGCCTGTCACGTAATTTGGTCCTCACCTGCCTCATATTCCAGTAGCCCTGCCTTCAGGTTTAGAAATTTTTGTCAGGAGGGGGTCCTTACGCCTCAAAATGTTGACAGGTGTGTGTTGGCATCCAAAAGTTTGAAGACCTCTGCTTTAGAGGGATGCATTTAGAAGGATTACTGAAAGTGTGCCACCTTTTCAGGGCGCCTTCTAGAGGCATGTTTGCCTTTCTGCCCACATCAGTAATAGGACACAGTAGCAGAGGTAAAGTGATTCCCTCATTTGCATGGGGTCCCACCCCCTTGCAAATGAAGGAACACCCTCTAATAGCGCTGATGCTTTGTGTACGCCAATGCTATCTGTTATACTAAAGGGGATGCATAAGCATCTGTCTGCAGCCCCTTCTGTAACCCCAAAGTGCCCCCCCCCCCCCCCGGGGTGCTTGGGTAATATGGCCCCTGGCTGGCTGACATCGACAAGTGATATCACTGAGCTTGGAGGAACTCGTGTAGTTGCTGTGTGGAGATGGACCTTGATCCCATGAGGGCCACCTTTGTTTGCATCCATTCTTTCAGGGCTGGCTAAGCCAGGAAAAACTTAATAGACAGTACATTTCTTCCATTCAGCAATTTTATTTGGTCATGATCCTATGAATAATAAACCAGTATGAGACAACAGCTGATTTGGTAATTGTTAAAGGTGATTAGAATGAGAAATGCTCAAGAACCCTGCTACTCAAGACTTTGGGATGCGAACTGAGTTTTAGATGTGCTTTTCAGATAATGCTGGCTATTCCATTAAGTCATTATTTACTGCTATGTTAACCATGTTGCCATGTCTGATTTTATTCAAATGTCTAAGCATTAGATTTGCCTGGTCGTTCTGTTTCCCAGAATGGGGCTGTGTTAACGATTGCCAGGCAGACCAAATCTAACAAATGGGTATGATCCTATTCGACTTTCCAACACTATCCCAAGTTGTGTATGGTTTGGTGTTTACAGAAATATGAGATGTGTCAAGTACATTGAAGTCTATAGGTAAAAAAATGTATTCATTTCTTTTAAAAGGCTCCTCCCTCCACCAACTTAGGAAGGTGAGTTAGGTGGTAATTGTAGTTGGCCATCATAGACCTGTTTAGTTTTGAAACACACTTCACCAGAGGTTTATTCGAATCCAAGGCATTTGTTGAGGGAACCAGACTGAAGAGCATTTTTAAAAGCAACTGACTTGTGGACGATAAACATTTTTAAACGTTTTATTTTAAGTCAGTTCCAGATTTTGCAGCATTGGTGATAAATACATGTTAAACAAGCACAATCTGAGCCTTAAGTCCTTTCATAGAGTATAACAATTCCTAACTGATGTGAAGGAAACAGGTATCCAGTGATGGCTGAAGAGCCAAGGATTATCTCACCTGATGTCATATTAGAATAGAATACTGCCCTCTCTATTTTGGGAGGAAATTACATGGAATTGAACTACTCAATTATCTGTAATTTCATGCTGTTGGAATACTTTCTTCAAAAATATTGTTGCTGCCTTGATATGGATTAATTTGAATGCTTAATATGTTCTGTTAGACACAAACCTATTGGATGCTAAAGGATCGACGGCTGACAGAGGCATCATCAGCTGAAGTTCTTACAAAGAAAGAGAATTATGACAGATTGCAGGATCATTTTAATGGCCGCTGTGGTTATGAGTTGATGACTTTAACCTTGTGATCTCCAGTTTCAAGCAGACGTTTTATGGCTGGTCAGTATTATTTTGCTTTCTGACAACTATAAGTAGCAAAGGAGGTATGGAGGCATAGGCCTCATGTCAGAACCCCTTTCGGAGGGCCATGTGTCTCGTAAGGGTTACTGGGGTCACGTGTGGGGGTTGAGGGCGTTTACTTCTGATGTCCTATTGTCCAACCTACTATGGATCCTGAGCAAGTCGGCCAAGTACCCCTTCAGCACTTGACTCTCATTGGTAGACGTGAACGAGCAGTCTAGGGCTCCCTCAGGAGGGAGGTGTGGATACAGTTTAGTGAAACAAGCTCATAACTGAAAAATGGCGTAGCAGCAGCAATACATCCCTGATAACTGAGTTGCTTTACCACTGCCACACAAGGCTTCAGGTCTTACCGCACAGCAGTCCTTACCACAGGAACCCCTCCTGGCATACTGGTTAACCGCAGTGGTGCTTCACAGCCTTCCGCCTTTACTGTACTGCACTGCAATCAGTTTATATGGCTATCACCACAAGGAGGTAGTGTTGATTTCCGTGGGTGATGTCCCCTTACAAAGTAGGAAAACTAGAAGGCTTTGGCCCCCAGTCATGGTCAAGGTAGAAGTCTTGCAGAGTTTCCCTTCCTCACACAGCCAATCTGGCTGCTTGACAGATAACAATTTTGGAGGTCTCAGCTTCCCCTTCTTATAGTCCATTTCCAGGCACCAACATTGGTTTAGGGTCTATGAAATTTTATCTGATTCTTTTAAAGTTCATACTTCTCCTCTTAAAAAGCTTTCTTTTAGAGCAGGAGAGATTCTGAATCGGATAGTTCCACAACACAGGCCATGGAAGTGACTAGAGTTCACACCTGGATGTCTGCCACAGTGATATATGCATCAAAAGGTTAATCTCAGGCTCCCAGTTTCAGTCTTTATGATTCCATTATCAACTCTTCTCCCTCCTGCTATGTCTCCAAGCCCCTTCCTTGTGATCTGTTGCTGAATCAAAAAGAACTCTTTGAAGTGTACAGTTGGAGCCTCACTTTCCCTTCTCCAGTGTTTCCCACCCAGTTCACAGGAATGCACCAACACACAAATCTGTCTGCAAGGTTTCCCCTACCTCCTAATACCTCCCAAAATGGAACCCAGGGCCCTGCATGTAATGTACTGTTACAGGCACATTTGCACTCAGTATATGGACACAGTACACACACTGTGCAGATCTGTTACCTCCCTGTATTGTGCCACTAGAGAAACAGATTCATTCAACACACACATTCACCCTGCACGCACTACTCACTTCTGTAGCTTTTCTGTATTGTGCCACATGCATCACACCTACAGACAGAGCACCCATTCACCATGCGTGCTATGCACTCCTCTCAGGTGCACATACACCCAGCACATACACTCACTGCTCAGCACAACATCTTTCATGGACTGGGCTCCTCACAGTTACACATACATCCAGTAAATATGCACTCACCATGTACACAATTTACTGCACAGCTCTAACCCTGTACAGTACCCTGTCCAGGGGCACATACAACCAGTGCAGTAACACCACTCCTGCACTGCACAGCACTTCACATCTAACTGGTGTAGGTAGGCTAAGGGTGAGTTTAGCATACATCAGCAGAACTTTAAAGACTGAGTGAGCCTGTAGGCCTCATTTCAGTGACACAGATTAAAAAGAACTTGCTCAATCGTACTGATCACTCTACAGTATGCTGCTACCATTGCACACATGGTGCTTAATTCCCGGTGAAGGCAGTAGCTTTCCACCTCTATAAGAGTAGCGCTTTGAGCACTCCTCCCGGTCCAACAAAATGTCAATCCATGAAACAGGCATATGTCTTGGCACACAGGTATGATCTGTGTTTACCTATGACAACAAAAATCAGCATTAGTGATCCTGGCAAAAAGTACATTTAGCTTCTCATGCTGGGCCGGCTTTAGGGCAGTTCGACCGGTGCAGCCACACTGGGCACTGATCTGGGGAGGGGGGCACTGACCTCAGAGGAGGTGTTGTGTTTTGCAATTACCTATGATTTAAAAACACCTTCTCTACCATACATTAAATGTATGGTAGTGAAGGCCTACGGAAAGATGAGGGGCACTTGTGTCTGTTGCTGTTGAGGGGATCCAAGGAGGAGGTCATATGAGTGGAGGGGTGGGGTGAGGTCGCCAAAATTAATTTCTCACCAGGCACCAACAGTGCTGAAGCGGGCCCTGACTCAGGGCAGGGGCACACCTTCATTACCATACAGAGGACTTTTCGGTCCCAACACCTCTCTCCTGTGTTTTCAAAGGAATTGCAATTTTGTTATTACATTAGTTAAGAAATGTTATATTACTTTCATTTACGCCTGGCTAGAGCATGGGCTCTTTGCCACAATCCATTTATATCATTCACTTGGAGGCATGGCAGTTGACAAGAAAACACGCCAGCAAAAACAGGTGCAATGCAGACGTGCCAAAGGCTCACCAAAAATAAGCCTCTTAGTTTCCCAAAGATGTCCCTCGACCTTAAGTTCAAAGTGACGTGTACGAACAAATTATATTTCCATTTGTTCACCCTATTTTATCATGAATTTTGAGATGAATTGTTAACTTTGATGTCAATCAAGAGCATCCATATGTATAGCCTACCTCTCCGAAGGTCGTATAACCAGTACATTTGTAGTGATGAGTTAAAGTAACCTAATGTCCTGCAAAAAACTGCAATGCAATACCTTAATGAAGTGAGAAGTGATTTCATCCTAAATCAAAAAGTAGATCATTTATGTCTGAAGAGAACTTATCTGGTGATGTCACACCTACACTTGTAGATTGCATACACTTTTGTAACAAGTCTACTGTTTAACATTAAGTGGGTTAGTATGGTTTGCATTGTCTATCTTTAAAATGTATGACATCACTATTATCCTCATTGCATGTGTGCTGAAGTGTATGATGTAGTGAGTGGTAGTTCTTATATTCTATGTGTAACAGAGTAGCTGCCGAGGATAGGTCAAAACTGATTTCCATTAGAGCTCCTGGTGGGGCAAGAGTACATTAAATAGAACTCTTTGAGGATGGAGAGAACGGCTGTGGAGCCCTGCATCCAAAAACAATATCAAGAAAGACATTCCTCTAATTATTTACACCATTAGCTGCTGCAGAGATGCACAGAAATCCTGGATTTTGTAACAGAAGCTGTGCAACAACGCAGCTCTGAAGGCAGTGACTTAAGATACCATAGTGTAATTCTGTAATGTTATTCATAAACTAGAAGGAGCAGTTGAAGGTGGTGTTTGTTATTCTACCCTCAAATCCTTGGAGTGTGGCATGAATGTGTCTATGAGCATGTGCTAGTGAGGTGGGCAAGGTGCTCTGAGGGGTGATGTAGGTTGAGACAGACAACCACAGCCAATAATTATGACATCTTCGAAAGGCTGTTGCTAAATCTGGCAGATGCTGTGCTGATGCTGCTTTATTTTTGGTCTTACATAAAATAATTGTCTATATGCTAGTTAGCGAAGCCCATAAATGCTCTCACATTATCTCACTCCTGATGAAATATGATATGAGTGCTTTTTGACCCACTTGATCCTCAGCCCTTTTTTGGAAGGGGTATGAGTGGACACTGAAGATATAAATAACGGGCTGACATTGTAGTATGCTCTTATGTGTGGACAGTAAAGTTTGGAGTCTAAGAGTACTGGCTTTCTTCGCATCTGGCATGTTTGGATGGGGTCAGTAACCCTGAGAGGACTAGGAACAATCTTGGTACTTTCTACTTTGTGGGACCTGACATATTGTGCATACACAAGCAGAAACATGGGAAATTATCACAAAATCACAGCACGTTTTGGCTTCCATATTGGATGACCATCCATAAATACCACACTCACAAATCTAGTGGTACTTCACAGCGAGACACTGTGAGCTAAAAGTTACAGGTAAGTGACAACTGCCTGCTTATTGAACGTGGTATTATTTGAAAGGAAAATGGTCATTTGAGGACAGTACTCTAATCTAGTGCATAAGCACTTTAGCACTAACAAGCGACCTGGGTGTTATCTGGAAACAGTTGGCATCCTGCACCTGCATATTAACCCGAAATGTTTTTGTGTGCACACATGACAACCTGAGTCTTCTGGCATGTTACATACTATGATTTCTTGTATGCGCATATGCCAACTTGATCCCTCTTCTGTGAGCTGCCTTGATGCTCACTGTGACTACTACAAGTGATACTAACCTGTAATTCTTGTGTATGAAACTATACTTTTGAATTGAACAATGAGTGGGAAGAGCATTCTGTATTGCACGCAGTCTCATGAAGCACTCAGTCAACTTCAATCAGCCTTGACTATCTGCAAATAGTATGTATCCTAACTTTCCAGGGATGCATTTGGTACTGTTCTTGTTTATGTGATGGGTAATGTACTCGGGGTAAATGAAAAAAATATTGATTCCAAAATATCCTGTGACATGAATATCATTTGAGAAATATTGTCACTACAAAAATATTGAGTGACAAAATACAGAAGGTAAGATTATCTTTTTTTTATGTATATAATATTGTTTGTAAAAAGATGCATGGAATATAGTTTAATTTAATATAGTTGAATTCAATATATTTTTTACTTATTTTATAATATTTTGGTCATTATGTACATTTTAGGTGTTAAGAATAATAAAGTAATTATTTTAATGTTTTAAATTAAGTTGACAATTTTTTTATATGAAATTGGGTGGGAAGGTATTTAAATTAGAAATGATGATTTTTTTGCAATTACAATTTTATGCTAATTAAATAGTTAATTGGTGATCAACTATGTTCATTGATTAATTGCTATAATAATTATTTAAGTGAATTTTGTGATTTTTAATGTGTATTTTATTTTCATTTAGATAAATTAGTAATGTATACCTTAGCTCCACGTTGTTGGGGTTATAGGGAACAATGGTGAGAAGTTATTTAAATTCTACAGTTTTATTAATTATTTTTGTAATTTAATTCAATATGTAATTGTTAATCATTTATTTACATTTTTATTTAATTATTTGATATGCAAAAGTTTAATTGACTGGTTAATGTATTTGGTTTTCAAATGTATAAAAGTGCATTTTATAATTTTTTTAGTTTTCATCATTTTTTAATTTCTCTAATATTGTAATGTCATTATTGCTTTTTTTTTTTAATTGTTGGGGTTATGATTTTTTTTGAGAAGCAGGAAGGAAGGGGAATGTTTTTAATGTTTTTATTTTGATTTGTTATACTATTGCAAAATTCTTATTTGTTTTATTTTCACCTTTAATGTTATTTGTTTATCTAGTACTAGCAGCCCGTCCCGACCTTGTCCGGGAGCAATCAGGCTTTCCGGACCCCCGCCCGCCCCAACATTGTGCAGCAGCCCGGCCCCCCGCCCGCCCCGACATTGTGAAGTAGCCCGGGCCACTGCCCGCCCCGTCCACCGCCTGCCCCGACCCCTGTCTGCCCTGACCCCTGCCTGCCCAGAGCCTTACCTCAGCCGCCGCTCCTCCCCCGCGCTCCTCATTTCACCGCTCCGCCGCTCCTCGCCGCTTACCGCTCCTCCCGCCTGTCCGCCGGTCCTCACCGCCATTCCGCCGTTCATCACCGCTCCTCCCCCACGCCATGTCTGCCGCTCCTCTTCCGCTCTTGCACGCCACTCCTCCCCACACTCCTGATGTCACCACGCAGGTCACGGCCGGCGCTACTTGCAAGGGACTACTTTTTTTATCGACAATTTTTTAAATAACGTGTATTTTTTTTATTTATGTAGCCTATGTCCATCTGCACACCCTGACGATTACAATGATGTATCGGATGTGTGGATTGGCGCTGTGGTTCCCGAGTTTACCCGCCTCAAAGGTGCAAAGTTCTTCCTTTATTATAGTAGTATAGATATATTTTTTATTTTGAATATGTTTTCATGAATGTATTTTGTTAGGTATTTAAAAGTTTGTTTAAAATTATTAGAATTTGGAAGGCTATATGTAACCATTCCTAAATACAACACTTTCTATGCTGTTGCTTAGATTGTCGTATGATTAGTAAATCTAACTTCAGGAAAGCAGTAAGCCTCCTTCATGCACAGTTTTGGCATCAATGATGTCATTTCAAATGTAGCAATGATATTATCAGTGATGTCATAGAACACGTCATGAGTGATGTAATATGTGGGGTAATTAGCAGGGCACGGCGAGGTGTGCAAGGTATGGTTACTTTGGGGTTGGGTTATAGTTACTTGAAATTACTATAACTGGTGAATGTCAGTTTTTTTTTTTGTTGAAAATGTTACGTTATCACTAAAATTTTCACATAGCCATTGCTTTAACCTTTGGCTTTTTCAGTGAATGTAAGGGTTTTTTTTAAATGTAAAAGCAAGATATAATTAGAATTCCTACTATAACATCACTTTAACCTTTGCTTTTTTCACTGGATTTCTAGGTTTTTTTTTTACGCAAAGTAATATATTATCATCGTAAGCCACTCTCTTGATGCACGTCAGCCGTATGTGGCATTGGCCTTCTAAAAAAACAAACCAACATGTCTCTGATTCTTTCTTTTAACATTTTTTAGCCCACAACATGCAATCATAAAAACAACTACAAGAAGGTCTTGCACTCCAGCTAAATAGAATATAACTCCAGCTTGGTGTGCTTAGAAAATTATTTGTAGGTTTTCTCAGGGTTATGGATTTTTTGATCCTGGAAACTTAAAGTTTATTTTTTTAATGTTGTTGGGGAACTGCTGCACTCCCTTCAGCCCCTCATATTGCTTGTTGGTTCCCCTGCCTCTTCTAGGGGCACCACAAGCATGACAATATGGTATTTTAAACTTTCCTCGGGCATTATGGTGCACTCCTCCCTAGGAGCCGTGAATAATAAATGAGTGGCTCGTGCAGCTAATTTATTATTAATTTTTTTTTATGTATTTTGGGTGTTCTCGTGGCCACCGGGACACCAAGAACATTTTACTTTGGTGTAAATCATGGGAGGATCCCCGATACCCAATGGCCCTGTCAGCTCCCCTACCTGCACCCATCACAAGTGTCAGCAGGAGCCGGCAATTCTTTAAAAAAAAATAAACATTGGGGTGGGAGCCCATGCCCCCTCTCCCCAAGCCTTTAGGGCCTTGAGGACGCCATCCACTAGGGCATGTGTTTTTAAGGGGAGGAGGGTGTGTAAACCCCCACTCCTCGCTGACCCTATACAGTCCCCAGGGACCCAATCCTGGGTCATTTTCTCCAATTAAGGGGAGGGGTTGCATAACCCCTCTCCTCGAACCTTATGAACCCCAGGGACTCCAGTCCTTAGGGTCTTTATTTAGTAATAGAAAGGGGGCATGAAGCTCCCTCCCTTAACCACTACTCTACCCAGTACACAGATATTTTTGTGAACAATATTTAGGCCATAATATTTATATCAAACAATACTTGTGTCATGGATATTCTGAGATGTTTATGTTTTGTTAATGTTAGGGGATTTATAGAGTGCTTGGCTGCCCAAGGGCTTCCCAGCGCTGCAGAGAGAGAGGCAGGGGAGCATGGAGAAAACAATCATGGAAAGAATCAGGTTTTGAGTTTTTGGCTTAAACTACATTCATCCTTTAAAAGTCTCAATTCCTTACCAACAGTGACTACTGACATAGAAATGCATTAGGGTGATAGAAACCAGTACACGAGAGGAAGTGTGTATGCGAAACAGGATACGAGCAATGTCATAACAGCAAAACCGTACAATGAATAATATATAAGAATGTATATGTACAATGTTTGTTGTGTATCCAAATAACTTAACTGTGCTATTTATATCTCAATAAAAAGAATTTAAAAAAAGTCTCAATTCCGTGTTCATTGAGTTCCAGAGTTTTGGGACCAAGTGAGAAAAGGATCTCCCTCCTCATCTGGATCTCTTTATCCTCGGTGTGCTCATGAGGAAGTTAGATGAGGGTCTGAGGGATCTGTGGGGGACATATGTGTAGACTAACAAATTAGAAGCCTGAACAACAATTGTAAGCATAAAAGTTCATATGAATTCACAACTCTCCAATGGATTGGGTGTCTTTCTTTTTCTTTTATTATTCCGTATTCATAGCATCTTCAGTAATAACAATTCTTGTTGGGTGATCTTCAAACCACAGGGTAACCACAAGATTGCCAACACGTGTTTCGTCAGGCAAGTGCGGCAATCAACTTCATCAGGGCTAAAACAGATATAAGGTAGCCTTAATGTCACATAAATCACCCAATGTTCGTATAGTAAATACAAAACCTTACATACAATATATGTACTGTCTTAGAAGCATCATCAATTAAAGAGAAATCAGAACTCACTACTGGCCGGTTATTAGTTCACCATTCAATAGTTAGATGAATTCGGAATAAATGAGTACAAAAATGCTCTAGAGAGTAACTACGTGCTCTCAGTAAGAAATTGTGCGCAGAAAATTAATGAAAAGAAGCTTAAAGGAAGCCATAAGCAGAACCCATTATTCACCACACCACATTGTGAATAAGTTATAACCCTTTACACTTACCAAAAGGAACAAATGAAAAAGCCAATGTAAAAAATCTTCCCATGAACCATAAGTTCAAACAAGACAGGTTACTAAAGGAAACAAGCATTGGCATAGCCAATAGGTCTCACTTTTGGGATCTTCTAAGTATTTAGTTATGCAGCACAATAATCTTGGTGCAACAACTGTTGCATGGCTAAACACTTAAAGAGACCTATTGGCTATGCCAATGCTTGTTGCACTAAGTCTCTTGGGGTGTCAAACAGCGTCTCGCTGGAAAGCCGCCGATACCTGCTTGGTAGGGCCCAGTTCTTTAAATGGGCCGGCACTTCGGTATTTCCATTTATAGCACCCGGTAGGTGAAAACTCAACAAGAGAAAGGAGGGCACGAAAATGGAAGAGAGCCGGCTGGGATGGGAAGGGGTCAAATTGTTCAGAGTCAGACAGGGAGAGGGAGGGCAGAGTGAGATCTGGGCACTGAACATAGGGCAGAAATGGGAGAGTGATTGAAGCAGAGAACATACAGTACGGGGGTGGGATTGTGGCACTGGTAGTAATTGAGAGAAAGAAGAGGGAGACGGGCTGAGGCCTACGAGAGAGAGGGTGGAGCGAGGTTGGGGAGGTGAAGGCGGTGGGGCTTAAAGTGAGCACGAGAACTGTAGGAACAGAATGGAGGGAGAGGTATATATGAAGAAGAAAAAAACACAGCAAACATGAGAGAATCAAGATCAGGAAGAGAGAAGAGGGGTGGGGAGATCAGGGTTTAGGAGGAGAGGTGTTCTGAAAGAGTGAGGGTTATGGTGGTACAAGGGAAATGGAATCAAAAAGAGAGAAGGAGAAACGGAAGAAGAGTGGAGAGGTGCGCCCACTGGTCTCAAGTTCAGTGCAAGTAGTTCATTAAGTCATTACCTTATCATTTCCATTCTAGTACTTGTAGTCATGATGTTTTCATTATCCGCTTTTTGCGTAACAGCAGCAAGGCAAATGTGAGCCATAAATAAAAATTTAATTAGATACAAAATTGAATGTTCCTGAATGCAAGAAAACAGAATTACTGATTTCAATTAGGTGTAGCGCTTGACTCATGAAAGCATCACCCCATTGGCACACCGGAAACACATGCACACAAAAAACATGGCACCTATAAAAGAGTGAAAGCAGTGAATTTTTTCCCTAATCAGTCCTGCAGCAAATTCTATCTGAGGTGGCATAGCTCACATATCGCATAAATGTCTCACCAGAGTAAGAGTTTAGAGAGACCGTCCAACGTGCGCTCAGACCCGTGAGGACTGCCAGCACCAACAAGCTCCAATTGTCCATTCTGCTTACAGCTAATGTCGCTGGCCGCTAATTAGAAAGACTATCAATAAATCTAAATTTAAATCCGTTGTCTGTTATCTCTCCTTTGACAAACATGTGTTTATAATGTGAGTACTTCCGGGTCACTTGGCATTGGCTAAATACAATTTTGGTAGTCGAGTTGGAGGGAATACTGTTAGTGTGTAAAGCAGCCTAGGAATTGGAGTACTGTCAGCACCTCAACCAATCCTAGGGCGTGTTGGCCATGGAGCTCACACGTGCCACTCAGCATTAACACTGCTCACTGATGGAGCAAGGTTGCACATGTAAAGCGACTTGCTTGGATTAAGATCTCTCAAAATAATATTAATGTACTATCTAACAGGTTTTGTCATATTAATATTGCATTACACAACATTTCGAGTATCTAGGGGAAGCTCGTCAATGTGCTTTTACTAACTGTAATCCGCTTGCATTAACATGGCTGCTGCTACGCGAGATTTTCTACTGCACATGCGTCTCTCACACTCACGTGACATGACGTATTACTTCGTTTGGTGAGAAACGTTTGCTTCTGCGCACTAGAACTAAGATGGCTGTTCTGTGTCTTAACGTGCAAGAAGCTTGCATCGCTGCATTTGCTAAGCTTGCAATAGTTTAAATAAAATAATGGGAAAAGAATAGAGATAAGTGGTATTCAGTGCATTCATTTATTCTGTGTTTCTAAAACTGTTTTTCTTCTATTTTTGCATGTATCGAATTTGGGCCTGAAATGTACTTCTGAACTCCATCTTTGGAGGAACTGCGCCTGCGCAAAGAAACTCAAGCTATTGAAACCATGGCATTGAACCAGTGCCAACATCAGACATGAACTGTGAAAACTATGAGAACATGACCTCCTAACCCTGCCAGAGGAAGTTGTTAAAACATTGTATGTTATTGATACATTCACTGCCGGGTGGAATAAAAGTGAATGAGAAGATAAAGTTATGGGAGGGAATGTAATTTAAATACTGAATGACAGTTACGTCATATTAATATGTTGTGATGACCTCTCCTCGTCTTTTGACCAATACAATTGTGGGATTCACACATTTGCAACATTGGAGGGTGGTACACTGACCTGGATAATGGGGTATGCTTAGCTAGTTAGATTGTCTGACCTGTCACTGACCCAACGCACTCAATAGGTGATCGAGAGCAGAGGTGCTGGCGGAGCACTCTGTCAGAAGATTTGATAACCCAATCGGGGTTCTGGAAAGGAGTTCGATAACCCAATCGGGGTTCAACTGTTACCTGCAGAGAGGGTTTACAATGCTGGCGTTTGAACTTTAGCTGCGGTGCCGGTCTTAACCTGTGATGGTCCTGTCCTGATTCAATTTGGTCCGTACCTGGGGTTCTGTCCTTTATCCCAGCACGTGGCCAGGGTTGGTCTTCACACCATTCTAGGTAACTATAAAAATCCATGTGGCTACGTCTTTGTACTGTTTTCCCTTTTCTACCCTACCTATGTTTCAATGCTTAAACAAACGTTTTCTTATTTTATTCTGCTTAATCATAATTCCTGTTGATTTATCATGTTTCAATTAATGTAGTATGAACATTGACATTTACATTTTTACATAGATAAAGAGTTAAACCTTACCCGAGTCTGTAAGTCAAATGCATATTTTACTGCCTATAATGCTAATACCCTTGATCCTTTAGGACTTTAGGTACCGGTGACTAAGATTGGTAAGTCAAATGGTATAGGTCCTGAATGGTTAAACAGAATTGATTGAGTGCAGGTTTACCTGTTTAATGTATATATAGTTTATGGGCCCAGGTGAGTATGGTAAACGAGCAGGTGAGCCCGCGCTCTATCACCACCTAAGTTTCCTGCGATAGTGACAGGGTGCAACGAGGTTCGGATTCGTTTGCACTTTACTGGTGGATGACGTAAGGTGAAGCACTCACTGACAAAGCAATTATATTTGAGCCGGAGGTGAATAGCTAGCATAAATAGGCTGTGCTATTTCATTCTCGATGGGTAATGCTAAGTGGGTACGGCAGCGTTAGCAGAATGGCAATGCGGAGAGGAGGCTTTCTTTTCGGGGCAGTTAGAGTTCCGCGGCAGCCCTCTATATTTAGGGAGCTCAGTAGTAAGCCCCGGAGTTGTGTGCACAGAGGAATGCGAACACACACCAGAGAAAGGGAGGAATGTACATTGTAAGATGAAGGAAGACCCAAAATAGTACAGACTGGTAGCTACAGCTGTGCTGCATCTCTCCAGTGACTTTTGTCAGCGGCAGTTTACAGGCTCCTCAGCAATTGATATGTAAGTCTGTATATCCCTTTCCCTTGCACAGACACGTGATCTAGCGAGCATCACAGGGTTAGTGGAATAGGATAGATCCAAGAACCTATAACCGTACTGTGATCCTGCATCTTCACTGAACCGTAGCAGATATGCCTTGAGATTGTCTGCACTGCCAAAGAAAATAGGACTGTGAAACTGCTATATTCAAGCAGATTTTTTCAATATTCAATGTGCTGCTCCATTTGAAGTTAATCACAAACATGGCACATCATTTCGTGATCATTGCTGTGAGCAAAAAGAAAAACAAAGTGGTTTATGGGTTTAACACAGTTAAGTAGTTTAAAGTATTATTTGTGGTTATATTACTACTTTTTCCTTGCTTAGAAGAGAGGCCAGTAGCAGGTTTTGGATATGTATTCACTACATTAATTCCTTACATGCTTCTCAAATTTATTCGTTGAGCAACAGCATCTCAAAGATACATATTTATTTTCTCCAAAAATCCATGATTATATTAACCTGTATGTGTCTTCAGTTTTAGCCAATACACAGATGCACGGACAGACAGCAGGCTTCAACCGATACAGACACAGAATCACATGCATACCACAGTCCACAACAGAGTCAGTTACACTCAAACAGAAAGACAACCTCACAAACACCTGGAAGCATGATTCGTGCACACACCATAACAAGGAACAATGCAGCACCAAAATGATCTAAAAAATATACGAAGAAATTAAATGCCACATGTATCCAGACAAGAAGCAATAAACCGACAACAAGATGAATAGACCCGCGTACACCACAACTCGTTCACACGATAGACACAAAATTACCGCACACAATATATATATACACAAATTATTGTGCACATTAGAAGATAGGCAAATAAGTATCCTGGTACACTGACACGGGCAACAGGCCAACCCGCACATTGCCAAGCACAACCTTGGACTCAGGGAAATACTTAATGACAGACAGGCACCGATAGAAACCGGCACAGAGACACGCAATCAGACAGACACACAAAAACACTAAGAGGCAGCCACACAAACTGGCAAAGTCACAAAGTCAACTAAAGGCAGGCACAGAGAAATGCCAACAAACGGACACAGAAATATGGAATCAAGCAGGCACAATCCACAAACTAGCACATAGAGACACATTCCGACAGTCATACAAATAAAAGGACAGGCACATAGAGACAATGCCACAGATACACCAACAGATGCAAATACACAAAGCTGGACAAAGACTTGAGCTCAGCGACAAGAACACACTCTCAGGCCATCGAAAGTCCCAGTGCACAAACAGAAAAATTCAAGTGGACGCAAACTGATATCCGCAGTGAAAAGAAAATAATACATTTATGCAAGCAAACGTAACGTTACCAGCCTATGCATGCACACATCAAATGCATACAGAAACGTGAGCCCCGCCAGGAAAACTAAACATGCAGAGACAAGTACTGAGTTATGTTACGCTGGTTGACACCATGCAGGTGGCGATACCGGGTGTGACTGGTAGGGCAGAGCCCATAATGCACCAGTGTGGGGTCAGTAGTACTCGGTGTGGCCTGTCAAACATATCCCACGCTGCACCTCTGTGTATTATCCAAAAGCAGTGCTGACTGTGGCTAATCGGGCAGAGCTCCTGCTAAACCAATATCGAGGCTCTGGCCCTGTGCGGTCTGTGGCCTCTCGAACTCCGTCCATACTGCACCCATCTGGGGCCATGGAGGAAATGCCTTGTGCAGCCAATATTCGTACGAAAGCCATTCTTCCTGCAATTCTGACAAGAAACCAGTGAAATGTTCCAATACATCACATTAGGGCCCTATGAGGCCGTACGAATAGGATTCACAGCACTAGACAAAGGGCCCTGGCATAACAATGAGTTTTCGCCGGTAAGAGTGTCTCGACTTCCTACCGGCTGGCGAAGCGAGGGTTCACGATTACCCAAGCCAAGAAGCTAGGAAGTAAAAGAAAGTGAGCGGCCGGTCGCACAGCTGCAAAATTGATCAAGTGGAGGTAATTGAAAATGTTCGCGGGGAGGGGGAAAAGGGAGGGGGGGAGAGTGACGCGGCCGTGAAAGTGGCAAGATGGCACCAGTAGCAGCAGCAGCCTCAGCCAGCGGAAGGAGCTGGACGCGCTCTGTGGTGAGGGAGGGGGAGGAGCGTTCCGAGCGATGTGTGGAATGCCATTAATGAAAGCTATATGGCTGTTGCGCAAGTGGAGGCAGCGTCGCACGCGCAGCACCAAAAGTGAAAGCAGAGGTGGACCGAGGCGCGCTCTTGTGAGCGCAATCGCAAGCTGGTTACCGCTTTGGTAGCACTTCCAAATGGCGCTCTTACTAAATGTATCGCCAGAGCAGCGCATGAGCTGGCTCAGGCGAGACCTAAAAAGGGTTCTAAAGCTATCAATCAAGCATACAGTTTCAAAGAGAAAACTATCATAATCACAATTTCTTAGTCCATTATACAACAATCTAATTTATACAGTGAGTAATAGTTCAATTAGTTAAGTTAACCGAACTTTCAAGTCTACACGTCGCACAATCAGAGCGTGCAAGAACATGAGTCTGTCTTAAACGTGACATGTGTAGACGAGGGATTTTAGCAAGGCTTGACCCCTGCTTTGCATAGCTTTATGGGCCCTGCAAAGAGCTTTAAACCTAACCCTGTATTGGATAGGTAGCCAGTGGAGTTTATTCAGCAAAGATCTCACTGACTTCTGCTTGGGTATCTTTAGAAGCATCCTGGTGCCGCCTTTTAAACAACCTGTAGCCTGTTCACTATGTATTTTGGGGCCCCCAAATACAATGATTTACCGTAGTCCAGTTGTGAGACCACTAATGCCTGGGTCACCGTTCTCCAAGCCTGTTCTGGAATAAGGTCTATGATTTTACGAGTCATGTGTAGGATACCGAAGCAAGTAGCTGGGAGTTTTTTTGCGTGGGTTTCCATGGTGAGATTATGGTCTAACCACATCCCCAGGTTCTTAATTGAGGGCTTAGGGGCAGGGGGTGTACCCAGTTTTCAGGCCAGCTGATCCTGTTCCAAGGCCCTGTAGAGTTTCCCAGGAACATAAGCTCATTTTTCCCACCGTTAAGCTTTAATCGGCAGTTCGCCATCAGGTTTGCTATCTTTTCCATTCATGGGACTAGCTGCAGATGATTGGAGTTAGTTGCATCAGACACTGAGACTACTAATTGTGCATCATCAGCATAGGACACAATTGACAGTCCGAACTCAAGCACAATTTGGACTAGTGGGCTCATATAAACATTAAACAGGGTGGGTCTGAGCGCCGAGACCTGAGGAACTCCGTATGGGGCATGTCTGGGAGGATGACAGATTTCATGCACTGGAATAATCTTTCACTTGGAAAGGAGGCCAGCCATCAGATGGCCTTGTCCTGAATCCCAATCTCCCTTAATCTGTGGATTAGGATACTATGATCAACAGTGAAAAGGCCGCACTTATGCCCAGAAGCAGGATGGCGGCGAATCCCCCCTGGTCAAGTGTCATTTTAAGTTTCTCTGTGACAAGGAGGAGAGGAGACTCCATGCTGTGTACAGGACGGAACCCACTTCTGAGTCTGGTACAATATGATATTCTCTTTCAGAAATTGTCAGATAATGCTGTTGACCTGTTTCTCTGCTATTTTGCCCAAAATGGGTAGCAGTGAGATGGGGCGGACATTCCCCAGTACCGTAGGATCCTGGCTTCTTAAGCAGGGGCTTTACAATGGCGTGTTTCCACTTTTTGGGAACTATCCTGGTGCTCAGGGATAGCGAGATTAGGTCTGCCATTGTGGAGAGGGCGGGATCCCCACCCTGGAGAAGAATGTGAGGGAGTGCTGTATATATAATAGTTTATTCTTTGCTATGGCATAACAGCAACTGGCATGCTTTACAGGTCAATGTTCATGGCCCACAAATGAATTCAGTAGTTGTAGGTAGACAGATACGTGGTGATCAGTGAGGCCTGCATCTTTTGAGGATCTCACACTGGTACTGAAAAGGAGCCAGCTTGTGTCTGCGAGGCATGTGACCCCTCCTTTACACCATTGCTGGCATGTAGAATGGCAAAGGCATGGCAATGCAGAATATTGGGCATATGGCAGTGGGACATATGCCTCATAGTTATGGACCTTGTGGACTCTGTTGGACCAGTTATGGCCTTCCAGTTAATTTGCTCATTATATACCAGATAGTGTTCAATTCTAAATTATAGCCTACATTGTGGTTTATTTCTCTACAGCGATAGCCTTTTTTGGCCTCTTGTGTGCAGGCAAGAGCAGCTGATGAGTGGTGCATTCCTTCTGTGCCATGTCTCGATCCGGGCAAAGGGTTTCAACTTTATGAAGTATTCATTTATGTTTAGCCCTTACCAGCAGGAGGTAGGGACTCTTGGAGAAAGTAACATGTCAAAGGGCAAAACATTTCTTGGAATAATGATCCTGACAGATGATTGTGTATGCTTGCATAGTATAGTCCTGGACCCTTGATATACCTCCGTAAACCAATTCTTGTCCAGAAATTTTCATTTTTAATTTGTGTTTTTGTATCATTAGAGAAAGTAAGGTAGCTTGGGTAGACATTTCTAATCTGGGCCAAATGTTTCTGGATTACATTTTTAAAAATGGCAGCTGTGTTACAGTGATGATGTAATATTTCTGGAACCATGAGACCTATATACTTCATTTTGGTGTCAAAACATAGTTTTAGGGGGTCAAGTAGTCTTAGAGACAGATAATAACTCCTCAGTGCAACCCTTCTTCCATTTTACAAAATGGTGGCTCTATAGTGATGTGTTTTAGCCATCATATTGGTAATAATTAATTTTAATATTGTGTTTGTTTCAGGTTTTCTGTTTATTCAAATTTGTAAACATGAGCAGGTGGTAGTAGAGGATCTTTAACTCCTGACAGACTATTACTTACTACAAAATCTGAGGACCCCTTCAACAAAGAAAAATGTGTCATATGCCAGACTAATCCAAAAGAAAAGCTAACATTAACTGCAACTGGACAAAAGAGAGTTCAAGATGCTGCAGAAATACAGGATATTGTTTACAAAAGATTGAAACTGATGGGTGAAGAGGGTCAAATATTTTATGATGGTTACAACAAGTGCTACAAGTCATAGACAATGGGAAAAAGCCTTGAAATTTTGTTGTAAAAAAAACCCAAAAACCAGTAAATCACAACAAGAATCCGAGTCTTCTGAGAAAGCGACGACAACCAAACCCAATGCCCATCCACTTAGAAGATCGATGGTACCCCTCGTCCATTTTCAACAACTGATCAGAAATCAGAGGATCTTCAATGTTTTATCTGTGGTTTAGCCAGAACAAGGGCCAAAGGGATTAATGAAAGAACAAAGTACAGAGAAAGTGATTCTCAAAGGGCAAGCATGTTTTTATCTGCAGCTTGTTTCTTCCAAGATGAGGTTTCCAGCCAAGTAGCTGATCTAAACAGCGAGGTAAATGTATCTGGAGTAGATGTGTTTGCCCACCCGAATCTCGTGCATGCGTGTGTGCAGACATTTGAAAAATTGAATGTAAGATGAGCTCCCAGCAGAAAACTCTGCTACACATGATAGGCCTGATTCAAAAAGGCAATCGGAGACAAAAGTTTAGCTTTACGACTTTTGGTATTCACAAAGTTCATTTACGAGGCATATCTATACTTCACAGTCATGCCAGAATCTCCAGCTCAAGTCATAATCTCAACACCCGGGCCGTACTCTCCAGCTTGGGCAATACTCTCCTGCTTGGGCCAGATGAAGTGTAGTCAATGAGCCTGAATGCAATCTTTACTAAAAGGAATATTAAGAACGTGTGATAAATGGCAGAAGAAGTCATGTAAATCAGTTTGGGCTGGGAAAAGGATGTGGCTGGACACTACATAATATCCCAGAAAAGTTGGCTCCTTTGCATCATTGTACATGCAGTCCATAACTTCTGATCTCCTCAGTGTTGACTGTAGTGACAACAATACAGTCAACACTAAGGGGAGCGTAACAGCCTATCTTGTAGGCTGGCGAAAGTGCACCTTTGGTGAAACTGTAAACACAGATGGGCCACCATGGTGGCTCATGTAGATTTTTTTTACTTTACAGACACAAAGTCCTCCAGTCTGTTTATTTCAATAAAATAAATTGCCAATGGCCCTGAACTGCTGGGAGTTTCTCTCAGTATGTGAGAGTCATTGTTGATATTTCTTGTTCGTGACCACCATGCTGTCATTGTGGTTTCAAAAGGGAATAAAAGCAAGGGTTTGTTGCTGAAAACCAAGACAAATGTGTCAGGTGAGCTAGGAGTTGCCTCTCTCTGGAAAATGTTTACATTTGCCTTCCTTGGGCGACTAGGCCTCTCATGGTGACCCCGGGAAGGAAAACGTAGTGATGGTAGTCCTGCCCTATTTAGGGCAGTACTAACACCATTGTGATCTGATGGTCCATTGGCTTACAGATAACGTTGTGAAGGGCTTCCAGTTAAATCTCTACCAGCAGAAGCCTTCTGTTTTCCACCTCTAAATGGAGCTTGTGAATTCAAGCTGGTTAGACAGGGCAGCTCCTCGCAGTTGCCAACCACTGATCGACCCCCTATTGCACATGTGCATAGAAAAAGATCTAAAACCAACATTTGACAGTTTAGGATTAAGAATGTTATACTCAGTTGTCTCTCCTCTTTGATATCAGTCCATTCTGACATGCCTTGGAATACTTATTACGAAGACCATTGTGTCTGGCTGATACTATGCAATTAAGTCATTGTATTGTAACTGACCTTCTGAATTCTATATTTTTAGGGGCGATGTTACAGGTCTGTTCCAGAAAGCTGCTCCTGTTACCATTCCTTCCTGGTGGGCTGCATGTGCTCAAAGTAAATATGTGGGTGATGTTCACTATTTCGGTTTCCCATGCATGAACATCCTAGGCTGATCTCAGACGTCTGTCACTCCGTAGCCTTTTGGCATAGAGTGCAGATGGCAACATGTGCCAGATTCCACCCAGAAAAAAAACGATGTGGTAGATGAAGATTTGCCCTGAGGAATTGTGTCATCCCTCAGACAAATTGTTAGTGTACTGCAGGCCCATAGAAGAACAGCACAGCATATTTCACATCGCACTCATATTTTAATGAACCAGATGAACTGGGTGAATTGACCAGCCCAGTAAAAGTGGGAAAATGTAGCTCATGTGGGTCATCCGTTCATCTACACACCAGCCTAATTGCCACCTCAATGAAAGAAGTAGCCTCTATAGATTAGAACTAATGCTAGACCTTTGAAATGGAATAATCGTATGGCTGCCAATTTTAAGCCAGCTCACACTTGCATGGAGTTGCTTTAGTGATGACTCGTGATGATATGATGGGGGCTTGGATTTATGGCTTGCCAAAGAGTTGCTTTGTTGGCCGTGTTGAATACATCTGAAATGGCACAGCTATAGTGGCATGTATGGTCTTTGTTTATTTACAGAATGAGACGGTCAGTTATGAATAAACAACTGCGAGACCTCCCTAACTACCAATAGGATGCTGTCATTCTCTAGTCATGATTAAGGCTCATCCCGAATCAGTTTTGGAAATGACTTGCTCTCTATATAAACACGTTGTCCCACCCATCCTGAGTTCAACTTTGAAGCACATATGTGTGGCTGGTGGCAAATAACGAGAGGAGAGGAGTTGTCCTAACGGCTAGGGCGGTCGACCTCGAGTCTGGGGAACTGGGTTCGAGTCTCGGCAATGATGCGGAACATCCTGTGATTCTGGGCAAATCACTTAATCTCCCTGTACCCAATAAAAATGAATGTGTCCTCATGTAATGCAACTGGTGCTATAAAGAGCGCTCTGATACCCGTTTCGGATCAATGTTCGCGCTATATAAAACTATGTAAAATAAAAAATGTGGCCTGCATGAGAGGGGAATGCAGTGTTCTGAGAAATACCATGTTATGATTCCTATCTTGTGTTCGTACACTGCAGCTAATGTGAGCACATGAAACAAGATGAAGTCAGGTATTTTATAAATGCGGTCTAGACGCTCACAACAGAGGAAGAACGTTTTTCATGAAACAAAACTGTTGTTAATGCACCAGCTACAAATGCGAAGTCTTATTAATGTGTTTGCACCCTTGTACTTCTTTGAACTGGGGAATAGTCACAGTCACACACCTTTCGAAATACTCTCTGACAGTTCCAAAATAGGATCTCCTTCCACACATTAAGCATCCAAAAAATTCTCAAGAGGTAAATAAATATTCCGTACTATGCGTGAGAACATGTCTGTACATTGGAGAAGTGCCACTGTGACCTTACATATCATCAGTCATGGGGCTGAGAGAATCATTCGCAGTAAACAAATTGCATCATTGTGGTCGCTGCGTGAAGCACATCAAGAAGTGATTAATATAATGCATTCATGACTCGTGACAGCTCCATTTTCTCCAAACTTGCACCAGCATCAATGATCCCTTTTTTTATTTATTCATCTTGATGTGCATAACACAGCACAGTGTTCAGCAACTTCAAAGACTAGATTAGCACATGTTTAATATCTCCACAAGATCAGAGAACATTTTATTATCTTTAACAAATTTAGTACCAGAATCAAAAGGCCATTCTACTGTATACAGATAGAAGCTTTCTACTTGAGGTATCAATATTAACTAATTCATCTTTAAGATATGTTCCATTACCTGTCTGATTAAAGGCAGGCATAAAGCTCTTTATTTAAAGTCTAATTAATTTTCACACCCATTTCAAGCATGTTTCTTCCAGTTTTTGTCGCTGATTCCCAAATCAAAGTCATGGCTGTAAATATTCACAACTGTAGATGTCCACCTAAACCAGTTGTAAAGATCTCCACTCACATTCTGGCAGATGCATCAAGCAAAATACCTCCCGGTAAATTTGCGAATGGGTAAAACAGGCCGATACCGAATGCAAAACCTGAAAATGCAATGCAGCAACCCAAATTCCTTAAAAAACAAAGAACCGCTAAATAACCCCCGCGGTAAATTACCGATTCGCAAAATAGCCAATCGGTAATACCGAGAAAGAAATCAGCCTCCAGAAATACCGAATCGCTATTAAAGAATCGCAACGAAATGCATCAAAACTCGCAAATACCGAAAATGCCTAAAATCGCTATTTTGCACGAGCAAAATAAAGGGAATCACAAACTGGAGGTAAAGTTATTGGAAGGAAGAAAAAAAATTTAAAAAAATGTAAACACAGGGGCAGATAATCAGAAACCCTTCAAATATGCCTCTGGAGACCCTGTATGTCTACCAAAATGGCTGCCCCCTACGTGCTTGCTAGGAGGAGGAGAATCAACGGTCTTGCACAGCGCAGGAGGATGATCCAGGACAGAGTCTTCAGTGTGCTTATCACATTGCTGGGCCAGACAGAAGAACTGATCTACGACAAGTACAGGCTGAACCGGGCTATGATCATGCGCCTCATTGCCGACCTGGAAACACTACTGCAGCACCAGACCCGTAGGACCATGCCATCCCAGCCCATGTCCAGGTCCTATGCAGCCTGACATGCTGGCGTCAGGAAGCTTCCAGGGGGTCATAGCAGAAGCTGGAGGCATGTCGCAAAGCGCACTTTCACGCTTCTTCCACAAATTCCTAGATGCCATGCTGGCATTGATACATCAACACATCACCTTCCCCACAACCCCAAAGCAGTTGAACCTCACCAAACAGGAGTTCTACTAGGTGGCACAATTTCCCCATGTGATAGGATGCGTTGACTGCACCCATGTCCCCATCTGTCCCCCCTCAGCCAACGAATACATCTTCTGCAACCGGAAGTCATACCATACCATCAAGGTGCAGGTTGTGTGCAATGCCAAGCACATCATAACGGACATCGTAGCCCAATTTCCAGGAAGCACACACGACGCATACATATTCAGACACAGTGGCATCCACAGGCGTCTGATCAACGGTGAATTTGGAGAGGGACACTTACTAGGTACATATAAATGCCTCAAAATTAACTCCATCCTCAAATATGTAACTGTATTCATGCAGCTAACCCTTTTCTCCCCACCCTGCAGGTGACAGTGCCTACGCCTTGCGTGAATGGATCCTCACTCCCTACCTCAACCCTGCAACACCTCAGGAGCAGCGCTACAACTCAGCACACATCAGCACCAGGAATGTGGTAGAGCGAACCTTTGGCATCCTCAAGAGTCGCTTCCGGATACTACACAAGACAGGAGGTGCCTTGCAGTATGACCCAGTTACCTGCTGCCGGATAATAGCAGTCTGCACCATGCTGCACAACATTGCCACAAGAAGGGGGATACCAATAGAGGTGGGCGGAGAGGATGACTTACGTGCACAGCAACCCCCCAACACCAACAGGCACACGTGCCTAACACAGCTGAGGGACAAAGGAGGCGGACATACATCACACAACATCACTTCTGAGACAGGTATGAATGAGCCATCACAACATGTTCTGGTTTGCAAATATTTAATGCACATGAGCACCTGTCAGGTGCATATAAATGAGACGCCAACATGACGCAGAATAAAAATAATAATGTGATACATGTCCGTTGTCATCACGGTGTATTCTGTTGCAGTATAGTTGGCCCATGGTTACGTCACCATGGCAAAGGAGCCAATGGAACGTGGCTATTTGCGCTTGCCCCGTACCTCCAGCCTCCTGTCCTGTGTCTCTTCCACATCGCTTCAATCTGTTTCTGTGGCTGTGGTGCTGCGCGCACTGCGCCTCCTTTCGCTGGCCTCTGGCACAGAGATGCTGTTCACGCTTGAAGCAGCCTCACTCCCATCCTCCCCTCCCAAACTGCTGGCTCTGACAGTCCCAGACTGCAGATGCTCCACTGCAGTGGTCACTCTCTCTAAGGACTTTGCCACATCCCTGCAATAACGGCCCAAGTCGACCTGCAGGGACACAGATCTGCGCGAAAGCACAGCTGTGCTGTTGCACAGCTTAGTGATGGCCCTAATGGAGGCATTGGAACAGAGCATGTTCTGCCGATGCCTCCGGCGCTTGCTCTGTTGACCTGCAATTACAGCATGTGTGAGTTCCTGCATTCACAGTTTGATGTCTCTGTTGCCCTCAGCAACGGCTGTGGTCATCTCACGCATAGCGTCAGTCATGGTGCCAATTTTGTTTGTCAATTTTGAAATGTTAATGTTAATAGCACCCATGTGTCTCCCCTGCAGGCGCTGGACACGCAGAATCCGTGTCTCAACCACTCCGTATCCGTCTGTTGGATCATCAGATCTCTCTGCAGCTCTACCCAGGGGCTTGGCCCGCTGTCGGACTCTGACACGTGCTGGTGTTTGGGCGGTCGGAGTAACGACTGTCTGTTGTGAGACATTTGTGGCTGCTGGCCTCTGCTCTGTCTCCATCACCTGCAGGGAGGGGACATTTGCCCTGCGGCTTTGTGTAGTTGTCCGCCGTGGTGGTGGTGTTGGGGTTGTCCGCGGTGGTGGTGGTGGGGCTGTCCCGCGTGGTGGTGGTGGTGGGGTTGGTGGTGATGATTGTGGCGGTGGTGATGGTGGTGTTGTGGGTTCACGTCCCTGCGGGGTTTTAGCATCGGTCACCACTGGGGTTTCAGAGATGACGAGGCGTCCGCTGTCATCTGAATCAAGGGGTGATGCATCTGTGTGTGAAACAGTGCATTGTTATTATTTTGCCATGATGTATCTGTTTTGCATACTTTCATCTACATAAAGGACAATTTGTACTGACGTTTGGCCCTGTGCTGCTGGTTTCATTCCATTTACATCAGGGTTCATACATGCACTCTTTCATGATATGACTACAACTCCCATGATGCAACACTCTATTGAGGGGATATGTGTTAGGCACGGCTACATATGCACTGTGTTTGGTCTGGGGGAATGGGCAGGGATGGACAACACGCTGCATATCTGCGCTGGCATGCATCTTACCTTCTCCTCCTGCTGCAGCACTGGAAGTGTACTGGCTCAATTATAGCCTCAACAAGGTCCTCGAGGGCTGTGTTTGGTGTGACGCTGGATGTTCCCCCTCCTGTGGCAGCTGTATCCTTCACCCTTTCTGCTATTCTCTCCTTTGCCCTCTTCCTGAGGTCATTCCACCTCTTCTTCAAATCGTCTATGCTGCGGTGGGTGACTCCTACAGCATTGACTCTTTCTTTGATGCGCAGCCACATTTTGCGCTTCTCTGCCTCTGGCACCTTTAGGGACAGCTTGCCAAAAAGCCTGTCGTGTTTGCTGCTCACCCCTTTGATGAGCAGTTCAAGTTCTTTGTCCGAAAACCTTTGCTTTCTCTTCCTGGGCGTGTCCTTGTCCTGGGGTGCATCCTTCTCCATCATGGTTGTCTGTTCAATGGCTGGTTTGTGCTGTCACTGTCTCACTCCTCAGCTCTGTGCTCTGCCTCCTCCTCTGAGCTCCTCAGGGCACTGAATGAAGCATGGGCTGTGTTACTTCCTGGTTGTGATATCATCATCCTGCTTCCGATGCGACTTTTCTTTTTTAGCGAATTCGCTAATACCGAAATCGCAAATACCGATTCGGTATTTGCTACTTCGGTATTTGCTAATCTTTGATTTGGAGTCTCACAAACGTGTTTTCCGAATAATTTAACGATTTTTAGCGGTTCGGTATTTAATACCGAATCTGTTGATGCATCGCGGTATGCGACTCCTTATAAGCGATTCCTTATTTTTCGCTAATAAGGACTCGTTTTACCGAATTTTGATGCATATACCCAATTGTGTTTTAGCAATTCCAGGTGGAAATCTCTACCCAAAAGTACAGTTATGAGTCTCCACCTCTCCATATGAGGGCGTGGAGTCTTCTACGGCTGAAATACGAGTGTAAAGTTCTGTTAGTAACCTCACAGGCAAATTTCTACTATATTCCTGTTGGGGGAGTTAACCGTTAACATGGCAGAAAACTCCAAATGGAAAGGAATAGGGTAACAACATCGGACCCAAATACCTCATCGAGAGATTATCCTTACACGTACCCAAGAGGAACTTCCGCTAGGCCGACTTTGCATCCGCAGAAACAGAACTGGCGGGAGAGCTTTGTCCTACAATGCAGCCAAGACCTGAAACAAGCTCCCTGTGAACATTAGACGCTCTCCGACCCTGCACGTGTTCAGGAAGGACCTAAAGACCTGGCTCTTCTACTGATCTGGAGCCGCTCCCCCCCCCCCTCCCCCCCAGCGCCTTGAGACCCTCATGGGTTAGTAGCACGTTTTACAAACCCCTGATTAACTGATTGATTGATAACATCGTACACCTGGTCCAGATCTCACACCTGACACATATTAACTTTGAAAACACATTTAAACTGCCCAATCTCTAGTCTCTCTCCTCTACTCCCTGGGCTGTCTCAGTAACACACCAGCTCCCGGCTCAAATAATTGTAACTAAAAAGGAGGCGCAAGGCAGCAAACATATTCAATGATATGGTTAAACAAAACTTATTTCAGTGTGACAATGACTTTCAGCTGTTGATGGGTGTGACAGAGTCCAGACTGTTCATTACTTTCTCCCTTGCAGTGTCACTTTCCTGAATGTGTTTTATGCTGGGGTGCAAAATATGTTTTATATTACTTGCATATCAAGTTTTGGTTTTTATCATATAAAAGCCATATTTTTTTTAAGTTAAATTATATAAAAATGGAAACATCTATAATTTTTTACAGTTTATATTTTGATGTTTCTTCCTATGTAGTTATTTTCTGCCCCCTGTTGGTTTTTATAAGAGTGAGTTGCAGTACAACTCATTGGCCAATTATAGTGCTCGACTCCAAGGCTGTCTGAAGTGGATTTGAGCCTATTTTGTCAGTAGTAATATATATCATTTTCTCTAATTGACATCCATCAAGCCGACAAAAACACCAAGTCACCAGTGCTTAAATACAAGTACAGATCACATTTCATAACACTTTAAATCCATCACAAAAAGCCTCCGAATTACACATTTCTTTAAATGCACAAAACACTTCAAAGCAAAGAGGTATCATAAAATACTATCCTCCTCTTGGTCCTATTCCGAAATTTCGGCCATAAACTGCACCCACAATTCATCAGATTTCTTAGTCCACCCACAGCGAGGGAGGACTATTTGTGATGCATATTTACATTTGGAAGGAAGAGGAAATCAAAACCGATTCCTTCCTCTTTGTTAAAAACCCTAGGTAACTATTCAAAATTCCCACTGAATGGATATAGCTACTCATTGGAGCTTATTCAGCCAGAAAAACGTGAAAATATGTATATCTCCAGCTGAATAAACATTTACACTTTTTTCCCACTAACAAATATTCACAGTATGACGAAATTCCCAGAGAAGAGTGATTTGCATTAAGATACACATATTCTGCCAACCAGAGTGAGTTTAGCAGTAGTGAAAGAAAGGAAAAATAAAATGATAATAACGATGTTATTATCATTTTATTTGTTCCTGCTGCAGCAGCATGGGGGCTGGGCGGGCTGGTCTGCTCATAGAGCAGGGCATGGGAGGAGTGGTGGGCACACTAAAGTGTGCATGAAGCTTTGGCCAGCCGTCTCGGGCCGGCCAAATGGTAATGTTCACTTAGCATGACTGCAGTAATTCAGCCTGGGTGAAGAACATGTCCAGGCCCCCAGTCCCCATATGAGCACCGAACTACAACTTTCAGATCAATCACAAGGCTGCATTGCAGGGTTGTTATTGCCTAAGGAGAGCCAATCACAATGCTGCTTTGCAGCACTGTGATTGACTCAGGGTAGCCTGGCTGCTTCCTGTTCAGTTTACCTGGAATAGAGATGACATGGGACAGAGCTGCAAGGGGTGAATGTCTTTTTCTTTTTTTACACTCCTTACCCAAACGCCACCTGCCCCGCCGCCCCGGATCTATGCTGGCTGCCACTGAGTAGGGCAAAGCATCAAAGTTATTGTTGAACCGATTTCAGTGATCAGTAAATCGGTTGTTATGGGTGATCAGTTGTGCTTGACTTCCCTTCTACATTAAGAGTTTAAAAAAAAATCCAAAGCATGCAATTAAGTGTGGCCCTCAATCGTTGATAGTGAGAAGGATCATCTGGAGAGGTGTGGCTCACTGGTTAGAGGCGGCAGACCTGAAAGCAGAGAACGGCCTGGGACCAGGGTTCAATTCCCGACGCGGCAGGGTCTTGGACCAGGGTCAACGGACTTGATAATTCTCGCCTCAGTGCCTACTCTAACCAGGGAACACACTCGGTAACTCTGGGCATTAAGCTTGCCTCATCTCTACAACGGCCCCCCACAGACGCCAGGGATGCCTGGTTTCACCCTGGAGATACACAGAAAGGGAGCATCTCACAGGGAAAACCAGGACGGGTTCCCCAGCGGTCTACAGCGCCAGGACACTCGGGTAGAGTAACAGTGCGCTTTACAAGTATCCCACATTTACATTTACATCTATCTCACCCCATTCAACACAGCCCTCAGTCCCTTCACTCTTTTACTTAATTAACCACAATATCTGTGCTGATGCCTTGTAAATAGTCATCAGAATAAAAAGGAGAACACATCTAAGCTCTGACAGCGTCAAGACTGCCTAACAGAGGGGGCCTGGCTTGCGTGCCGCTGCGACATGGCGGATCCTGCTTGAGCTCCGTAGCGACGCGGGAACTCAACGCTGTCAGCGTGCCTCACACGCTTGCTAACCTGTCCGGGACCGGCGTTATGGCAACATGAAGATGCAGTGAGCAGCCTTGTCACCTTTGCGCTGCACCCGCTGCATGATTAAGGATCCTTTCAGCCACGACGATTTTGCCCTCACTCAATTTGCGGGTGCCCCCCATTTTGTTTACGGCGGCGGCGCTCGCATTTTCCTCATGGTGGCGGTTTGTTTCTCTCGACATCTAGACGCTGACTAACATTGGAAAATGAATTATGGGCTGCATTTCCTTTCAGACATCTGCCACAACTTCAGGTACTACTATATCTTCAGCTTAGCTGATTGACTTTTTCCTATGCCTCACATGCTATTTATGCCAGCATTTACCTATCTTGCAACCTCTGCAATTTTTAATATATTTTTAAAGCAAGAGTAGTGCGGCATCATTATTTCACAGTGATTAATTGAGGTGAAACCCCACTACAACTGGAGTTAACTTGGAGGGCACCTGTCTAAACATAATTTTTTCACTCAGTGTGCGCTCCTGTGCATATTAAATCACTTGACTGGTTTCTCTCTCTCCCCACTATCACATGTGGAGCCCACTGTCCGATTGTGGCATGTTTTCTCCTCATAAATATCATGAACAGCCGCCATTTTAGCTTGTGCACTCCCTTTTTCCTGCAAGCTTTTTTGAACATGGAATATCCTTTATTATGCCTCTTTAGGTGTATATTTCCTTGTATTGTGTTGAGGAATTTTTGAGTCCTTTCGCCCGTGTTTACTACATCTTTGATTAACTCACTACTATTACGACTTATATATCTTCATTGGGCGCATTTGCTTTTTCACGACGACTTAGTCCTTTGAGGCATTTTATCAAGTTTTTTTCACCATTTTTACAGTCCATTAGGTGTTTTCCGTTTATACATTGGAATGGCTAATGATCTACACAGTGCTAGATCTTCCTCAACTGGTACAAAACCGAGAAGACACAAAAATGACCCGCCTTCTCCTATACTCTCCTCGCAGAATCCTGGCTGGGACTCTATATTGGATGAAGTGCGAGGTTTGCAGCCCTTTATGGCCACTACAAATTAAAGATTAAAACAAATTGAGAAAAGATGGATGACTATGGAAGCAAAAGTATTGGCTCTTGAACAACGAGTTAGCGACATACAGGATGCCTAGTCAAAGATTCCTTCACTAGAACAAGAGATTCACAAGTCAAAAATCCATGCAGAGGACCTTGAAAATCATAATCTCAGAAATAATCTATGCTTTTATGGTCTTCCGGAGAATATTGAAGGGTCCGACATGGTATCTTTTTTGCAAAAATTCCTCCCAAAACTTCTAGGTCTCCAGGCATCATCAACTCCTCTTAATCAGACCCGCCAGGATATTGCGACATAGATTTGCAAATTATGCGGCACAAAAATGGAAATTTAGCGGCACAAAAATGGAAATTTAGCGGCATTATTGCGGCGCTTTATTTTACTCTTATGCATTCCTTTTCAGCCATAAATCAATGTCTCTGTTTTAGCAGAGTATTCCACTTTGAAATAGGCATGTTTAAAGTGTCTGTGAGTGTTTGATTGTCATATTCTCCTTTTTGGTAACATTTTGGAGCATAGGTTAAGCCAAGCACAATAGCACAGGGTTGCTGGTCATCCTGCTGCGTCTGTGGGACTGAGTCCTGACCCCAAAGGGCTGTTGTCAAGGTCCTGGACCTTTGACTGGAGTCAGAGTATACTTCTTCCGGCTGACCTGAGGCTTTCACCAGAACTGAGGCAGATTGACGCAGAGCCATGAATCACAGCCCAGCGCTGCTCCTCATTGGCAGCCTCACGGGATCTCACAGTGCTCCTCAACTTCTGATCGGCTACTGCAGCGGGTCCAATGCAGAGTAAAATAGTGAAACACTCTGTATCAGGGTGGGATCACCAAGGATGATAGGGAGTGAATACTAGTGGCCATCCTAGTGATAATAGGAGGGCCTTGAGGAGATGGAAACAAATTGAGCTAAATAAAGCTCTTATACATTGGTAAGGAGCAAGTAGCCCAACCATATTACAGATTACTGATGAAAGAGAAAATCAGCAGAAAAGGGACCACGCCCATGTTGTGCCAAGTGCACTTGAGCGTTAAGAAACAATAAGAGTGGACCTGCATAAGCGACCTGCTGGCTAATAATTTACCTAGCGGATATAAGTCACTTCTTAGAGATGTGTGGAAATGTTCCAAATGCCCACTGTAATGGATTGCGGGCCACCGGCAGAATGCCTGTGAACATGTACATTACATGAATAGGCTGAAATATGAGAGGGCAGACTAAATACAGTTATTCAAAGCTGAATATAAGACTCACCGACTCAACAACAAAATCGCCACTCTTGAAGGGAACTATAATGACATACGGCACTTCGGTGGGGTTAAATTGTCTATAATGTCTAGCATTTGTAGAAATATCCCAGATGCCTATTATTCATAATAACTGTGCCGGCAAAAAGCCTGTGAAAATTAACATGAAGAAAGCACGGGAGCAGACTGATTTAAGGCAATGGAGATAGACACTGTATGAAAGGAAACTATTGTAAGGTAAACAGTCCAGGAGACCAGGTAGGATGAATGGTAGATGATTTATTGGAGTGTCAGACAAGTCGTAATGTACCTGCCTCAGCAACCGCCCTCGCCAGAATGACCAGAATCTAGAACCACATAAATTCTAGTACATGATCCCAAGTTCCAATACATCCCCACACAAGGTAAAAGCTGACGCAAGCAATATCAAATATAACATATCTCCTTTTCTTATAGAAACAAAAGAAACAACAAGAAATGGAAACACAGCTCATTACAATATAAAAAGAAATAAGAATTGAACCAAATTATAATATATCAAGTAAAACCTGCAAAAAGTATAATCATCATCATACAATCAGAAACAACTAAAACCCTAGAAAAGGAAAAGAAAAGAAAAGAAAACTAATACATCATAAAATCATCATACTTCCTGGGCACACAACGCTGCCGAGCAGAGCGCATACTCTCTTGAACATTTTTATTAAGAAAAACACTCTTAGGACCAACAGGACCTGAAACAGTCCTAGTTGAAACCTTCTCTCTGGGCATATCTTCCTTGACCATCTTACTTGAAACCTTCTCCCTAGACATGTCTTCCTTAAGAGCAACAGACCCAGAACCACAACCACCATCTCCTTTCGAATACAGAGCAATCCTTCTAAAATTCCAACTTTGTCCATTCTCCAATACGACATGCCACCTATGCACTTCTTTAACCTTAAAAGGTTCCGAAAACTTGTTCACACCAAATTCTTTCCTACCCAACTTAATCTTGACAAAATCACCAACATCAACTCTACCTACCTTATCCTTTGAACAACTGGAAGACTTCCCAAATTTACCACTAGAATTGCTAATATCGCAATTAAATAACCACTGAGGAACCATTTTGGTCTTTGGAACCCTACCACACATACGCTCAAACGGAACGGCATTAGTGACACTATGAACAGTAGTATTATAAGACCAAACTACCTCCTCTACAGCACAACGAACATCACGTTGACCTTGCACCGCCAGTTGAATTGTCCCCTTGACCATCCTATTCATACGCTCCACAATACCGTTACCTTGCGGATTGTACAAAGATGTACACATATGCTTGATTCCATGATTAGACAAAAACAACTGCATAGAAGAAGAGGTCAATTGAGTACCATTATCTGTTAACAAAATGCAAGGAAAACTTTCTTTCAAGAAAATAGATCTAAGCTGCCTAATAACACTTTTGGTAGTAATGTTTTTCATGAATTCAACACACATCCAACGTGAACACACATCCACCAAAACTAAAGCAAAACGACATTCTCCAGGCAAATAATCCATTGGACCAATAAAGTCCAAACATACCTTCCCCCAAGGCAAATCATCATCACAACCAATGGAACCTTGAGTGCGTGAATCAATCTTTAATCTCTTCTCACTCTCTCTACATAAAGAACAGTTCTCAACCCATCTTCTAACATCTTCATCCATTACAGGCCACCAGAAATTAACCTTCAAACGTTTGATAGTCATACTCTGACCAAGGTGACCTTCATGTGCCAACATGAAAAGTCTTTTCCTAAGAGAATTGGGAGGAATGAATCGCTCACCTCTCATTACCAAGTCATCAGAACTACCCAAACTAAGTTCCTCTTGTAACTCCACAAAATTACGTAAAGAAGGCTTCACATCACCCTCCCGTTTACAACCAAGCCGTATAGCACTAATCAATTCTCCAAAATCACTGTCTTCAACAACCGCTTTATGCCACTCATCTTTTGAAATAGAGCTGAAACTACCAGAGCAAACATCATTAAAGTCAGCAACCAAACAGACATTCTCATCAATAAAGTCAACACACTCCTCAGATTGAATAGATAGACGGGACAAGCAATCCGCTTGTACATTTTTCCAACCAGAGATGTGTTGCAAAGTATAAGTATATTCTTGCAATTTAGCAGCAAATCTCATTAGACGAGGAGAACCGTTATTGGCTCCTCCAGGTGACAGAATCCTAATGAGCGGCTTATGATCAGTTCGCAAAGAAAAAGGCATGCCCCATACATATGTGCGAAAATGAGAAACTCCCCAAACAGCAGCCAACCCTTCACGCTCAATCACCGCATAATTGCGTTCAGAAGCACTAAGAGTTTGTGAAGCGAAGGCAACTGTTTTCTCCAAACCATTTTTCCTTTGTGACAAAATAGCACCAATACCATGAGCACTGGCATCAACAGTCACAAAAGTATCTTTGCCCGGTTCAAAAGTGGTAAGAATGCCAGCATTGACAATATCCAGTTTAATCTTCTCAAAAGAATCAGATTGTTGAGAACCCCAATCAAACTGTACTCCTTTTCTAAGTAGTAACCTCAAAGCCTCAGTCTTATGAGCAAAATTTGAAACAAATTTAGAGTAGTACTTTACTAATCCTAAAAAGGATTTCTACTGATCCTTACTCGATGGAACTGGAGCACACCTAATGACTTTCAACAGGTCTTCTTTTGGCTTCACTCCAGATTGGGAAATGGTATACCTCAAATAATCTATCTCAGTTAATAGAAACTGACATGTATCCTTTCTAAGGGTAAGACCAGCTTTAGTAAAAACATGCAAAACTTTGGCTTAGTTAGCATTATGCTCCGATTCGTCAATCCCAGTAATCAATACATCATCTTGAAAAAAATGAACATGCTTTATATCTTTTAACAAAGAATGTATCATGCGTTTAAACACGCTGGCCGCTGAGGCCAGTCCAAACGGTAACCTTTTAAATTGGAAAACCCCCTCAGCAGTTACAAAAGCAGTAAGCTCCCTGGAATTTGGGTGTAAGACAACTTGATGGTAGGCAGATCTAAGATCAAGTTTACTAAAGAACTTAGTTTTGTCCATCAAAAGTACCATCTCAGATATGTTAGGGAGGGGAAACTTATCAACAATAATATTCTGGTTGAGGGACCTGAGATCCACACAAAAGTGAAGTTTGCCATCCTTTTTTTGAGTGACCACGACAGGGGAAAGCCATTCTGAGGCTCTTACTATTGTAAGGTAAACAGTCTAGGAGACCAGGTAGGATGAATGGTAGATGGTTTATTGGAGTATCAGACAAGTCGTAATGTACCTGCCTCAGCAACCGCCCTCGCCAGAATGAACAGAATCTAGAACCACATACATTCTAGTACATGATCCCAAGTTCCAATACATCCCCACACAAGGCAAAAGCTGACACAAGCAATAGCTAATATAACATAAACACAAAGGAAAACTGATTAAAATTAGGGAAGGAGGTCAACGGGTCAACAAAATCATACATTATTCTGAGAGAGATAACTGCTATGAAAACTCAGCAGTCCTTCAATATTTCCGTATCGAAAGAGCCAAATGTCCAAAACGCAACCACAATTGTAAGTACGCCTGCAGAAAAGTGAAAAATGAATAATCCCTAATAGTACTTAACTAAACATATATGAGGTCCGTACTTTGCTTACTAGAATTGTTGGGGTCATAAACTTTCCAGTTCGTAACAGAGGCAGAAGCACTCCACCGGGCAACAACACGCCCTCTGCCAAAAGGAAGGGAGTATCTTCAGGTCAGTGCGCACACCAAGCTTTCGGTGCTGTAAATCACTGCCTAAGAGTGTGTGAAAGATGGTTGGTTTGATGAATGCACTGCTAAACACAAATGATTTCTGTAAACTGCCACAATGAAAACAGACACAAGGCCAGGAGCAAAAAAAAACAAAAAAACCTGCCTAGAAAAATGCCACTTTCTCATCTCGGAATATTATGAAAGCAGCATCCAACCAGACTTTAAAAGAACAGAAGGGGCCCCATACCGTACCTGGATTACATCCACAACGCCACATGCCATTTAAGAACAGTTTAAAACTAACAGCATGTAAATCCTTCCTGCTCCCGGTGACTCCTGTGTGTCCTCCTTTCACGGCGCTCTGTCTCTTTGATTCGACTGGAGGTTCTCGGTCTGAGAGATGTTAACAATTGACGCCGATTAAGACTAATCAGACCCCGAGGAGCTTGCAACACCTGATTTTGCAGGCACTTTTGTAAAATGCGCTGCCTTTTTACAAAAGTGCCGATTTTGCATTATTTTGTAAATCGCGAAATCTTGGAGGGTCTGCTTCTTATACAAAGAGCTCATCGCCTGGGCCGTCTCCATTCTACCGCTACTAAACCACTTGGGATCATAATGCTCTTTCTGGAATTCACCGAACTGATGCACGTCTTGAAAGCTGTTAGACTCAAACGCCATCTTACTTGGTCGGGTCACAATATCTTCATATCTCAAGATATTTCCAATGCAAGAAATGCCCGATGCAAAGAATTCCATGCTCTTCGTCCTCAGATGCGGCATCTTAACATCCAGTACGGAATCCTCCATCCATGTCTCTGCAAGATTACACATAATGGTCGGTCACGTTCTTTTGATGATCCGGAAAAACTCAAACTTTTTCTCCATAATCTGACATCTCATGGAATGGATACTAATGCTTGACTTTTCTTTTATAGCAGAATTGTTGACTTGTTCTTAAAATATGCTTGCTTTTTTGGTGTTTCTTGATTTTCTATTTTCTCCTTATACCTGTGAGGTTCTCTGCATCTCCATTTCCTCTTTCTGATACTTTGGTCCATGCCCTCTGGCGTCACTGTGCCCCTCTTCCTTCGATTCCTCTTATCCTCTCAGATCTGGATGTTATCCTTTGATCTGTTTGACTGTTTCTTATTTCTCTCTCTATTTCTTCCCTTTCTCTTCTTTTCCCTTCCTTGCTCTTATTGTTATCTTTCTTTCTCACTTTTGGTGTATTGTTTATGACTCATGTTTAAAAATCTATCTTTCTCATCACATTCATCACAGTGCTCCTTCTTCTTTTTCTTTGTTAGTCATGCAGTTTCGTGTTCCTGTTTCCTCATGTATTCCCTAATCCAACGTCATGGTTAAAGTGGTCTCGTGGAATATTCATGTTCTAGGTCATCCTGTCAAACGTCAAAAAGTTTTGTCTCATTTGGCTAAACTTAATGCCCAAGTTTCTTTCTTACAGGAAACTCATTGTAATGATACATAGTCTATTAAACTGAAACGTCAATGGGTCCGTCAAATTGTTTTCTCACCTTCTATTGATCGTCATGGAGGTGTTGCCATACTGTTTCACAAATCTATTAATGCTCAAATATTATCATCAGAATGTGATCCATACGTTGGGTGTCGGTTGATGCTTTGATAAACAAAGTTTAAATTTCATTTTTTAATATTTATGGTCCTGTTAAACACGACCTGGAATTTTGGCAAACTATAAAAATGAAACTTTTATCCATGTCTAACTCTAATATTGTCGTTGGTGGTGGCTTTAACAAGTGGTTGGACCCATTCGCAGTCAGGAAATCCAAGTGCAAATTTAAACCTGACAAAACCCACAAGTCTTTCCAATCTGCCATTTCATCTCGACCTTTATTTGATTCATGGAAAACTTGTAATCCCGGTGCCTCAGAATTTACTTTTTTCTCTCCTGTACATCATACAAGGTCTCGTATTGACTATATTTTAATTTCCAAATCTTTATTACCTTGTCTCCATTCTTCTGAAATTGGTTCTATTTTTATTTATGATCATGCTCCAATCTCCACCTCTATTGATTTATCCATCACCACATACAAACAAGGTCGCTGGCGGTTTAACAATCGTCTTTTATCAGACCGTACTTTTATCACAGAAGCAACTGCCTTCATTAATGAATTTTTTGTTATTAACAAATCCTTAGACACTTCAACACACAATAATTGGGACATGTTTAAGGCAGCATTTAGAGCCTTCACCATCGCTTATTCATCAAAGAAAAATAAATTACTAAACACTAAATATAAAGACACCCTTAATTAAAACCCTGGAACAGAAGTATTTCTCATCCAAATCCAATTTAGCATTACAAGAGCTAATTAAAGCTAAATCCACTTCGAATAAAATTGCTACTGTGGACGTTTGTAACATACTCCTTAAGGTCAAATCGAAATATCATGGAAGCCAAAATAAGGCAGGCAAGATGTTTGCGAATTATTTAAAAATCAAATCAGAGCGTAAAACCATTGGCCCTATTCATGCTGAAATGAACAATACACTCCTCACCTCTGACTCCGACATTATTAGTACATTCCAATCATATTATAATCTCTAATATACAGAAACTACTAATCCCTCTAATGATGACTTTACATCCTCTTTTCAAGATATTCCTAAACCTAAATCCCTCCCAGATATCCTTTTACCACTTGAGGAGGATATTTCTCCTCAAGATATATCAGATGCTCTCAAATCCATGAAGAAATCGAAAGCTCCCGGCTCTGATGGTTTTTCAGTTGAATTATTTTTAGCCTTTACCTCGATTTTTGCACATGAGTTATTGGATGTTTTTAATTCAATTATATCCAATTCTAAGGCTTGTGCCTTCTTTTTAGAAGCACTTATCATTGTTATCCCTAAATCTAATAAAGTCCCCTCCTACTGTAAAAATGTTTGTCCTATATCACTAATCAAATATGATTGTAAAAATGTTTCAAAGATTTTGGCCTCCCGTCTTGAAAAAGTAATTCCTCTTCTGGTCAACCCAGATCAAGCTGGCTTTGTTAAAGGACGTCTAGCCTCTGATAATGCCAGAATGTTTGCCAATATTCTCACCCTTAGTAATAAATATCCTTCTCCACGTGCTGCTTTATCTCTAGATTCTGAAATGCTGTTGATCGAGTTAATTGGGATTTTATGTTACATACATTACACTGGTTTGGATTAGGCCCGAGGTTTATTTCATGTATTAAACTACTATACACAAATCCAAAGGCATGTGTTTTTGTCAATGGTTTTTTTCCCTATATTTTTCTTTGCAAAGAGGTACACGTCAAGGATGTCCACTTTCTCCTTTACTTTTCTTATTATGCGTGGAACCCTTTCTTGAACGTATTTACAAATAACCCTCTTATTACTGGTTTTACTTTGAAATCACACCAAATTAAACTTTCTGCATATGCAGATTATGTTCTAATCTATATGGCTAATCCAGTTACTTCTTTACCTCCCTTTCCACAAGAAATCTCGTCATTTTCTAAGGTCTCAGGTTATAAACTAAATTTCTCCAAGACTGAACTTCTACCTTTGAACTCCTCATGATACAGTCACATGTTTGACTCCACTAATTTTACATGGTGTCCTCTAAAAATGTAATATTTAGGCACATGGTTCGCCTCTAATATTCATGATACCTTGTCCTACTATTTCTCCACACTAAAATTTAAAATCACCAATTTGCTGACTTCTTGGTGTCCTTTATTTTTGTCTTGGTGGGGCAGACTTGATACAATTATTATGATGATTGTTCCCCATATATTATTCACGCTATCAATGTTACCCTTCAAAATCCCTAACTATTATTTTACCCAACTTAATTCTATATGTACTAAGCTTCTTTGGAACAATAAACGTGTACGCATTGCCCTATCCAAACTAATCCGGACCAAAATTGAAGGGGGAGTCAGATTTCCTGATTTCAAATTATACCATAATGCTTTTTTGTTCTGTCAATTTTATGCTAAGTCTAAGGGTTACCAAGACTCTCCTAAACCCTCTTGGTTTTCCGTTGAATGTTCTTTGCTAAATGACTTCTCATTACACTATATTGTTTTTATGAGCAATTGTTCATTTATTTCCAAATATCCAAATATCCAATTTTAAAATACTCTCAATACATTTTCCATACACTTTTCTTTAAGAATTTTGATAAATATCAATCTTTTCTTGCTTCATCACTATGGTATAACAAACACTTCAAATTCCGTCACAAATCATTTTACCACAAACATTGGAAAGAAAAGGGTATTTTTATGTCAATCAATTGATTGCCAATAATAGGATTTTGCCTTTCAATCAATTATAAGAAACCTTTAACTTACCTGATTCATGTATTCTGAAATATACCATTTTAGCATCAAGTCTCCAGAGTTTTTTTACAAAGTTTCGTTCCTTTGACACTTCCGACTTCATTCACACCTGACACACCTTTATATCAATCTCCTCTGATACTATTCCTAGTGCCTCTTTTATTTATAAGACTTTGTCTACATATAATGGCACACGGAGTAAAACAGCTATTGAGCTTGATTGGGAACAGGATTTATCCATAACACTATCTATTCCCCAATGGGATAAGTTTTGGCAAAAACTCTTCAAAACATCTAAAGCTGCTAATATTACAAAATCCTTATATTATATTTTTCATCGAGTTGTTATTACTCCCTTGCTTTTACACAAATTTAACCAGTTGGCCTCATCATCTTGTTGGTTAAGTTCTAATGCTGAAGGTTCTTTAATGCATTACTTTATTATTGTCAAAAAGTTCATGATTTTTGGGAAGCTGTCTGGTCAAAGTGCTTATTGATTTTCTCTTATAACATTCAATTTAATACAATGTATTTTTAGGTACGATGTCTCCTGACTTTGATCAAATTACCTCCAAATTAATTTTATTTTATTTATTTATTGGTGTAGCTCTTTAGGTTATTTTTACATGTTGGAAAGATAACTCTAAATTATCTGTTTTGCTTAGGTGGAATCTAATATGTGATGAGCATAGAATTGCATCGGTGCCTAATAATTCAATCCATTTAAAAATCAAAGCTGATCCATTATGGCTTCCGTTCACTGCTTATCTGTCTTCAACCTCCCCTTCTACATAATATCTTTTCTATTTTCCAATATTGACTATATCTTTTCCTCTTCTCTTCTTTTCTTTCTTTTTCTTTCTCTCTTTCTATCTTTCTTTGGTCTTCCCCTTTTCACCCTCTCTTTTTCCTTTCCTTCTTTCTTTATTAAAAATATTTTCTTCTCTAATATAATATGCCCTCTCATATTTCTCACAGGTTATCAGTATCTTAGTACGTAGTTCAGTACTTTTTCTATTATTTGTTATTTATTAGTTACTTTTTTAGGAATATTAATTCAAATGATCTGTATTATACAGCCTTCATATTTGCTATCTCAATTATTTTATAGATGTTATTAATGTGTAACTATATACTTACATCTTTGTCTGAACGGAATATTATATATGTATTCCTGCGTTATTTATCTTTAATAAAAATTATTTAACAAAAAAAGACTGCCTAACAGAAATAGACCACTGGAAAACAATAAGCAATGTTGAGTCGAACCCCATGACCAATATTATGACAGTGGGAAATCCCTCCTCCATTCCTAACCCTCCAACACTAAACACCCGAATAGACAAAGTCACAAAATCTTCATTCAACAACATCAAAATTGTTAAAAAAGTACTCCAATTCAAGTATTCCTTTAAAAGGCCAGTGTCAGCCTACCTACATTAATGCCCATATTAGATTTTGCTAATAGTCTCATCTGATCATGCCAGCCTACCTCCTTAAAAGATGCCAATGAATCCAGCATACAGTTGTCAGACTTCTACATCTTGATCCAAGAGGGAGTACACTTTGATTCAGCACTGCAAGCTCTAATCTGGCATCCAAGTAATTGAAAAGTAATTTTTTAAACAAATTACGTTACGGACTGAGCAATCTATGACCTGCAACCAGAATTCCTGGAATCCATATTCACCAATTAAAGTTGAGCCATTCTGAAAAATCTTCTTCACAACTCCTACTGCCAAACCCAAACATAAAAAACAATTTCTGGAAAGAAACTGTACTCAGTACAACAGCCAAAATATAGGTTAGTCTTGCAAAATATATCCATACGACTTATTATCAGCTAAACTGTAGGAAGTTGCTTAAAACCTGGCTCTATCTGAATAGAGCTAGAATAATACACCAAATAGAGAAAACATACAACAATTCTGAAAGATTATTTACTCACCCTAAATCAGATAACAGAAGGATCTTTAGGAACTTACGGGCTCATTATGATGGTCGCTGCAGCACCGTCTGCAATGATCAAAGAGCATGCACAGCGTTTCCCTGCAAAACGCGATGCCTGCTACTTGGTGCAGGGAACTGTGCATCCCCACGTCCTCCAGAGGGGACCCGCAACGAGCCCCCAAAGCCAATCCCCGCCAGCCATTCCAGTGGGTAATTCTCATTACGATGGCGTAACGATCGCCATCGCCGGGCCGGCGGTGGCATCCTTACGCCATCGTAATGAGCCCCTTATACTTCATCTGTGATACTGGAATGCCTTAGGCTTTTCAAGAACAAACAAAATTACACAAAAAACACATTTGTATGTCAAATCTATGTATTGAAGATTAAAGGAAGAAACAATTGTTACCATACAAAACATAGGATAGATGGGTCACACTAGTAGGCTAGGAGGACTCATGCATTTGTACTTGAGATGACATTTGACAAATTCAGAGTAGTTCAAGGCGCAGATGAAACCGTGATTCAACACATAGAGAGTGACATACCTTTCAGTAATGATTGGTGAGGGTAAAATCTAAATGTCCATTGATCAACCCAATTGGCGGAGCAAAATACAAGAACGGGTAAGAACAAGGGAGGGAGGGGGAGGAAGGGAGGTACCCTGGGGGGAGGCAGACATGTTTGCATGAAGGCCAGGGGAATGGTGGTGCTTCACTGGATCAGCAGGGGCAAAATCTAGAATAGTGGATCCCCATGTCATGTGGCAAGATCACATCTTCAAAAAGCTATAGGGCCCGGAATCAGGGTGGAGTATAGCGTGAATTTTCTAAAGTGTTCGATTAGTGGGTGCCAGGTGTGTATGAATTTGGTTTCAGTATAGGTAATCTGGGAAGTCAGAAGCTTCATTGGCAGGCGCAAGAACAATTCAGATATGGGGGGCAGAGGGTTTGTTCCAGTGTAGTGCGAATGTCTGTTTAGCTGCCCCTAGCATGTGTGCAATTAGGCGCCAGTCAGAATGGGTCATGACTGTGAGCTGCTGAGGTCGATACCTAGCAAAGTCAGTGTGGGGGAGCTCCAGATTGGAAATCCCACAGTGTCTTCAATATGGCTCAGGACTTCCTTCCAAAACATAGTCAGAATCATGCAGGTCCACCATGTTTGGATGAAACCCCCTACCGCTGACTAGCATCGCCAGCAGAGGGGTGAAGCAGCCAGTAGCAGGGGTGTAGTACCAAAGCGTCATAAGCTTGTAGGCAGATACACATTTGGTGGGTGCTCCTGTAGGTTTTGGGAATGTCGCGCTAGAGGTGCGTCCAGCTTTCTGATGATATCTCCTCCCCTAAATCTATAGCCCATTTTTTCTGCTATGTGTGGGTGAGAGTGAGGGAGATTGCTGCAGTACAAGGTATCAGGCATCTAGTCCCCTCATAGGAGCGAAACAAGGCCTCAAAGAGGAGTTGTCTAATTTCCCCATGGGTATATTTAGGCAAGAGCAACCAGTGATGGAGATGGTAATATTGTAGCCTAGAGGAGTCCGCTAGATGAAAGTCCTTCTTGCATTGCTCAAATAGATTCTAGATTGTGTGCATTCGCCCTCCTCACTTGCTGAAAATGAGTGGGGTTGGAGGGTTGGAGGAAACTTTGGATTACCAGCCACTGGGGTTTTGGGGGCGGGATAGAAGTGAGGCCCCTAGAGAGTGTTATTTTATCACAGATGTTGATGACCGTTTTCGTGGGGGTGGTAATATATGTGCGACGAGGTCGTGCCATTCTGGAAAGCCAAGCTAGGTCCCAAAGTGGTTATCAGGCAACAGCGCTGTTTGCATTCATGGAAATAGTATTCTAAAATTCCAAAAGGTTGGGGCAGGCTAGGCCACCTCGGTCTCAGGAAGCATGAGTATTTTGTTGGAGAATATTGGTCACCCCTTACCCCAAACAAAGGAGTTTAGATCCTGTTGAAGCTATTGGATATCTGCTTGGGGAATAGGTGTGGGTAGAGTTTGAAGTAGGTAAAGTATTTTTGGTATGATGGACATTTTGTCCGCATTAAGCCGGCCAAGCCAGGATATCGGGAGCTTGTTCCAGTGGCATAGGTCCTCCAGGATGCCCAGCCTGCAGGGCGGTCAAATAGAATGGGACCAAGAGGACAAAGAGAGGGTCAGGTTTAGGCTCAGGTAGCGGATCGAGTGGTGGCCCAGTTTAGTTGGGTGAGAGTTTGGAGGTGAAGTACCTCCGGGGCCAGGAGGGTAAGATTTAGGGCTTGGGATTGGGCCATGCTGATTTTAAAGCAAATGACCGAGGCCAGCGGCAGTATAGAGCTGGTGGGCCAGTTAATGATAGGAGAAGATCATCTGTGAATGAGGCTACTTTATGTTCTTGGCCTCCAAATGGGATGCCAGTTATGCCGTCTGACTAGCGTATTGCAATGGCAAGGGGTTCTACTGCTAGGGAGAAGAGCAGGGGGAGAGCAGACAGCCTTGCCTGGTGCCCCGTCAGATGGGTATGGGTAAAGAGAGATGGCTGTTGATACAGATTCGTGCTGTGGGTGAGACATAGGAGGCCATGAGCCTAGGTAACATATCCAGCCCTTTGGAAGTCTGCACGCATGAAGCACCAATCGACCCGGTCAAAGGCCTTTTCCACATCCAGGTGCACCAGCCAAGCTGGGATATCCCAGCGGTGGACTTTTTTGACAAGGTGGGCCACTCTGCGGATGAGCAGACAGCCTTGCCTGGTGCCCCGTCGGATGGGGATGGGTAAAGAGAGATGGCTGTTGATATAGATTTACGTTGTGGGTGAGACATAGGAGGCCATGAGCCTAGGTATCATATCCAGCCCTTTGGAAGTCTGCACGCATGAAGCGCCAATCAACCCGGTCAAAGGCCTTTTCCACATCCAGGTGAACCAGGCAAGCAGAGATATCCCAGCGGTGGGCTTTTTTGACAAGGTGGGCCACTCTGCGGATGTGGTCAGCCCCCTGGCAGCGGTGTATGAATCCGACCTGATCGGGGTCGATCAGCCAGAGGAGATATGCTTCAAGGCGGTGCGCCAGTATCTTGGCGTCCGTAATGAGGAGGGTGAGAGGCCGATATGACGTGCATAAACAGGGGTCTTTTCCCAGTTTAGGGATAAGGACGACCTCTGCCTCAGCCATCATGGGAGAGAGGCCTGCGTTTTAAGAGATTGTGTTAAAAAGATGCAGGAGGTGTTCCTGAAGCTGGGGGTCAAGGAGATCCCAGGGGCAGAGGAAGGAGGAAATGTCCTTACTGGACTGGGGTCTTCGGCATAATGGTCCATGTAGAAGGTGCAGAATGCCTGCTCTCTATCATGCTCAGATATGGCCCAAGCACCGTCTGGTTGCTTGACCTTCGAGATATGAGCTTTAGTTGAGTGCATACGGAGACAGTGGGCCAAACATGATCCCACCTTGTCCCCCCCATCGTAGAATTTCAGTTTTAACGCTACAAGTGATCTTACCGCTTTGTTTGTTCGGTAACCCCTGACCTGCTGCCTGAGTATAGCTTAGTTTCTTATGGCGTCCGGAGGGTTCTTGATAGCTTCTGCAAGGCCAGTTTTGACCAGACGCGTTTCGCACGACCAGGCAATGGAGATGGGGGTGATGACTCCCCTAATAGGTGCCTTGAAGGCATCCTACAGTGTGTGGTGGGGTGTTTCGGGAACCAAATTTGTTTCAAAGAACAATGTTTCCTCCTTTCATATCTCAGAAATGTCAATGGGGTCATGCAAGATGTGGGGTAGGAGCCTCCAACACCCCCTTTTTACACCACTCTGCGAACATGCCTCGTGGCACACTGCTGCCCGCGGGATGAAGTCCACTTTATTCCTGAGGTCCTCAGTACACAAGAGGACCTCTTTGCTCCGCCAGCAAGGCACCAAGAGGCGCGTTTGCAGAGTGTTGTAAAAAGGGACATGGCCTCGGACCGCCTCCCAGCAATCCCACTGTGTGGGGCTTACTGGAGGTACCTGGTGGGCTAGTTGGCCCCCAGAGACCCTCAAGATTCAAGGGGACTTAATCCCCCAACTTAGAACGCACCAGGAGATGCATTTGCAGAGTGGTACATGGAGGGGGTGGGGCCTCCGTCGACATGCTGGCTTTTCTTTTTTTGTTATAAAGGGTCTCTGTGGCCCCCCTTCTCTTAATATTTTGTGGGCCCTGTGGACCCCATCCACAGAGCCACACCCATTTAAAAAAAAAAACCAGGAAGGGGGGCGCGTGACCCCCCTCCCGAGGCCGATTTCAGTCCTGGGGACCCCATCCCCTGGTGCATGGCCTCGTTTAAAAGATCTTTTTATAAATTATTTATACGGGGGCAACTTGGCCCCCTTTCCCTGGGTCATATTTGGCCCGGGAACCCCATCCCCTGGGTACATACCTTCATTTTGTTTGCTTTTTAATTATGGGAGGGGGTCATGTGGCCCCCTTCCCTACCCACTACTGGCCCTGGGGACCCCATCCCCAGGGGCCTGGACAGCATTTATTTTTAATTTTAGAGGGGGGCCAATTGTAGCCCCAGGGACCCCATCCTCCGGGCCCAGCCTTCCATTAAAAAAAAATCAAAAGAGAGGGGGCCGAGTGCCCCCCTCCAGGCTATTTCTGGCCCCAGGGACCACATCTTCCAGGGCCAGCCCTCACATTGAGTACCGCGGGTGGTAGCCCCAATGTCCCTGCCGGCTCCCCGCCTCCTGTGGTAAGAGCCGGTATTGATTTTGGACAAAGGAAGCTGCTGACATGCATCTCCCCTTGTCCAAAAGCAATCTATTTTGCTTTGTGGAAGCAAGAGCAGGTTTCCTGCTCTCGCTTGCAGAAAGCAAAGAAATGTTTGCAATGACACGCTCCCACCCTGTCATTGCAAACTGCAATGTCCTGGGGATAGGCACCCTGGGACATTTCTGGAGCTGGCCATGGGGGGTGGCAGTCCTCAGGGCCATCTAGGGCTCCAGGAGGGGGGCCGCGCTGCCCCCTCCCAACATTCACATAGCCCCAGGAGATGGTGGTCCCCAGGGCCCACAACTGACCCCTGCATTAGCATAATTAGTGCCCCAGGGAGGTGGTGGTCCCCAGGGCAGTGTGTGGGGGGGCAGTAGCCCCCAGCACTTACTTTTAATTTATGTTGCCCGTGAGGCCCACCCACCCAAAATCTAAAAATGCCCTTCGGAGGTGGTGGTCTCCAGGGCTGTGGGGGCCCACCCGGCCCCCGCAAATATGAATAACATTGCCCTTGGCACCTGGCCCACCTTCGGTCTTCTACAAAACGAAGCACATTTTTTTTGGGGGGGGGCAAGATTTGCGTACCCAGCACGAATCCCGCTGAATGTTTTTAAAACATATGTTTTTTTGACCATTGTGGTCCCTGTGGGAACCCTTGAGCAGGCCTATGGGGTCACGGTGTTTCTACCTTGCCCCCTTATCCTCTTTTTTAATAGTTTTTTTTACTCTTTTGCTTGTCACATGGTTCAACCGATTCACAAGATGGCTGCCAACACTTCTTGGTTTGGAGTGTTGGCTGCCAATCAGAATGAAGCTTGTGGTTGGGAGGGTTCACGGATCTACCTCAGTCACTAGATATCGATATTTTTTCTTTAAAATGCTCTCAGGAACTACTGAACAGATTTACACCATTGATGCACATAGTGCACTCTGGACCAAAAGCTATCTCTCTGCCAAATTTGGTGCAATTCCGTTCAGCAGTTCGGGCTGTAACCGCAACAAAGTTTCCTATGGAAATGAACATAGAGAAAACAGTTTTGGGACCTCCCTTTTTTGCTAAATAGGGAAATTTAGAAACTGCTGCTTTTAGTAAGGGCATTTAACTAGCTTTTTTGCCATCTCAGATGTATGGACATCTATTACTGCCACCTGAAGGGTCTGTGAATTGCGCGACTGACGCCAACTACTTTCAGCTCTCTTTCTAGTCATATATAACACAACCAAATGTCTTTTCACCTAGGACTGAATTGTACCCATCTATTAAACTTCTCTGAATCTTTGCAAAGATTACATGTATGGGGGAGTACAGATGCTTATCATCCTCCTCATATATATGATAAGCTCCCCAGTCCCCAGTCCTTGAGTTCATGCTGTGGCTGCATGTGGAAATTAAAACAGACTGATGATGGGAAAACCTTTCCCTGGTGTGTCTGATCAAGATATTATCAAACACATACACTACCACGCTACCTCTCTTTCCCTCTTACTCTCCATCTCCCCTCACTCTCCCACCAGGTTATTGTAAGCAGCACACGTGAGCAGGAGAAGGACTTGTGCTACTTTTCTTCAATTACATAGCCCAACTACAACCCTCAGTCCATCTATGGTCCATGCAGATTGAGACTCCGAGCCACCCTCGCCCGCATCTTGGAGGAGGGGAACGGGAACTGAGTCAAACCTCCACTGAGCGCATGATATGATATAATCATTGGACCTAATATCCGGAATTATAGCCAGCCCCGCCTACTTTAAAGTTTAGATCCTATTTTGACCATGTCACGTAATTCTTCCACAACTCATTTGAGCGAGTAGGGTTATCTTTAGTACCTAGTTCGTATGTCCCTTTTAACGAATTTAACCATGCTATTGGATGTGGGGGCTCGGAGTTTAACCATCTTTTGCAAATCTCTCTTCTCGCCAAGAGGAGAAAATAAAATATTAATCCCCTTTGCATGCTATTTAATGCCTGTCGGGATGCACTGTTTACCCCTAGCAACACCAGCGATTCTGTCAGGACAATATTCTTAATGAAGATGGCCCTTAAGATGTTTTCAACATTCTTCCAAAAATCTTGGGGCCTCATTTATGAGAAATGACGCATCGCTGCGTGAAAGAAGCGATGCGTCACTTCTCAGTGCGCACTCCTTGTGACATACCTGATGCGTCATATTTAATGTATGACGCATCATGTCGCAAGGAGTTACAGATACGACCCCATCCCCAGGGGCCTGGACAGCATTTATTTTTAATTTTAGAGGGGGCCAATTGTAGCCCCAGGGACCCCATCCTCCGGGCCCAGCCTTCCATTAAAAAAAAAATCAAAAGAGAGGGGGCCGAGTGCCCCCCTCCAGGCTATTTCTGGCCCCAGGGACCACATCTTCCAGGGCCAGCCCTCACATTGAGTACCGCGGGTGGTAGCCCCAATGTCCCTGCCGGCTCCCCGCCTCCTGTGGTAAGAGCCGGTATTGATTTTGGACAAAGGAAGCTGCTGACATGCATCTCCCCTTGTCCAAAAGTAATCTATTTTGCTTTGTGGAAGCAAGAGCAGGTTTCCTGCTCTCGCTTGCAGAAAGCAAAGAAATGTTTGCAATGACACGCTCCCACCCTGTCATTGCAAACTGCAATGTCCTGGGGATAGGCACCCTGGGACATTTCTGGAGCTGGCCATGGGGGGTGGCAGTCCTCAGGGCCATCTAGGGCTCCAGGAGGGGGGCCGCGCTGCCCCCTCCCAACATTCATATAGCCCCAGGAGATGGTGGTCCCCAGGGCCCACAACTGACCCCTGCATTAGCATAATTAGTGCCCCAGGGAGGTGGTGGTCCCCAGGGCAGTGTGTGGGGGGGGCAGTAGCCCCCAGCACTTACTTTTAATGTATGTTGCCCGTGAGGCCCACCCACCCAAAATCTAAAAATGCCCTTCGGAGGTGGTGGTCTCCAGGGCTGTGGGGGCCCACCCGGCCCCCGCAAATATGAATAACATTGCCCTTGGCACCTGGCCCACCTTGGGTCTTCTACAAAACGAAGCACATTTTTTTTTGGGGGGGGGGCAAGATTTGCGTACCCAGCACGAATCCCGCTGAATGTTTTTAAAACATATGTTTTTTTTACCATTGTGGTCCCTGTGGGAACCCTTGAGCAGGCCTATGGGGTCACGGTGTTTCTACCTTGCCCCCTTATCTTCTTTTTTAATAGTTTTTTTACTCTTTTGCTTGTCACATGGTTCAACCGATTCACAAGATGGCTGCCAACACTTCTTGGTTTGGAGTGTTGGCTGCCAATCAGAATGAAGCTTGTGGTTGGGAGGGTTCACGGATCTACCTCAGTCACTAGATATCGATATTTTTTCTTTAAAATGCTCTCAGGAACTACTGAACAGATTTACACCATTGATGCACATAGTGCACTCTGGACCAAAAGCTATCTCTCTGCCAAATTTGGTGCAATTCCGTTCAGCAGTTCGGGCTGTAACCGCAACAAAGTTTCCTATGGAAATGAACATAGAGAAAACAGTTTTGGGACCTCCCTTTTTTGCTAAATAGGGAAATTTAGAAACTGCTGCTTTTAGTAAGGGCATTTAACTAGCTTTTTTGCCCTCTCAGATGTATGGACATCTATTACTGCCACCTGAAGGGTCTGTGAATTGCGCGACTGACGCCAACTACTTTCAGCTCTCTTTCTAGTCATATATAACACAACCAAATGTCTTTTCACCTAGGACTGAATTGTACCTATCTATTAAACTTCTCTGAATCTTTGCAAAGATTACATGTATGGGGGAATACAGATGCTTATCATCCTCCTCATATATATGATAAGCTCCCCAGTCCCCAGTCCTTGAGTTCATGCTGTGGCTGCATGTGGAAATTAAAACAGACTGATGATGGGAAAACCTTTCCCTGGTGTGTCTGATCAAGATATTATCAAACACATACACTACCACGCTACCTCTCTTTCCCTCTTACTCTCCATCTCCCCTCACTCTCCCACCAGGTTATTGTAAGCAGCACACGTGAGCAGGAGAAGGACTTGTGCTACTTTTCTTCAATTACATAGCCCAACTACAACCCTCAGTCCATTTATGGTCCATGTAGATTGAGACTCCGAGCCACCCTGGCCCGCATCTTGGAGGAGGGGAACGGGAACTGAGTCAAACCTCCATTGAGCGCATGATATGATATAATCATTGGACCTAATATCCGGAATTATAGCCAGCCCCGCCTACTTTAAAGTTTAGATCCTATTTTGACCATGTCACGTAATTCTTCCACAACTCATTTGAGCGAGTAGGGTTATCTTTAGTACCTAGTTCGTATGTCCCTTTTAACGAATTTAACCATGCTATTGGATGTGGGGGCTCGGAGTTTAACCATCTTTTGCAAATCTCTCTTCTCGCCAAGAGGAGAAAATAAAATATTAATCCCCTTTGCATGCTATTTAATGCCTGTCGGGATGCACTGTTTACCCCTAGCAACACCAGCGATTCTGTCAGGACAATATTCTTAATGAAGATGGCCCTTAAGATGTTTTCAACATTCTTCCAAAAATCTTGGGGCCTCATTTATGAGAAATGACGCATCGCTGCGTGAAAGAAGCGATGCGTCACTTCTCAGTGCGCACTCCTTGTGACATACCTGATGCGTCATATTTAATGTATGACGCATCATGTCGCAAGGAGTTACAGATACGTCAGTATTTCTGACGTATCTGTAAGCGCAAAAGTGACGCATTGCTGGAGTGTGTCACAAAAGTGACGCAACTCCAGCAATGCTTGTTTTCACATGGGGCAAGCCCCATGTGAAAGGGCTTGCGTCAGTCTTACGCCTGCTTTGAGGCAGGCGCAAGATTTTGACGCAACGGTGTCCTAGAAGTGCTGCAGTGAAATCTCATAGATTTCACTGCGTCACTTTTACGACCCTTTCTTGCGTCAATCCGCCCCCTTTGCATACATTATACCTGGCGCAGGTATAATGTGGCGCAGGGGTTTACAAAGTGACGCATCTACCTAGATGCGTCACTTTGTAAATATGGCGCAACAAGGCGCATTGTTTACGCCACTGGTGCATCACAAAAAGTGACGCACCGGCGGCGTAAAAGTGACGCAAGGGCTCATAAATGAGGCCCTTGGAATCCAGGACAGGTAAAAAAGACATGAACATCACTGGCTCTCAAAAGCTTACACCTCTTACAACTGGGAACAGGTTGAAATACAAACTTAGCTAATCTCTCAGGGGTCCAATAAATCCTATAGATAACAAAATAATTATGACGTTTAAGGTTGGCGGCTGAAACTAAGGCATATAGAATTTTTAAGGATTCAGACCACAGATATTGTAAGCAGTCTTCTTGCAGAGTGCCTACCCAGACAACTGATAAAGCCTTCATTCTATCCTCTTCAGCCTCTAAGAATTGCCCGTACCATTTTGCCACCTCTTTGGCACGTGGATTTGTATCATGTACCGCAACTTTGAAGTCCCAGGTTCCCCCAACCTCCTCCGTAATAGTTGAAAACCATGAAGTAAGCTGAAAATATTTAAACTTAGATAGCTTGTTCCCTGACCTGATATTCAAAATATCCCACTTGATCAAGCCTTCCACGGCAGGAGATCCCCCCAGTAATTTATTCCAGCTTGTTTCAATGGTAAACTCAATGCATCCTCCAAACAGTCTGGTGTTCCCGGGGATTGCCAAATGGGGACAAAATCTGAAAAATAGCCAATCTTTAAAAGTCGTCCCACTTTTGACCATAGTTTTAGTGCTGATCTTAGAGCTTTTAGCCTAACTTTTTAAAAGAATTTTTGAGCTCCAAAATTATACAAAAAAGCCTGTGAGCTTAAATCCTTAACCATTTCCCCCAATATAGACCCCCACGTGTTGGTCACAGGTTCCCCCAGCAGCATGCGAATGTTCTTTAATTGGAAAGCCATACAGTACAATTTGAAGTCTGGCAAAGCTAACCCCCCCTTTTTGAGGCTACACCGTAATTTCCTCCATGATAAACGGACACCTCTGGAGACCCAGATAAAACTCGTTATTTTCCCCTGAATTTTATTATTTTCTACTGTTGGAAAAGTGAGAGCTATTCCATTAAAAAGGTAAGCGAGCTTTGGCAAGACAGACATTTTAACCAAATTCACTCTCCCATATATGGAAAGTGGCATTTCTTCCATCTGGTTAATTGTTTCTCCACCTCCCTCATGACTCGCCTCAGATTGTAAGAAGGAATCTCCTCCAATTTTTTGATAATATCTATCCCCAGGTTTCTCATTTCCTTGCATCTTGTACCTCTCCACCCCTCCATATTGCAGCACATCACTCCCATCTTAGATGGATTAAAAGCATACCCTGAAAAAGTCCCATATTCACTTGTGAGTTGTTCCATTCTTGTTACTGTAGGGGTTGGATCAGAAGGGTATATTATTACATCGTCTGCATAAAGCGCGATTTTACTATGGGACAGGAGTTGGCGTATAGGGGTAATTTGTTTATCAGCTCTCAACAAGTGTGCCAGCGGCTCATAAAGAGATCAAAGAGGAGTGGGGTTAGAGGACAACCCTGCCTTGTCCCTCTGTGTATCTCAAAATGTTTGGTCAACTTGCCATTGATGAGAAACTTAGCCGTTGGATGTCCATATAGCTTTTGCATAGCCCTTATAAAATCATGACTAAAACCCATGGTGTACAACACCCCCCATAGGAACCCCCAGCTAACTCGATCGAATGCCTTGGCAGCATCTATTGTTATTACTGCCAACAGAATCGATCGTGCAACTGCCAAGTCTATTGTTCCAATCAAGAACAGTGTAAGGTTCAGTATTCGTCGCTTTGGAACAAAACCTTTCTGATCCATGTGAATTAGTTGGAGGGCGACCATGGCCAGGCGGCATGCCAAAATTCCTGTCTATACCTTATGATCTGTATTGAGTAAAGAGATCGGACAGTAAGAGTCTGCTCTCTTTGGATCTTTTTTAGGTTTTAAGATCAAGGGTATTATAGCCTCACTCCAAGACCTCGGGGTGGTACCTTCCTCTCTATAGGCTGCATTGAAGCGAGCCTTCATCTTTGGCGCAATTTTGTCTAATAATAATTTATATACTTCTACTGGTATGGAGTCTGGGCCTGCAGCCTTGCCACTTTTCATACATTTAAGCTGCTAAATAATTTCCCTATCAGTAATCAGGGCATTCATTTTATTCTTACTATCATATGTAAGGGCTGGTAGGCCTAGGTTTCTCGATTTGAGAATCATTCGCGCAGAAACAATTTGCGAATCATAAATGTTCCCGAAGCTGTGGAATGGTCCAATTTTAAAGCCTTCTTGATAAAACTACTAAAGGAGACAGCTTTAAAAGAAAGACCGGATATAGATCTTGAATCGGAGATCCAGCGGGTCTATAGGGACCCATTTAAAAGAAACATGCAACGGCAAAAACCTAGGAGGATACTGGTAAACTTTTTATCCTATTCCGTCAAAGAGATCATCCTACTGGCCGCCTTAAGGAATGGACCATACACATTTCAGGAACTGTCATTTAACATCAGGTCAGATGTCTGCCATGCCACGGATCAAAAGCAGTGGGAACTAGGGAGAAGAATGCGGGAGCTGAACGCTTAAAGAGTAGAGCAATTTATAGCAAATAAAATTGGAGAGGGAGTTTTGTTGCCTCCGATCAGATGGAATATTCTAAAGGAGTGGCAATAATAAGAAGGAAAGGTGTAGGAGTTGAGCTGATTTCTTCCAAAACCGACAGTTCTGGCAGATGGGTGATGGCCACTCTGAGAGGCTCAGATTATGAAATCGTCTGTATAGGATTTTATGGTCCCAATATCGATGACCCTCAGCATATAACAGACCTAGAATTTTTGGCAGCAGAAGCAGCAGTTCCAGTAATAATAGGCGGAGATTTTATCACGCTATTAGATCCAGTACTGGACAGGTCTACAAGTCGGAACGGAGTTATCCCGCAAGGGATAAAGACGAGACAAGCCCTAAAACATATGATAGTCGAATTGGGTCTGGTTGACTCCTGGAGGCACCTAAAGGCAGGTAAAATAGCATACTTCTTCCACAGCAAGAAATACCGACATTTTTCACGACTGGATTATTTATTTGTGGATAGCGAACTGGTACGGAGTCTCAAAAAAGTATGTATACTCCCAGGACACATTTCTGACCATTGGTCAGCATCCTATTGAAGGGACTTAAGAAACCGAATAATCCTAGATGGACCCTTAAAAGGTTCATATTGTCGGATTTAGATGTCTCTGCTCACTTGAAAGAAGCTACCCTTGAATTTTTCCAGATCAATAGCCAATTGGCCCCGATAGGTGTCACATGGGATGCTTTTAAAGCGTTCCTGAGGGGAGAGTTACAAGGAGCAGCTTCTTATAAGTATAAGATAGAAAGGGCCGAATTGAAAAGATTGGAGGAGGAGATTGGAACGTTATAAGGAAGAGCGCAGCAAGATATAGACGATATACAGTTCAAAGAAGAGATTCTGAAGAACCTTGAGGAGGCCAGGATAAACTATAGGATCAAATTAGACTTGAAGTATAGGACCAGATTGGACAATGCTCGTATGCAATATTTCGAGCATGGGGAAAAAGCAGGTGCACTCCTTGCTTGGAAATCAAAAGCTGAGAGAACTAGAAACTACAATGATGAGCTGTCAACTAATCAGGGGGGAACGATTACCAATAAAGAAGAGGAAATACAGGAGAATTTCATTTCCCTCTTTTCTGAGTTATACTCGGAAGCTGGGCGACCGGACAATGAAGCATTAAAAAGTTGGTTGTGCCCATCAGTGAATGTATTGTGTCACTAGATGGAAGATGCAGCAGGCATCCTGCAACATTACAACAGTTTCCGGTCTTTACCAAGGCCAATACTGTCATCCGATAAGTGTTAATGTGCTGCACAAAAATTAGAAAATAGTGATGAATGTAATATGACATTTCTCAATGCATTCATTCATCGGTACACAAGGCAAGTATTGCGGTCTGAGGCTGAAAAGATCACTTGATAAACATCAAAGTACATCACGAGGAGTTGGCTCATGACGTATATTTTGTAATGTGTTTGATGCACTGGATTAGATACGCATATTAGGAATACTTACTTGTGCTCCTCTTTCCTTCTGCTAAAATCTGGAAAATAAGTGTAAGAGAGGTATGTATTGAAATCTATATTTCCAGTCTTTCTTCAGGGGATTTTAGTGAGCCCCCTAAATATCAGCCATACAAATATAAAAATATTAGTAGCCACACAGATGGTACCACATACACACACATACTCTCATATGCATTATCACACTCAATCACACACACTCGCTCCTAAACACCTACATGTACACCCACACACTCAAAATATCTGACACACAAAAGTCCTCTGATCCCAGCTCTTCCCTCTGTCTCACTCCTCTCTCTCTCTCTGTCTCTGTCTGTCTATCTCTCTCTCTCTCTCTCTCTCTCTCTCTCTCTCTCTTTGTTCAGCACCTGAGCCTTTCAAAACAGTGTTTCACACAGACACCAACTCTAATAAAATGCGTGTAAATCTTGTGAGAAAAAATTAAATGAATCTCTCATGTGAATCTCAAAACTCAGCTTTTGGTACTAACATTAAAATTATGTAGCATCAAGCCCAAAATTTCAAACCTCGCAGGCTCAGTGTCATATAAGCGGCTTTAACTTTGTTCAAGCAGCGTACCAATAGGAGCAAAGCAGCAATTGTTTACAATATGGTTTCCTAATGACTTCTTAGCAGAAGATGACGGCTACATTTATTACAAAAGAAATCAGCGAAAGCACCATCAACAGCCTTCACTTTAGCACTTTGTAATCAATGACAAATGTATTCTAGGATTCCTTCCATATACTATTAGGGCAGGTAACACTAGCATCTTTCATTTAGAATACTCTGATACTCTGGGGCAAGTTTAGAGCTGTGGACAAAACTTGTGCTGTTAATAATACTCTGCTTGATGATGATTGTCAGACTACATTAGGGAGACCACAGGGCAAATGGGTTATTGGGTTCCAACTAGGTAGTTGACGTCATTTACCACTGGGATTCTGGGGTTTGTCCATCTATGGCTTAGTAAACTGGACCAAATACTAGCCTTTTGGCATTCGACTCTAAGAGTGAGCTGTCACAGGCTTCTAAGAGATGTTGTGTGGGAGCAAGAGTTCAAAACCCAACAGCCAACCAACAGAAAAAAAAACCTAAAAACATGAGAGTAGTATGGGCTTCTAACCAGTTGCATATATCAGTGAAGGGATACACACCCCTTCTACCTGGCACCACTCTCATTCCAGCTAAGGTCACATTTCTGTCTCTACAGTTTCCAACGCTATCCGGAGAAGGCAAACATGAGGTACTATGCAAATAACTCAAAGCAGTCTGACTCAGCAGAGCAACTAAGATCTTTGTTGTTTTCGATCTCTGGTTAACAGGTCTACTGGCATAGCAGTCGTGTCCACAAGCATTAAGTCTATCCCGGTCTGCAGACTAAACCCTGCATTTGTTTCTTGACACTGCATTGCAGTTCAGACTATACACCATGTATGGCACGCACACCTACCCTCACAGTGCTGCCCCTTTCTTCAAGGAGTTGACATGGGCAGACTTAACTAAGTCAGAGGTTGCAAAGTGGGTTTGCTGGGCAGATATGCATGGTCACACCAATCTCCAGCAGCAGTGGCCATAATGGCTAGCTACAGACCACTGATCGGTTGCAGCAGTTGCAGCCTCCTGGCCAAGTTTCAGAGTGATGATGTCGTTATGGCAGTTACGTTCTCCAGGATTATCCTGGCTTCCTCCTTCATTAGGAATGTAGCTGCAGCAGTAGAATGAATATCCCCAGCCTGATGTTGGCTTTTGGGTAAGACAGGAATCTTCCCTCTGGTGCAATTGTGATACAATTCAGTCGGGAACTGAGATTAGAGACCAAATGGAATACAGACCAAGTGGGCCCCATTGCAGCACAGGTTACCCCAGTGTTACGCTCTTTGCTCATCAGTTACACACTTTTCTGGCATACTGGGCCTCTCCTCCTGGGCAGGGTCTCATCCTGCAGGGATATCCTTTCTGCTCTCATCAGGCAGGTAGGCTTCTAGGCTCTTTAGACACCTCCTCTGCTCTTCCAGATCAAAGTGCAGACTTTGGGTGATGTCCCCTCACCTCTGAAAAACTAACTGTCAGGCAGGCTCCAGCCCTCTTTACACAGCAGAGCTCTGCAGAGTACACAACGAGCTCTCCCTTCTTTAGTAAAGAAAAACCTAGGACTGAAACAAAGTAGAGTGGTTTTGGAACCCACTTTTCTTTGCAATATCAAGAGAGGTGCTATGGATCCATAGTCCAAGGTTTAACAATCCCATTAGTTTGGGTCTCCTTCAAGTGCCAGTTCCAGGCTGCTCTCCAAACTCAAACTGTGTGCAAAGGGATATTTCTCACAGCAGGTAGAAAAGGGGATGTCTCAGAACAAGAGCCCCCAAAATGGGCACAATGAAATATAAGTTCTCTGCATCTGACTGTCATCAACCTTCCTAAAGCAGCAGATATAGTGTAGTATCCTGGCTTTGAGGTTATTGATATAAACTCTTGCTCTGCCAGTGGAATGTTCCATGATTGATGTGTTACAGAATGTTGGGAGCCAGAGATGTCAGTTGAGAAGGGCCTAGCAGCATGCTTCCTTGTGTTTTCTTGAAAAGCACAACATTCATATTAGAGGTGTCACAGCCACAGTCTTTACTTGTCCATATATGTACATGGGCTTACCAACGGTGCCGCTTTCGCTGCGGTTAAAATAAATGATCTAGTTCCTTATTTTTTTTAAAGACGCTGTAGGTACTTGAGTTCTAGAGAAACTGTAAGGGTAGCCGGAACTGAGTTCTTGATGCCCTGTAGGAACAGCATGTAGTACTTTGAGCTTCGGTTGAAATCCAGTTACTGTGGATGCAGCTACAGAACAGCCTTGAGTTGTAGCTTAAAACAAACTCTGTAAGGACAGCAGGAACAGAACTTGGGCTGCAGTTGAAAAAGAAAACTGGCACTTACTAGTCGGGGCGACCAGCGGATTGGTCACTGGTGGGGTTCTTAGTGCCAGTTGAACAGGTACCTTGAATTTTTTCCTTGAGTTTATTCTTCTTATTTCTTTTCATTTTGAAGTGGCACGCATAGATTTTCGTTTCTTAAATCACCGCCAATAAAATGTAGTAATTGAGTCGAGACGTGTAGAGGAAAACTGAGCTGTAACTGGAAATAGTGGGACAATTAAAATAAATCACTCATACTTCCCATTAAATTAAAAATCACAATATAATTAAAACATGACGTTGAATACCAATTGGAAAATGTAAAGAAAACACAATAAACTTGAGAAAAACACCAATTGGTATTAAGACTAAATACACCCTGTGTGAAGGTAATATTGTACTAAACGTGTGGTGAAGCATCTCTACGGTGCACTACATTTATTTTTGTCTCTACAGGAGATGTTTCACATGGGTTACAGTCCCATCTGTTCAGTGCAGAACAAATTACCTCACTCCAGGTGTGTAGTATGGGTTACAGTCCCATCACTGCGATGCACAATATTTGACTTCTATAAGAAGTGGGTCGTTCTGAGTATTCCCATCACAACGGTGCATGACATTTTTACATTTTGCCCTACTTAGGGTGTGTTGTATGGGTTTAAGTCCTTTCACAACAGTGCACAATATTTTACGTGGTGGGTTTTATGGGTTTGGTCTCATCAGTTCAGTGTACAGTGTGCACCCATTCACCACATGTTTAGTACAATATTACCTTCACACAGGGTGTATTTGGTCTGATTACCAATTGGTGTTTTTCTCAAGTTCATTGTGTTTTGTTTACATTTTTCATGTTTTTATTATATTGAGATTTTAATTTAATGGGACGTGTGAGTGATTTATTTTAATTGTCTCTATTTCCTGTTACAGCTCAGCTTTCCTTTTGATATCTTTTATTGATGTCATCTGTGGATTCTGGATTCTATTCTTCTTAGCTTTCCTTTGTCTTTCTCTTACTGTTTTTTCTCTTTTCCTTTGGAGGTTTTCTTCTCCTACTCTTTTTAGTGTCTGTTTTTGTTCTGTTGGTCATTGTGTTGTGTTTTGACTTGTCTCTTTTTATACATGCCTGGCCAGCAAGTATGTCTTGAGGTAGCCATTGGTGTTTTCTCTTTTAGTTTCTGGTGTTGTGTTGGAATAAAGGATGGTATTCTCACCTTTTGTCTATCTTGTTATCTGTTTTCCTCACCTGTTACTTCTCTGTTTTCCTCATTTGTATGTTCACACTTTCTTTTGTTGCTCTCTTCTCTCAATAGTTTGTGATGTTTCGGATTTACTCTTTGTCTGTCCTCTATCTCGGTTTTCTTTCTGTTTTCTTTCAATATTGTTTATATATGGAAGGAAAGGGGCTATGTAGTAGCCTGGCTTTGAGGTTATTCATATAAACTCTTGCCCTGCCAGTGGAATGTTCCATGAATGATGTGTTACAGAATGTTGGGAGCAAGAGATGTCAGCTGAATAGGGCTGAGCAGCATGCTGGCTGCTCCTGATGGGGTTTTGTATTGGACTTAACTGGATGACCTGTAATTAACTACAAATCAACATCTGAAGATCCTCTACATGTCTGGACTCAGTTACTACATATAGACAAAGGGGTAGACCCTGCCTAACAACTTCCTCTCCTTACACAACAGAAATTGCAGTCTCTCTTCTCACCCCTGCCATCAACCTAATAGCAGTGGTCACAAAGTCTAACCAGCCCGGAGGTGTTTGCTAACAAGAATTGTATGGAATTTCTAGAGGGATACCTGTGTCTGTCATTCTCACATCAGTACCTTGGTATTCACCCTCCAGCCACAGGAATGCAAATAATAAACTTACTCTGTTTGGGGAACCTGCCCTCATCCTCCATCGTGTGCCATGCCAAACCAGTGGAATCCAAAATGGATCCCACTGCCTGCAATACTGAGACTCACAAAACACAAGTTTTACTACCATGCGTGCGCACACATATGCACACTATCGTACATGCACACAACACACACAACATGCACATGGAATATCAGCACAGCGACAGCCTACAATGTTTCAGCACAGAACTCTACACCAGAGAGGTCAATGGACTGTTCTCTCATTGACCTAGATAAAAACTTCTGGTCACACTACAAATTCACAAACACAGCAAACTACCAACGCCGCTTCATGTTATTCACCAATTAAGATGATTGCTAATATTATTTTTATTATTAGCAGCAAGCAGAAATACTACTAACAGTAGCAGTAGCAGTAGCAGTAGTAGTAGTATTAGCTTAATGTTTCTCATTATTGTTGATGGTGGCGGTGATTGCTATTATTATCACTTTTGTATTGTCATTTTTCAACATTATTTTTTGTTATTAATCTTTGTTGTTATAAATACTCCTAGTATTGTTATCATTATCAGTATTATTAGTGGCAGTGATACTATAGGAAGTGATAGCTCTACTTGTAGAGCCAGTAGTTTAATCTCCTTTCAGTGGCATCTAAGACAGGCAGAGCACTCGCTGTGATAGTGTTAGTGAGGGTTGTTAAAATATATGTGCATGTGTCGTTTAGATCTTGCAGTTGCAACAGACCTGCTTGATTTGTCTAGCACAGTATGGGAAAACTTGGATAACTCTCCTGCTGCCTATGCAGCAGCTGATGCTGTTCTTAAGCTATATCTGGAAAGTCAGATGAAAAATGTGGAGCAAAGTTAAAAGACATCAACATTACTTTCCCCTTTCGATCGCAAACTAATTTCATGCTCCGATGAATTTGTTACAAATGAGTCTCTTAAAAAGTATGTCCCTACAGAAAGAAATCAGATTAGTAGCAGTTAATGTTACTAGAAGATTGTACAGCCTCGCTAACAACAACAAAGAGCCAATGTTAACAAGCAAGCTGCAGCCATGCGGTGCCTTTTTATCCACCACGCCAGACATGCCTTTTGTTTTGCTCATGAACTTTGCTTGGCTAACGACTGAGAGAAAGGGTGCTTCATTGGCTAATTAATAAAGTTCTACTTCGGCAATGTGCATAACTGCTTACTTTTTAAAGGGAAAAAGACTAGGTTATGTGCGACACTTTTACGACACTCATGAATCACTGGGCCTAAATTACCAGAGTTCGAGGGGCTCAGCATAGGTTTGTTTTCACTTTAAGAACACTGGAGCATTCCTTTATTACAGAAGGCTTACTTCTACGTTAGCCGTTGCACAAGATTTTACAGAGCGGCGATCCGAGGCTATCTAAAGGCACACTATTATTGCTTCTCCGGGAAATGGTAAGCAGTTAGCGCAACCCCAAAGGACAGCTTTTGATTGGAACCACTGAAGGTCAAACACATCCCCAAAGTACTCTCCCTTACTTTTGCTACATAATTTGCAGATTCTAACAAAACAATGTCCACGTCAAATGGATTAAACAGTGTTAAACATGCAACACTTGGGGTAAAATACTTCAACAGACACAAGATGAAGACTATGAGAGGGACATCTAGATTTACAATCTCAAGCAAAACTGCTTAAGACTCCATGAGGGGTATTCCACGTTCAGAGGGAGCATGGGTGAGGGTAACAGAGATCATATGGGATATGTCTATATTCTATACTATATCAGATACATGCCATGGTTTCTATTAAGGTTTGCTTTGAAATGTGATAATAAAACAATGCATATAAAAAACGTAAAATGTGTTAGACATGTGATAAGGAATCCATCTGTATGGAGCCGCAGTTTAACATTTGGGGCACCACAAGGCTTCCCACTGTCACGTTTTGTGTTATATTTGTACGCATATATCTCCTCTCCACTGCAGGGCTTTGATCCTAGTAATTTGCAGATGAGCCCCAGATTCATATGGCAGTAGATGTAAACCCTGTCCAATTTTTACATATGACTGACTGACAGAGACAGCTTAGCATGAGAGGGTATTGGCTCTAACTGAATGTCACCAAAACATCAATGGAAACTATTATACTTAGGTAGGGAAACAATGTAGGAAGAGGTGAAAAGAATTCCCTCTTTTGACAAACCCACTGATTTAAAAGAACAGTTGATAATTTAAGTGGTATGGATGGATACAGAGTTCAGTCTCAACCATCAGTTCTATGATCTTCATACACTGAAGAAGGCTTATGATTAGACATTTATAGGGGCAATTGCTAACTCGAGATTAGAGTATTGCGTTAGCTATTATGCAAACATATCCTAGGAAACCATTGCTTAGCATCAGGTAACACAAAGTGCTGGCTCTGACGGTGGTATACCTTGTACCCAGATGTACCTGGTGGCAGTCCAGTGGAATACCTAACCCCTGGATATCCGTCTCACTGATAATTACCTCTGGTTTAACCGCATGCGCGCTAGCGGTTTTCCCGCTGTGCGCTGCGTTTTTTTAAAAGCCACGTTACATGAGCTGAGCTCGTCATGAGCACGGAAGGGGTTAAGGAGAAACTAAAAACATGGCTTTTTCCGGACTAATAGTTTTTTCGGACTTTGGCTCGCAGTATGGTTTGCGTCATGGATAGGACATGCAGTTTCCACTGCTTTGACATGCCATAGGGAATAAGTGTTGCACTGTACAAATACAATAAAATAAATACATATCTTATATGCACTTTTTACTGGAACTGGAAGCCACCACTTCTAGGTCCCTAATTTGAGGTTTGAATTGTCAATAGTTGTCTTCTAAACCAACACAGGACCATTTTGTTGAAAACACTGGCTGCTTGCAATCTGATTCTTTGAATCTTGTCAGGCACCACAATCCTCTTCATACTAGGTGGTTAACCCATAGCTGCAGATGCATTTTTTATTTTGACTTCATTGTTTCCGGTACCAGGAGCAGAACCAAAATAGAAGCTGGTGTTCAGGAAGTTGCAAACACAGCAAGATGATGGACTGAGTAATTAAACTTTTCAACCACTCACCCCCAGTCAAGAGATCTGGGATTAATCCATCACTCTTTTACTCACTATGACACCCCAGTTTGGACCCAGCAATCTGAAAATCAGTCCTGACCCTGCTCCTCATGGGAACAGGCCAGCCTGAACTGCCAGGCCAGGTCCTCTCTAGACCAGAAACAAACATCCTTGGGTTTCGGGGCATCACCCCTCATTAGCCAGGCCAGCTTGAATCCAGTGGCACAGCAAGCAAGGGACCCACGTAACAAACACAAGATGATGGACGGGGTGCTGAAACTTTTCAATCACTCGACCCCAGTTAAGAGATCTGTGTTGAATCTATTATTCTTCTGCTCACATTGCCACCCCAATTTGGACACAGCCATCTGCAAATCAGTCTTGACCCTGCTCCACATAGGAACAGTCCAGCTCAAACTGCCAGGCCAGGTCCTCCCTGGACCGGAAACAAGCATCTTGGGACTGGTTTCGGGGCATAACCCATAATTAGCCAGGCTAGCTTGAATACAGTGGCACAGCTAGCAAGGAACGCACATCTGGGTCTACCCTTGGCCACTTAGGACGAACATAGCAAACACAACAGGATGATGGATGGAGTGCAGAAACCTTCCAACAACTCACCCCCAGTCAAGAGATCTGAGCTAGGTGTACTCTCAGCATATACTCAGAAATGCCTGCATGACTTGACGTAGGGAGTCATTTTGGTCATATATGGCACTGTGTGCCATTCCATATTTTTAGAGAAATTGTCTATGCCTTAGACTGTGTTTCTCCTGGGTTCATTCCTGTCACTATCCGCTAGTATGCCTGTGATACTACCTCTCCCCTGCCGTAGAGAGATCATGAGGGGTAGCCATGGGTCACCTCTTTCAGACAACAAGTTGAATGTTTAGCTAATTCTAATTTCTGATGCATTAGCTAATGTCTCTTGCCGCTAGTGTGGCAATAAAATGCAACTGATCTGACCAGGGTAAGTTTCTGAGACTGTAGATCTGGCTACATGGTGGGAAACATTTAAAGTTTAATAACTCATTGGAGCAAGCTGATCCCACAATGGATATAATCGCCGATGGGTCTTTATTGTTTCAAATATACTTTTGTCCCTGACTAACAAAGTGGTAAAACATGTTTAAGCTAATATGCCTATAGGCTGTTGCACAATTTTTACAGACCAATGCCCAGTGGAGTGTGTAGGAAGGTGGAATCGGACTGCATGGTTACCCCCACTTTTTTCCTGGTGATTTGCTGGTTTTTGACTAGTCTGACTGGGATCCTGCTAATCAGGACCCCAGTTTATCTGCTTTCTCCCTAAATTGGTTGTGCATGTACTTTAGGTACACTCCAGATTGGATTCTGGGGTACCCTTATCAGTCCCTAGTATATGGTATACTATGTACCCAGGGCATAGGTATTAAAGAGACCTCTCAGGGGCTGCAGCATGTATTATGCCACCCCTGAGAGAATATTCAAACTGACACCATGGGTTTGCTACTGCAGCCTGTGTAAGGTGGTACATGCACCACTTACTTAGATATAGGTTCACTATATCTATTCTAAATCACTGCACATAGAAACCTATCAGTCACCCCTATAGCAGATCTTTTCAATCCTGAAGGCAGGGTGCTGGGTTTTATGGGAGAGGGTGCACCTGCATGAGCAGAGCACTTCTGAAGCTTTCGGAACCTATATTCACGGTTGTTTGTGATGCAGCCAACCATATATATTTAAGTGTATTATAACCTCGTGGTAAATGCTAACTTTAAAACGGCTGCTTAGAAACATATTGCGTTTGGTGTCAAACACCTTGGAATCATACTTCCACACCAGTAACTGGTGTGTAGGTATGATTCTACCTTTCTAGAGGTACTTATGTGTACCACCGGTACACCACCCCACCCCCTTTTGTACAGCTTTCTCGACCCTGGCATCACAAAATGGATGCTGCCAGCCACAGACACATGTCTTCCCTCCTGCTGCTGATCCAATCACGAGAAGGGGAAGTGCTTGATAATAGGTTTCCTGTCACAGGGAGGTGTGACCACATCCCAGGTAGGATTTAGTGTATTGGGGCTGGGTGGGTGCACTCTGAGAGTGTTTGAAGTTTGCACTGGGGGCACATTTGGTGTCCCTGTGCATATTCCAGCTCAAACTGGTTGCAGGAGCCATTTTCTCCTGCTCTGACGCGAAACTGGACAAAGGACACGGGTTTAGCCACCCCTCTGTCATGGCCCTCCCATAGGTGGGTCCCCAGAGTTTGTGCCTCCCCTTCCTTGGGTATAAAGTAGGAACCTCTGACTACAGGACTTTAGATTTTATCTGGACTAAACTTTGCTACAGAAATCAAGTACTTTGACAATCTACACTACGCTGGATGACTGAAGAATCTCCCTTGGAGTAAAGAAGTTAGTCCCCTGCAAGGCAGGCACCTTTAACACATCTGACTGGTTTGCATCTCCCAAGCTCCTGAGGACTCCAAAGATTTCTGTAACACAGGAGGAGGGTCCCTGAGGTCTCTGAGGTTGATCTGCGCTCTCAGCAATTTTGAGCCCAGTATCCCTTGTGAGGACCGTACAACCCGAACCCCTGTGCAACGGGTACTTTTGCAGCAGCCTATGCTTTTCAGAGATCCCTGAGGCTGTGCTTTGGGATACTTGTAGTCCTGACCGAGCAGTATTTCCACGGAAGATATCCCACCTACACTCCACGAGTGTTCTGTGGGCTTGTATTTTGTGATTCAGCTTGAGGTCCCTTCGCGATCCCTGGTCTGTTGGCCTGTGGGCCCCTGTGAAGGTAACTTTGACTTTCCGTCGGCTTTCCTGGTTGCTCCAGACGTGCCCTGACTCTCTATAGCTTGGAGAGTCCCCATCACCTTGCTGGTCCTCACCGTAGCTGATTTCCTCTGTCCACGTAGGTTGCAGTTGCCAAGGCTTGTTAGTGCTCGATCCGGACACTGACCCCCAGCACTCGACACCCTTTGTGGGACAGCTCACCTCCGACTTTGGTCATCACAGACATCTCCTGGTCCCTGTGGCTGCAGAGTCAAGCAGCGCGTCATCTCACCTGAAGCACCCGACATCGGTGGGCATTTGTCTATCATGCCCCTGGTCACCCTGAAGTGACCCCGACTCTGTCCCCACTGCATTCAGGTTCTTCTCACCTTGGATCCAGGCTTAGATCCCACCAGACCTTTTCATCTTCCCGGCAGCAGCACTTTTCCACATCACGCCATTGAAAACGACGAAGGTTTCCGACATCACTTGACCCCTATGCACTCGGCTCCTCTGGGATAGGTAACACGGGTATCTCTGTACTCTCAAGGGTGCTGGCCTTAGAACCTTCTATGTTTGAAAGGGTTTGCTTAAAGTCCGCTCCGAAGTGTCCTTAATCTTTAAAATTCCAAAAGTGACTTTCCCCAAGAGTTGTACGGAGCTTGCGCCTGTGTTCACACACTGCACCCATCCTCCGTGGGTCCCCTGTGTCACTACTTTGGGTGGTTCCTTGGGGTCCCAGCAATTCCACCTGCTCAAGGCACTGTGTCTAGTTAAGTCGTTGTTATTATACCACTTTCTTAGTATATGGTTTGGTATCGTCCTGGAGCCCACTGTGTATTGTGCAATTTAATGTTGTTCTAGTAATTTAATATTGTGTGCTTTAATCTCATAAAGAGGTTGGTAGAGAATGTTTAGTAATAAATACATATATTCAATTTATCTCTTGTGTGGTTCTCCTTTCATTTGGTCATTCAGGAGGTTCTGATCTGGTAAAACAAGCTGCTGTACATTCCTTCGAGACTTAGCCTGAAGGCCGCTCTCCATAGCTACCACTACGATATCTTTCAATAAAGGTTATCTTTAACCTAATCATCAATAAGGGTCATTTGGACAGGTGCAAGGTGCCCACTTTAATTAGTGGACAGCATATACCAGGCCAACTTCTCACAGTGAATATGTTCTACACTCTGTGAAATTCCAAAGGTCACTGCTTCAGCAGATCATTAACAGATTGATTCATAAGAGCAGTGACAACTAGATGCAGGCATATGGGTACATGCATATGTGGTGGTAGTGTGCATTTCCTCTGGGTGTTTTGCTGCAATATTGGACAAAGCCTCTGAATTAACTGCCTTGTGAATATACACTTTGTGAATATAAGTTAATCATTCTACAGGAGTAAGGTAACCCGTAGCCTCTAAAATCCTCTTCCATGGCTTTCTTGCTTACTATCTCCAGTCTGTAAACACAAGTGCCTTTGCAGAAAACAGCGTGCTGTCATATTTGAATGTCAGTCTGCATTGTGGACCGCATTATATAAATAGCGCGTTCTTTGCAGTGTGCACATTTTCACAGTGGTTAGTGCATTCAGTGGCGTAACAAAACTTGAGGGGGCCCCCCTGCAAACTACATGGAGACCCCCCCATTCTCCGTGCCACTCTAGAGCTCTCAGGCCAGCGTCCCGCCATACTGCAGGGGATGTGGGGCTATTGTTACGCCACTGTCACCAATACAGCCGTTATAAGTAACACTGGATGGTGGAGTTAAAGGTTGGGCTTAGTCTGCCAGCAGGCTATCATAGGTGGTGGTCCATTCATTACAGGGTCCATGCCATCAGTAGGCCGGGGAAGTTTGCCCAATTTTAGGTGGGTTTCCTGATGCAGACTCCTGTCATGATATACAACATCGGGCCCACTCATCGTTCAGTTTTGACAAAAGTGCATCCACTGCTCCTTCTCGTTTCTGTTTTAAAATATTAGACAATGTGACAATGCAGTATTTCAAAAGCAGATGTAACTACAAAGAGCACATTTTGATAATACCTTTTTATTAGTAGACAATAGCAATCTTAAGAGGCATTGCATAGCTTCATACACACTCTGACCCCAATTCCATCACAGTCTATCTCTCTCTCTCTCCTCTCTTTCAGTCAGTCAGTCTCTCTCTCTCTCTCAGTCAGTCTGTCTATCTCTGCCATTCAGTCTCTGTCTGTCATTCAGTCTCTCTCAGTCAGTCAGTCTCTCTCTCTCTCTCAGTCAGTCAGTCCATCGCTGTCAGTCTCTCTCAGTCATTCAGTCTCTCTCTGTCATTCAGTCTCTCTCAGTCAGTCAGTCTCTCTCAGTCAGTCAGTCTGTCAGTCAGTCAGACTCTCTCTCTCTCTCTGTCAGTCTGTCGGTCTCTCCCTCTCTCTCTCTCTGTCAGTCTCTCTATCTCTCTCTTTCTTTCTGTCAGTCTGTCAGTCAGTCAGTCTCTCTCTCTCAGTCAGTCAGTCTCTCTCTATCAGTCAGTCAGTCTATCTCTCTCTGTCATTCAGTCTCGCTCAGTCAGTCAGTCTCTCTCAGTCAGTTAGTCTGTCAGTCAGTCAGTGTCTCTCTCTCTCTCTCTGTCAGTCTGCCAGTCAGTCAGTCTCTCTCTCAGTCTCTCTCTCTCAGTCAGTCTCTCTCCCTGTCAGTCCCTCTGTCTGTCAGTCTCTCTCTCAGTCTCTCTCTCTCTGTCACTCTCTCTATCTCTCTCTTTCTGTCAGTCTCTCAGTCAGTCAGTCTCTCTCTCAGTCAGTCTCTCTCTCTTTATGTCATTCAGTCTCTCCCTTTCTGTCAGTCAATCTCTCACAGTCTCTCTCTGTCAGTTTCTCTCAGTCAGTCAGTCTCTCTCTCTGTCAGCCAGTCTCTCTCTCTCTGTCAGTCAGTCTCTCTCTCTGATTCTCTCTCTCTCTCCCTCTCTCTCTCAGTCAGTCTCTCTCTCTGTCAGTCAGTCTCTCTCTCTGTCAGAGTCCCAGTCTCTCTCTCTCTCTCTGTCAGTCTCTCTCTGTCAGTCAGTCTCTCTCTCTCAGTCTGTCTCTCTCTCAGTCAGTCTCTCTCTCAATCAGACTCTCTCAGTCAGTCAGTCTCTCTCTCTCTCTTAGTCAGTCAGTCTCTCTCTTAGTAAGTCTCTCTCTCTGTCAGTCCCTCTCTCTGTCAGTCCCTCTCTCTGTCAGTCTCTCTCTCTCAGTATCTCTCTCTCAGTCAGTCAGTCTTCCAGACAGTCTCTCTCTCCCTCTGTCAGACTCTCTCAGTCAGTCATTCTCTGTCTCTCGCAGTCAGTCTCTCTGTCAGTCTCTCTCTCTCTCAGTCAGTGACTCTCTCTGTGAGTCTCACTCTCTCTCTGTCAGTCAGTCTCTCTCTGCGAGTCTCTCTCTCTCTCTCTCTCTCTGTCAGTCTCTCTCAGCCAGTCCCTCTTTCTGTCAGTCTTTCTCTCAGTCTCTCTCTCTCAGTCAGTCTCTTTCCCTGTCAGTCCCTCTGTCTGTCAGTCTCTCTCTCAGTCTCTCTCTCTCTGTCACTCTATCTCTCTCTTTCTGTCAGTCTCTCAGTCAGTCAGTCTCTCTCTCAGTCAGTCTCTCTCTTTATGTCATTCAGTCTCTCCCTTTCTGTCAGTCAATCTCTCACAGTCTCTCTCTGTCAGTTTCTCTCAGTCAGTCAGTCTCTCTCTCTGTCAGCCAGTCTCTCTCTCTCTGTCAGTCAGTCTCTCTCTCTTATTCTCTCTCTCTCCCTCCCTCTCTCTCTGTCAGTCTCTCTCTCTCTGTCAGTCAGTCTCTCTCTGTGTCAGAGTCCCAGTCTCTCTCTCTGTGTCAGTCTCTCTCTGTCAGTCAGTCTCTCTCTCTCAGTCTGTCTCTCTCTCAGTCAGTCTCTCTCTCAATCAGACTCTCTCAGTCAGTCAGTCTCTCTCTCTCTCTTAGTCAGTCAGTCTCTCTCTTAGTAAGTCTCTCTCTCTGTCAGTCCCTCTCTCTGTCAGTCCCTCTCTCTGTCAGTCTCTCTCTCTCAGTATCTCTCTCTCAGTCAGTCAGTCTTCCAGACAGTCTCTCTCTCCCTCTGTCAGACTCTCTCAGTCAGTCATTATCTGTCTATCGCAGTCAGTCAGTCTCTCTGTCAGTCTCTCTCTCTCTCAGTCAGTGACTCTCTCTCTCTCTCGGTCAGTCAGTCTCTCTCTGTGAGTCTCTCTCGCTCTCACTCTCCCAGTCAGTCTCTCTCTCTCCCAGTCAGTCAGTCTCTCTCAGTCAGTCATTCTCTCTCTAGTCAGTCTCTCTCTCTCTGTCAGTCTCTCTCAACTCTGTCCACTCTATCTCGACTGTCTCTCTCTCTACTCTCTCTCCACTGTCTCTCCACTCTCTCTCTCTCCACGTTCTCTCTCTCTACTCTCTCTCCACTCTCTCACTCTCTCTCTCCACTCTCTCTCCACTGTCTCCCTCCACTGTCTCCCTCTCCACGTTCTCTCTCTCTACTCTCTCTCCACTCTCTCTCTACTCTCTCTCCACTCTCTATCCACTCTCTCTCCACCCTCTCTCTCTCTACTCTCTCTCCACTCTCTCTCTCCACTCTCTCTCCACTCTCTCTCTCTCCACTCTCTCTCTCTCCACTCTCTCACTCTCCACTCTCTCTCTCTCCACCCTCTCTCCACTCTCTCTCCACTCTCTCTCCACTCTCTGTCTACACTGTCTCCCTCCACTCTCTCTCTACTCTCTCTCCACTCTCTCTATTCTCTCTCTCTCTCTCTCCAATCTCACCACTCTCTCCACTCTCTCTCTACTCTCTCCACTCTCTCTCTCCATTCTCTCTCCACCCTCTCTCCACTGTCTCTCCACTGTCTCTCTCTCTCTCTACTCTCTCTGTCTCCACTCTCTCTCGCTCACTCTCTCCAATGTCTCTCCACACTCTCTCCACTCTCTCTCTCCACTGTCTATCTCCAGTCTCTCTCCACTCTCTCTCTCTCTACTCTCTCTCCACTCTCTCTCTCTACTGTCTCCCTCCACTCTCTCTCCACGCTCTCTCTCCACTCTCTCTCCACTCTCTCTCCACTGTCTCTCTCCACTCTCTCTACTCTCTCTCCACTCTCTCTCCACTGTCTCTCTCTCCACTCTCTCTCTACTCTCTCTCTCTCCACTCTCTCTCTCTCCACACTCTCGCTCTCCACTCTCTCTCTCTCCACTTTCTCCACTCTCTCTCCACTGTCTCCCTCCACTCTCTCTCCACTGTCTCTCTCGCCACTCTCTCTCTCCACCCTCTCTCTCTACTCTCTCTCCACTGTCTCTCTCTCCTTTTACCCTCTGCTTTGCACCCTTCTCCCCTCTGCCTTGCACCCTTCTCCCCCTCTGCCTTGCAACCTTCTCTACCTTGCACCCTTCTCCCCTCCGCCTTGCACCCTTCTCCCCTCCACCTTGCACCCTTCTCCCCTCAGCCTTGAACCCTTCTCCCCTCTGCCTTGCACCATTCTCCCCTCCGCCTTGCAACCTTCTCCCCTCTGCCTTGCATCCTTCTCCCCTCTGGCTTGCACCCTTTTCCCCTCTGCCCTGCACCCTTCTCCCCTCTGCCTTGCACCCTTCTCCCCTCCGCCTTGCACCCTTCTCCTCTCTGCCTTGCACCCGTCTCTTCTCTACCTTGTACCCTTCTCCCCTCTGCCTTGCACCCTTCTCGGTCACCCCCTTGCACCCTTCCCACCCAATGGAGGGGGCTTCCACCTGGAACAATGGCACCATTTCAAAAGCATGATGGACTAGGGCCGGCCCTGACTGGGCCCACACCAGACGCACTGGCGATCCAGGGGGGGGGGGGGGGGGAAGTGCCCCCCTTACCCTCCCTGCGGAGTTATAACAAAAGTGCTTACCTGAGGGCACCATTTTGCTGCCTCATCCCTTCTCATATGAGCATTGCCCTGGAGAATGCTGTCTCTGGGGCCCCCACCCCACCCTATCCTTGTCCTTGTCTCTTCTCAGAGGAGGAGAGCCCTGTGGGGAATGCTGTCTCTGGGCCCCCACCCCCATCCTTTTTCCGGGCCGGGCTCTGACTGAAGAGAAGCAATGTAAGTTGTTACATTGTTTCTCTTCAGTCAGCGGGAGGGGCTCAGAGCAGGCTGCAGACTGCACCTGCTTCAGAGGGAGAGAGGCTTGCTTTAGCGCAAGCCTCTCTCACAGCTCTCACTGAAGAGCTGAGGGGGCCCCCTTCATTTACTGAAGAAAGTGGGGCCCCGCACACCGCAGGGGCTGCGGGGGCGTTTGTTACGCCCCTGAGTGCATTTTGTTAACTTTGCACTGTTTACACATTCCAATAGCGATTTGCAAAATGATTGTACAGTCACCATTTATTTACTTTGTATTTTCACAAAAAAAATAACATGGAAGGTCTCTTTTTGAGTCCAATAACTTTGAGCATTTGTGAACACAACCTAGTTTTCAAGCAGTTGTGCATCAGGTTTAATGTTGAGGTGTGCAAAAGATAGCACAACCCTTCTAAGAGTAGAGATGACTTACTTAATCAATGTGAGATAATCTAAATACTATCTTCAGCTTACAAACAAAATCAAAAAGTGCAATATATTACATTTTGCTAATACAGCTTAGCAACGAATGACGCGTGAGTTGGGACCGGAAGAAGTGAAAGTAAAATGGTCGGGAATTATATGCATGTCTCGGGTTGATGGAGCATGAACAGACCTACAAAGTAATGCAGCACTGTGCACAAAAATGTTGGAGTGACAAAATAAGTGGCGAAACACGTGGGACCTGTTTGGTAGATGATGTTTCTAGAGGATTTGGGTGCAGAGAGGAGAGGTCACTGGGGATATATTATGGAACAGTGAGTTGCTGTTAGAAGTACCATGTCTTAATTTGCTTTTGAAGGAGGTGAAGGATGTTAATTGGTTCTGGGATCTTGTAAAAGATTTTCAAGGCAGGGAAGTCAAATATTTTCAGTCTGGCTTTCTCCTTCATGCATCTCTGGACTACCAATATTGCTGCCACGGAAGCTAATAGTGCCACCATAGATTTTGACGTTGGAGGTCAGATATTGTGAGAAAGACGTTGGTGACAGTGAACACTGTCAGAAAAGCACATTTGGCTCAGGCAGAAAAATTACAATTTTATAAAAGTGTAATTTTCAAAATAGTAATATAAAATCCGCCTTGACCATTAAGTTGGATTTCGAATTACTAATAAAATTAGTCCTTGAATCTTTTCTTTAGCTAACCCCAATCTGAAATTATGCATTAGAAGGTGTTATAATATAAACAAGTGATTTTCTAAGGGAGAGCCAGCCTCGCCACAGTGAACAACAACTCTACAGTTTTTCATTGCCATGACATGTAAAACATAAGAAATATGTGCTACATTTTAAATATCATGCACCACACCCTATGGGCATTAACGGCCTACCTTATGGGTAACTTATAAATATCAAAAGGAATGTTTACACCTGGCAAACATTTATTTGACAGGTCGAATTGGCAGTTTTGAACTGCACACTAGTCGGCAGGAGCAGGCCTGGAGACAGGTTTTGCTTTGTGCTGCAGCCCGCTACTGACATGTAACTCTTAGGTCCTGGGTAAACTTTTGCACCATATACTAGGGACATCTTGGTAAGTTACGTATGCAAGTCAAGAGTGTAGTCAATTTCAACGTTTTAGTGATACACTGGTCATTAGACCGCAATTTCCCAGTGTGCACAGTCAAAATGTGAGTGAGAAAATCTATAAAAATATGGGGGTGACCCTGCAAAAATGGGCATTGTCCTACAGATGTGGAGAAGCCTTTATGCGAAGTTCTTTGTAAATGATTAAGCTGATTTTTAAGTAATGAAAACAGCCAGAAGGAGCACTGGAGTTCCCTATGCATGGCTCTCTGTGGAGTGAGTTCTCTTGACCTTTCTTCTGGTGATACTCTGAGAATTAGACATGCTGTCACTCACTGTAGATCCTTGGTTTCCCTAGAATGTTCAATTCCCTGGATTGATAATGCCCCCACTGCCATGCTTCTAGGTTGCCTGTTAACTGTCAGACATACCACGGACCTTATATTAAAGCCGACATTGAGGTTTTGCAGACACAATATGGGCCAACTCCTCAAACCCTCCCTTGTTACATCTAACATTGTAATAATCAACAAAGACAATCGGGGCTCAGGGAGGAAGGTTCAAATGTTGGTGAGCGTGAAGGTTCCATCTCAAATGCCACTATTGTGCCTTAAAAACATTAGGCACGGGGGCATGGCCAAGATGGCGGTTTGTTAGGACGTGAAACTCCGTTACTCCGGCCTGGCCGACTCAAAGCATTGTATCGGCTCCGGCCCTCAGTTCACAGAACACGGAGCGGAACTTGCTTGTGCTTCCTCCGGTGCCAGTGGGGAGAAGTTTAACGGCCGCATCTGTGCTCCTGGACGGATGCGTGCCTAGACCGTGGCAGAGTTGGAGCGACCATGGTGGCAGCAGCGGCAGCACCACTGTGAGACCTGAGTGAGCCCAGTATTGGCGCCTAGTGGATGTGCCACGGACCTGCCGACAGGTGTTGGCCCCACCCGGAGACCCGACCGTGGACCACAGAGGGTGAGCGGTCTTGCCAAACTGCAGCTCAGCACTGGACCGGTAAGAGGCCTGCTCGTCACCCATATTTTTGCCCACCCTCCGCAATGCCGGACGGGCGTGCTGGTAGCTGCTACACCTGGGGCCTTGCGACTCCACCAGCACGGCCTGAGTGAGTACTCAGCCCGGCACCCTGACCTGCCTGGTCTGCAGCTTGACGTCTGGCATGATTTGGGGCAGTAGTGCCTCTCCAGGGAGACGCTGGCCTTCCGCATGCCATTTTGTCTCCTCTCCTGACCCTGCCCGGCTGCAGCACTACTGACAGTGCAACCAGGAGCCTGGGGAATTCTATCTGTGGAGCCCAGACGAGTAGCTGCCCCATCAGCCTATCCAATCCGGTGCAAGGATTGGCACCCGACGACACCGAGGACTGTCCGAGGAGCACCACTCTAGCCCCCAGACCTCCGGTGAGTGCAGCCTACACCCCCTAGCTCACCAACCTGAGCTTGACTGACACCAACGCGCCACTGCGACGGCTACTGCAGAGGCCTACTGTGGCCAAGAAACGATAACACTGCCACACACCGTCCCTCCCCCACCACTGGGCCCCACGGCAGATCGGGGACATAGACTGAGGGATTGCGACTGTCCTTTCTGCAGATCTTCTCTTTGAGCGCCCCGGTGGGCCGCGGGCAAGACCCTGCCCGTTACAACTGGCCGAAGATCCACCCAGCCTGGCATGAGAATTGGTGACTCTGCCTCCACAACTGTGAGGGCCTGGCTTCCCGCATTTGCTGCCCACCACGTGGGTACTGGGTCTTGATGATCAGGAGATCCGCCCTGGAAACGCATACCCCCTGCACCAAAGGGTGACACTTCCAAGTGTGCACCTTCTACCTCTGTGACAAAGAAATTCCCCACTCGTGGGGCCATCCCTTTTGGATTATATATTTAAGCACCAAGGTAAACCTCGCCAGATCTGCTCTCTCGCTGAGGCTCTTGATCTACTGGGGCTGGACAACACAGTGGACGCAGAGCGGAGGGAGAACCCCAAAGGGAGGGCCGCACGCAGACTCTCACAATGGCACACTGTGGGGAAATCGATGACCTCTGCGAAACCAGACCCAAAGGAGATGGCGGAGGAACGAGAAGCGGTGATCTCCTCTCTCTCGCATCCCCACGATGGTCCGTGTTCCCCTGAGCACTCCAGATATGCAAACGGAGATGGACGTCATGGAGTGAGGCTGGAGGGGCTCCTGGGACAATTATCACTCTTTGCTCAGTGAAATGCCCTTATACAGTTCTTGGCTCTCCAGGTACTCTGTTCGACAGTCTGTCGCCAAGGGCTCGGCCCCCATTACGTTGCCTTACAGACGGACCTATGTCTAATGTCCCACTATGGGATTAAGTAATTGGGGATCATCTTTAAATGTCTACTTGTTGGAGTTCTCCACATCCTCTCTTTCCGTGCTGGGTCTTTCTGGGTTGGTACTCTTAGGCTTGAGATGTTTCATACTTGGTTGTTGTTGGGGTTGCTTTTTCCTTCTGGGTTTGGGAGGGTTCTCTCTCCAGTGAGCTTTTTTTTCCTTCACACTTACTTTTGTCCAGTGATCTTTGTCTCCCACCCGCCTGGGGTTTCTCCTTTAGACCGGCTCTCCAGTACATCACTCGGGGCCTCAATACCCGCACTAGTTGGCCAGTCCTTTTCAAATAGAACTCAGGATTGTTTGTTTTAATGCACAGGGACTTTATAACCCAGTCAAACAGAAAGCGGTTCTTTCCCTGCTTGAGCACTCGGGTGGTGATGTTTGTCTTCTTCAAGAAACCCACTTGCTTCATAGTGACACACACCGCATGCATCATAGCCACTTCCCCTCACAATTTTGGTCCTCTGGGAATAGTAAGCGGGAGGAGAAGTAGCTATCCTATTCTCCAAATGCTTTGGGGGCTCGTGGTGGGTCTCATCGCTGAGATCAAAGGATGCTTCCTAGCACTGCACCTTAGTCTGGGGCATTCTCACTTCACTGTAGCTTCTTATTAACTCCCCAAACGACCACTGGAGAAATTCGTGAGAGATGCATATGCTGAGGTCCTGCACACGCCCGACCCTATGGTGGAGGTGGGTGGTGACCTCAAATTAGTGATGGATGCCGGGCTTGATCGTTCAGGCTCATGAACTGGGGATGCTGGAGCCCCGTCGGTGGGAGGTGGTGACTGTCTGCACGATGCAGGGATCCGACACTGCGCTGCTTACACCCGGATGAGCAGGACTTTTCATACTACTCGGCGGCTCACAAGATCTATGCTCGCCTAGATCACTTCCTTGTTACCCCAGCCGCTTGGGCCTGCATTACAGGTTCCCCCATTGAGGCCCGCTCTCTGTCTGAGCATACACACATTACCTTGACCATGTGTTTTCCTCTGTAAGATCTTCCCCGACCGCACACTGGTGCTTGCGAGATTCGCTGCTCCGATCCCCGGTTGTGGTGGACGACATCAAGCATTGAATTAAGTCACACACATAGCATAGACTGAGCACAGTGGGGCATATTTACTTACATTTTATGAATGCAAGGCAGCAAGCCAAGTTGCTGCGCAGCGTTTCATGAAAGGGAGACAGCAGAAATGTGCCATATCAACAAAGATATGGCAAATTTCTGCTCTCTTCTAGCGCTGGCTCGCTGTGTGCTGCCTCATAGAGCAAGTGTGCTTGCATTACAGACAAAAAAAATTTTGTGCAGAAAAACAACCTTTAAAGGCAATTTTCTCTTTCTATGTGTGCTGCAGAATGCACGTGCCATGTATTATGAGCTCAGACATTGCTGCAATAAAGAGAAAGGGTTGGGCAATTGTCAGCGCAGATGTTGAAATCAACTTGACCCTTAACTGATATTATTCATCATAATATTGTTGATTTTCTGAAATGTGTGTGAGTCTGTATTATGGAATCTCTGTTGTGAACTAAGTAGGCTTTGGGAATATCTATAAGAGTGGGTAAAATAAAAACACAATTAGTTATTCACTGGCAAAACACTGGTTAGAGACGATCTGGAGATAGAAGTTTGCACTATCTATGGTGACTTACTTGCACAACAGTTACTGAGGCTCTCTGATGCAGCTAGAGAAAAAGGTACAATGTTTGCTATAACCCAAGAAGTCATAATAGAGTTTGTTGGGCCTGGTCCTTTCTGCATGGTTATCCCCAAAGTTTTTCCCTTCCTCCTTCCATTTTGCAGACCTTCTTTTTTGTTGGCTTTAGTACTCTGGGCCCCTTACCACAGCTAATCTGTGCTAAAGAGCATGTGGTATCTCCTATAAACATGGTCTGATTGCTGTACACCTGTTTGGCATATGTATTGTTAAGTGGTATGCCATATACCCATGTCCTATAAATTAAATGCTCCTAGTAGGCCCTTGATTCCCCCAGAACCATCTACCCGCAACCCTAAAGTCCGCGTACAAACAAATATCCTTGGATGGGACACTGTTCCTCCATTGCAACTTTTTAGGCATTTTGATTCACAAGTCATGATGATGATACCATAACCGTTGTTGGTTGTTGGGGACCATCACATCTTAACTCTAAATGTTATTTAATTATTTATGCGGAGTACAAGATGTTCTTTTCATTGTGACTATTGTTATTTCTTACCTCACTAAAAAGTCATTCTAAAGTTACATGCCTGAGGTAAGGAAATCTTTTGATTTCCAGAAACCTTGTAACTTCTTGCTCACTTTATGTTAATGTATTGTTTTCTTGTTTTATTTTGTTTGTTAAATAAATCCTAACACTGTCCAATCGGACATAAATAGGCCCAATCCTGATTGAAGTTTTTTGGCTATGATTATGTATCTTGCTTGAAAGGGACCGCTGTCTCTAATAACTCACTACTACCCTTGGTCCCTTCTGACTATAAGGGTTCCCTTGCTCTGTGTTTATAGTAGGCCTGCAGCACTAATTGTGCCACTCACAGAAGTAGCCTTTCAAACCTGTTTCAGGCTTGCCACTGCGGTGGCTGTGTGTGCAGTTTACTGCCACGTCAATTGGGCATTTAAAACTACTTTCCAAGCCTTAAACTCCCCTTTTACAACACATAGGTCACCGGTAAAGGTAGGCCCTATGTAGCCTCTAGGGCAGGGTGCTTTGCAAGTAAAAGGTAGGACATGTACCTCTATGTTTGGCATGTCCTGCTAGTGACAAACAGACTGTTTCATTTTTCACTACTATGATGCCTCCTCCTCATGTAGGCTAGCATTGGGAACCCCATTATATACTTTTAAGTGGCAAATCCTGATCAGAGAGAAGGTGTTGCATTGCCATCTGTGGAATGTTTAGAATAATAGTGATAAATCCTGCTTACTACTTTAGTTGGATTTCACATTACTATTTTAGAAATGCAACTTTTAGATGGGGGCTGTTCTCCGTGTTTATGAATCTTTGTACTTTACAGCCTGTCTCCAATACATATCTGGGCTGGGTGATAGCTACACTTAGTGCATACTGTACAGACTGCCACAACACAGGGAGGGTTTGGTGTGACAAGGGATTCATCTGCATTAATCTGCATGCTGATAGACTTCCTGGGCATGAAGAGGGAGAGGTGGTTCACACTTACATTTCAATAGGTTGTATCCTGCCCTCATACAAATGGCTGAATCCCCCCCACCCAACTGATCATCTGGAACCAGTGTTGGGCTGAAAGGGATCTGTGTGCACTTCTAAGGTTTCATTTGAAGTCACCCCCTACATTAAAGGCATTGCAGAGAACCAGGGTTCTGATCCCATGTGTTTAGACACTGCATGTGACTTGTAACCCGACGTTGCTGGCTCTACAATCTGCACATTTCCAGGAGGAGTGCTGTGCTGCCAGGTGGAACCGCCATTTGGACTACTTGCTTTTTTGTGCTGGCCTGCTGCCTGTGACTGCCGGGCTGCAGGTGAAACTGCCTCTTTGCAAGCCTGAATTTATGTGCTAGCCTGCTCTCCCTTTTGTGCCCCCCAAGTGTTCTCCATGGACTTGTTGGATTGCCCCCTGTTCCAGGAAGTTTAATGGTCATAAAGTAATTCCCCCGCACCATCAACTTCTGGATTTGCCACAACCCGTCCTGGATTTGTGCACCAAATCTCTACTTCCGTCTTTGTGAGGAATTGCCTGGTCTACAGCGTGCATCAATCAAGGATCATCGCATTTATTTCTCTGAACACAGGCTATAGTGATCAGTTTTTAATTAACCCATCCTGGGTTTGTTACCCTGCTGGCTACAATCCTCTGACAGTTCGGCTTCTCAGTGGTCTCATACGCTGATGACACCCAGCTAGTGGTGTCAGTTTCAAGTAACGTTTAAGAGACAGCAGAACGATGTAATAGCTGCATGACCCAGGTCAACCAGTGGATGAGTTCCAATTGCCTAAAATTGAATGGCAGAAAAACAGAGGTTCTTCTGCTAGGTACCGACACCTTCTTTTGGTCCCCCAGATGGTGACCCCCAGGTTTGGGAAACCTTCCAGTTCCAGTGCAGAAGGTGAAAAACGTAGGGTTTATTTTCGATGACAAACTGACCTTCACAAATCAGATCAGCACCCTCACCTCAACTATCTCTTTTATCTTAAAGATAATCAGGAAAGTTCGCCCTTTCATCCCGCCCGACTCCCTAAAAACACTTGTAACAGCACCAGCCATGTCCAGATTGGACAACGGTAATGCTTTGTACATGGGTATCCAATCGCAGTATCTACAGAGGCGACAGCATTTCTGAAATGCGGCAGCTGCTACTGCTGGATATCCATAGGTCTCAGACAGTCTCCCCCTGAGAACCCTGCACTGACTCCCAGTTGACAAGAGGATCAAATTTAAATCCCAATGCCTAGCTTTCATGACATTGCATGGTGGCGGTCCTCATTTTCTGAAGAAACATCTGAACTGGTACGTGCGTTCCAGAATTCTGAGGTCTGTGCATAGCAAACTCCTACAAAGTCCCAAGTTCAAGAAAGCTCAATAGGGCAGAAGAAGCTTCTTGTTAGGGACGGTCAAAACATGGAACTCGCTCCTGGTTTGGTTATGCAGACTCTGCATAAAAAATAGCCCTATGTTGCTATCTTTTGGGAAAGCGCTAAAAACCTTCCTCTTCGCCAACTAACATTGTCATCAACAGATTCATTGGCAACCTTACTGGATTTTCTGGTATCAGTGCCTAGACGCCCCAGGGCATTTGTGCGCTATATAAATGCACAAATCAAATTAAGAATTGGTGGCCGTCTGTGTGGAAACGCAACTCTGCTGCATGCATCAACTAAGGATCATCGCAACTGCTTGCCCAATCATAGATAACAGGGATCAGCTGTTCCTCACAAAACCGCACCGCTGAAGACCATTCAGCACGGACCAGCAACTGGCCAGTGAGGGATGAGCCAATCCCAATGTGGCGTGGCATGAGTCAAAGGGAAGGGAGTCAATCCCAGCATAGCTCCTATCGCCACGTGAGTCCCGGTCAAAAAGACCATCGCATTCCAGTAGTCTGCTTCCTAAGCCACCTCTGAGAGCAGTTCAGCACAACCTGGCACCTTCTATACTTCTTGCATGAGAGAGACTGATGCGTCTATCCTCGTTCCTTGGATACAGGACCGTTGAATTCCGGCGTGACTTGCCATTGCAAGGAAGTGTGCCACATGGGACCTGCAAAGTCCGTGGAGCTGTTCAGCGCTCTATAACCGGCGACCAGAACCTGAGCACCCTTTTGATCTTGAGTAACCAGCCTGAAAGTATCTAGGGTCAGTGATTGTTAAGCCTGGCTCTGAGTAGAGAACATTGGAAGGTAACTCACCTAACACGCCCTACCTGGGACCATTACGAGCACACAGTTAATCACCGTATGGAGGTTAATAGGCATGCAGATACCCCTGTGCCCTATGTTTGCTTTTGCGACAATTGTTTATGAGTTATTTGCAAGGGAGGAGATTTTCCCAAATCTTGCAGTGGAGTTGCACTGAGAACTTACCGTAAAGTGCCTAATAGAAGTGCTGGTGCTTCTGAGACTGCTATGTGTTTCATATGCATTTGAAGTGATAATAACTCCTTGCGACATGATGTAATAACTGGAAAAGTAATTACTGATTGATGTTGTTTTGGTCTTGTGTTATGTACAATATAGAAAACTATTTTTATATAACTGTGTGGATTCTCCTTTTGTTGAGTATTCATTGTGCTACTGTGAGAGTGTGTTTCATAAACACTTTACACATTGCCTCTGATGATAAGCCTGCCTGCTCTGCCACAAGCTCCCAGATGAGGTGAGCACAGGCAATCTTTGGTGGTGTTACTGACTTGCCCTGACTACAGTTGTAGGATTTGCCTGGCTTAGATGCTTAACCTAGTCAACCAGAAACCCAATTTATAACAGAGGTGTTGCCCAGCTAATAGAGATCTGTTGGATTATACTTCATACAGACCGCTGCCTGTGCTGCATATGCTCAATCAAGATTATAAAGTTTGGGTAGATTCTTGTACTTAGATTGCTATGAATTAAACAACCCATGACCCACCTATACCCAAATCGAAATGGGGTTGTGCCAGATAGAAGCACATCACCAAATGTCAGGAAGCTGTTTCATCTGTGGTTGGTCTTGTCAAAAGTGCCTCCATATCAGCTGTGGTATCAAGAGAAATAAAAAAGGAATTCAACTCTCTAAATTGGGACTTCCAGTGTGCAGCAATAATGGGATTCGGAGTAGAGATAGCAGCCAGAGATAGCAGCCTGGAAGTACTTTCCAATGCCAGAGAACCCACATTCTTCCTCCCCAGGCTTCTATTGATCAGCCACCCTTCACCAGAGTTTCCATTCAAAATACTGCTCGTACCATCTGTTTACCAGCAAGCCCCCGCCTGCGCCCTCTGTCCCAGCCCCTAAGGCTTATGAGCACTGGGCATAGCAGCAACAGCAAAATGCTCCCATTTGTCAGGTAGAGGGGAAATGATGAATAAACAGGGACAGCGTCGGCATCACTAAATCTCTGCACACCTAAAAACAAAATATTAACCTGACCTTGTGGAGAAGCGTGGCTCAGTGGTTAGAGGCGGCAGACCCGGAAGCTGAGATCAGCCGTGGACCAGGGTTCGATTCCCCGCCTCGGCGGGTCTCGGGCTCAAAAATTCCACGGACTCGACAATTCTCGCTCCGGTGCCTACTCGACTCACGGGGTCACACTCTGCGACTCTGGGCAATAGCTTGCTTAATCTCCACTACGGCCCCTCGCGGAGGGATGCCTGGCTTTCACCTTGTGAATACCCTGCCGGGGAATACCAGGACGGGTTCCCTAAGCAAGCGCCTTGAGACCCCTGGGTGATTTGTGCGCTATATAAATTGAAATACATTTACATTTACACATTTACATTTGTGTAATATTCCTGGCACTTTTGTAAAGCACTCCAATACCGTTGGGTCTGTCAAGTTCGCACTCTATAAAAATGCCCCCAAAAATTCATCTGACCTTGTGTAATCTAACTAGTGCTCATGTAAAGCGCTCCAACACCTGCGGGTCACTCGAGTTCACATTATATAATGAAAAATGTCTCTCAGTCCATGGGGATCTGCCATGAATGTGCTTTGAAATTAGAGTTCTGAGAGGAGTAGGATGACAGGAAGAGGCGGGGGTGGGCATGCAGCAACATGGGAGGAGGTGGGAAGGATGAATGCAGCTCTCATTTGTCAGGTAAAGGGCAATAAATGAATGAACAATCTCCGCGCACCTAAAAACAAAAAAATTAACCTGACCTTGTGAAACATAATTGGTGCTTTTGTATAGCGTTGCAATACCTTCAGGTCAGTCAAGTTTGCGCTCTAGAAAAATGCCCCCAAAAATGTATCTGACATTAAGTATGCCTCAGTGGCCCCTAAATATCTTTGGGTCACGAGGAGGTCAGCTAAACTCTGCATATATTTCCATGTACTCCCCACAGTAAATAAAGCTCAAATAGCCTTTATGTCTAGGTTGGTGCTCATACTCTATCCCAATGGTTAGGCACCTGTTGTTTGGTCAGTAGTTGTGCAAGTGCCACCAACTATCTCTTGCTGACCTCATGCTCCCAACTCAACAAAGCCATCATGGGGGCCAAGTAGAGGTCCTTCTCCGCCATTTCTGACAGGTTGACAGCAACCTTAGTCCATTAGCCATGAACATATGGGCATTGCCATGCGAGGTGCACAAAATCCGCATCAGACACACCACATCGAAAACAGATTGAATGCATGCTTAGCCCCATTTTTGAGAGACTCAGTGGAATATAATACAACATATACAAATAGCGAAAATGAGTCATAGGAAGTTTGATGTTTGATGAGAGCCTTGCTGTCTGACAGAAACAATACTGCCAGTCTTTTTCTGATATTACTATATCCAGTGCTGCTTCCCATTTATATTTTGTTTTGGCAACACATAGAAGGGCTTCCTCTCGAACAGAGATGTGCAGCAGTATAACTAGCTTTTTGGGTGTGTCAGTGTTCAGCAAATTCTCAAGCTTCACAAAAGTGGGTAGTTCTTGTGGTAGGCATTTTGATTGCAATTTGAGACTCAGACCTCATCCTATTGTATAAGAACATATCTAGGGGTGTGCACTCAGGTTCCTCTGTGAATGTGCTGATGTTTATTAAAAATCCACTGATACAGATCTACCCAACTATGAATGTGTGTAGTCAGAGATGTTTTAATTCATGGGCAAAGTGCGCTCTGGCCCAGGGCCCCAGCCTGTCAGGGGGCCCCCTGACAGAGTCAGCTCTGTTCTCCAGAGTTTTGCCCTAAGACCTTGAATATTGCTTAAACAGATTGTTTTAAATACAGTTTTCCGTTAATTTATTTTTTATGTACCTGATGTGTGATAGTCTAGTACAGCCATTTTGCAGAGAAAGTTGGGTTTATGTTTCATGCAAAAGTTTCAAAAGTTTCTTTTAGATCAAAACATGGCCACAGAGATTATGTGCAGTAATATTGGTGAGCTGCTGCTGTGTTACAATATTGAAAACACACATAACTATCCCTGAATATTAGATGTAAACACATTTAGGGCCTTATTTATGAGAAGTGATGCATCGCTGTGTAAAAACAGGGATGCGTCACTTCTTAGTGTGCCCTCCTTGCGACATGATGGATGAATCATATTTACTGTCCGATGCATCATGTCGCAAGGAGTTACAGATACGTCAGTATTTCTGACGTATCTGTATTCGCAAAAGTGATGCATTGCTGGGGTGTGTCTGGAAATAGACGCAACTCCAGCAATGTGTCCTTTGACATGGGGCTTGCCTCCATCAGTCTTACACGTGCTGTGAGGCAGGTGTAAGATATTGACGCAATGGCGTCCTAGAAGTGGCAGATAAGTTCTCATAGATTTGTGGCGCAAGAGTTCTCATAGATTTCAATGCGTCACTTCTACGAGGCTTTTTACGGTGCAACACACACCCTGCATACATTACACCTGGCGCAGGTATAATTTGGTGCAGGGGTTTTCAAAGTGACGCATCTGCCTAGATGCGTCAATTTGGTAAATAGGGCGCAACATGGCACATTTTTTACGCTGCCGGTGCATCACAAAAAGTGACGTATCGGTGGCCCTTAGAATTTGCACGAGTGTCCCTTTGCACTGTCAGGGACCTGATGAAATGAAATAGTGTATTTATTAAAGCGTGCTCAAACTAGAGTGTCCTGGCAAGTGACAGCGGGAGGTCAATGTGTGTAAAAGACCCATCAGTTATTAAAAAGCCAGGCTTTTAATTTCTTCCTAAAAGAGAGTAGGTCTGTGTGTTAATCTCAAAGACTCAGGGAGGCTATCCCACAAGTTTGCACCTAGAAATCCGAGGTATCAGCCTCCAGTGCGGGCACAGCATAGTTTAAGCACGATTTCCAGGTTGGCATTGGAAGATCTTAGGGGTCTAGATGTTGTGTTGCGATTAGCATGCTTATTTAGGTAGCCGGCACCTAAGCCGTGGAAAGCTTTAAAGAAGATGGTCATCGCTTTGAAGTCGATCCGTTCTTTTATGCGGAGCCAGTGTAGAGACTTAAGAATAGGGGTCATACTAGATCTGGGTTTAGATCTCAGGATGGCTCAGGCCGCCGCGTTTTATACCACTTGTAGGCGCTGGATAAGGGATTTGGGGAGACCAAGGTACAAGCTGTTGACATAGTCAAGCTTTGATGTCACCAGAGCCTGCACCACAATCCTTCTGCTCTCAAGCCGTAACAGTGGCAGGAATTTTTTTAGCATCCGGAGTATGCCAAAGCAAGCGCCAGTTAGATTTTGGATTTGAAAGCACATGGAGAGCATCTTGTCTATGACAATTTCTACGTTTTTGACTTTCTCCTTTTCTGCAGGCGGTGGCGGCAGATCTTTCGGCCACCAAGAGCTCCTGTCAGGTGTTTCCGGATTACCAAAGAAAACAACTTCAGTTTTGTTAGGATTGCACTTTATCTGATTAATCTTAAGCCAGTTAAAAACCTTTGTGAGGCAAGACCTAATCATTGCCCCCTCAAAGTCGGTTCCTTTTTCACACGTAAAAATCAGCTGAGTGTCATCAGCATAGGAAACAATTTTGGCGCCCTCTTCCTATACCAGAAATGCAAGGGGGGGAATAGTTATATATTAAAAAGGGTAGGACTGAGAATGGAGCCCTGAGGGACACCTACATTCATGGCCGGAACCCGGGATGAGAAAGGGGAGACAGATGTCCTGAGATCTATTTGCCAAGAATGATGACATCCATTTTAAGGCCGTCCCCCCCAGACCGATGTTAGCAATTCTCTACAGGAGCCTTTCTTATGGGACCAAATCGAAGGCCGCCGACAGATCAAGCAGTATCAGAACAGCCTTGCCTTCCTGGTCCAGCTTACCCTTGAGAAATAGAGTCACTTCCAGCAGAGCGGACGCCGTACTGTAGTTAGCCCTAAAAACGGATTGGGACTCATGAAGGCGCTTCCCATCTTCAATGTATTTTTTGAGGTCCTTGTTTACATGATTCTCTAATACTTTGGAGTGGGCCGGAAGAAGGGAGGTTGGCCTGTAGTTGGCAGGGTCCGTCGGTTTGGTGTTAGCCATTTTTATCAGTGGAAGAAACTTAGCATTCTTCCATAATTTCAGCATGTTGCCTAGGGAGAGGGAAGCATTAAAGGTCTGGTTTACCGTGGAGTTTATGGTGGGAGTTAATAAGTACAGGATATCCGCTGGACATGGGTCTTCGTGGGAGAGCCAGACTTAATGCTTTGGAGAAGGGTCAGTGACTCTTCAAGCTGAAACTCAGGGAAAGCTAGTAAAGATGGAGGATCCAAGACGTGAAATTTGCTATTAGAACCAAGGTATAAGGTCAGTTCTTCCTCTGAGATGTTAGTGAAGGCTTGTTGGAGCACGGAGATCTTTTTGTGGAAGAATTGAGCTATTTGCTTAGACCATTCATCCGTGCATGGCCCTTCCTTTGTGCCGGCTTTCGGGGCGGTAAAGAATTTGCATATGCTAAAGAATTCCTTACTCTTATTTTGGGCATTTTCTATCTTGGTTTGAAACAAGATTTTCTTGGCTGCCTCCCGAGAATGTAATGAGCTTTTAAGGTGTTTTTATACAGCTTCCTATCCTCAGGTAGATAGGATTTACACCATTTTTGTTCCATTTTTCAACAAATTTTTTTGATAGATCTGAAGGAATCGTCAAACCATGGAGCTGGTGGGGCCGAACTCTTTGAGGAGCGGGAAGCAACCAGTACCGCTACATCAATGTTGGTTCACAGCCATTAATCTATTGAGAGGGCGTCTGAGTCAGGGCAGCCAGACAGCTCCGGTGAGGAACAACCAAGGACGTCTGCTTACATCGGGATGGATATTTTCTGGAACGTACCATAATTAGGGACCCTCTGCCCTGCGTTAGCCCGAGGGGCTGTGGCAGATATGGGAATGGTGAAATTTAATAGGAGGTGGTCAGACCAGATAATGGGAAGAAGTAGGCTTACTGATATGTCAAAGTTGTGAAAGATTTGGTCTAGGGTATGGCTCTTCTCATGGGGGGCCGAAGAAATAGATGGAAAAATGTTGCAGGCCTGCAGCGTCTCCAACGAGGAAATTGTTTGAGGTCTTTTCCATTATCCATATGTATATTGAAATCTCCCAGAATAAGGCTGTTGTTGTATTTTAAGGCCAGGGAGGTGGTGGCTGTATTAAGCTTAGTAATAAAATTTCCAATTGCACTGGGAGGTCTGTAAATCAGATAACAAGCTATGCTATGATGGGGGGATAAGGTACAGTGGAAGCCTAAGGACTCTGCACCCTCGATGTTTTGCATCGGGATGGGAGAGCAGTCTAGTTTTTGATTGTAAATTATGGTGACACCGCCCCCCTTCCCACTCGGTCGGTCCCTCCTATGGATTTTTTAACCTGTAGGGATGGCCGAGGTGATAGTAGGGTTGAAGGCTTCAGACAGCCAGGTTTCAGAGAGAAATGAAAGATCGGGCTGTTCATCTGAAAGTAGGCCATAAATGTGTGGTTCATTGCTTTTGCATAGAGCGACAATTTAAAAGGGTGGCCTTTAAGTCCTCCGTTTTCTTATTGTTTTTACACATTGTTGCGTGGGAGGATCTTGGGTGCGAGTTTCCTGGGCTGGAGGAGATACCAGTTGCAGTTATAGCATCGAAAGTCTACCGCCAAGATCGGATCAGGTGCTGTACACTGACATAATGGTAGCCGCCTAAGGCTAAGCAGTTTTTCCCTATTGTAATATAGTGGAAGAAACTCACCTGAGTGGTAGTGGGCAGCATGGCCTGCGCTGCACGCCTCCGGGTGCAGACGGGCTTGCCTTTGACGTGCCAACGGCGCGCCCGCTGTGCGCATCTGTTTGCATCGGGACTATATAGTCCAAGGCCAATGCCTATGATACACACTGGATTTATAACACAGCTGAGGAAGTGGAACCTGCATGGGCGGCAGTGAGGAGCCTGATAGTAGCCCCAGCCCTCCGCACAATCGGGGTACCAGCCACGGTGGACCAGGACTGGAGGAAAAGCGAGATGAGGATCGCAGCAGCTAAGTAGGTGTAGGCAAGCAGAATCAAGTAAAGTGCAAGTGCATGTAGGTAGGAGAAAATGTTAAAAAGCACAGAGTAATTCAGCCACACATATACAATTGAAAAAGTATTAAAAACCTAGTAGTAGGACAGGAAGCACTAAATCCTACCGCTGTCAGCTGTGCACGTACATTTGCATCTGGAATATATAGGCTAATGCCTGTGATGCAAACTGGGTCGCTAACGTAGCTGAGGAAGCGGAAACTGCATGGGAAACATGGGCTCAAATTGGATCATAAATTGAAAGCTGTTATGAACAGGGGCCCCCAAAATATGTTTGGCCCAGGGCCCCCCAAAATCCTTAAGATGTCCCTGTATGTAGTTTGTTGAGTTGTGATATTGCTTTGTGTTCGGAGGTTGGCGGCAGTCCAGGATGCCCCGCCAAAGAATAGATTTGAGAATAACAAAGCCAAACCTTTCCTTTCCCTCAATCTGTGCTGTGCCTGTGCTGTACTATATACTGTACTAGCAGCCTGCCCCGACCTTGTCCGGGAGCAATCAGTCTTCCCCAACCCCCGCTCGCCCCGACATAGCAGCCCGTCCCGAAATGAGTGTTCAGGGCCCCTGCCCGCCCCCTGCCATGAGTGATGAGTGTTCAGGGCCCCCGCCCGCCCCGTCCCCCGCCTGCACCGTCCCCCGCCTGCACCGTCCCCCGCCTGCCCCGACCCCGCCTGCCCCGATTTGTCTGTGGGTCCCCCGGAGCCTTACCTCAGCCGCCGCTCCTCCCCCGCGCTCCTCAGTTCACCGCTCCGCCGCTCCTCGCCGCTCGTCACCGCTCCTCCCCACCTGTCCGCCGCTCCTCACCGCCTGTCCGCCGCTCCTCACCGCTCCTCCCCGCTTGTCCGCCGCTCCTCCCCGCGCCATGTCCGCCGCTCCTCCTCGCACTCCGGACGCCGCTCCTCTCCGCACTCCTGATGTCAGCACGCAGGTCGCGGCCGGCGCTTCTTCCACGGGACTACTTTTTTTCGCAAAATTTTTTAAATAACGTATATTTTTTAACTTTATATAGCCTATGTCCATCTGCACACCCTGACGATTACAACGATGTATCGGGTGTGTGGATTGGCGCTGTGGTTCCCGAGTTTACCCGCCTCAAAGTTTCAAAGTTCTTCCTTTATAATAGTAGTCTAGACTAGCAGCCTGTCCCGACGTTGTCCGGGAGCAATCAGGCTTCTGGGCCCCCGCCCGCCCCGACATTGTCTCAGGCTTCAGGGCCCCCGCCCGCCCTGGCGTTGTCCGTGGGTCCCCCGGAGCGCACCCGCCACTTTTAAGGCCCCCAATGAACCGCACACAGGCCGCTTCACCTACCTCAGCCGCCGCTCCTCCCCGCCTGTCCGCCGCTCCTCACCGCCTGTCCGCAGCGCCTCACCGCTCCTCCCCGCCTGTCCGCCGCTCCTCCCTGCTCTCATGTCCGCCGCTCCTCCTCGCGCTCCTGTACACCGCTCCTCCCCGCGCTCCTGATGTCAGCACACACGTCGCGGCCGGCGCTACTTCCAAGGGACTACTTTTTTTAATCGTAAATATTTTAAAGAACGTATATTTTATTTTTTTATATAGCCTATGTCCATCTGCAGACCCTGACAATTATAACGATGTATCGGGTGTTTGGATTGGTGCTGTGGTTCCTGAGTTTACCCGCCTCAAAGGTTCAAAGTTCTCTCTTTATAATAGTAGTATAGATTATATATATATATATATATATTATATATATATATAGATATATATATATATATATAAAGTCTAAACAGGAAGCCCCAAATTAAAGCAAAGCCACACGAAGTTCAGATCAGCACATCCATTTCACTGCTCGCTCCTTGACAGCTTTCAGAGCAATCTTTGAACATGTAAAGCCTGACGCGTTTCAGGAAATAATCCTTTCTTCAGAGGCATTGTTCACGAAGGGCTGGAAGAGCAGTTTTTGGCTGCGTCTGCTCATATAATCACTGGCACCTGCCACAGTGGGCGTGGCTAAATCGCAAAGCCTTCTGTGCCTTGTAGTACGCTGGCCCTCTTTCCACAGTGGGGCCACTCAACAGTCCTTGCAATTTGAACCAATTATTCACCAAGTGGAGTAAAGTAAAGCGCTGTAAGCCCTCAGATTGCGCTTTGCAGCAGTGAATTCGTGCTCAAGGCAGCACCACCTGCATTGGAGCTGCTCTTGTCTTCGTTCCGTCTTTGCAAGCCCCTTCTCAGAGCCTGCACGAACCCTTCGTAAGGTGGCCCTCGCTTCTCGACTGGGCAAAGATCCGATATCCATATAGTCTAAACAGGAAGCCCCAAATTAAAGCAAAGCCACACGAACTTCAGATCAGCACGTTTATTTGCATCCTTTTCACTGCTCGCTCCTTGACAGCTTTCAGAGCAATCTGCGGCCGGCGCTACTTCCAAGGGACTACTTTTTTTGTAATCGTAAATATTTTAAAGAACGTATATTTTATTTTTTTATATAGCCTATGTCCATCTGCAGACCCTGACAATTACAACGATGTATCGGGTGTTTGGATTGGTGCTGTGGTTCCTGAGTTTACCCGCCTCAAAGGTTCAAAGTTCTCTCTTTATAATAGTAGTATAGATTAATCTTGTTCAGGCAAGTGCCTTTCGTCATGCATATCTGTGCACAAGGGGAAGAAGGAGATGTTGCATTGAACCCTATCCCATCCTTACAGGGCCATGTTGCACACTTCAAGACTGAACTTACTCCACACAGCGGTCTAGAGATGTTTGCACACTGAATACTGCCTCACATGGTAAATGAAGCAGATAGAAGAGTGCGTGGGAGTTCCATACTACAGATGTAAATCCAAATATCCCAGGATTGCTGCAGCTAGAGGATGGATGATGGATAATTAGGCCGAGGTTGGCAGAGCTGCACTAGAATGGGGGCATCTTGCTACTAACTCTATAGTGCACCTGTGGAGTTTGTGCTTTTAATGGACAGTTATGAAAAATGTTTGCAATACGTTCAATCTGCGTATTTCTAAAATCTAGTAATTGGAAGCTTTTTTATCTTTAACCTAAATTTATTTGCACCTATTGTGGCAGCCTATGTCATATTGTGAGAAGAGCAAGTTTAAAAAAATGACTTATACATTCACAATGCTTTGTGTGACAGACCTCCTAGCACTAAAAATACACAAGTCACTATTCCAGGCTGCACCTAACAGGATTCATATGGAAAAGAAACACTTTCTACGTTATAACTTATAAAGTCTTTATCGTGCTCTTACATTTAATTTGTTGTATAATTTACCTCCCAAGTATTTTGAAGATTCTGCATGTTCTTTGGCACTTACAGATGAACCAGAACACCAGTTCGACCTTGGCTCGACTACAGAGCCATTTTAACACCTGTACATGGTGAGCAATGGCCCAGGACTCAACTTTGCAAGGGGCCCGACCCCTGCCCACTTTCCACAGGCATGACCAACAGACCATTGTGGGGGTAATGAATGCTGCTTGTTCAACTACTTGACAGCACATCTTCTGTTTCTGGCTTCTCTGCAGTGACTACTCTTCAGATACGCAATACTTTCCAATACTCATGGACTCCATCTTGTCTAATTTTAGGAATTGTCCCATCTTGTTCTACTCTTCCTTAGTTGTCTGGTTCTTGGAGACAACCATTTGAATCGGTTGCTGCAGATCTCCCATCTGATCTCAACTTCATTCTGCTCTCGATCTCTCATTGCCTGGTTGGACGGGCTCCCAGTTCTGAGATAAATGTAGTGCTCCTGACACACACTCTAATGCAGCAGGAGGACCTTCTTGTTGGTGTGAGGCTACAGACAAATTATGATGTGTGTCCTGATATTAGGTGTAAGATGATTACCTGCACAATCCGCTCTGTCTCATGAATTTATTTTGGTTTGACATCTAGTGGAGGATAAGTTGAGCCTGATGTTTTTGTTCAAGTTCTCAAAACTAGCAGAAGGTGAAAAAGTCATATGCAGAGATTAATTTGTAAAACAATAAGTGCCCAATGTTTTGCTCAGAAACCTGTGTACAGTGCGTTGAATATCGGGGATCCTGATTACCAAGGTTGCATAGTCATACTCACCACATGCCTCTGCCATCCACCACCAGACATTCCCTGCCTCTTTACCTCTCTCTTGCAGGTTCTTTTTACCCATGCATTCTCCTTTTATCCTTGGTTTAATTTTTTCTCCTGCTCTTTGTTTCCCACTTTGGTGTTTTCCTCTCCCTTGCTCTGCTGAGGTAAAATAAGTGCTGATCCTGAAAAGTGAGTGTCGGTGGGTACCGACACAGTCTATAATTAAGTACTGATCCAATGTTTCCCAAAATGTTTGCCATGGGTTTTAAAATGTTTGGAAACATAATCAAAGATTTGTTTTTTCTTACTCAAGAGAGATTGTGTAGAGTGAGGGATAAAAAATAGATTTTGCATACACGGGGGAGTATCGGACATTTATATCGTGTTAGCCTGATGTAGCTATATATCCACTCTGCTTAATATGTACACAACATATTCCATATATGCTTTAGCCGGTAGGAAAGGTTTATTCTTAGTGCTATGTTCCATACTAATAGAGCAGGCCGAGAACCATACAGACGCCATATTCTCTCTTCAGTGTTAGAACACAAGCTGTGATCACGTGTTATTCTCCAGTAGTTGTCAAGTCCCAGTTCATTTGACTTACTGAGAGCAGCTAAAGGTAGACTGTTTTCCCTCTGTCCTGGGACTCAAGGTCGCATCTGGCTTTGGGTGGGATAAGCGCATTCCTGGAGGCGCCGTGCCTACCCTCCCGGGCACCAGGACGAAAGGGAGTCACCCCTTCTGATCTTCTCAGTAATACATGGTAAAGCTTTGAACCAATCATGTGTGCCATATATGGTCCTTCCTTGGGGCCCATGGGCCGAGTGGTGTTTTTCCATTTACGGTGACTTCATGTGTTGAACTTAAATTATATATGTTTGGTTTTGACTGTAAGCCAGCATTCTTCTCTGTGCAACTGATGGGTGACGGTTGGAGAGGCTCCTCTATAGAGTACTTTTCTTAATAAACGATTGACCCTTTTTCACTGCCAACTGACTGGTTATTTGGTAATGGTTTTGGGCTATGTGGTAGGTATAGCCTTTTTCTGTTATTTTTACTGTACATCAAGAGGTGATGCCCTTGAAACTGTGCCCTAGTGCATCAATTTACTATTGAACAAGGACATTAAATGCCAGCTGAATGTAGCATATCTAGAGACAATCATATGCAAAGCACAGTGAATAAATAGCACAATATAAACAATAGAAATCAAATTCAAAGACAAAATTAGAGGGTATGGCCTCTCCTCGGTGTGTCTGTAAAACTGATCTTTTGTCCTCAATTTTGACCCTTTGTCCTAATTTTTAACAGTCCTGCCCTGAATTTGTCTTTATGTCAGGTGGCCACCATAACACAACCTGGGGCCGTATTACAGATGGTGCCCCGTGTAACGCAACCACATTTGTGCCCGCTTTGCGCGCCCCCGGAGCACTTTGGTATTATAGAAGGGGATGTAGATGCTTGTGCGTCCCCTTCTTTAACACCGAAAGCGCAGGCGCTTATCAACAGAGGGCGTTCCCTAATTTGCATAGAGGCATGCCCTATGCAAATGTGGGACTTCATTTGACCCTGTGCCCCTGCCATATTACAGACACCGGCACAGAGTCAAAGAAGGCCGCAGGAGATGCACTGACAGTGTGCCATTCAAAAGGTGACACACTATATGTGCGCCTCCTGACAGCAGCCCTCTGCAGGGGGTAAAGGGTTCCCATGTACCCCCCAGACATCCCCTTGCAGGTGGTTACACTCACTGACTGCACCTGCCTGCAAGGGGATCTCTAAACCCCTTTGAAAGTGCATGTGGGTGCCGCGCTGCCCCCAGGGTAGCGCATGTACAATAATTGTGCACAGTGATAATGTGTAATGCGGCCCCTGGTATTCAGTGCACGACATTTAATAGCTCCGAACTCGAGCAACTGTAGACAGCTTTGGGCACCGGCACTCATTCTTTTACAGATACAGGACTGTTTTCATGAGTTTACTACTTGAAAAAAAATGCTTACAGAGAATGCAAACGATGTTTAATGTGCACCCGAGTTCCCGTGAGCTACCCTCTAAACTCTTCATATCGCTGATGTATGATGGAGTCAGGGCACGAGTCGGGGTACCACGCGGGTGGACGGCATCCCCCCACTTATTTCCGAGGGTTTTTCAGGGTGGACGCCGTCCACCCTGCTAAATCAAAACCGCGTCCACCATTACAAAATGGGAGCGCGGCGCACAGAAAGTAAACAAAACATACATCTTTTACTTTATTTTCGCAGTAGCGCGAACTCGTCTGGAATGTACTAGAGCACCAGTCACATTGCACAAGGTCACGTTATGGTTTTTTTTTGTGTTTCTTTTAATATTTCAAAATTCTTTTATTGAAAAGATTTTACAAGTACAACACAATGCAGTACAGTAGTGTTGCGGGGGCGTAGACATACGATCTAAAATCATTGGTTGTATATAGTTACATTTGGTATTGATTGTTGATCTGCGTGGCAGGTGTTTCGTTTGCCCCTAAATTCTTAAGCACAGAAAGCTGGAGATGAAGTGAACTGACCAGAATCACAAGATGCTGAACCGATGCCGAGACTCATCCCTGGACCCCAGTTATAAAGTCGCCAGCTCCAGCAGTAGTGCCATATCCTCTCCCAGTGCGAGGGTGGGGACAGATGTTTGCAAGACTCTAAAGGGATGAAGGGGTACTTGGAAGGTGAGGGGGGGGGGGGGGTTAAAAAGTACCCGGCAGAGAAGGAGGGGGTAAAATGTTTTTTTGGGCGGTGAAGAGGTATTCTGCAGGCAGGAGGTGGATAGATACTTTGGGTAGCAGGAAGGTGGGTGAAGGGGTACTTTGCAGTCATGGAGGGGGTAAAGAGATTATTTGCAGACAGAGTGGTGCAGAACTACTTTGGGGACAGGGAGGGGCTAAGAGGCCCTTGGCAGTGGGGGGAGTCGTGAAGAGGTACTCGAGCTGCAGAATGGATTGAAAAGGTACTTTGGAGTTTTAGAGCAAGGATGGAGTGAAACAAAGAGCCATGCAGGCCAGAAGGAGGGGGCCAGGTACTCTGGTCGCACGGAAGGGGTGAAGGGGCTCAAGTCAAGGAGGGGGGAAGAGCCTCTCTGGTTCGTCGTCACCCGACGTACTATGAAGGACAGGAGAAGAAGTGCTTTCCAGTCTAAATTGAGCTGACAGGTGCTTTTTAGGCAGGCAGAGTCGAGAGGGGCTTTGTCTGAGTCTCTATTTGTAAACTTACTGTTACTTGTGGTGGGCTGCCCGGCAGGGACAGCAGGAGGCGAGGAAGGCGAGACACACTCACACCGGCTTCATATGCACGCAGTCGAACAGCCTTTTTTTCCTTTACTGATTAGGCCTGCCAGGTACGTGCTGCTTAATAAATGATATTACCACCAGTCAGACACAGAACTGACCCTGCCCTGTCCTGGGGTGGGGGGGGGGGGGGGGGCGGGTGGAACTGACGTGCCCTGGGTATTGTGATGTCTAAGCTTTTCACTCTTCAAAGTATTAATAAGAGCTTTCGACATTGCAGACACGTAAATGCTTGATGTATTTTAATCCTTCGCCAATACGTTTGGTGAAAGATGTTTGCGTCTCAATGACAGTATTTAACTTGCCCTTCTGTGTCGAAAATTTATGACTGCTAATGGCATTTAGAGTCAGAGAGCACAGGGAGAATCTACAAAGTCAAATTTTGGCCTGATATGAGTTAATAAAAAGGGCATTTTTCCCCTTCAAGAACAGAGAAAAAGAAACATTGAACTGACGATGATGAGGATTGCATTTGCATCCAATCGAAAACCTTGATTCCCGCCTCCTTCCATCGTCCTCACCACTCATTGCCACGTGCATAGTTTGGGCCCGGCAGCACGTGCTTTACAAGTAAAGCCCCCCCAGACACTCATCGCAGTCGCAGATCCAGCCTAAACAGACAATTCCACCAGAGGTTCAAATCTGTCTATAATTTAAGGGCGACCTCCACAGATTTGTTCAAATAGTATGTTACCTTACAGGCTTAAGTACCAAGCAGCTTCAATTGTTAAATCTTGCAATATATGCAAATGATAGATCTGCCTTACATGTGATGTCACTTCCTGTCGTGATGTCACTTCCTGTCGTGATGTCACTTCCTGTCGTGATGTCACTTCCTGTGACCACGCCTACCTTGGAGAGTCCCCCCACTTCTTTTTTTAGGACTTGTGCCCTGGATGGAGTGCGGATGTCAGCTGCTGGGGGAGAGTTTCTATTTCTGTTAACAATAGAGTGACAAATAGGCCGCTGTCAACAGAAATGGGAGAAAGACTCAGACCTGACATCGACACCGAACCAGAGGTGAATAACAGCGACGCCACAGCTTTGTTCTCATTTGCGGGCTTTCTTCTTTCTGTCACCTGGTACCTGTCGTGAGAGAAAAGGCAGAGCCTGAATCCACATCTTGCCGGAGGCCTCAGCAAAGGAACCTTATACCCGTCTCACCTCAATGGATTAACACCCTTTCGGTGTTGCGCTTCATTAAGATGACAAGGGGCTAACGCAGATAAAGGTGACGGCATTATCTCCCTCGTGTAATAGTAGTGTTGTGTGCAATATTTAGGGTCAAGGGATTAAGTCTATTTTCCAAAGAGGGATTTGGAGAATAATGCACTTAATATGTACTTTAATGAGGGTTTTGTTCCTTTGTATTCACTGTAATGGGAAATTAATCTCTGGTTTAGCGCACAGAGGTCTCCGTGGCCTCTCGTCACACTGGGGAGATTACAGGCAGAAATCTATAGCCCGCCTCACGTGGTAGCTGAAGGGAGCCAGGGCTTGCCGTGCCTGCCTAATCACATTTCCTAAGAGGATCCGGACTGCGCCCACTCCTTCACGTGTGAATATTCAGTTTGGGATTAACATTAATATTCTAATGATATGATAATCCACGTCAAACTAAAAATTTGTTAGAGAGCATTTAGAATGGAAAGGTTTTCCTAACCCTGCTAACTCCGTTAAATATGCTACAGACCACTACATAAACGAGCATCACACATGGCAGATGCGGACAGTTTAACAGAGCAAAACACGGCATGTGAGCATTTCACAAACATATAGGCAGATAACTCACCACAAAACACATAACACATAAAGAGGTACACAAGCAGACAAATATACACACATGCACACACAAGCTTGCACTCTCCCTGCCACATATGCAAGAATGCACAAGCACACGTACATAAATGAGAACTGACCATTGACCATAACGGAGAGTGTATTTACTATTCTACGTGCGTCTTGAAAGGTTATAGATAGGATTGAAGCAAATAGGAGTGAGTTGATTGGACCTCATTTACAAGCCCATTGCTCCGCTGGTGCGTCACTTTTTTTTACGCACAGGCAGCGCAATGGGCTTGCCCATATTTACAAGGTCATGTTAAGTCACCCTGTGGGACTCTTCATGGCCTTGTAAATATGGACCCCTTTCACTCATTACCCTGAGTGAAGGGGCGTTCCAAGGTTGTTGCTGTGGATGTTCCCATGCAACATCCATAGAACCTGACACTTTCTCCGATTTACAAAGTTTGATAGTTATGCTGGCAAAGCGTCAGAATCCTATACCTCCCCCGGGGCGGCGTAAGGGTGGCGCAACAAGAAATACTTTATTTCTTATTGTGTTTCCTCTTCCTATCTGTGCTGTATTCTGCAGCACGCATAGAAAGAGGAAAATGCCATCAATGATTGCTTTTGTGCAGGACGGTATACCATTCCTGCACAAAAACAATCATACCTGCAGTGCAGGCACGCTTGCAAAATGATGCAAGGGTGTCTGTGCTGGCATATGGCAGCCAATTGTGTGCCAGTGCAGGGGAAAGCACACAGATGCATCGTGCTATGAAAATGACTCAGATTGGCGCATCAAAATGGCTTCTGGTGCCGCGCTTTATCATTTTCTTGTAAATTACGCCTTTTGTTTTATGTTACACTCACTCAAAAGTACCTAAACACACTACATAGCATTCTGGTCCTCACAGAGGTGGTGTTTACATGATTTTGTCAGGGGTTTTCCTACATGTAGGGTTGCGACCTTGCTGGTTTTTTACAGGCCCCAAAAATAATTAAGGCTTCAAGGCCAGTGCCGGTAACGATGCAATTCCGGCAATATATTGGCCAGTAGTTTGTTGTCATGGATTACACCGCAGGCTTAGGCATTGCCTGCATGCAACATGTATGTGTTGGGAGTAATCCAGCATTTATGGAAGGCTGGCATCTATATTTCAAGAGGGGTCAATTATATCTGTGAAATATGGGAGGTGTGTGAGGATTCCAGAATTGTAAGTACTAAGGTGGGCTTCACACACATGAGCAGAGGTTCAACATCGATCGATTTCCTCTTAGACTATGTTGTCTGGTTAGGGAGGGACTTCTAAGCTTTTACAGAAGTAGCAGCAGCAACACCAATTTTGAAAGGCTCGTACGGCTGCTTTGAAACTTAAATACCAGAAGCTTGACTTGTTTCAGAGTCTCTGGGGCAGATTCACAGAACTAACTTAAGATAAAATCCTAAACGTACTACTTTTGGTATTCACAGAAGGCATTTAGTAGTAGTAAAGTTAGGATTTTGTCTTAAGTTTGACTTAAGACAAACTTAAGTCAGACTTAAGACAGACTTAAGACAGACTTAAGATAGACTTAGGACAGACTTAAGACAAAGTCCGAACTTAAGTATGTCTTAAGTCTGTTTTAAGATTGTCTTAAGTCAAACTTAAGACAAAATCCTAACTTTACTACTACTAAATGCCTTCTGTGAATACCAAAAGTAGTACGTTTAGGATTTTTTCTTAAGTTACTTCTGTGAATCGGGCCCTCTGAGTGTGACTAGAAATGGAAGATGAATGAGTACCATCCTAAATGTATGAGAAAGGAAGAGCGTGCTTTATTATGAAAGGTCAGAGCAGGTTAGCTGCACTTCTTGATGTAAAGTTGGTCTCTGCTGCTTATGTCCCATGCTGTTTCATGGTGTTGATGGCTATGTTGTCTGTGTGCACTCCAGCCGCAGGTGAAATATACTGCATTGCCATATACGCATTGCCGCATCATTTACGGTTGAAGACTGGAGCATCAAGTATTGCCCGTGAGGAGATGTTTTTAGCAAAACGCAAAATAATATAGTTAAAATATGTGTGCTATTTACGTCTGGATTTAAAATGAGCAACATACATATTTTAAAAGTTCGAATGTAGTAAGTAGACTGACTTACACCTACTAGGCCTCAACATTGTTTAGTTTACAACAAGGGGTGGTGATGGACAGAGTCTCTGAATTAAGCAGAGTACTCTCACCCAGTCAAGAGATCAGGGCTAGATCCAACACCGGTTTTTAGCTCATTGCACCATCCCAGTTTCAGAACCTGGCTGTATGCAAATTAGTCTGTCCCTGGCCCAGTGCATCATGGGAACAGGGCAGACCAGACTACAAAAGCCAATTCTTACACTGGGAAGGAAACAAGCTTCCGGGGACCAGTTTCTGGCATTTCAGCCGTCTTCGGCCCGGCTTGCTTGAATCCTGATGGTGCAATGAGCAAGGGACTCACATCTGAGTATACCCTTCCACACTCATGGTGGCCAAAATAATTAAAAAAAGGGGGTGGTGATGGACAGAGTATCTGAGTTAATCAGAACACTCCTACCCAGTCAACAGATCAGGGCTTGATCCATCACCGTTTTTTAGCTCACTGCACCATCCCAGTTCAGAACCCGGCTATATGCAAATTAGTCTGTCCCTGGCCCAGTGCATCATGGGAACAGGGCAGACCAGACTACAAAAGCCAATTCTTACACTGGGAAGGAAACAAGCTTCCGGGGACCGGTTTCTGGCATTTCAGCCGTCTTCGGCCCGGCTTGCTTGAATACTGATGGTGCAATGAGCAAGGGACTCACATCTGAGTATACCCTTCCACGCTTAGGGTGGACAAAATAATTTACAACAAGGGGTGGTGATGGACAGAGTCTCTGAATTAAGCAGAGTACTCTCACCCAGTCAAGAGATCAGGGCTAGATCCAACACCGTTTTTTTAGCTCATTGCACCATCCCAGTTTCAGAACCTGGCTGTATGCAAATTAGTCTGTCCCTGGCCCAGTGCATCATGGGAACAGGGCAGACCAGACTACAAAAGCCAATTCTTACACTGGGAAGGAAACAAGCTTCCGGGGACCGGTTTCTGGCATTTCAGCCGTCTTCGGCCTGGCTTGCTTGAATCCTGATGGTGCAATGAGCAAGGGACTCACATCTGAGTATACCCTTCCACGCTTAGGGTGGACAAAATAATTTACAACAAGGGGTGGTGATGGACAGAGTCTCTGAATTAAGCAGAGTACTCTCACCCAGTCAAGAGATCAGGGCTAGATCCAACACCGTTTTTTAGCTCATTGCACCATCCCAGTTTCAGAACCTGGCTGTATGCAAATTAGTCTGTCCCTGGCCCAGTGCATCATGGGAACAGGGCAGACCAGACTACAAAAGCCAATTCTTACACTGGGAAGGAAACAAGCTTCCGGGGACCGGTTTCTGGCATTTCAGCCGTCTTCGGCCCGGCTTGCTTGAATCCTGATGGTGCAATGAGCAAGGGACTCACATCTGAGTATACCCTTCCACGCTTAGGGTGGACAAAATAATTTACAACAAGGGGTGGTGATGGACAGAGTCTCTGAATTAAGCAGAGTACTCTCACCCAGTCAAGAGATCAGGGCTAGATCCAACACCGTTTTTTAGCTCATTGCACCATCCCAGTTTCAGAACCTGGCTGTATGCAAATTAGTCTGTCCCTGGCCCAGTGCATCATGGGAACAGGGCAGACCAGACTACAAAAGCCAATTCTTACACTGGGAAGGAAACAAGCTTCCGGGGACCGGTTTCTGGCATTTCAGCCGTCTTCGGCCCGGCTTGCTTGAATCCTGATGGTGCGATGAGCAAGGGACTCACATCTGAGTATACCCTTCCACGCTTAGGGTGGACAAAATAATTTACAACAAGGGGTGGTGATGGACAGAGTCTCAGAATTAAGCAGAGTACTCTCACCCAGTCAAGAGATCAGGGCTAGATCCAACACCGTTTTTTAGCTCATTGCACCATCCCAGTTTCAGAACCTGGCTGTATGCAAATTAGTCTGTCCCTGGCCCAGTGCATCATGGGAACAGGGCAGACCAGACTACAAAAGCCAATTCTTACACTGGGAAGGAAACAAGCTTCCGGGGACCGGTTTCTGGCATTTCAGCCGTCTTCGGCCCGGCTTGCTTGAATCCTGATGGTGCAATGAGCAAGGGACTCACATCTGAGTATACCCTTCCACGCTTAGGGTGGACAAAATAATTTACAACAAGGGGTGGTGATGGACAGAGTCTCTGAATTAAGCAGAGTACTCTCACCCAGTCAAGAGATCAGGGCTAGATCCAACACCGTTTTTTAGCTCATTGCACCATCCCAGTTTCAGAACCTGGCTGTATGCAAATTAGTCTGTCCCTGGCCCAGTGCATCATGGGAACAGGGCAGACCAGACTACAAAAGCCAATTCTTACACTGGGAAGGAAACAAGCTTCCGGGGACCGGTTTCTGGCATTTCAGCCGTCTTCGGCCCGGCTTGCTTGAATCCTGATGGTGCAATGAGCAAGGGACTCACATCTGAGTATACCCTTCCACGCTTAGGGTGGACAAAATAATTTACAACAAGGGGTGGTGATGGACAGAGTCTCAGAATTAAGCAGAGTACTCTCACCCAGTCAAGAGATCAGGGCTAGATCCAACACCGTTTTTTAGCTCATTGCACCATCCCAGTTTCAGAACCTGGCTGTATGCAAATTAGTCTGTCCCTGGCCCAGTGCATCATGGGAACAGGGCAGACCAGACTACAAAAGCCAATTCTTACACTGGGAAGGAAACAAGCTTCCGGGGACCGGTTTCTGGCATTTCAGCCGTCTTCGGCCTGGCTTGCTTGAATCCTGATGGTGCAATGAGCAAGGGACTCACATCTGAGTATACCCTTCCACGCTTAGGGTGGACAAAATAATTTACAACAAGGGGTGGTGATGGACAGAGTCTCTGAATTAAGCAGAGTACTCTCACCCAGTCAAGAGATCAGGGCTAGATCCAACACTGTTTTTTAGCTCATTGCACCATCCCAGTTTCAGAACCTGGCTGTATGCAAATTAGTCTGTCCCTGGCCCAGTGCATCATGGGAACAGGGCAGACCAGACTACAAAAGCCAATTCTTACACTGGGAAGGAAACAAGCTTCCGGGGACCGGTTTCTGGCATTTCAGCCGTCTTCGGCCCGGCTTGCTTGAATCCTGATGGTGCAATGAGCAAGGGACTCACATCTGAGTATACCCTTCCACGCTTAGGGTGGACAAAATAATTTACAACAAGGGGTGGTGATGGAGAGAGTCTCTGAATTAAGCAGAGTACTCTCACCCAGTCAAGAGATCAGGGCTAGATCCAACACCGTTTTTTAGCTCATTGCACCATCCCAGTTTCAGAACCTGGCTGTATGCAAATTAGTCTGTCCCTGGCCCAGTGCATCATGGGAACAGGGCAGACCAGACTACAAAAGCCAATTCTTACACTGGGAAGGAAACAAGCTTCCGGGGACCGGTTTCTGGCATTTCAGCCGTCTTCGGCCCGGCTTGCTTGAATCCTGATGGTGCAATGAGTAAGGGACTCACATCTGAGTATACCCTTCCACGCTTAGGGTGGACAAAATAATTTACAACAAGGGGTTGTGATGGACAGAGTCTCTGAATTAAGCAGAGTACTCTCACCCAGTCAAGAGATCAGGGCTAGATCCAACACCGTTTTTTAGCTCATTGCACCATCCCAGTTTCAGAACCTGGCTGTATGCAAATTAGTCTGTCCCTGGCCCAGTGCATCATGGGAACAGGGCAGACCAGACTACAAAAGCCAATTCTTACACTGGGAAGGAAACAAGCTTCCGGGGACCGGTTTCTGGCATTTCAGCCGTCTTCGGCCCGGCTTGCTTGAATCCTGATGGTGCAATGAGCAAGGGACTCACATCTGAGTATACCCTTCCACGCTTAGGGTGGACAAAATAATTTACAACAAGGGGTGGTGATGGACAGAGTCTCTGAATTAAGCAGAGTACTCTCACCCAGTCAAGAGATCAGGGCTAGATCCAACACCGTTTTTTAGCTCATTGCACCATCCCAGTTTCAGAACCTGGCTGTATGCAAATTAGTCTGTCCCTGGCCCAGTGCATCATGGGAACAGGGCAGACCAGACTACAAAAGCCAATTCTTACACTGGGTTGGAAACAAGCTTCCGGGGACCGGTTTCTGGCATTTCAGCCGTCTTCGGCCCGGCTTGCTTGAATCCTGATGGTGCAATGAGCAAGGGACTCACATCAAGCCCTGATCTGTTGACTGGGTAGGAGTGTTCTGATTAACTCAGATACTCGGTCCATCACCACCCCCTTTTTGTAATTATTTTGGCCACCATGAGTGTGGAAGGGTATGCTCAGACATGAGTCCCTTGCTCATTGCACCATCAGGATTCAAGCAAGCTGGGCCGAAGACGGCTGTAATGCCAGAAACCGGTCCCCGGAAGCTTGTTTCCTTTCCAGTGAAGAATTGGCTTGGTAGTTTGGTCTGCCCTGTTCCCATGATGCACTGGGCCAGGGACAGACTAATTTGCATATAGCCAGGTTCTGAACTGGGATGGTGCAGTGAGCTAAAAAACGGTGATGGATCAAGCCCTGATCTGTTGACTGGGTAGGAGTGTTCTGATTAACTCAGATACTCTGACCATTACCACCCCCTTTTTGTAATTATTTTGGCCACCATGAGTGTGGAAGGGTATGCTCAGACATGAGTCCCTTGCTCATTGCACCATCAGGATTCAAGCAAGCTGGGCCGAAGACGGCTGTAATGCCAGAAACCGGTCCCCGGAAGCTTGTTTCCTTTCCAGTGAAGAATTGGCTTGGTAGTTTGGTCTGCCCTGTTCCCATGATGCACTGGGCCAGGGACAGACTAATTTGCATACAGCCAGGTTCTGAACTGGGATGGTGCAGTGAGCTAAAAAACGGTGATGGATCAAGCCCTGATCTGTTGACTGGGTAGGAGTGTTCTGATTAACTCAGATACTCTGTCCATCACCACCCCCTTTATGTAATTATTTTGGCCACCATGAGTGTGGAAGGGTATGCTCAGACATGAGTCCCTTGCTCATTGCACCATCAGGATTCAAGCAAGCTGGCCCGAAGACGGCTGTAATGCCAGAAACCGGTCCCCGGAAGCTTGTTTCCTTTCCAGTGAAGAATTGGCTTGGTAGTTTGGTCTGCCCTGTTCCCATGATGCACTGGGCCAGGGACAGACTAATTTGCATATAGCCAGGTTCTGAACTGGGATGGTGCAGTGAGCTAAAAAACGGTGATGGATCAAGCCCTGATCTGTTGACTGGGTAGGAGTGTTCTGATTAACTCAGATACTCTGTCCATCACCACCCCCTTTTTGTAATTATTTTGGCCACCATGAGTGTGGAAGGGTATGCTCAGACATGAGTCCCTTGCTCATTGCACCATCAGGATTCAAGCAAGCTGGGCCGAAGACGGCTGTAATGCCAGAAACCGGTCCCCGGAAGCTTGTTTCCTTTCCAGTGAAGAATTGGCTTGGTAGTTTGGTCTGCCCTGTTCCCATGATGCACTGGGCCAGGGACAGACTAATTTGCATATAGCCAGGTTCTGAACTGGGATGGTGCAGTGAGCTAAAAAACGGTGATGGATCAAGCCCTGATCCGTTGACTGGGTAGGAGTGTTCTGATTAACTCAGATACTCTGTCCATCACCACCCCCTTTTTTTAATTATTTTGGCCACCATGAGTGTGGAAGGGTATGCTCAGACATGAGTCCCTTGCTCATTGCACCATCAGGATTCAAGCAAGCTGGGCCGAAGACGGCTGTAATGCCAGAAACCGGTCCCCGGAAGCTTGTTTCCTTTCCAGTGAAGAATTGGCTTGGTAGTTTGGTCTGCCCTGTTCCCATGATGCACTGGGCCAGGGACAGACTAATTTGCATATAGCCAGGTTCTGAACTGGGATGGTGCAGTGAGCTAAAAAATGGTGATGGATCAAGCCCTGATCTGTTGACTGGGTAGGAGTGTTCTGATTAACTCAGATACTCTGTCCTTCACCACCCCCTTTTTGTAATTATTTTGGCCACCATGAGTGTGGAAGGGTATGCTCAGACATGAGTCCCTTGCTCATTGCACCATCAGGATTCAAGCAAGCTGGGCCGAAGACGGCTGTAATGCCAGAAACCGGTCCCCGGAAGCTTGTTTCCTTTCCAGTGAAGAATTGGCTTGGTAGTTTGGTCTGCCCTGTTCCCATGATGCACTGGGCCAGGGACAGACTAATTTGCATATAGCCAGGTTCTGAACTGGGATGGTGCAGTGAGCTAAAAAACGGTGATGGATCAAGCCCTGATCTGTTGACTGGGTAGGAGTGTTCTGATTAACTCAGATACTCTGTCCATCACCACCCCCTTTTTGTAATTATTCAACATTGTTTAGAGCAGCATTGTTTAGAAAGTGGTTTGATTCAAATGTGCTGAGTCACGCATTACATGTTTAATTCCTGACATTTCCATTATCATTTTTTATTAAATAAATGTTAAAACAGCTCTGCAAAATGTTTCTTCCTATACCAAGAAGAGTTGAAAATGCCTGTTTTGAATGTATTATTCAGCAGAATTATGACAAATGACCAAATAGCACATCAATGGAATTTGCTTTCTTTTAACATACCTGTCTTACTTCCCAAGGATAAAATCTTGAAGAAAAGGTTGTTTCGTAACTGCAGTTATTTCGGTTTTTACATAGCCCATTGTTAGCTATCACCTCATTTGCTTCATTAGAAGGACAGACATTTTTTCGTTGGAAAAGATCTTTAGAATAAAGAAGCCTCATGTGTTGCTGGATTCAAAATAACAATGATGCATACTTGAAAGTTACTGCCTGAATGCTATTGTATTTCTGTGTGAGAAGATGAGGAGTGAACCTGTTCCCAGGAAGAACCTGAAGAATGATTGGATGAGATGAGAAGAAGGTGCATCAATAACTGCAACATTGAGTTTTGACTGTTTATAATAGTACATGTTCCTAGAGTAGACACACATGCTATTTTACATGTTTTCCACGCCATTCCACGACTCTCCTGCCATCCTATTTATTGAGGTTGCTACTGCTAGTGCACATTTCCTTTGCCTTTATTTCTTTGCTTTGAGACTCTTCTGAGTTGTGTGAAAGTCTCTTTATGGGAAGTTTTGCTTTGCTTGATTGATGACCTTTGGATATATTTTAAGCGTTATGCTTAATCTCACTCTTTTTTTTAACTTGAACCCTTTATGGGTTTTGATGGACACCTTTTTGCTCCATCCTTAGAAGAGGGAATTTCTTCCTACATGGAACACAATATTAAAAAAATATTAAGGTTTAAATCTATATTAAGATTTTTTTTATCATATTACTAATACTACATAAAAATACAATTACTAGTACATATAAAAAAAACTATAAATATATTGAAAAACATTATATATAATGTGGGAGAAATTGGGTTACTGGTTGAAGGGGGTGAAACCCTACTCAAGCAGCAACCCCAATCCTTGTCAGGGTGAGCAACAAACAAACCCCAAATCAACCAGTGTTCAACCATCTGGCAGCTTTGCACAGAGCAGTCAGGTTTAACTTAGAAGCAATGTCTAAAGTATTTATGCAGCACTTCAAACAATAATAAAGTGAAAATGCAACACAAGAAAAATCCCTCATCAATTTTCAAAAATAGAGTAGATTGTAATAAATAAAAGACCAGGAGATAGTCCCAAGTTAAGGCTGACTGCAATGGAGCATGGGTCAGATACAGGGACTAGGTTAGTCCCGCAGAATAGTTACTCTTTCAGTTGAGGATAAAGAATACAGTTTATGGTAGAGTGGGTCGTGAGAAGCAGGGAAGCATCATAGACAGTCATCGTTGCAGCATGAACAGCAGGCCGGGAGTGTGAGACCGTCATCACTGCAGCACGAAGGTCCTATTGTTGTCATGGGCGATCAGGCCGAAACTGCACATTGGTGCTTCCTGCGAGCGATCGTGCAATACCGTGGAGAGTCAGGCTCAGGGAACCTCACGTTGGCCGACAGTGTGAGCTAGAAGAATTTGGCACCAATTGGCCCATTCATGGTCATTCAGAGCCCAAAAATCTTCCATTTAGCCGCACTGAGGCCACACCAAGTGTCTAGGACCACCTGTTATGTGCGTGTGGCTCTGAACAGGAAGCCTTCAGGCTAGCTCTTGGAGTCACTCTCAGAGTTCTGGGTTGAGGTGCACGTCCAATAAGTGGCGTAACTACTAAACATGAGGGTCCCTCTTGCAAAGTGCATGGAGGTGCCCCCCTCTGGACTCACTGAGGAGCTCTCAGGCCATGGTACTGTGCTGAGGGAGCCCCTTGGAGCTTGGGCCCACCCACACTGTGGGGATGTGGGGGCCTTTGTTACGCCACTGAGTTTAATTCCTCTGACTCTGACAGAAGAGCAGCAGGGCAGCCAGCAGCAATCTAGCAGGGCAGCAGTCCAGCAGGGTGTCAGCCCTTTCAGCAGGACAACAGTCTTTCTTCCTGGCAAAGTCTCCACAGGGGGAAAGTCACAAGTTCAGGCTGACTGCAATGGAGTGCTGTTCGGATATAGGGACTAAGTTAGTCTCGCTGAATAGTTGGTTTTCTAATGTCCTACATTTAAACCATAGGCCTCCTTCGAAGTGGGAAAGCTTCTAGAGGTTTCCCTTTGAAATTACAGGGTTTCGTGCCTCCCCTACCCTGGATCCAGACTAACTGTCATGACACTCACCTGCACTACTTGTCCGCGGAGGCGATGCTGCATCTCAGCTCACACCTGGTGTAGCGTCTGATCACAGCAATTGGAACCCCGAATCAGGTTTTGCCCAATGAGGGTAGGGGGTTCGGATCATAAAACAAAAATAGAGACTTGTATTGTCACGATATGCTACTGGGCCTTCTGAAATGATTCTGTCTATTCTGCCTCACTATCTCTCCCTTAGTGCTTAGGTCTTTCAGTCTGCGGAGGTGTGAATATTGGCACAAGATGAGCGACAAACAACATGTATCAATAAATAGGTATTAACATCATTTTACATTCTATAAGTACATCTCACAACATAATGATGGCCATTTAGGCAATAAATACTCTATTACATCATAGAATACTGGGTGATGAGTTTTCTAGAGGTAATTGGCTAGGATTTATCTTGTTCCTAGAGTTGCCAACACTCTTGTAGTGAAATGAGTCAACAATGTCTCTAACATTCTTCTATGAACACACAGAGAACTTCTACTGAAGTAGGTAATGATTGACACAAAATCCAAAACTGGAAGCTCTTTTACAGTCTATGATTGTGCAAACCTTCAGAACTGTCTTTGTATGCGTGCTATCAAGACAGTCTAAGGACACGTGGGTCTTGCTTCTCCAAAGATATTGTTGGTTTGTTTGCACAGTGTAACCATAAATCACTGTCTTTAGTCTTTAATAGTGTGCTAACCGTGCAAACATAGTTTGTTACCTCTACCTCTTGTTCTTTTTTACAGGAGTTGGTTTGGCGAGTCTGGAGTTTCAAGAGAAGGTTATTGCCAGTAGACACCATCGTGATGCCAGTAAGTAAGCAGGGGGTTCAGTGGGTCGTTGTATGGAATCTGATGGGTGGGTTTATTGCTCGTGTAGGCCTCCAGGTGGGCAGAGGAGAGAGAGACATTGTTCTCGTGGCTTGGGTGTTGTTTTTTGCCGATTGAAAACCAAGATGCCTCCGGCATGTGTCTCCTGAAATTCTCATGAGATTTCAGGATCATGAGGCAGAAATAGTGATTCAAAACACCAGGGCTCTGGGTAAGACGTGTGTACCCATAAGCTCCATAATGGGATACCAAGCACATTAGTAGAAGGCTCTAGGGATCATGATTAGGAGAGCTAAGTTCCATGATACATCAATGGGTACACGTGATCCAAGGAAATCCACGAAGGTCATCATGAACAAATCAGGGTTCTCTATAATACGGGCCTCTGGGGATAGGAAATATAGCAGCAAGTGTGCCCCAATGCAAACATGGCACAGGGGGGAGCACCCAGGGTCATGACAGTTCCCACCTGCAAGGATCTGCTCTCAGGACGGGTTTGTTTGGATTGCGGGCATGAAAGAGGTGGATCAGATGAGGGGCATGCACATTGGCAGCAGGATCCGAGGATTGTTCATTTAGGCCATACCCTTTCCAATCAATTAAGTAAAACAAGTGGCCTTTATCTCTTTTGGCATCCACAATGCATCATACTTCGAATTACCAGTGACTATTAATTTTAATTGGAGGAGGTTGCATGGGCCAAGTTTGGGCACAGTAGGGCTGTAATATGAGACAAGAAAAATGGAATGAATGGGCAGATCATCAGACAGTTGCAATTTGACAGACACTAGGCTTATCATTTGTGTTACAGGAAATAGTCCAAAATATCTCGGTTGCATTTTACGTGGACCCTGCAGTTTTAAATGTGTAGTAGACAGCCATACCTGATCACCAATTTTGTAATCAGACTATGGTGTGCAATGTTTGATGGTATATGTTTCCATGTTTCTTTTAGATTGGCAAAGTTGTGCTTGTACATCCTGTTGGAGCTGTGATAATTGTTCCAGGAAGGCCTGTAAAGAAGAGATGGACTTCTCAATACCCAGAATGTTTTCAGGTAACGTACGTGAATCCCTGCCAGTTATACGATAAAAGGTGGATACTCCAGCAGTGGAGTGGTCCAGATTATTCTAAGCAAATGTCACTAATGATAACATCAATAAACAACATCATATTTGTTCCATTGATTGTTTCAACCTCTCAGTCTGCCCATCAGTTTGTGGGTGATAGGCAGATGTGAGATTGGGCATTGATATCCTTAGAGGTGCACAGACTGTGCCAAAACCTGGAAAGCAATCTGGGTCTCTGTCAGAGATAATGATGGATGGGATGCAGTGTAATGGTAGGATGTGTTGAATTAAAAGGGAGGACAGAGTCTTAGCTGTTGGAATTTGTTTCAAAGGAACCAAGTGTGTCATCTTAGAAAATAAGTCCTTGGTTACCAATATTGTTGTCTATCCATTTGACTCGAGTAAATCTGTAACAAAATTGTTAGACCTGGCACCATTGGCGTGGGTCCCCCTTCCATTTTTTGCTGTTGCCTCATGTATTTTTGCTGGTATTAGATGCTTTGGGCACTGTGCCACTGCTATTCAGTGCCACAGTGCAAGTGCTCCCTATTGTAAATGTGTGTGTTAATCAGTGGTTCCATGTTTGGCTATTTGGTTTACTTGTCAGACCCTAGTCTAGTGCACTGAGTGTGCCCAGAGCGTGTAAATCCAAATGCTGCTGGTGGGCCTGCAGCACTGGTTGTGCTACCCACAGAGGCATCCTTGTAAAATGTGTCTAAGGTCTGCCATTGCAGAGCCTGTGTGCAGTCTGGTACTGTCACACTGACTGGGCAAGTGCACCCACTTGCCAGTCCCTAAACCTTCCTTTTTCTTCATATCAGTCACCCCTTTGGTAGGCCCAAGGGCAGGGTGCATTGTAAGTATAAGGTAGGACAAGCCCTGGTGTGTGTGCCATGTCCTAATAGTGAATTACAGCCATTTTCGTTTTTGACTATTGCAAGGCTACCTGTTCTCCATAGGCCAGAATGGGCTGTTAGATTATTACATGTTTATAATCCTAACTGTCTCAGAGAACATGGTAGAAATTTGAGTTTAGTGTGCCTGAACTTGGTTTTGACATTCTGTGTTTGCAAATACCACTTTTAGAAAGTAGGTATTTGATTGCCTACCTTTCAAGCCTGCCTCTTCTAGGTTGTGTATTCCTTTGTCTGATTTTGTGAGTGACAGGGCTGAGGGATTCCAAGAGACAGGCTGAGTCACCTAGTGGTGAATAGAGAGCTCTGCATCTAGATGGGAGGGAGTAGTTGCACCTGAACCTTGAATAGGGCTGTCCCTGCCTTCCACAATGCTGACTCCCCCCCCCCCCCTGTGGAGCGGCTGATGTCTCTTCCCTGCACACTGAAAGAAGAGAAGGAGTCCTGTAATCAAAGTGCTCCAGGACTGTGCTTGCCTTCCACAATGCTGGCTCCACCTCCTGTGGGGCGTCTGATGTGCCTGTCCTGCACTGTGAAAGGAAAGGAGAAGTCTGGTAAACAGAGTGCTTCAGAACTGGTTTGGACTGGGCAAAGGCCCCTCTCCCCTCAGAGAACAAAGGATTTTGGGGTATAAATATTGGGACCCTGATCCCATGAAATTAGAGCACTTTGGACTAAAGAAGAAACATTTACTGAGGAGAGGAACCTGAAGAAACTGAGGAGAGACTATTCCCAAGCTGAAGTGCTGCTTGGGGGATTGGCCTGCAGTGGTTGCTTTACAGGCAAAGGAAGGAGAAAGGAACTTTGTGTACTTTGCTTTCAACTTGTGAAGGATCTCCAAGGGCTTGGAAAAGAGCTTGCCTCCTGCTGAAGTCTCAGGGAACACAGACTTCAACCCCCAGCTCCCCAGAGTTCTTTGGAAGTGCCTGATGCTGTTTTTGGGCATTCTGAGGAACTGCGTGTCGCAAGGAGCTGGAAGCACGACTCAACGAGAAGAAGCGTGTCGCCGTCGCTGTGCCTGCCGTCACAACTCTGAAGGAGGGTGTCGCCGCTGGAACTGTCGCACTGCACCACATCGGAGAGAAGCATGCCGCAAAGAAGAGGAAGTGTGTCGCCGTCGCTGCTGCTGCCGTCGCAATTCCGAAGGAGGGTGTTGCCTCTGTAGCTTTCGCATTGCACTGCATCAAGAGAAGAATCTCGCAACGAGGTCGGAGCGTGTCGCCGTCGCTGAGCCTCCCGTCCCAAGTCCGAAGGAGGGTGTCACCGCTGGAACTGTCACACTGCACCGCATCGACGAAGAGCACCTCACATCCCTGAGAAGCTCGCCACCTTCGGAGCTGCTGCCGTCGCATCATGGATGTCGCCGCTGTTGTTATCGCATTGAGCGGAAGCATCACGCATCGTGGGAGAAGAGTGTCGCTGCTGGAGCTGCTGCTGTCGCATCGTCAGGGTGTCGCCGCTACAGTCCACGCATCGAACCGAGAACGTCTCGCATCCCTGAGAAGTGTGCCGCATCTGGAAGATCTTCACGTCTTTATTTCTTTGCACCTGAACTTTGCCGCATTTCCCTTGCTGTGACATTGCTTGTCGTGGAAGCGCAACGCAACCGAAGGTACATTGACGCAAAGTGTCGCATCTAAGAACTGAACTGAACTAAGCTTAATCTACCATCTTAAAGTAATTGTATTGTGTATTTTTGTCGTTTATGGTCTTGTGGTAACTCTATATAAAGTATACTTATTTTTTTGTGTGGTGTCCATCTGTAGTGTTGTCACTGGGTTACTGTATGTGGTCACAAATGCTTAACACACACCGCCTCTGAGATAAGGCCTGTCTGCTCATGCCAAGCTACCAAGGGGGTGCGCAGGGGTTATTTTAGGAGTGTAATCCCCTTATCTTGGCTAGAGGCGAGGGTCCCTATTTATCACAAGTATCTACCTGTGCCAACTAGAGACCCCCAAATCTAACAAAAGTCCATGCTAATGGTGTGACATGGATAAGGTGGTACTGGTAAGAAATGTAGCAAACCTACTGATGCTTAATGCAATGCTTTATTTTGAACGCAAACGGGACAGGCTTGGACATAGTCATGCACATCCTTAGATAGAGTAGGCCACCAGAACCATTGTTTACAATTGGCTAAAGTTTTCTGGATTCCAGGATGCCCTGCAAGAGGAGAATCATGACACCAATTCAGGTCTTCCTGCCTGAGGTTATCAACTGGTATGTATGGGGTATTACCATGGTATGTAGGCCCATCATGCATCTGTTTTTCCTTATCGGTTAACCATTCATTCATGTTCATCTGACTGGTGTTTTGCCTTAATTTATCCAGAAGCAATTGTTGGTTGCTCACTCCTATCTCCTGGTCGGGAGCTATGATATTTTGTGGTGGTGCCTGTGTTACATCTTGACTATTATGATTACACTGGGAGAGGATGTCAGCCTTGGTCAGTTGAGTTCTGCGACGATAGGTAATTATGAAATTAAATTCACAAAAAACAATAGCCATCTTATTTGACTTGGAGTCTAGGCCTTCAGTGACTTAACAGATTGAAGGTGTTTGTGGCCTGTGTGTATTGTAATGGTGTGCATAGCCCAGAGTAAATAATGTTGCCATTCCTGAAGATGTAATTTTATGGTGAGCAATTCGCACTCTGCAACAATATATCATTTTGCTCTGTCAGTAGCCCCTTTTAAAAAGAAATTAGCGATGGGGAGCATGTGCCCTGTGGTTTGATCGTGTTGTGAAAAAATACCTCCCACTGACACTATTAAGGCATCGGACTCCGCAAAATAAGGCTGTGTGTCATCAGAGTGTTGTAGCGCTTGGGCTGAGATGAACTTGTCTTTTCATAGGCAAAAGGCTTCATTGGCATCCTAGGACCAAGAAAAGGTGACTTTTTTCTTTAGTAACTTGGTGATAGAGCTAACAATATATGAGCAGTGTGTAATCTTCTGTAAAAATTTGTGAACCCCTAGAAGCTCTGCACCTCTTTTATGGTGGTGGTCACGGGCCAATCAAGGATAGCCTGAACTTTCTTCTTGGCCTTGGTGTCTCCCTTTGGAGACAGAATATACCACAGGAGTTCCAATGATTGAGTGTTGAAGGTACACTTCTCCAGTTTGGCAAAGAGGTTGTGATCTCAGAGTTGTTGTAACACTGCTCTCACATGACCAATGTTCTCGGTTACAGTTTGAGAATAGATGAATATGGCATCTATATATACAATGACACAGCCGTAAAGTAGGTTGCGCAGGACTTCATTAATGAAGAACTGAAATGCTGCAAGGGTGTTACACAGACAGCAGGGCATGATGGGGTACATAAATAACACAAACTTTGTTCTGGAAGCAGTTTTCCACTTGTCGCTCTCCTTAACCTGAATAAGGTAAAAGCCCTTAGCAGGTCCAGTTTGGTGTAGAATGTGGGATTCCGTACTTGGCCTAATAATACAGGATATAATGGGATTTATACCATGGTAGACAGGATATTTGTCTTCATTGTGATGGATTAACCAGTCCACCAAGATCTAAATAAGGCCGTAAGTCCAAAAAACCTCAGAGCAGTCAGACAAGGGATCAACAATATAAGCCAAAGAGTCTTTTAGCTCGTCCCTCAACACTCTATAAAAAAGTGAGGTTCTTTTTTCTTCCAGTGTTTCAATCAATCAATCAATCAATCAATCAATCAATCAATCAGAGCATTTGTATAGCGCACTACTCACCCGGAGGGTCTCAAGGCGCTGGGGTGGGGGGGTCCGCTACTGCTCGAATAGCCAGGTCTTGAGCTGCTTCCTGAAGGCGAGGTGGTCCTGGGTCAGGCGGAGGTGGGTCGGAAGGGAGTTCCAAGTCTTGGCGGCCAGGTAGGAGAAGGACCTTCCTCCTGTGGTGGCTCTTCGGATGCGGGGGACGGCGGCGAGGGCGTGGCTGGTCGATCGAAGCTGGCGCGTGGGAGCGTAGAAGTTGAGGCGGCTGTTGAGGTATCCTGGTCCTTGGTTGTGTAGGGCTTTGTGTGCGTGGGTGAGGAGCCGGAAGGTGATTCTCTTGTTGACCGGGAGCCAGTGCAGGTCTCTCAGGTGTCCGGAGATGTGGCTTCGGCGGGGGATGTCCAGGATGAGTCGTGCTGAGGTGTTCTGGATCCGCTGGAGTCTCTTCTGGAGTTTGGCGGTGGTTCCGGCGTAGAGGGAGTTGCCGTAGTCCAGACGGTTGGTGACGAGGGCCTGGGTGAACGTCTTCCTGGTCTCGGTGGGGATCCAACGGAAGATCTTGCGTAGCATTCGCAGGATGTGGAAGCACGACGAGGAGACGGCGTTGACTTGTCTGGTCATGGAGAGGGAGGAGTCCAGGATGAAGCCCAGGTTGCGTGCGTGGTCAGTTGGTTTGCCCAGGGCGGGGGGCCACCAGGAGTCGTCCCAGGCGGAGGGTGAGGATCCCAGGATGAGGACTTCCGTCTTGTCTGAGTTCAGTTTCAGGCGGCTGTTCGACATCCATTTGGCTACTTCTGTCATCCCTTCGTGCAGGTTGGCTCTGGCGGTGGCGGGGTCGTTAGTGAGGGAGAGGATCAGCTGGGTGTCGTCGGCGTAGGAGATGATGTTCAGGTTGTGCTGGCGTGCGATGGCTGCGAGGGGGCTCATGTAGACGTTGAAGAGAGTTGGGCTGAGCGAGGAGCCTTGAGGAACGCCGCAGATGACTTCGGTGGCCTCGGATCTGAACGGGGGGAGGCGGACTCTCTGTGTCCTTCCGGTGAGGAAGGAGGTGATCCACTCCAGTGCCTTCTCCTGGATTCCGACGTTGCTGAGGCGCTGTACTAGGGTGCGGTGGCAGACAGTGTCGAAGGCCGCGGAGAGGTCCAGGAGGATGAGGGCCGCTGTTTCTCCGTTGTCGAGCAGAGCTCGGATGTCGTCTGTGGCTGCGATCAGGGCGGTCTCGGTGCTGTGGTTGGCCCGGAAGCCAGACTGCGAGAGGTCGAGGGATCCGTTCGTCTCGAGGAAGGCGGCCAGTTGCTTGTTGACGGTCTTCTCGATGACTTTGGCCGGAAACGGGAGCAGCGAGATGGGGCGGTAGTTCTTGAGGTCGGTGGGGTCTGCTGATGGTTTCTTGAGTAGAGCGCTGAGTTCGGCGTGCTTCCAGCTCTCCGGGAAGGTGGCGATGTCGAAGGAGGTGTTGATGATGTCCCGCAGGTGGGGTGCGATGACAGCGTCGGCCTTGTTGAAGACGTGGTGAGGGCAGGGGTCTGTCGGAGATCCGGAGTGGATGGAGTTCATCGTGCGGATGGTGTCTTCGGTGCTGATCGGGGTCCAGGCGCGGAGGGTGGTGGTGGGGGGCGGTGGTTCGGTCGTGGCGTGCTTTGGTTGAGTGCTGAAGCTGTTGTGTATGTCCGCGATCTTGTTGTGGAAGTAGGAGGCGAGGGAGTTGCAGAGGTCTTGCGAAGGGGTGATGTCGTTGTTTCCGGCGTTGGGGTTGGAGAGCTCTTTCACGATGTTGAAGAGTTCCTTGCTGTTGTGTGCGTTGTTGTCCAGTCGTTCCTTGAATGCGGTTTTCTTGGTGGCGCGGATCAGCTGGTGGTGTTTTCGGGTGGCGATCTTGAGGGCAGTCATGTTGTCTGGTGTTGGGTCTGTGCGCCAGGTTTTCTCGAGTGCTCTGCAGTTCTTCTTGGAGCTCTTGAGTTCGTTGTTAAACCATGGGGCTTTCTTGCTGCCGGGTCTGCTCGGCGGGGTCTTCAGCGGGGCGAGTTCGTCTGCGCAGTCGCTGATCCATTTCGTGAGGTTGGTGGCTGCTTGACTGGGGTTCGTTGTGCTGGTGGGAGGGTTCTTGCTCAAGGACGTAGTGAGCTGGTCTGCCCTGATCTTGCTCCAGCTTCTGCGGGGAGCCTGTTGCTGGTGATGGTGGAGCGTGGTCCTTCTGAAGCTGAAGTGGACGCAGCTGTGGTCCGTCCATTGGAGTCCCGTGGCGTGGCTGAAGGCGATGTCCTTGCTGGAAGAGAAGATCGGGTCGAGTGTGTGTCCGGCTAAGTGGGTGGGGGTGGTCACCAGCTGCTTGAGTCCCAGGTTTGCGAGGTTTTCCAGCAGGGTGGTGGTGTTGCGGTCGTCGTTGTTCTCCAGGTGGAAGTTGAGGTCCCCGAGGAGGATGTAGTCGGCTGAGGGGAGGGCGAGCGGGCTGATGAAGTCGGCGATGTCCTCGCTGAATTGTGTGCGTGGTCCCGGGGGTCTGTAGATGAGGGTGCCTCTGAGGGTGGTCTTGGGGTTGACGTGGATCTGGAAGTGCAGGTGTTCGGCGGGTGCGATGGTGTCGTCGGTGTTGGTCGTGATGCGGATGGTGTTCCTGTGGATGATGGCGATGCCTCCTCCTGTCTGGTTGACGCGGTCTCTCCGGATGATCTTGTAGCCGTCCGGGATGGCGATGGCGATGTCGGGCGCTGAGGAGGCGTTCATCCAGGTTTCCGTGAGGAAGGCGACGTCTGGGGCTGTGGTGTCGAGCAGGTTCCAGAGCTCGACGGCGTGTCTGTGGACGGAGCGGGTGTTGAGCAGGATGCACTTCAGGTGGTTGCTGCTGGTGTTCTGCTTGGTGGACGCTGGTGCAGTGCAGGTCCGGATGCAGGAGAACTTGCAGACTGGCAGATGAAGGGTCCGTGGGTGCGTCTCGGGGTGGCTCGGTAGCATCCAGGGGTTCGGCCGGCGTTGAGTGCGTTGAGGGTGGCGGCGTCGTACGTCCGGCGGGTGGGCTGGGGTCTGCGGGGGCCAGGGGTCCTGGCGCTGGGCGCGGTCCAGGCGCGGACGGGCGTAGACGGGCTTACCTTTGGCGCACCTTCGGCGCTCAATCGGTGCTCCCGCTGCGCGCGTCCGCTGCGCGGTTGCTCTGGGGGCGTCATAAGCAGGAGCCGGGTGGGCGGGTCAGCTGGGTGGCGGGAGCGGGGCGGCCAATGGGCTGGTGGTGGGCGGGGCCGCAGGGGGGCAGCGGCGGGAACCTCTGGGCGTCCGGCGGCGGCGGCGGGTCTGTCCCTGGGTCAGGCGGCAAGCGTGGGAGGCAGGGGGAGATCCGGGCGGCCCAGCGGCGGCTGGGTCGTCCTAGCAGCAAGCAGAGGCAGGCAGCGGCAGGCGTGGGAGGCGTGGGAGTCCATGACCAGCATACAAAACATAGTGATGTAAGAAAGTAAACCCTTCCCTCTTGGTTGCAAATGTTAGAGCATGTTGTCACTGGCTTGGACAAAAGGTATGTCTAGTGAATTAGCGAAGCATTGCTTCTCTGAATCTTTGAAAGTCATGTAATAAGGGATCATTGTTTCTATTGTGGAAAAGTGCGTTTATTGTCTTGCCACTCACTCAGCCATTTTTTCCACCATTGTGTGCTGTGTCCTTGTAACTGACTTTCTCCCTCACGAACACTCTGGAGCTCAAACTTTTGACCTGTTGCATTCCTGCACGGACCCTCTGTTCATGCTTTGGCCTGACACTGATTGACCAGCCCATGCTACATGGAGTTTCCCAGATGTTTATCGTCCTCACCGTTACCTGTACTTATCAGATTAACCTTTGTTTGACATGTAATCATGCTATGCCCTGCAGTGCCATCTAAATCAGATTAACCTCTGTGAACTATGTAATTATAATGTTTTGCCCGTATCCTGCTAAACCCCCAAAGGCTACTCACCTGCTGACCCTCCAGATTTTCCATTTTGTTTAGGAATGTAATTGGTACAACTCCCTTACATGCCTGGGGCAGAATAAAGAGTATATAAGACGTGAAGTAAGACCATTCTAGCAGACTGCCTCATTCAGTTGCTAAGGCTTCTGTGTGACGTAGTCTCACTCATTTGAGTTGAATAAAGATGTTCTTTTTAGATTCTAGCTTCTGTGTCAACTTCTTTGTATTAGTGAGACCCCTGAGAAGGATTTTTGACACTTCAATTGGCGCTGCAACGTGGACGTCATCAGAGAAGTGGCTATCTGAGGGAGTGATCTTGTCAGGAGACAGAAATCTACTGAGGAGGACAGGACAGGACTCTACTAAGGAGGTACTCTGTGCACAGAGATTCTGGGGATTCTCTGTCTCTGCAGCCCAGTATATTTCTGGTTTTCCTGATTTTGATCCTCCACATGATGTCACCCCTGAGTGAGAATCTTTTTGGCGTGAGTATTCTAAAAAAGACCGTTAGGTCATTCAGAACTTGGCAGTTAGAATTTGGACAACCTTTTGATTGGTAAGAGTCGTTTTGCGGCGCTTGCTGTGGGTTTGATGCCTGTGATTGGTAAGGTAGTTTAGCAACACTTACTGTGGCTTTGGAAATATATGAATTTGTGTTGGCCAACTTTGGATTTGTATGGGTTAGATATGCAAATTGCAATTTGTGTAGGCAGGTAATGAGGAGACTTTTCTCTACTTTGTATAAGATTTGAACGGTGCAACGTACGGAGAGTACCTTAAGCACTGCTTTGATTATAATACTTGTATATTCTGCAGTATTTTTGGCATGCCTGTTTTCAAGCTCACATCGGAGAATGTGTTGCTTTTTTGGAAGGTACCATAGTGTGATGTGAAATAAATTAGCCGGCTCCCCTAGAGGGAATATCAAAATAGGTTTAGGTATAAAAACATATTTCTTCCTTGGTGATTCTGTATCCCCAGGGAATTAAAATATGACAAAATACAAACAAGTATCCTTTGTTCTGTGCAATTTTATCAATGAAGATATTCAGAGCGATTTTTGGTGTTCTGCCAGCCAAAGCTAGTGAATTGAGTATATTTTGGCTTCTTGGATATACATCAGTCTGTTGGGCTGCTTTTGCAGTCTTTTGGAACACTATTGAGAAGCTCTTCTTGTAAATATGACTTACAACTAGTATTTACAAATGGTTTGGTTTAAGTACAGTCTGTGGGCTGTCCTTTGTTTCTGTCCTGAGTATTAATTTGTGGGTTAAATGTGTGTTTAAATGTCTATGTGGTTTTCCCATTAGTGCAGCTTCTGTTAGTAAATAGCGATGGCGCTATTTATGAAATAAATGGCTAAAGCGCGCTGTATTGTGTGTCCTACGTGTTTGACCCCTTTCTGTTTATGTCTGAAATGAGTTCAATGTGTGTTTCTGGTTTTTTCTTGATGTTTTCATTCTATTAAGCAAAATGTCTAAATGCTTAAAAACTAAAATTAAAAATTCACATTCACTAGGAATAAAAAAAGCCTCAAAAACGAAATTTTGTGTTTTGTAGAAAAATAAACTTATAGTATTTTTTGCTTACATACATTGTATTAGATATTAACAGGCAAACACTTCACCTGAAGTAAATTTTTGCCAAACTCCAACGCATATTATAGAACACGCATTGATGTGTCTTAGTTTGAAAAAGACTGCCACCGTGCTCATGTTACAATACTGAGAAAAGAGCTTTTATTGCCGCTGACCAAAGAGCTGTTGTTTTTGTAAGTCACAGAATAAACAGGAATATTTACTCAAGCCAGAACTTCGCCCTCAGTTAAACACGGGTGAATCTTTGCATTTCAGAATGTTGTTTTAAAAAGGTTCCAAAACTAAGGTTCATTATTTTGTATTACAGGAAGACATTTCAATTAAGGGTTTTTCTCTCTTTAAGCATTTTTATAAGCATATTCTTGGTTAAAATAATTGTCCTTTTTTTTAAAAAAAATGTTTGTGTGTTTTTCATGTTTTTTGCATTTTGTCCTTCTATGAGTTGTTCCTGCTGGTCCTGTGTGTCAGAAGCGACACAGTAAGTTGTATTTGACAACCGATCACCACTAACTGGTGACCAGCTGTCAAAAGGAGGGTGAGGAAAGTAAAAGAAAGTGTAATTTTGATTTTAAGCCTGACAAATTAAGCAAGCCCGAATATTGGGTTTTGGGCTGCAGGTTCATAGTGCATAAAGTACATGACATGGTGTTGTGCGTCACCGCTCATTTACATATGCTATTGTTTTGTCTATGCTTTTTGTGCTTGATATACAGCAAGTATATCTGATGGCTTGACATGTGTGTTTTTTTTATTTTACGCATGTTTTTGTTTTATTTTGTTGCTTCTGATACTATTACAAGTTCCCCTGTGTTGTGAAGGGATCTTCATGACGATGCATATCGCTGCACAACAGTTGGGTGGATTTGCTCTGATACTAAATTTCACAGATATGATATTTTCATGCTGTAAACATGAGAGACAACACTTCACCAGTGCATGTCTATTTTGGCTATAATGGTATTGAATAAAAATAAAAGAGATATACAGGATCAAAGCGTGTCACCTGCAGTCAGTCACTTTACTGCCCCTTCCCTTAAGGAACAGGCAGCCCTAGATTTATGTATCCTGATTGGACGTAAGGATAAATTATAGATCTGTGACTCTTATACAAGGTGACCTAATTTCTATATTACATTAGTCAGTTTTGTTCTGCTTCCTAAAATAGTGTATGGCTTTGTTCCTTAAAAGGAAACCAGGTTTCATTGTTCCCTGAAGAAGGAACTGGAACATTAGCTGAGATTACCAGATATGGTGTAGCGGCCAGCGGTAGAGCTAACATTTGTGAACTATTTTGATTTTTGTGTATCACCCGTACTCTTGGTGTTGTGTCACATGCCTGACTATTACCCAAGTAATTTCTTGTTCTTCCTATAGATTTTTCTTTTGTCGCTTCTCCCCTGACCGATGTTACATCGTGCCTAGTTTTTGGGGATTTTAGCTGTGCCCTAGTTTCATTTCCCTTTTCCATATTCCTTTCACCAGTCAGCTCTTTTATTATTGTTGGTGTATTGTTCAGGTTCACACTTCCAGACTGCAGTAATGTACCACAGACCCCCATATTATGCATAATTCGCTTTTGTATGACCAGACTGGTTTTCAAGAATTTTCTTTAGGCCTACTTCGATGTTTTCTAGTCTGACTGTCAGGGTAGTGATAGATTGGTTAACCGACTCAATACTATAGCAAGACAAATTTTCCACCTCAATAGGAGATACCTTACATTTATTTTTTTGAATATGACAAATTTTCAATGACTATTTTAATTTGGATTTTTACCCTTTTGTTCCTGCTTCTTTAATTTTCGGTGGGATCAGATGTGTTCTAAATCATGGAAATACCAGGACTCTCTAGTTCTTGCCTTTTGTTTCCACATTTTGATCATTAGCCTTTGTATTGCATAGTGCACTTGATGCACAATTATTAAAGGGAGGTATCTACATGTCCCTGATAATCGGTATCATGTGATTTCTCTTTTGAGGTGTTCTAGATTAGGAATTTAGGAATACCTTGACGTAATCATTGAAAAAAAAAAAGAAATGTTTACCCCATTAGACAATGCCACCATGTGTGAGGACATCCATTCAGATAGAATTCCCATGTAACTATCTACCCTTAGATGGCAGAGGATAATGAAGGGTACCCAATGGAAGATTAGAAGTATTGCCTTTCAGAATGAGAGTGTATTCTAGACCAGAATTGTCCCATGGAGTATGACCACTCCCTCACAGATTGCAGGCCACCTGCTTGCAGTCCCCTTGTTAAATACAATGAACTGTTTTTGTACTAAATTGAAGGAAACTAACAATTGTGTCACATTTCCTACGTCACTAGGTTCTGCGGTATCAAGTCATAATAACCTGCAGAACATTGATTTAAGCCTAATTCCCATCAGTGACAGCTACAGATGAAACAAAACGATTCAAAAGGGGATGGTGATGGACAGAGTATCTGAATTAAGCAGAACACTCCTACCCAGTCAAAATATCAGGGCTTGATCCATCACCGTTTTTTAGCTCACTGCACCATCCCAGTTCAGAACCTGGCTACATGCAAATTAGTCTGACCCTGGGCCAGTGCATCATGGGAACAGGGCAGACCAAACTACTAAGCCAATTCTTTACTGGAAAGGAAACAAGCTTCCGGGGACCGGTTTCTGGCATTACAGCCGTCTTCGGCCCGGCTTGCTTGAATCCTGATGGTGCAGTGAGCAAGGGACTCACATCTGAGCATACACTTCCACACTTGTGGTGGCCAAAACGATTCAAAAGGGGGTGGTGATGGACAGAAGAGTATCTGAATTAAGCAGAACACTCCTACCCAGTCAAAAGATCAGGGCTTGATCCATCACCGTTTTTTAGCTCACTGCACCATCCCAGTTCAGAACCTGGCTACATGCAAATTAGTCTGACCCTGGCCCAGTGCATCATGGGAACAGAGCAGACCAAACTACCAAGCCAATTCTTTACTGGAAAGGAAACAAGCTTCCGGGGACCGGTTTCTGGCATTACAGCCGTCTTCGGCCCGGCTTGCTTGAATCCTGATGGTGCAGTGAGCAAGGGACTCACATCTGAGCATACCCTTCCACACTTGTGGTGGCCAAAACGATTCAAAAGGGGGTGGTGATGGACAGAGTATCTGAATTAAGCAGAACACTCCTACCCAGTCAAAAGATCAGGGCTTGATCCATCACTGTTTTTTAGCTCACTGCACCATCCCAGTTCAGAACCTGGCTACATGCAAATTAGTCTGACCCTGGCCCAGTGCATCATGGGAACAGGGCAGACCAAACTACCAAGCCAATTCTTTACTGGAAAGGAAACAAGCTTCCGGGGACCGGTTTCTGGCATTACAGCCGTCTTCGGCCCGGCTTGCTTGAATCCTGATGGTGCAGTGAGCAAGGGACTCACATCTGAGCATACCCTTCCACACTTGTGGTGGCCAAAACGATTCAAAAGGGGGTGGTGATGGACAGAGTATCTGAATTAAGCAGAACACTCCTACCCAGTCAAAAGATCAGGGCTTGATCCATCACCGTTTTTTAGCTCACTGCACCATTCCAGTTCAGAACCTGGCTACATGCAAATTAGTCTGACCCTGGCCCAGTGCATCATGGGAACAGGGCAGACCAAACTACCAAGCCAATTCTTTACTGGAAAGGAAACTAGCTTTCGGGGACCGGTTTCTGGCATTACAGCCGTCTTCGGCCCAGCTTGCTTGAATCCTGATGGTGCAGTCAGCAAGGGACTCACATCTGAGCATACCCTTCCATACTTGTGGTGGCCAAAACGATTCAAAAGGGGGTGGTGATGGACAGAGTATCTGAATTAAGCAGAACACTCCTACCCAGTCAAAAGATCAGGGCTTGATCCATCACCGTTTTTTAGCTCACTGCACCATCCCAGTTCAGAACCTGGCTACATGCAAATTAGTCTGACCCTGGCCCAGTGCATCATGGGAACAGGGCAGACCAAACTACTAAGCCAATTCTTTACTGGAAAGGAAACAAGCTTCCGGGGACCGGTTTCTGGCTTTACAGCCGTCTTCGGACCGGCTTGCTTGAATCCTGATGGTGCAGTGAGCAAGGGACTCACATCTGAGCATACCCTTCCACACTTCTGGTGGCCAAAACGATTCAAAAGGGGGTGGTGATGGACAGAGTATCTGAATTAAGCAGAACACTCCTACCCAGTCAAAAGATCAGGGCTTGATCCATCACCGTTTTTTAGCTCACTGCACCATACCCTTCCACACTTGTAGTGGCCAAAACGATTCATAAAAGGGGGTGGTGATGGAAGCTTGTTTCCTTTCCAGTAAAGAATTGGCTTGGTAGTTTGGTCTGCCCTGTTCCCATGATGCACTGGGCCAGGGACAGAGTAATTTGCATGTAGCCAGGTTCTGAACTGGGATGGTGCAGTGAGCTAAAAAACGGTGATGGATCAAGCCCTGATCTTTTGACTGGGTAGGAGTGTTCTGCTTAATTCAGATGCTCTGTCCATCACCACCCCCTTTTATGAATCGTATTGGCCACTACAAGTGTGGAAGGGTATGCTCAGACATGAGTCCCTTGCTCACTGCACCATCAGGATTCAAGCAAGCCGGGCCGAAGACGGCTGCAATGCCAGAAACCGGTCCCCGGAAGCTTGTTTCCTTTCCAGTAAAGAATTGGCTTGGTAGTTTGGTCTGCCCTGTTCCCATGATGCACTGGGCCAGGGACAGACTAATTTGCATGTAGCCAGGTTCTGAACTGGGATGGTGCAAGGAGCTAAAAAACAGTGATGGATCAAGCCCTGATCTTTTGACTGGGTAGGAGTGTTCTGCTCAATTCAGATACTCCGTCCATCACCACCCCCTTTTATGAATCGTTTTGGCAACTACAAGTGTGGAAGGGTATGCTCAGACATGAGTCCCTTGCTCACTGCACCATCAGGATTCAAGCAAGCCGGGCCGAAGACGGCTGTAATGCCAGAAACCGGTCTCTGGAAGCTTGTTTCCTTTCCAGTAAAGAATTGGCTTGGTAGTTTGGTCTGCCCTGTTCCCATGATGCACTGGGCCAGGGACAGGCTAATTTGCATGTAGCCAGGTTCTGAACTGGGATGGTGCAGTGAGCTAAAAACGGTGATGGATCAAGCCCTGATCTTTTGACTGGGTAGGAGTGTTCTGCTCAATTCAGATGCTCTGTCCATCACCACCCCCTTTTATGAATCATTTTGGCCACTACAAGTGTGGAAGGGTATGCTCAGACGTGAGTCCCTTGCTCACTGCACCATCAGGATTCAAGCAAGCCGGGCCGAAGACGGCTGCAATGCCAGAAACCGGTCCCCGGAAGCTTGTTTCCTTTCCAGTAAAGAATTGGCTTGGTAGTTTGGTCTGCCCTGTTCCCATGAAGCACTGGGCCAGGGACAGACTAATTTGCATGTAGCCAGGTTCTGAACTGGGATGGTGCAGTGAGCTAAAAAACGGTGATGGATCAAGCCCTGATCTTTTGACTGGGTAGGAGTGTTCTGCTTAATTCAGATGCTCTGTCCATCACCACCCCCTTTTATGAATCGTTTTGGCCACTACAAGTGTGGAAGGGTATGCTCAGACATGAGTCCCTTGCTCACTGCACCATCAGGATTCAAGCAAGCCGGGCCGAAGACGGCTGCAATGCCAGAAACCGGTCCCCGGAAGCTTGTTTCCGTTCCAGTAAAGAATTGGCTTGGTAGTTTGGTCTGCCCTGTTCCCATGATGCACTGGGCCAGGGACAGACTAATTTGCATGTAGCCAGGTTCTGAACTGGGATGGTGCAGTGAGCTAAAAAACGGTGATGGATCAAGCCCTGATCTTTTGACTGGGTAGGAGTGTTCTGCTTAATTCAGATGCTCTGTCCATCACCACCCCCTTTTATGAATCGTTTTGGCCACTACAAGTGTGGAAGGGTATACTCAGACATGAGTCCCTTGCTCACTGCACCATCAGGATTCAAGCAAGCCGGGCCGAAGACGGCTGCAATGCCAGAAACCGGTCCCCGGAAGCTTGTTTCCTTTCCAGTAAAGAATTGGCTTGGTAGTTTGGTCTGCCCTGTTCCCATGATGCACTGGGCCAGGGACAGACTAATTTGCATGTAGCCAGGTTCTGAACTGGGATGGTGCAGTGAGCTAAAAAACGGTGATGGATCAAGCCCTGATCTTTTGACTGGGTAGGAGTGTTCTGCTTAATTCAGATGCTCTGTCCATCACCACCCCCTTTTATGAATCGTTTTGGCCACTACAAGTGTGGCAGGGTATGCTCAGACATGAGTCCCTTGCTCACTGCATCATCAGGATTCAAGCAAGCCGGGCCGAAGACGGCTGCAATGCCAGAAACCGGTCCCCGGAAGCTTGTTTCCTTTCCAGTAAATAATTGGCTTGGTAGTTTGGTCTGCCCTGTTCCCATGATGCACTGGGCCAGGGACAGACTAATTTGCATGTAGCCAGGTTCTGAACTGGGATGGTGCAGTGAGCTAAAAAACGGTGATGGATCAAGCCCTGATCTTTTGACTGGGTAGGAGTTTTCTGCTTAATTCAGATGCTCTGTCCATCACCACCCCCTTTTATGAATCATAGCTACAGATGAAAGGCAGACGTCTTGGCCCTACAGTCCCAGCACCCAGAAAGTAGCAAGGCTGGACAGCGATCTCCAGCGTGCCATCAATGGTATCTCCAAAGCATCGTACTTGCTCCATCAGACGGCATTGGACACCACAGAATCAGAGTTTCAGTGCAAAAGAGCGAAAGAGAAGGATCCCTGTTGTTTTGAGACTTCAGTTTTCTACCTGTCATGTGCTGGTAACCTCTGACAGTGTGCTGTCCCTTGAGCCCCTTGGCCTAAGTTTTGGCCACCCCTTTTCTTTCCTTTGTTCCAACAGAAGGGCAGTGCACCGGAGGATCTGAGATTGGCAAAAGGCACTACACTTGGGATACCTATGTTGAAAGGAAAATTAGAATGAAAGAGCAACCCGAATGTCCTCTGACACTGAATAACAAGTGTTGGAGCCTGAGAGTGTTGCTGAACGTGAAAGTCTGTTGCTCTTTCCCGATTAACAGTACTTGGGTCTGCACGATATGATCAGCACCCACGACCAACGAAGAGCACGATATCTGTAGTGCCTGCCGCAGAGGAGAGACACTGGTGCCCTGCCTTGAGACATTGAGACTTTCGAGTGAGCTGTGAATGTTTGCCAGGAGGGCACTCCAACAGATACCAAGAAGCACTATTTTCATGGAAAGGCTTGGATCGAGAGGCCCAACACGGAAGAAGACAATGGGTGGACGATAGAATCCTACCAAAGAGGCTTAGAACGGACTTTGGGCACAGTTGCACAAGTGTGATGAACATTGTAATTTACTGCAAATGGTTTCGCCTATGGCAAAAGGAGGGACTGTGGAAAAGTGTGTTTATTGTCATGCCACTCACTTAGCCATTTTTTCCACCATTGTGTGCTGTGTCCTTGTAACTGACTTTCTCCCTCACGAACACTCTGGAGCTCAAACGTTTGACCTGTTGCATTCCTGCACGGACCCTCTGTTCATGCTTTGGCCTGACACTGAATGACCAGCCCATGCTACATGGAGTTTCCCAGATGTTTATCGTCCTCACCGTTACCTGTGCTTATCAGATTAACCTTTGTTTGACATATAATCATGCTATGCCTTGCAGTACCATCTAAATCAGATTAACCTCTGTGAACTATGTAATTATAATGTTTTGCCCATATCCTGCTAAAACCCCAAAGGCTACTCACCTGCTGACCCTCCAGATTTTCCATTTTGTGTAGGAATGTAATTGGTACAACTCCCTTACATGCCTGGGGCAGGATAAAGAGTATATAAGATGTGAAGTAAGACCATTCTAGCAGACTGCCTCATTCAGTAGCTAAGGCTTCTGTGTGACGTAGTCTCACTCATTTGAGTTTAATAAAGATGTTCTTTTTAGATTCCAGCTTGTGTGTCAACATTCTTTGTATTAGTGAGAACCCTGAGAAGGATTTTTGATACTTCACTATGAGAGGAATTACCCAGTTTGCAGCATTACCACCTAAGTAGGATATTGCAAAGGTGAAATGAGCAGTGCCTGGGGAAAAGTCTTCCGGCCTACAAAGAAATTGCAATTTACACTGGCTCCAAAAGGCATCGAATTTTGTGCTATCCCCAAAGAAGCATTCAGACGGTGTTAGTAAAACAGGAGTGAGGGTTGCCCTCGTGCATGTGTGTCCCCATGTACTGTGGAACTCATTGTCTTATGTTCTGACCTACCAAACCATGGGGGTTATAAAGCCGGCCATGTTTCTTTCAGTATAGCCTCTACGTAACCCAGATGAATGACGCGGTGATACCTCAATAACTTATTCTTAAGTGACTGGTTTTCCTGATGTAAGGACTGAACCTCACTCTGCATATTGGCTAAAGCCCTAGCCAAATCTAAGACACTGGGGGTTTCTTCAGTTACATCTTTTAAGGCCTAGGCTAGGTCTTGGGTTGTTATCAGGTCCATGTTGCCTGAGCGTAGAGGGAAGTGTGTGGCTTGGCTTTCTGTCATGGCACTCACCTGGAGTACTTGTCCACAGAGGTGATGCTGGACTTCTGCTCACTCCTGATACAGAGTCCGATCGAGAGAATTGGACCCCCCAAATCAGGAGTTGCCCCAGAAGGGAAAAGGGTTGGGATAAAATAACAGTGAGAGACTTGCGTAGTCATTATCGGCTACTGGGTCTTTTGAAAAGATTCTGTTTATCCTGCTTCACTAGTTCTCGCTCAGTGGTTAGGTCCTTAAGTCTGCGGAGGTGTGAATAACAGCACCAGATGTGCGACATATAACATGTGTCAGTCAATAGGTATTAACATCATTATACATTCTATACGTACATGTCACAACACAATGATGCTCACTTACACAGTACATACTCTGTTACATCATGGAATATGAGTTTTCTAGAGGTGATTCACTAGGATTTATCTTGTTCTTAGAGTTGCTAACACTCTGGTAATTCAAGGCACCACTAGGTCCCTAACAGTCTTCTATAAAGGCACAGCGAACTTCTTCAGAAGTAGGCAACAGGATTTGCACAAAATACAAAAGTATGCAAGCTCGTTTACAGTCTATGATTGCACAAACCTTCAGAACTGTCTTTGCATGCACAGAACAGTGTAAGGCTATGCGGGCCTTGCTTGTCCAAAAGTATTGTTGGTTTGTTTGTGCAGTGTAACCATGAATCACTGTTTTTAGTCTTTAATATTTAGGTCACTATCCTTGAAAACATGGTTTGTTACCCCCAACCTCTTGTTCTTTTTTCGGCAAGTCTGGAAGCTCAGGAGAAGGTGATCACCAATAGATGTTGCTGTGATGCCAGCAGGTATGCAGGGAATTTGGTGGGTGGTTGTCTGGAATCGGATGGGTGAGTTCCTTGCTCCCAGGTAGGCAGACAAGAGAGATCCTTCTCTCTCAATGGAGCTGAAGTCAGGGACTTCCTCATTACTTGGGTGCAGTTTTTGTTACCACCAGAAAACCAAGATGGCTAATGGCACCTGTCTCCTGAAATTCTCGTGAGATTTTGGGAGCATGAGTTGGGAATTGCTAATTCAGAACACCAGGTCCCATGAAAGAAGTATGGACCTCACAATACGTGCATATGCTCCATAAAGGGCCCCAGAGATCCCAAGCCCATTAGGATTTGACCCATGATGAACAAAGCTAAGTGATATGTCAATGGACACAATGACCCCGGCGGATACCAGTAAGGTCAGCATGAACAAACCAGGGTTCACTTTGAGGTGGGTCCTGGGTATAGCAAACATGGGCCCAAGAGCGACCCAATGTACATATGGTGCGGTAGGAAGTACCCAGAGTCATGATGCTAACTACACAAGGCATGCATTCCTTTGTAGGGAGGCAGGACACAGCCTAATCAAGTATAAGTAAGTCCGCCCTCCAATCCTGCCAGTGATGGCCCATCAGGCACACCTAAGCCCCCTATTGTGTGTGGCTATCTAAGAGGAATACTTCCAACTACACAGAGTCATGAGACCCAGAGACAGGGCCTATATGTACAAAATTTCCATTTTGCGATTCCTAAATAGCGATTCCAAGGAAATGGCTATTTGGGAAACGCAAATTGGAATCAACATTAAAAGTGATTTCCTAATGACGATTCATACAGACTGGCATTCACTATTCTGGAATCGCAATGTAGGAAATAGTTAAATTATGATTTCCAATTAGGAAATTGCACAAGTTACACATATGGGCCTAAATGTATTGACCAGTGTCTATATCTCACTCAATACTGACCTAACCTGTTTCAACATGCCTTGAGTTTTGTAAGCTGATTGGATTAATACACTCTGACATCATGAATTGCCAGGATCACACAATGTGGCCATGTGTGGAAGATGGATTAGGCTTCACTCATATATCCAAAGCCAGTAATTTATCCATTAGACCATATTTCCTCACAATTTCTCTTGGGCTGTTGTGCCATAGATAATTTGAAATCAATTTCCTCCCCTTGTAAAATGGGCATGCAATTTTTTTTCATGTGGGTGGTGAGATTTGTCTTGGCACTTTTTGCCTTTTTTGATTTTCTCTTTTTTGTTTCTTCTTAAAATTTTGGTCTGACATTTCATAATTCCCATTATATCTATCTTTAGATGTTTCTGTCAGCTGGTGGCTAGCGGTGACGCCAGTGCCTGCGGTTTACGATCGCAATGAGAAAGTGTCTGTATTTTCATGCTTTGCTAGTGTGTCTTGTGAAACAGAAAGAGCCACCCTTTCCTGGCAGAGCTGACCCCGAAGTCTTTTCATTAACAACCTGGAGATGAAACAACAAAGCTATTTGCTCTGTTCTTTGATGGAAGATCTGTCTTGCCGTGTTGGTGAGTTACTAGAGGTGCCATGCCCATGGCTTGTGAGGTTACCAGGGGGCCTAGTCATGGTGAAAGGAAGGTCCTGTTGAATCCTGGACAACTGACGCGTATGTCTTCATGAGTTTATTCCTGGCCAGGTCACCAAGTGGCCTGTCTTAATTTGACACCCCTTGTCGGAGATTACTTCCCATAGTCTGTGTAGGTGGCATGGCACCAGTTCCCATCCAGGCTTGACTCAGTATGATGGCTGCCTTTTCCAGGCCTGACCAGTTGCCTGATGAGCACTTTTCCTACCTTAGTAGATGCCAGGAATGTCCATTCCAAGCCTGGACATGTGTTGGAAATGATCTGTTGAACACTGGTGTGCTGTTCAGAGGTACATAATCAAAGCTTGCTACAGTTAGCATTTCCATGGACCATCTACAAGAAAAGTTCTGACTTCAGATTGCTGTCTTCACATGCATTCTGAAATACACTCTGAGTAACCTTGCACAGGAGATATGGTATGCATTCTTTGCGTTCATTTTTTTATTTGAATATTTTTTATATAGCGCTGGCTAGACCCGGAGGTATCAGAGCGCTTTACATGAGGACGAGCATTGTTACAGAGCATAGTTACAAGTTACATAGTTATAAGTTACACAGTTTGAGAGCATAGTTACAAGTTGCTCGAGCGTAGTTAAATGCATTAAAAACCTATACCTAAGGGAAAAAGCAGGCAAGGGGAGAGATTCAGTGGAGAGGGGATAGGAACAGGGGAGGTAGACAAAGAATGAAAGAGGGAAAGAGGTGGGGGAGGGTGAAAGAAACACAAACCGGGAGATGAGGAAAAACAGTGTCCAACGTCTGGTGTGCTGTGATCCTAGAGGAAATGGTGTAATTCCCACACCTCTGCTGTATATGGCTCCCTTTACGCTGTGGAATCTCTCAGAGGGGTCTCCAAGACTCCAGGGCATACATACTGGATCCCTCCCCAACAAGGGGAGAGGGAGTGCTTTGGCAAGGGGCGCCATTCCCACACCTTCGCTGTATGTGCCTCCCTTGATGCTGTGGACTCTCTTAGAGGGGTCTCTGAGACTCCAGGGTATAAATGCTGGATCCCTCCCTAATAAGGGGAAAAGGAGGGCTTTGGTAAAGGACACATGGGTACAATTGTTACAGTTGCAAAGTCCAATAACAGAAGAAACAAGTCCCCAGGAGACGAAAGAGGGAAGGGGGGAACAGGGGGCTGGGAAGTGGGTCAGATCCGGCAGATATACACACACCTACACCAGCACAAATACTCTCCCACCCTCCACACACACAAACACACATACAGGTATATGTAAAATACAGCGGTACATCCATATAAACACAAAGTACAGAGATAGAAAGATCATAAGCACACACAGATCACATGTATAACTTACTAAAAAATACTTGTACACACACAATGAGACAGATAAAACATGAATTAGTATGCTACATAGATATCCATATATAGCACACTTATGTACTTGTGCCACTGAATGATCATGACCCAGCAGACCCCCGAACGTTGGGGGTTAAATTCACACAAGCAACATTGCCTGTCTCTCAGCACCTATCCTCTATAAAATACCACATGTGTAATATTTTCTCTGCACTCCAGAGTGGTCATTGAAAGGTGAAATAATTGTTACTAAACATATCTGAAAATAAATTAGAATAAATACAACTATATTGAGAGTTTATTACAGGCAAGTATAAACCCTGTTTTTTCTGTATAAATAAATATCTGTGTATATTTATATATATTTATATTTGTGCATCACATTGCTTCTTCTGCCCCACTTGGCCCGTGGTAGATGGAGCGTGACCCGGCAAAGCTTACCGGGTTAAAGTTTTTTTGTCATGAACCAAGTAATCACGCTCTCTCAGGATATTCTGATAGACTTAGATTTTATTACCAGTTACGCTTTTCGGGGAACGCCGTCCCCTTCCTCACAAACTGGATACTGGTTTACACCACCACATTAGTAGTACAAAAACATAGACAAAGGACCATCCCAGCGGTCACCTGATCGGAGTGCTGAGGTGGTAAACGTCAGCCATATTATTACCATATAATATTGGAATGCATGTCAATGTTATGAATTCATTATTTACAAACAAACTGATATACTCAACTTGAATTAATTGAATTAATATTAGTCATTAAACAAGACCTCAATCAGTTATCAAAACGGATGTCCTAGGTACTGGCTCGGAAGTATGTCTGTACACAGGTTGGGAGGTAATTTAATCTAAATCTATCGGAATATCCTGAGAAAGCATGATTACTTAGTTCATGACAAAAAATATATATATATTTATATATACTCATTGAATAAATCAAAGATTACAGGAATGTTAGAGTTAGGCTCAGATTTCACTCGTACAAAACCACTGAAATTCAGCAGTTATAGAGTTATCGCAAGTAACTATAACTCATGCCCTAAGGAAAATATAACTTGCGCCCCTGCCATGCACTATTTTCTCATCAATAATTTTACATTTATGTGGCAGTGATATTAAGAATGCCATAGAGCATTTCATGACTGATGAACTATGTGGGCTAATTAACAGTGAGTGGCGAGGTCATGAGTTATGGTTACCTTAGGGCACAATTTATAGTTACTTGAGATAACTATAACTGCTGAAATTCAATGGTTTTGTATAAGTGAGATCTGAGCCTAACTATAATTTCCCTGTAATCTTTGTTATTTCCAGTGAATTTCTAAGGTTTTTATAATCATATCTGAACCCTTTGTTTTTTTCTGTGAATTTCTATAGTTTTTAATGCTATTTCCTAACTGTAATGGCCCTACAACCTGGGTATGTCAGTGTGTGTTAGTGGTTGTGTGGGTATGTTAGTGAGTATGTGAGTGTGTGGTAGATGTGTGAGTGCATGTGTGACTGGCTTTGTGGGTCTGTGAGTGGGATTGGGAGTTGCTGTGTAGGTGTATGAGTGGCTGTGTGCATATGTGAGTAGTTTTGTGGGTCTGTGAGTGGGTGTGTGAGTGGTTGTATGGGTGTGTGAGTAGCTGTGTGAGTGGTTGCTTGGGTTTGCAATTGGGCATGAGAGTATGTGTGTGAAAGCTGTGTGGGTCTGTGAGTGGTTCTGAGGGTCTGTGAGGGGGTTTGTGAGTTTCTATGTGGGTGTCTGAGTAGGTGTGTGAGTAGTTGGGTGTGTAAGTGGGTCTGTGAACGCGGTGTGGGTCTGTGAGTAGCTTTGATGGCCTATAGGTGGGTGTGTGAGTTGCTGTATGGGTGTTTGAGTATTTGTTTGGGTGTGTAAGTGGGTGGGTGAAAGCTGTGTGGGTGTCATTTTGAGGGTCTGTGAGTATGTGTGTGAGTGGCTGCATGGGTGTGGGAGTGGTGGGTCTGTGAGTGGATGTATGGGTGTGTGAGTGGGTGTGTAAGGGGTCATGTGAGTGTCTGAGTGGGTGTGTGAGTATCTGTGGGAGTCTGTGAGCGGGCATGTAAGTGGTTTTGTGGGTATGTGAGCAGGTATGTCAGTGGCTGTATGGGTGTGAGTGAGTGTGTGGGTGTAAACGTGGGTGTGTGAGCGAGTTGATCTGTGAATGAGTGTGTGTTTTTTAAAATTGTGGTCTGGATCCACAGATCCTCCCTGAATCTACTCGAACCTTTGAGGATCCAAAGAGGATCCAGGGAGGAACCAGGGAGGATCCAATGGAGGATCTGCTACTTGTGGTGTGGTAAATAAAAAAGGTTTTTGATCAATTTCTTACCCAGGAGGAGTCCCTCAAAGACCCCTCCATTAGTCTCATGGGGTCAGGGTACCTCTACCCTGACCTCTTCTATCACCTTTTAACATAATTGTTCCCACAGGGGACCCTGTCCTAATGAACAAAATGGCAGTTGCAACATAGGTTGCAGCCAGCCAATCATGTAGTTGCTGTCAGCAGGGAGGATCCATGTCCCTATGTATACAAAATTGTATTTCTCTTAATATTTTCAAAACTACTCAACGTATTTAAACCAAATCAGAAAAATGCTCTAAGCTGGACCACTATCTAACTTCCTGCCAAATATGGGGTAATTCCATTCAGAGGTTTGGACTGCACCTGTGTCTGACACCCCTTGTTCACAGCCCCCGCTTGATGGATTATCCGGAAACTTGTATTGCAGCAGCTAAAGTGAGTGGCATATTAGGTTGGAAAGTTTTGTGAGGATTCCTCAAACAGCACTATTGACAAAACAAAAAATGCTTTTCCGATGGAAACTGGGTCATAACTATTATTACCTACTGGCAACTGCCAGTAGGTAATGTATATATATTCACTGGAAAAAAAAGTTGCAGGGACATTATATTTAGGCTCTATTGTTTGGGACTGTTACCAAAGGATGAACTTCTATTCCTACGTAATAACTATACAATAATACCAGTCCTAAATTTCATCCCTAAAGTTCATAAGGGCATTGTTCGATATCAGGAAGACCCATCATTTCAGCCAAGAATAGCATTTTTGAAAGAATGTCCCAATATGTTGATTACTTTTTACAAAAATATGTGTTTAGTTTACCATAGTTTATTCAAGACACTGGAGTTTTTCTTAAAAGAATATATGATACCGTGGTCCAATGAATACTTGCTAATAACGTTAGATATTACTTCACTTTAAACAAGTTTTAAACATCAATATGGACTGAGAGCAGTAGAACACAATCTTAGGAGTAGGCCTCTAAAATTATACAATGATAGCAAGGGTTTGCTAGCCATGATCACTTGGTTTTTGAACAACAATATCTTCCATTTTAATAGTTAAATATTTCAACAACTGAGGGGGTGGCCATGGCTGCTTGCTTCTCCCCCAGTTGTGCATGTTTACACATGGGCTGGTGGGAGGAGCAAGTACTTATAGTGAAACATCTTGCAGATTGGGAGAATCATGTTGTTTGTTGGCTTCGCTATATAGATGATGTGTTTATCAGATGGCATGGGTCAGTGGTGAGTGCTGAAACATTTGTGAAAAAAAATCAATGTTAATACAGTGAATTTAGAATTTACGGCACACATTAACACCTAATTTATTTTTTAGATGTGCAGGTCTACATAGAGAGTGACAGAATCAACTCAAAACTGCACATGACAACAAGAGCTGGGAATTCAATATTCCATGCTTCCAGTTTTCATCCTATACAATTAAAGGATAGCATTCCATATGGCAAAATGCTAAGGTTACATAGGAATAGCTGTCAGGAATGTGATCTAACCAAAGGTTAGGATGAAGCTAAACAAAGATGCTTAGACCGTGGTTATTCGACTAAGATCCTTACCCGAGCCATTGATAGTGCTAATCAGGAAACTAGGGAGATAATCCTATTCAGGGGTAGCTCAAGTGACAAGAAGAAAAACAAAATCAAAAGAGTGATGGGACTAATATTAGACTAATTACTACATACAACAAACAATAAAAACAGTTAAGGTCCATACTTAACAAACAGTGGCCCATAGTCTTAACTGATCCAACTATCGGACCTACACTTCCCAAGAAACCGATTACTGCATTTCGACGAGCACCATGTATGAGCAGTGCTTCGGTCAGGAGCAGCCCTGAAATAACACAAATGAGCAATTGGCTTACATCAAGAAAAGGATTTTTTAAATGTAATTTATGCAGGACATGCCGATTTGGGCTGAACACGACCCAATACAGCACGGCATTCAATGAGAGACCAGTGAAGCTAGATGGGTTGTTTACATGCAAAAATTAATTTGCATTTTACGTTTTAGAATGCACCTGTAAACTTCTGTATATTGAGATGTTAAAATACAGGTCCACTTCCGGCATCTCAGAGCCATAGTAAACTCATATCCCACTTACCCTGTTGCTCTACATTTCAAACAGTACCATAACAACAACCATAATTGTTAGAAATATTTTGTCATAGGCAATACCAAATTTCAGACGGGAAGGAAATCAAGAAATATTGCTCAGACAATTAGAAACCCAATACATATTAGATCTAGACACCGAGTCACCTAACGGTCTAAACATTGGTGAATACATACACAATTTCCTATAATTATGGGTTTAATTAATTGTAGTACTGAAGTCTTACTGTAGCCCAGTATTCGTAGAAATAAGAGATGATCCGATTTGCACATATAAATTACACTATAGATAATATTTGCTGCTAGTAAATACACGTACCTTTTAGCACTTTAATCACTTTTTTAGAGATAATGATGGTAGAAACAGACCTATTTGTTAGAATTAGAGGTACTTGAACTACAGTTGTCGTTGCACAATGGAATTATCAGACCACGGTTGCTGTTAATTACATAAAAACTGCTTTCGTTCTCATAAATACCAATATGCAAATTGGACAGGTAGCAATGGGCTGTTGCAAAATTAATAATTTGGTCCAGTGTCAATGACAATGCCCACTAAGGACACAATGTTGGGATCATTGTAAGGTACATATAGTTAATAATGTCTATCTTTCAGCAAGCCTATTTATATTCAAGCATTTGCTGTTTTTATCCTTTACATTTATGAACTATGTGCCAATCCCTGCACTTTATATTAATGTGGAGTGGTCTTTACATTGCATATTTATTTTATTCATGGGGGCTGCATGCAGGTTTTGACACAGACGTCATCGGAGATAAACTGCCAGACGATTTTCGATTCTTCCTGACTCTCAATCATTGGCAACCACATGTAGAGCAGAACCGGCAATGTGCAGCTCAATTTAAATTCACTTGGACCGCCCCAGTGGGCGTGACCACTTCTCTGGCCTTGTGGTTTTTGTAGTGCACAAAATGTATACTCCAGTGAGTCCGTCCTGAAAAACATGAAATCAAAGTTCACTTTAAAACCCCAGTGGGATGATGTACAGTCTTGTTAAAAACATGCTGCATTCTTAATCCTCCGTGAAAGGACTACCTCCCTTTGCGATGACACCGAATGGCTTCACCTCAGGATCACTGCGCTTGCAGCAGGGCTTCTTCCGCGACCGGAGCCGGCCGCTAAAAACCAGTCAAAAAAGGTGCCCCTCATGGAAGAGCCACAACAGTAAGAGAATATTCCAATAATTTTATTCACGGGGCTGCTTGCAGGTTTTGACACAGACGTCATCGTAGATAAACTGCAAGACGTGTTTCGAGTCTTCCTGACTTTTATTCATTGGCAACCCCAAGTAAAGCAGGACCGGCAATGTGCAGCTCAATTAAAATTCACTTGGACCGCCCCAGTGGGCGTGGTCACTTCTCTGGCCTTGTGGTTTTTGTAGTGCACAAAATGTATACTCCAGTGAGTCCGTCCTGAAAAACATGAGGAGAAATATCTGTATTTCTCCTCAATACTTCCTTTTTCAAATTGTAGACAAATATGTTTTGTAGTAGAAATACTTTTCAATATCAAAAGTGGACACAGTGCAATTTCCAGAGTTTGCAATGTTAACCTATGAGAAGAAGATAATATTCAGCAGACATATAGATAACATCGACTTACAAGACTAGTTTTCGGTAGTTAAGATCAGTATTGGGCAAGGTGCAGTTCAGCACCAACAGTACATCACCAGCGACACAGGGGATGTCCAGGTTCAAATACTGTGCCGCGGGCCCAATACAACTCAATGAAGAATGGGGCAATCAAATAGAGGCTTCTTACAGGTAAGTAACAACAGCGTGGGTAGCCAATGGGCCATTTCCCTACACCCTCTATTATGCCCACCTCCCTTGGGAGGGGGACATAGCCCTAGCTCTGATTTGATAAGTTCCACCATATTCAAGATGGTGGGCACTGAAAAGTGTACTTCACCTCACCTCCAGCACCTGAGTGGTGAAGGTGGCAGAATCGGCACACCTCCTATTCTTTCTAAGTTTTCCCACCTGTCCTCCCACCAAAAAGGGAATAAAGAAGGGAAGGGGGCCTGCTACTTCTAGCAGAGAGGGTCATGTTCCAAAGGCAACAAGGCATTTTAAGCTCCCTGCACAGATGAATCATCCTGACCAAGGGGAAGTGTGGACACCTCCACCCATGAAAGTCATTGTTTCCAACCTCTGACCATGCAGGCACTCATCTAATGAAATCAGAACACTGTCTGGTGGTAGAAGGCTGGCTTAGGCCAATCAGTGACCACACTAAGGGTTGGTAGGTTTCAGGGGACCCTCTAAAAGGGCCTCCTGTGTGAATGTATTAATAAACCCATCACTGGAATCTGTGAGGATTTATTAAGACAAGGTGTTTGGTACCAAACATCTTTGGAATCAGTGAGGCCATATTGGAGCTTGAAAACTCGTGTTGCCAAGTATCTAGCCCATGTACATTTTATCGCTTCCCTGTGCACTTACAACATTTCAGAATAGACTGGACATTGTAGGGTCATATCTGCGCATGCTGATATGCCCACACATAGGATATAGTGTACCCTCCCTTAGGGCGTAAGGCCAGCAGTAAGGCTGACTTCCTTATACCTTATGCCGTGATGGAGGTCATGGCACACAAGGTTGTATGTCATGACGACTTTCAGATTTTCCTGCACCAAAACACGCAGCCTGCAAGGACAGTATGGATAGCCTTGGTGAGGGATCTCTGGACTCTGGGATGACAAAACCAGCGCTGTAGTCCCAGGCAACCCTCTTCAGTACCCATGCCCTAGGATTCAGAAGTACCACTTACTAGCAGGCTTACAGGGGTAACTGAAGTAGTGCCAATTGTGGTATATTTTTAAGGCTAAAACACTGGTACTGAGAACGTGGACAGCCTGGGCCCTGTACACCTCATACAAAGTCGCTTCAAAAGCCAGGTAAAAAGTGTGTGTGGGGGGGGGGCAGGGGGTACTGCAACAGAAACCCAGTTTCCTACAAGGAGCAGGAAAGGAAATTAATGAGAAAGAAAACAGAGACACAAATAAAAAAGAAAGAAAGAGTCATAAAGGAGGGAAGAGATAAAGAGAGAAAGGAATAAAGAATGAAATAAGAAGGCAAAGAAAAAAATAGAAAAGACATCAAAGAGTGTGCTGGGAAGCATTTATTTGTTGTCAGGCTTCTTACCAGGGATCAGGTATACGTTGGTCATTTAACAAGGTGTGCTGTATGCTGCTCCAGCACTGCAACTTTTGGAAGGCTTACATAACTGGATACAGGTTTTTAAGGTACATCATTAGAGGGAGAGCAGGCGCATACCCCTAAACTCCATTGCCAAGCAAGCTGTACTCGAAGACATCCTGCAAGCTACTGGTAGCCTCCAATCTTTTTGGAGACCCCTGGACTAGAGAAAGCAAAAGTTAGGCCCATTCTTTCCTTATGTGGACAAAGAGAAGAAATGTTCAAAACAACACTGGAATTCTGAAAGTGAAAAGGTCCGAGTAACTGCAAGGAGAATCTCTGCTATGAGCAGTCCATCCAGCACTGCTGCGGAAGCCAGAAAACTTCTCTTCCAGCCAACACTCTGCCATGCAAAAGGATTTGTAATCTACATAGGACAAATTTAATGGTGAGATTGTCTCGTGCATTTCAGACCTACACGTCTTACACGTCTTGAAGACTTACCCACGCAGTGAGTGTCTCTCAATAGAACAAAGTCATGTTCGGTCTTTATTAAAAAAAACATGACTTGTGCAGTACTGAGAAAAGTCATTACCACTCCAAGTGCCCTAAATTAGATTAAAGAAATGTGCTTTCACAGATTATCCACACAAAAACACATTTAAAGAAGGCAAGTAAACATGTACAAAACACATGGCCAACCAAAGAATAATATTTTTAGAAAAACACAACTGATTCTATTAACACATTATATGTGGTTGCAAAATGTAAATTTAAAACCAAATTCACCTTGCTTATGCCTGCCACGGTTTCATAAACAGATTCCTGGCAGTCGTCAGCCCTTTTAAGTGTGGAGCTTCTCCACAAGTGTGGAGATCACAGCACCCGTAAATCCCACTCAAGGGTGGGTTTTAGGGCGTTTTTTGGGCATTTCGTTTTATGGTTAGCCTTGTTAATGAGCATTCACAAACTTTTCACATTTTCATTTATAGCTTGGAAGGGTCAAATTTTTATCTCAGCCAAAGGCTGACATAAATTCTTTTTCAGGATTGGAAGGGAAATGTATCACCACAAAATTTGGTGGTGGGGGTGTACAGCCATGGGTTTTCGATGGATACAATGGATTTACCATGGCAAAAGAACAACTATATTTACACAGGGAATTCCATTCCCCCTGTGTGGAGTTCTTCGCCATGGAAATCTCTGTACAGAGAAAACATGATCTAAATTTGGAAATGAAATTATTTCCCCAGGACTCCCTATGCAAACCTGCTCCATGTGCACTTTTCTGTGTGGATTCCATCTGGAATTTGAGTAATTCAGAAAGTAATATCTCTAGACTTGGACATAGATGTAAATCTCTGAGTGTGAATTTACTACTACCCTCGTGAATCAGCCATAATATTTATTACATGCACACGCACTTTACTAGGCAAACATTGAAAGGATTCATATTCAGACAGGAGAAAACTTTACTGTGGGCTTCATAAATGCACTTGGTCACTGTCATTCAGGAAACACGTTTTTCAAGAAGCATCAAAAGAAGCAATGGGTATAGACTTCAACAACGTAAAAATATATTGCAAGCCTACTGAAATAAATCAGTTAAGTAATCTAATGAAAAAAAACACCACTGCTCGTTCATTAATGAATTCTGACTTCCTGCCATTACTCCACAACTAAATTCTGCAGTATTATTTTTCTAGTGCTATGAATGTATTTGCTTAACTGAAAGTACCTTAACTGATGGTATTTTAGATACTTTCTTAGGTGTTTTAGTAAAGGCCATTGGATTCTTACATTTAATGAAACCTTTCTTTTTTCATTTAACAAATATATAATATGTAGACATGGAAAAGCTTGATGAATCTGTTGCTTAGGACTGTAAATGGTACGTGTACTGTCATCAATTCAGTAACAGCCTTTTATAATTCTGTGACTGATAAAATGGGTGAGATAAGCTTACTGGAATTCAAAACTGCTGCAGTTTCACATAGATATATGCAGGGTCTTCAGTACGGGCACATATCCCCACCTACCAAAAACTTAATGTCACATGCATGAAAAAGAATGATTAATAGTCTACTTTTTTACCAGATTTAAGAATGCAAGCTTTCTTTTTTCAGTTATATGTTATTAAATCGTGCTGCACTTTATCATTGCTCTTACAGATCAGCAAAATAAAACCAATATTCAAATGGATGTTCAAGAGCCTCAAGAGGCATATTTCCGTCACATCTGCCGTCTCTGTATTTTAATTTCCATTTGATTCCTTTTTTTCATGTGATTGTTGCTCGATAACCCTACTGTTTATGTGTAAATTAGCAAGAATGTGATTACAGCAGCTTTATCCACACCTGTCCTCCACAGTTTAAACACTGCACTTCACTGCTCATGAACTCTGAGTTGAAAAGATTGGGGGGTATATATGCATACGGGTTGTGTCACTTTCGCACCACATAATGGGGTGCATACATGGCGTAACCCTAAAATGTGATTTATCAAGCTACAAAAGGTCACTTTGCTTGGCCCTGGGTGGCAAGATCAATATGGACTAACCCAACACAGCTCAAATCGCTGCATTGTGTTACTCTGCCCTAGGAAGGCGCTCCATGGGCGTTGTGTGGGTATTCCCATGCAACACCCATCGAATTTTACACATTCCCAGATTTACCATTATTGGGAGACCTAGGAATGTGCCAAAATGCTTTGTACTGAGATACTCATGGTAATTTCTCTTTACACCTCATCTTAGGATTCACTTATTTATTTATTTACACATCTTTCTCTGAGGCCACTGTACCACCTTTGTCTCCTGGATTAATATGTCCACAGATTGTCTGTTTTGTTAATAATTTACTCCTTCATCACTATTTTAGGTGAGGGCTATACTCAGCATCCTGATTTTCTACTGGGTGTGCACTTTTGCTTCATGTTGTTCCGAGGGGTGCATGAGTGTTTTTGCAACTTTCCGCTTGAACGTACACAATTTATATTTACTGGTGCTGCTTTTTCAAATATCCATTTTGCTATGGGTCTCTTCACAACATGTATAAATATGCGTCTCTTTTTGTATAAACACAAATTACTTTACTAGTGTGCACAAATATTTGCTTTGAGATTCATATGTATTTGTAACTATTGCAGCCTTGAAAGAGTTGTGATTAGCCAAAATACGTGCTGGTTGCCTGACATTGTTTAAGAGTTCACAATCAGACCTGTTTCAGTCTTTGAATAACTAACAAATAAATAAATAGAATTGAACCACTTCTCTGACTATTCTCTAAGGAACATTGTGGACTATGTCTTAATGTGTTCTTCTGTATCAGTTGTACTGCATGTTATTTGTTGCTCTGGGCAAATATTAGAAATTCTGTCCTGGTTGGGTTGAACTTCAGGTAGGCTCTGGACATCAAGATCTGAATAATGCGCAAGCCCTGTTTAAGGCTTTGGATGTCTGAAGCAGAGGAGACTTTGAAGTAGAGTTGTGTATCACCTGCTTGTTGGCTAATCTTGAGGATATCTGTGAGCAGCGGCTCACACGTAGAGGTTGAATATGACAAAAGACAGTATGGAAACCCTGGAGGACTCTGCGTGTGACAGGGAACTTTTGACCTGGTGGTGGCCATGTGAACAAACTAGTGTCAGTTGGAAAGGTAGGAGGAGAGCCAGTAAAGGACATTGTCCGTAAATCCCATTCCCAATTAGAAGATGCGTATGAGGGTGGGATAATCGACTGTGTGGAGGGCAGCTGAGAAGTCTAGCAATATCACGAGGTAGGGGTCTTCTTCAGCCGTGGTCAACAGGGCATTTTCTATTATGTGTAAGGTGGTGGTGTCTGTGCTACAGTGTGATCTGATGCAAGAATGCTAGTCATGCAGGAGATAAATAACGTTGTGTTCTTGAACCTGCCTTTTCAGTGATCTTGCAGATGAATGGTAGGTGATTGATGGGTTGGTAGTTGGCAAGGTCATCAGGTTTAGTATAGATTTCTTTAGCAGTGGCAGGATTTGTCTATGCTTCTGAGAAGATGCCTTAAGGGAGGCACGCATTGGCAATGGTAAGTAGGGGTAAAACCATCTCACGAAATTGCTTTGATGAAAGATGATGCTAAAACATTATCCTCATAAGTATGGCAATCAGATCTGGGAGAGATAATGCTTTAAAAGCTGAGAGTGTTAAAAAATAGTCAAATAATTAAAGACAAACGTATCAAAAATAGGCAAATAATTAGAAAATGGTAACCAAAGGGATAATAATGTGTTTCAAAATAATATAAATCAATTGAAAATGTGGATTTATGGAACACCTAACTAGATTTGTCCAATTTTAGTGCAGACATCTACAGAGAACATACTTTACAAAGACCCAAAATCTGAGCACATAATAGAATATTTAAAGCTCATGCCCCACTGACATGCCTCACTAATGTTGGGTTGAAAACATATTTATGTTAGAGAGAAGCCTGATTGTGTCTATACTTTCTTCTTACACCAAATTTTAATATGTTTAAGTCAATAAATCAGGACATTCAGCACAGTTTAGCATTTAAAATAATGTACACTTCTTGTAGGGAAACATATTTAAAAATTGCATAAACACAATGAACAAATATAGTAAAAGTTTGTTTGACGTTGCTTCCCATCACATTGACTCAAGGGATCATCCAACGACAAACATACAAACATAGAAGTAAGCCTTCTAGGATAGCCAGTTTCCCAATGGATTGTTCCTTGCCAACCTAGGATGAGAAAGGTCCTCAGTATAGAAGCACCCCTAATTCCGTGTGATATATTATACCACATATAAGATGGGTTTGCTGTCTAGAAGTGCCTCTTAGAAGTTCAGTGATGGAAATTGGGAGTGTTTGGGATTTTTTTATTGGATGCAGTGGTTGATATACAGTGGTCCATCTTTGCCATGGTGGACCACCAGCAAAGTTGGAGTCATTTTGCCAGTTTTTTCGGGTCTCTGACATTTGGATAAATAATCTATTTGGTATAAACAGAATTTGTTTTACTGCTCTTTTACTTGACATCATTTGTGATTTTACCATTCATAACTACTTTCATTTTGTTTATCATGGTTTACTATGGTCCAGTTAGACTGTTCTCAATGTTAATGGTCCAGTAGGACCTTTTGTTTCGAGCTCTGTTTCAATGGTCCTATTTATTGTTCATTTATTGCAGCTCTAATTTTGTACCCTGGCATAATTTTTTGATCATGTCATAATATTTTTAGTTGATGCTTTCATTGTTCTTCGCTGGAATTTAATCTTCCATTCACGCTACTGATTTTGCTTAGTATTATTTTATTTATAGCATTTGTATAGCGCTCTGTAACCCTACGGGCATCCTGGCGCTTAGTTACGTAGCTAAGGTTTTGAGGGGGGGCAGGAGCATGAACGAAAAAGCTGAGCCGGGGAAAATTATTTATTGCGGAGGGTTTTAGATCTGGGCGTCTCTAGTTGGCAATGGCATTCACCTTTGTCCAAATAGGGACCCTTACTTCTAAGTCAGGATAAGGGGATTACACTCCTTAATAACCCCTGCTCACCCCCTTGGTAGCTTGGAACGAGCAGACAGGCTTATCTCAGAGGCAGTGTGTTAAGCATTTGTGAATATACACATTAATACAGTGAAAACACTACAGATGGACACAACTCAGGTTTTATAAAAATAAGTATTCTTTATATAGACTTAAACACAAGACCACAAACGACAAAAATCCACAATACTACACTTAAGATTGCTTAAAGATGATAACACGTTGCTTAGTTCAATTTGATGATCAATGCGACAAAGTTCTCAACAAAGTACCTGGATGCGTAACGCAAAGTAAACAAAAGGCTCACAAAAGGGGAAATGTGTCAATCCGTGATCCGGGGGAGATGATGCGTCGTGCCTCAATGCTTGCGCAGAGTAGGGGATGCGTCGTGATCCTTACCGGTGCGGAGGTGATGCGTAGATTCTCGGCCTGCGGGCCCATTGCGGTGCGCAATATGGCGCCTTGATCCGATGCGATGATCCGGTTGCGATGCGAGAAGATGGCGCCCTTGATGCGGCGATGCGATGATGATGCGATGACACCCTGGCAGCCTTGCGACGACTTTGGAGACGCGACAGGCCCTGCGACATGCTTCTCCGGTGATGCGATGGCGACTCTCTCGATGGCATCACGCTTCTCCGGTGATGCGACAGCAGGCAGCTTCGATGAACACACGCTTCCAGGGAGATGCAACGAAGGCTCGCTTCTCCGGTGATGCGACGATTTCAGCTGTGGCGGCGGCACGCTTCTGCTCGATGCATCGCGCTTCCAGCTCCCAGTGGCACGCACGTGTCTAGAGTCAGAATTCCCAGCAAGGAAATTCAGTAGGGAGCTGGAGGTGAAGTCTTTTGTCCCTGAGACTTCAGCAAAGAGGCAAGCACAGTTCAAGCCCTTGGAGAATATTCTGTAGATGAAACTCCTTACAAAGTTTCTTCTCCTTTCCCTTGGCAATGAAGCAACCACTGCAGGCCAACCCAGCAAAGAGCACACTGGCAGAGGGGCAGTAAAACTCCTGCAGCTTCCTTGGTTCTTCTCCTTGGCAGAAAGGTTTCTTGTCCAGAAGTGATCTCATTTCTTGGGATCAGGGTCCCAATATTTATACCCCAAAATCCTTTGTTCTCTGAAGACAGAGAGGCCTCTGCCTAGTCCAAGCCAGTTCCTGAGCACATGACTCTCTTCTTCTTTTCACTGTGTAGGGCAGAGGCATCAGCCGCCCCACAGGAGGTGGAGCCAGCACAGGGGAGGGAAGATACAGCTCTGGAGCACTCTGTTGACATGATTCCTCCTCTCCTTTCACAGTGCAGGGCAGAGACATCAGACAAGTCACGGGAGGTGGAGCCAGCATTGTAGAGGGAAGGCCCAGCCCTATTCAGGTCCCAGGTGCAACTCCTCCCTCCCATCTAGATGCAGATCTCTCTATTCACCACCGGGCTGCCCCAGCCTGTCTCCTGGAATCCCCAGCTCTGTCACTCACAAACCCTGACAAGGAATACACAACCCAGCAGAGGCAGGCCTGGATAGTTATGCAAGAAAATACCTACTTTCTAAAAGTGGTATTTTCAAACACAGAATATTAAAACCAACTTTACTAAAAGATGTATTTTATCATTCTGAGTTCAAGCATAATACATTTGAATTTCTACCATGTTCCCTGAGTCAGTTAGGATTATAAGAATGTAATAATCTAACTGCCCATTCTGGCCTATGGAGAACAGGTAGCCTTCAATAGTGAAAAACGAAAATGGCTGTAATTCACGATTAGGACATGCTACCTACATCAGCGCATATCCTGCCTTATACTTACAATGCACCCTGCCCTTGGGCCTACCATAGGGGTGTCTAATATGAAGCAAAGGGAAGGTTTAGGTACTGGCAAGTGGGTGCACTTGGCCAAGTCGACATGGCAGTGCTAGACTGCACATAGGCCTTGCAATGGCAGGCCTGAGACAGACTTTACAAGCTACTTCTGTGGGTGGCACAATCAGTGCTGTAAGCCCACTAGGGGCATTTGATTTACACGTCCTGGGCACACATGGTGCACTGTACTAGGGGCTAACAGATAAATCAAATAACCCAATTATGGAATAACCAATTAGTACATATATGTAACATAGGGGGCACTTGCACGGTGGCACTGATTAGCAGTGGCACAGTGCCCAAAGCATAAAACAAGCAAAAACATATCAAAACAGAAGAGGCAATCTGTCAAAATGGAAGGGAGACGCACGCCAATGATGCCAGGTTTAACACTTAGTATGGGTCCTAGTTCTTTGGAATATCCTGCTTTATCTTCATGTGTCCTTGACCCAATTTCTAGAACATTACATCTCATCTTTTTCCACATTACCTCCTTCCATTTCCATGTTGTTTTTTTTGTAAAGCAAGTGGCTGTTGATTAATTGTGTGCCTTTTTTATTTGGATTTAATGAATGGGCTTGATGTGCGTTGTTTTCTAGCTTCAGCCACAAGAATCATTAGATAATCAAGTAACCTTTTATGCTCTTCTTTACATGCTAACCTGTACATGTAAAACATTACAGTCCTCTCTCAGTCCAAATAAGTATGGAGGATGTGATTTTGTGGTCCTGTTGGTGCTGGTTACTGTTGATGGACTTCCACCTCCAGTGCCTAACATCTTTGTGTTTTAGCATCTGTCTATTGTTTGTTCACAATTACTTACCTCAGCAGTTTGCCATTTATATGCTGCCACTGGCTATATATGATCATCCTGTACCTTATGGTGTAAAATGGAGTAGTTAAGGAAACTATTACATTTGGCTGAATTGCTCAGTATGCAGGATTTTCATTAACTCCAAACCATCATAATTAAAAGGAACGGTGGGCCATGAAGGGGTGGGAATGAGTGTAAGCGAGGTCATGTGCGATAGGGTCTTGAAGACTGCCATCCAGTATGTAGTGATAACAGGGCAGGTCCATATCATATGTGTGCTTAAGAGTCATGCTAGCATGGTAGAGTCTACAGACCAAGGGGCCCATTAGGATGGCGGGCGGATTGATGTACTAGAAGACATCCTGCAAGCTACTGGTAGCCTCCAATCTTTTTGGAGACCCCTGGACTAGAGAAAGCAAAAGTTAGGCCCATTCTTTCCTTATGTGGACAAAGAGAAGAAATGTTCAAAACAACACTGGAATTCTGAAAGTGAAAAGGTCCGAGTAACTGCAAGGAGAATCTCTGCTATGAGCAGTCCATCCAGCACTGCTGCGGAAGCCAGAAAACTTCTCTTCCAGCCAACACTCTGCCATGCAAAAGGATTTGTAATCTACATAGGCCAAATTTAATGGTGAGATTGCCTCGTGCATTTCAGACCTACACGTCTTACACGTCTTGAAGACTTACCCACGCAGTGAGTGTCTCTCAATAGAACAAAGTCATGTTCGGTCTTTATTAAAAAAAACATGACTTGTGCAGTACTGAGAAAAGTCATTACCACTCCAAGTGCCCTAAATTAGATTAAAGAAATGTGCTTTCACAGATTATCCGCACAAAAACACATTTAAAGAAGGCAAGTAAACATGTACAAAACACATGGCCAACCAAAGAATAATATTTATTTAGAAAAACACAACTGATTCTATTAACACATTATATGTGGTTGCAAAATGTAAATTTAAAACCAAATTCACCTTGCTTATGCCTGCCACGGTTTCATAAACAGATTCCTGGCAGTCGTCAGCCCTTTTAAGTGTGGAGCTTCTCCACAAGTGTGGAGATCACAGCACCCGTAAATCCCACTCAAGGGTGGGTTTTAGGGCGTTTTTTGGGCATTTCGTTTTATGGTTAGCCTTGTTAATGAGCATTCACAAACTTTTCACATTTTCATTTATAGCTTGGAAGGGTCAAATTTTTATCCCACCCAAAGGCTGACATAAATTCTTTTTCAGGATTGGAAGGGAAATGTATCACCCCAAAATTTGGTGGTGGGGGTGTACAGCCATGGGTTTTCGATGGATACAATGGATTTACCATGGCAAAAGAACAACTATATTTACACAGGGAATTCCATTCCCCCTGTGTGGAGTTCTTCGCCATGGAAATCTCTGTACAGAGAAAACATGATCTAAATTTGGAAATGAAATTATTTCCCCAGGACTCCCTATGCAAACCTGCTCCATGTGCACTTTTCTGTGTGGATTCCATCTGAAATTTGAGTAATTCAGAAAGTAATATCTCTAGACTTGGACATAGATGTAAATCTCTGAGTGTGAATTTACTACTACCCTCGTGAATCAGCCATAATATTTATTACATGCACACGCACTTTACTAGGCAAACATTGAAAGGATTCATATTCAGACAGGAGAAAACTTTACTGTGGGCTTCATAAATGCACTTGGTCACTGTCATTCAGGAAACACGTTTTTCAAGAAGCATCAAAAGAAGCAATGGGTATAGACTTCAACAACGTAAAAATATATTGCAAGCCTACTGAAATAAATAAGTTAAGTAATCTAATGAAAAAAAAAACACCACTGCTCGTTCATTAATGAATTCTGACTTCCTGCCATTACTCCACAACTAAATTCTGCAGTATTATTTTTCTAGTGCTATGAATGTATTTGCTTAACTGAAAGTACCTTAACTGATGGTATTTTAGATACTTTCTTAGGTGTTTTAGTAAAGGCCATTGGATTCTTACATTTAATGAAACCTTTCTTTTTTCATTTAACAAATATATAATGTGTAGACATGGAAAAGCTTGATGAATCTGTTGCTTAGGACTGTAAATGGTAAGTGTACTGTCATCAATTCAGTAACAGCCTTTTATAATTCTGTGACTGATAAAATGGGTGAGATAAGCTTACTGGAATTCAAAACTGCTGCAGTTTCACATAGATATATGCAGGGGCTTCAGTACTGGCACATATCCCCACCTACCAAAAACTTAATGTCACATGCATGAAAAAGAATGATTAATAGTCTACTTTTTTACCAGATTTAAGAAGGCAAGCTTTCTTTTTTCAGTTATATTTTATTAAATCGTGCTGCACTTTATCATTGCTCTTACAGATCAGCAAAATAAAACCAATATTCAAATGGATGTTCAAGAGCCTCAAGAGGCATATTTCCGTCACATCTGCCGTCTCTGTATTTTAATTTCCATTTGATTCCTTTTTTTCATGTGATTGTTGCTCGATAACCCTACTGTTTATGTGTAAATTAGCAAGAATGTGATTACAGCAGCTTTATCCCTGCTGTGATTTCACACCTGTCCTCCACAGTTTAAATACTGCACTTCACTGCTCATGAACTCTGAGTTGAAAAGATTGGGGGGTATATATGCATACGGGTTGTGTCACTTTCGCACCACATAATGGGGTGCATACATGGCGTAACCCTAAAATGTGATTTATCAAGCTACAAAAGGTCACTTTGCTTGGCCCTGGGTGGCAAGATCAATATGGACTAACGCAACACAGCTCAAATCGCTGCATTGTGTTACTCTGCCCCAGGAAGGCACTCCATGGGCGTTGTGTGGGTATTCCCATGCAACACCCATCGAATTTTACACATTCCCAGATTTACCATTATTGGGAGACCTAGGAATGTGCCAAAATGCTTTGTACTGAGATACTCATGGTAATTTCTCTTTACACCTCATCTTAGGATTCACTTATTTATTTATTTACACATCTTTCTCTGAGGCCACTGTACCACCTTTGTCTCCTGGATTAATATGTCCACAGATTGTCTGTTTTGTTAATAATTTACTCCTTCATCACTATTTTAGGTGAGGGCTAAACTCAGCATCCTGATTTTCTACTGGGTGTGCACTTTTGCTTCATGTTGTTCCGAGGGGTGCATGAGTGTTTTTGCAACTTTCCGCTTGAACGTACACAATTTATATTTACTGGTGCTGCTTTTTCAAATATCCATTTTGCTATGGGTCTCTTCACAGCATGTATAAATATGCGTCTCTTTTTGTATAAACACAAATTACTTTACTAGTGTGCACAAATATTTGCTTTGAGATTCATATGTATTTGTAACTATTGCAGCCTTGAAAGAGTTGTGATTAGCCAAAATACGTGCTGGTTGCCTGACATTGTTTAAGAGTTCACAATCAGACCTGTTTCAGTCTTTGAATAACTAACAAATAAATAAATAGAATTGAACCACTTCTCTGACTATTCTCTAAGGAACATTGTGGACTATGTCTTAATGTGTTCTTCTGTATCAGTTGTACTGCATGTTATTTGTTGCTCTGGGCAAATATTAGAAATTCTGTCTTGGTTGGGTTGAGCTTCAGGTAGGCTCTGGACATCAAGATCTGAATAATGCGCAAGCCCTGTTTAAGGCTTTGGATGTCTGAAGCAGAGGAGACTTTGAAGTAGAGTTGTGTATCACCTGCTTGTTGGCTAATCTTGAGGATATCTGTGAGCAGCGGCTCACACGTAGAGGTTGAATATGACAAAAGACAGTATGGAAACCCTGGAGGACTCTGCGTGTGACAGGGAACTTTTGACCTGGTGGTGGCCATGTGAACAAACTAGTGTCAGTTGGAAAGGTAGGAGGAGAGCCAGTAAAGGACATTGTCCGTAAATCCCATTCCCAATTAGAAGATGCGTATGAGGGTGGGATAATCGACTGTGTGGAGGGCAGCTGAGAAGTCTAGCAATATCACGAGGTAGGGGTCTTCTTCAGCCGTGGTCAACAGGGCATTTTCTATTATGTGTAAGGTGGTGGTGTCTGTGCTACAGCGTGATCTGATGCAAGAATGCTAGTCATGCAGGAGATAAATAACGTTGTGTTCTTGAACCTGCCTTTTCAGTGATCTTGCAGATGAATGGTAGGTGATTGATGGGTTGGTAGTTGGCAAGGTCATCAGGTTTAGTATAGATTTCTTTAGCAGTGGCAGGATTTGTCTATGCTTCTGAGAAGATGCCTTAAGGGAGGCACGCATTGGCAATGGTAAGTAGGGGTAAAACCATCTCAAGAAATTGCTTTGATGAAAGATGATGCTAAAACATTATCCTCATAAGTATGGCAATCAGATCTGGGAGAGATAATGCTTTAAAAGCTGAGAGTGTTAAAAAATAGTCAAATAATTAAAGACAAACGTACCAAAAATAGGCAAATAATTAGAAAATGGTAACCAAAGGGATAATAATGTGTTTCAAAATAATATAAATCAATTGAAAATGTGGATTTATGGAACACCTAACTAGATTTGTCCAATTTTAGTGCATTCATCTACAGAGAACATACTTTACAAAGACCCAAAATCTGAGCACATAATAGAATATTTAAAGCTCATGCCCCACTGACATGCCTCACTAATGTTGGGTTGAAAACATATTTATGTTAGAGAGAAGCCTGATTGTGTCTATACTTTCTTCTTACACCAAATTTGAATATGTTTAAGTCAATAAATCAGGACATTCAGCACAGTTTAGCATTTAACATAATGTACACTTCTTGTAGGGAAACATATTTAAAAATTGCATAAACACAATGAACAAATATAGTAAAAGTTTGTTTGACGTTGCTTCCCATCACATTGACTCAAGGGATCATCCAACGACAAACATACAAACATAGAAGTAAGCCTTCTAGGATAGCCAGTTTCCCAATGGATTGTTCCTTGCCAACCTAGGATGAGAAAGGTCCTCAGTATAGAAGCACCCCTAATTCTGTGTGATATATTATACCACATATAAGATGGGTTTGCTGTCTAGAAGTGCCTCTTAGAAGTTCAGTGATGGAAATTGGGAGTGTTTTGGATTTTTTTATTGGATGCAGTGGTTGATATACAGTGGTCCATCTTTGCCATGGTGGACCACCAGCAAAGTTGGAGTCATTTTGCCAGTTTTTTCGGGTCTCTGACATTTGGATAAATAATCTATTTGGTATAAACAGAATTTGTTTTACTGCTCTTTTACTTGACATCATTTGTGATTTTACCATTAATAACTACTTTCATTTTGTTTATCATGGTTTACTATGGTACAGTTAGACTGTTCTGAATGTTAATGGTCCAGTAGGACCTTTTGTTTCTAGCTCTGTTTCAATGGTCCTATTTATTGTTCATTTATTGCAGCTCTAATTTTGTACCCTGGCATAATTTTTTGATCATGTCATAATATTTTTAGTTGATGCTTTCATTGTTCTTCGCTGGAATTTAATCTTCCATTCACGCTACTGATTTTGCTTAGTATTATTTTATTTATAGCATTTGTATAGCGCTCTGTAACCCTACGGGCATCCTGGCGCTTAGTTACGTAGCTAAGGTTTTGAGGGGGGGCAGGAGCATGAACGAAAAAGCTGAGCCGGGGAAAATTATTTATTGCGGAGGGTTTTAGATCTGGGCGTCTCTAGTTGGCAATGGTATTCACCTTTGTCCAAATAGGGACCCTTACTTCTAAGTCAGAATAAGGGGATTACACTCCTTAATAACCCCTGCTCACCCCCTTGGTAGCTTGGAACGAGCAGACAGGCTTATCTCAGAGGCAGTGTGTTAAGCATTTGTGAATATACACATTAATACAGTGAAAACACTACAGATGGACACAACTCAGGTTTTATAAAAATAAGTATTCTTTATATAGACTTAAACACAAGACCACAAACGACAAAAATCCACAATACTACACTTAAGATTGCTTAAAGATGATAACACGTTGCTTAGTTCAATTTGATGATCAATGCGACAAAGTTCTCAACAAAGTACCTGGATGCGTAACGCAAAGTAAACAAAAGGCTCACAAAAGGGGAAATGTGTCAATCCGTGATCCAGGGGAGATGATGCGTCGTGCCTCAATGCTTGCGCAGAGTAGGGGATGCGTCATGATCCTTACCGGTGCGGAGGTGATGCGTAGATTCTCGGCCTGCGGGCCCATTGCGGTGCGCAATATGGCGCCTTGATCCGATGCGATGATCCGGTTGCGATGCGAGAAGATGGCGCCCTTGATGCGGCGATGCGATGATGATGCGATGACACCCTGGCAGCCTTGCGACGACTTTGGAGACGCGACAGGCCCTGCGACATGCTTCTCCGGTGATGCGATGGCGACTCTCTCGATGGCGTCACGCTTCTCCGGTGATGCGACAGCAGGCAGCTTCGATGAACACACGCTTCCAGGGAGATGCAACGAAGGCTCGCTTCTCTGGTGATGCGACGATTTCAGCTGTGGCGGCGGCACGCTTCTGCTCGATGCATCGCGCTTCCAGCTCCCAGTGGCACGCACGTGTCTGGAGTCAGAATTCCCAGCAAGGAAATTCAGTAGGGAGCTGGAGGTGAAGTCTTTTGTCCCTGAGACTTCAGCAAAGAGGCAAGCACAGTTCAAGCCCTTGGAGAATATTCTGTAGATGAAACTCCTTACAAAGTTCCTTCTCCTTTCCCTTGGCAATGAAGCAACCACTGCAGGCCAACCCAGCAAAGAGCACACTGGCAGAGGGGCAGTAAAACTCCTGCAGCTTCCTTGGTTCTTCTCCTTGGCAGAAAGGTTTCTTGTCCAGAAGTGATCTCATTTCTTGGGATCAGGGTCCCAATATTTATACCCCAAAATCCTTTGTTCTCTGAAGACAGAGAGGCCTCTGCCTAGTCCAAGCCAGTTCCTGAGCACTTTGTTTACATGACTCTCTTCTTCTTTTCACTGTGTAGGGCAGAGGCATCAGCCGCCCCACGGGAGGTGGAGCCAGCACAGGGGAGGGAAGATACAGCTCTGGAGCACTCTGTTGACATGATTCCTCCTCTCCTTTCACAGTGCAGGGCAGAGACATCAGACAAGTCACGGGAGGTGGAGCCAGCATTGTAGAGGGAAGGCCCAGCCCTATTCAGGTCCCAGGTGCAACTCCTCCCTCCCATCTAGATGCAGATCTCTCTATTCACCACCGGGCTGCCCCAGCCTGTCTCCTGGAATCCCCAGCTCTGTCACTCACAAACCCTGACAAGGAATACACAACCCAGCAGAGGCAGGCCTGGATAGTTATGCAAGAAATTCTGGCCTATGGAGAACAGGTAGCCTTCAATAGTGAAAAACGAAAATGGCTGTAATTCACGATTAGGACATGCTACCTACATCAGAGCATATCCTGCCTTATACTTACAATGCACCCTGCCCTTGGGCCTACCATAGGGGTGTCTAATATGAAGCAAAGGGAAGGTTTAGGGACTGGCAAGTGGGTGCACTTGGCCAAGTCGACATGGCAGTGCTAGACTGCACATAGGCCTTGCAATGGCAGGACTGAGACAGACTTTACAAGCTACTTCTGTGGGTGGCACAATCAGTGCTGTAAGCCCACTAGGGGCATTTGATTTACACGTCCTGGGCACACATGGTGCACTGTACTAGGGGCTAACAGAGAAATCAAATGACCCAATTATGGAATAACCAATTAGTACATATATGTAACATAGGGGGCACTTGCACGGTGGCACTGATTAGCAGTGGCACAGTGCCCAAAGCATAAAACAAGCAAAAACATATCAAAACAGAGGAGGCAATCTGTCAAAATGGAAGGGAGACGCACGCCAATGATGCCAGGTTTAACACTTAGTATGGGTTCTAGTTCTTTGGAATATCCTGCTTTATCTTCATGTGTCCTTGACCCAATTTCTAGAACATTACATCTCATCTTTTTCCACATTACCTCCTTCCATTTCCATGTTGTTTTTTTTGTAAAGCAAGTGGCTGTTGATTAATTGCGTGCCTTTTTTATTTGGATTTAATAAATGGGCTTGATGTGCGTTGTTTTCTAGCTTCAGCCACAAGAATCATTAGATAATCAAGTAACCTTTTATGCTCTTCTTTACATGCTAACCTGTACATGTAAAACATTACAGTCCTCTCTCTGTCCAAATAAGTATGGAGGATGTGATTTTGTGGTCCTGTTGGTGCTGGTTACTGTTGATGGACTTCCACCTCCAGTGCCTAACATCTTTGTGTTTTAGCATCTGTCTATTGTTTGTTCACAATTACTTACCTCAGCAGGTTGCCATTTATATGCTGCCACTGGCTATATATGATCATCCTGTACCTTATGGTGTAAAAATGGAGTAGTTAAGGAAACTATTACATTTGGCTGAATTGCTCAGTATGCAGGATTTTCATTAACTCCAAACCATCATAATTAAAAGGAACGGTGGGCCATAAAGGGGTGGGAATGAGTGTAAGCGAGGTCATGTGCGATAGGGTCTTGAAGACTGCCATCCAGTTTGTAGTGATAACAGGGCAGGTCCATATCATATGTGTGCTTAAGAGTCATGCTAGGCTAGCATTGTAGAGTCTACAGACCAAGGGGCCCATTAGGATGGCGGGCGGATTGCCCCCCCCAGGCTGGCGGTAGCCACCGCCAGCCTGGCGGGGGCAATCCACCTGCCATCCGCACCTAAATTCCCCCTGCCATATTAGGATGGCGGGGGGACCGCGGCGGACGGAAAGACCGTCCGCCTCGTTTCCGCCCCGGTCGTCTTGCGACCGGGGCGGAAAAGGTTTAATATGGTGGCGGCGTCTAATAGACACCGCCAGCCATATTACGATGGGCTGCTTTAGATGCCTTTCCGCGGCGGCGATGCCGCCACGGAAAGGCATGCGGTCTTCACTCTAGGGGGCCACTGCGGGCCCCCAGAGTGAAGGAGAGGTGGTGGGTGCACACGGGGGGGGTACCTGTGGTACCCCCCTGCATTTGCATAGACAAAGCGGCAGGCACCGCGCGGTGCCTGCCGCTTTGTCTATGCAAATGCATTAATGCATTTTTAGCATTGTGGCGGGCGGTGCCGAGAGCACCGCGCACCACAATGCTAAAAATGCAGGTGTGTCCACCACTGTGGCGGGCACATCCTAATACCCCCCATGGGACCCCCACCCTTATGGCAGGCGGTCCCAATCCCAGGTAGGATGACAGGCGGACAAAGTACGCCCGTCATCCTAATGGGGGCCCTAGTGTTTAACATCTGGGTCTCTGATTAATAGTGTAAGAGGTACAAAGACTTCAGATGCCAGTGGATAAGAGGGGAAAGTGTGAGCGGATTGTGCTGATCCATTTGTGGAAAATGAATTAATCCATGGGTGTGTTGTGGGAGATGTTAGGATCTGTTGTCGGGAGATGATGTGACTGTTCGGAAATAAGTCACCAAATGTATGGAGAGTATGTGCGGTAAGAGTGCGCTGTACCAATTTTTCTGAGGTTAGGGGCAGCTAAGGATTTGGAAATAGCAGAGAGTATAAGAGGTTCCACCCCAGTGTCACACTGAGCTGCCGGAGAGCCCAGCTTGTGGTTGAGAGAGTCTGTATGTTTGAAGGGTCAAGTTTGAAGCCTTGCCATAGAAGGGCTGTCAGCGGGGTAGGGTCTGCCTGGTCGCGCTTGGGCTTCACATATGGTGATACCAATGTTGGGCAAACTGCGATTGTGCAACTAGGAAGTAAGTGTAGGAATAGGGCAGAGCAAACCCCCCACATTCATATGGGAGTACCAGGGTATCCCAGAACACTTGGGGCCTGTGATCTGCCCAGACCAGTCGAATCAGCAACCTGCGCAGAGTTGTAAAGAAAGATATGGAGAGGGATATAGGGATATTTTTGAAACAAATAAAGAAAACGGGGAAGTACAACCATTTTTATGATGCGATCCTGCCCGCCATAGACAAGGAGAGGCTGATCCTGTGCTCAATCTGCTCAGTTAATTTGATAACAGCAGTCCCGTAATTGAGATAGAGGATCTGTTACCTGTATAGGGGTAGAAACACCAAGCTAGTGAATATTCACAGTGAGGAGGATCGGTAGCGTCAGTATGGGGAAATAGCTTTGCTATCCTCCAACTGATATGTAGGTCCGAGAGGGTACCAAAATGGATTATCTCTCAGATGAGAGGAGCCAAATTGTCCGAGTTTTTTTTTTACAAACAGCAAGATGTCATCTGCATACATAGAGATGAATAGCAGGCCAGGTTTGAAGTGAAGACCACATTGCAAGTGTATCTAGTGTATATGGCAGACCAAAGGTTCCATTGTGCTGGTAAATAACGGCTGCAAATAAGGACAACTCTGTCAGGTGCCTCTCGTAATAGTAAAAGGGTCAGACAGGTAGCCATTAACTCGGGTATATGGGCAGTTGGCATGAAGTATGAGAGAGAGCAAGGCTGTAAATGTTGGTGGGATACTAAGCCTTCACAGTGTGGCATGGAGATAAGGCCTTCTAAGGAATCAAAACCCTTCTCTGCATCGCGAAGGGCAACCACAACTGCTATCTCCGGAGAGATTCTGCTCAGCACAGAGAGACAATATGCCGATTTAGCGATGTAGATCTATGGGCTAAGAACCTGGTTGGATGGGGGATTACCTTGGCTTGGATTTTGTTAGCAATATTTAATCGGGACAAGGGCCTGAAGAAGGTGCATAGGGCTGGGTATTTGTCGGGTTTCAAAAGAAGGGAGATTGCCGCCTCCCTCATGGAGGGGGGTGAAATCCTTTATCCACGATGTCGGTGTATATCTCCAGGAGGTGGGGTATAAGGAGATCCTTCAACGCTTATAAAAAGCGTCCGTGTGGCTGTCCAGACCAGGAGGTTCCGACCAACCTAGTGAATCTATGGCTGAGGCAAGTTCTTCCGAAGTGAAGGGTTGCACCAAGAATTGGGACTGCCCTGTGGTGAGCCAGATCTTTGCTATTTCTTCAAAAGTAGGCTAGTTGTGCTGTGTGGTCAGTGTCAAGGCGTGTGGTGTATAGCGATTTATAATAAGAACTAAGCTTGAGCTGCATATCCTCATTCACATCAACCTGAGAGCCATCTGAGAGGTGTGGTTTGGTAATGCATTGCCACTCCCGAGGGAAGCATAGGAGGTGGGATTGTGTGCCGCCCGGGCGCTCATCCTAATCATAATGGCAGGCAATTGCAGACCTACCAAGGTACTCAGCCTCTCTTTCCATTAGAACTTGAAACTCTGTTAATAGGGGGGTTTGTTTAGATAAGTAGTGGGGACTAGGGGAGTTTAAATGATCAAGGGCCGTCAAGTCATTCTCCAGCTGGGCCAAAGGATCCGAAGAATTCCGGCTTGTTTTGATATGCTGACCGCTTGGATATAAGATTTAATCCCACAGCACTGCCTGGGTGTCTATAGTGCCAGGGTTTAGCCTAAAGTAGTCATGGATCGCCTCCGTAATTCCAAGTGGAACACCTTGTCAAGTAGAGTGGTAGATGGTAAGGACCATCAATTATTACCATCCTCCCTTGTAGGGTAATTTGAGAGTCAGTCGGAATGGGGCATGGTTCGACAGCATGCATGGAAGTCCAGGGTCCTGTGTGTTTGGAGAGGTGCCAATATTCTAAACAAGTCCATATTGCATTGGGAGCCGAATAAAAAGTGTAACCAGGGGTGTTTGGACAGTGGGCACGCCAGGCGTCTATAAGAGAATAGTCGTACGTCATATCACAAACTGCTCGCAATGCCCTGGGCTTGCCACTAGAGCAATTGCTGGTGGTATCTAGCTGGGAGTCCAGGGCTAGGTTTAGATCTCCTACCAATATTGTAGCATCAGTGTCAAAGCAGTGCAGAAAGGGCTGATAGGTCATGAAAGAAAGAGGGGTCATCGACATTGAGAGCGTATATGTTTAGGAGCAGGACCCGCCTTCCAAGTAGAGGCCCATAACTAGGAGATAGAACAGTAATACAAACATAGAACCCAACAGAGTACATGGCGTACTCCTGGGGGGAGTGAGGAATGCCATAGGGGCCAATGCCCAATCTGAACAAGTGTTATAAGCATAGTCAAATATGTTGAGACTACACAGCAAGAATGTGTCTTGGGGACACAGAACCAGGGGTGAGAGATGGAGGTATCCTGGTGTGGTCAGCGTGGAATCACAGAGTTCAACCAGGGTTTAACAGGTCAGCACTATAGGGCATGTACGGCTCAGGGAAGGAACGTTACTGAGGAGTGCGGGTCTGAGAAGGGCCACCAGGTCCCAGCTGTTTACGAAAGGACACAACTTCGGCCAGGTGCTTTGGTTTTCACCATGACCCAGAGCCTAGTGGGGTACAAAATACCGTATTTGAGTCCATGTTTGCAGAGCAGTGCCTTGGCGTCATTTAACTTTTGTCTGGCCTCCTGGACAACTAATGTATAGTTAGGATAGAAGTAAACCGTTGTATTTTGATATTGCAGAGGCATTCTTTCACGGGCCAGACAGAGCATGGTGTCCCGATCCCTGCAATTTAGGATCCATATGACTATACAGTGAGGGGGTCCCCTGCAGGGGGCCCAAAGATCTGTGAGCACCGGACTGAAAATTTCAATAAGTAAAGATTCAACAGACAGTTCCGGTGGACCCATAGTCCTTGTTTCCGCAATGCCTGTTATTCGAATATTCTTTCAATGTGATCAGGCTTCAAGGTCCTCGTTCTTAATGGCTACTGCTTTTAGGAGGTGCTCCATTTTCTCTAGGTGGCGTGTCATGTTGGTCGCGTGATCTTCAACTCCAGACACGAGCTCCTCCACAATGTCCAGGTGACGACCATCCCGCTCCAGACACTCCCCCATGAGATCCAGACGGGAAACCAGGGCATCAAGGTGGGTGTTCTTGGTGCCAAATCCAGCCCGCAGCTCTTCCATGATTGCCGCAGTGCCATTCAGTGGGTCAGAGGGCGGCGCGGCATTGCAGTTTTCCTCCCTTTCAGATGATTACCTGGATCGATCCGTGGTCTTGGGGGGCTCAAATGTGAGTCTCCGCTGCTTAGGGTCTCCACTGCCCATGGCAGGCGGGTGGTAGCACATACAAAGGATCGCTGAAGTTGGGGTAACTATGAAAGAGTCGATCAGTGGATGTTAATTGAGAGTGTCTGGGAGTGTGGCATGCCCAATGGGTAAGTGAGGACCAAACGCTTAGTGAATCAGTAGGGAATGACGCATAAAGTGTCTTGTAAATCCAAGGAGTTCTAAGGCAGTGCACTGTATGCATGAAGGGGATGGTTCAAGTATGCAGAATCTCACCTAGGACAGTGGTAGACCAGCAAGGAGAGTCTGGTAAGTTATTGCCAGAGGGGGGTTCAGAAGGCAATTCGGGGTGCCATGGGCTGACCCCAATGTTTGGCACCTCGATGCAGCCTGATACTGTAGAAAGTAAGCAGGTGCAGTAGTCACTTCAGGGTTGCTTAGCATCCGCCCGCGTGGCAACAGATGAAGGAGGGCGCAGGTGCTAACCAGGTATGGGACAGTATGATGGTATCGAGTGGCCGTAGTTCAGAAGCTCTGTCCCGCTCTGGCAAGGTTCTCAGTTGCCAGAAAGCAGGCAGTGTGTGGCTGCTGACCAAAGTAGTCCCAAAAGAGAGGCCTGGGCCTCCTCAGGCCAAGCCTCCCAGAGACACCCAGGTGCGGTCGCCGGCCAGAGGAGAGTAGGTCGGGCTCACCCAAGTCACCGCGGCAGGGTGAGGGTAGGCTGCTGAGCAGGGAATGGGTGCCCACTAAATGGTTGTTTCTAGTGAAGGGGAGAGTGGCGAACAGCAGGGGATTCCACCCCTGCCTCAGGCGCCCCCACAGCCCCTGTCACTGTAGGGCGTCCAAGGCCCGCTGGCCCAAAGCCACCTGCCCCAGCAGCAGCGAAGTGTAGTGATCCCAGCGGGTCCTGATGATTGGTTTCAGGCAGTCGCCTCAGCTCCCTGGGATCAAGGGAACGTTGTCTCTTTTAAATAAGGAGTGTTCAGCATTGTGCAGCCGTTGGTATAGGGGCATAGGCTCTGGAGCGTCAGAGTCAAGCGGCTATGTTGGTCAACGTCTTAGCCACACCCTGCAGCTTGTAATTTTAAATGGGAGTCAGCTTCTGATGAAAAAGTGGTTAACATTGTGGTTCGAATTAATTTACTTGGTGATTAAAGCAAATATCAAACAAGCTACTGGAAGTAGTTCAAGACATTTTGAAAACTGTAAAAGATGACATGTAACGTTGTTGGGGAGACCTGCCGAATAACTCAGTAAACAAAAAAAAAGAAAGTCCTCCAAATGAATACGGGAATGTAAAGATTAAAGACAGCGGACAAAGAAGCAACAGAAAGTGTATCTGAAGGAAAGAATCCTAGCTACTGAATTTGAAGTAGTGGTACTCACAGTTTTATTAAGCATAATTCTGAAAAGTAAAATATGCAAAATGTCCATTGCAAGGGATGTGTTTCTCACTCTCCTACATCTGTCTTTGGGGTAGCAGAAGAACTTGAGTGTACATATGTAAACTAACATATGTACGGCAAAGAGAATGATCAAAGTTCTTTAAATCTCAATGCTGATAGTTTTGTTTGAACCAAGATAATAAAATCTCATTGAGTGAGCGTTTCATTCACAACTGTTGGGAAGACTCTGAAGGGGGCATGATGGTACTGAATATGAATGTTAAATTAGAGGAAGGCACAGCAGGGTTGAATAATGTAATGCCTGCTCACTCTGGTGCCAATTTCGAAATTGACCGTCCCGCCTCTCAGGAAAATTGTGAAATGCAGGACCAGAAGCAAAAGGTGAAAAGGTGCAATCTAAGCACACAGATTTTGATTCACACAACCCTTACCTAGTGACAAGACTGTACAGGCATTTGCAACATTCATTTTAAAAGAGATTCAAGAAGTCCCTAAAAATTAAGTATAAAATGAAATGGTTAGGCTTAGAAGCGAATAAAAGACGCAAAGTTTAATGATCATGATCAACATACAATGCATGTACTAAACCCCCAAACACCAAAACTCAATGTCAGGCAACGTAGATGGCAAGAATAGAGAATAAATTAAATATGATTGACAATAACATCTTAAAGTATCTCGTAACAAACATGGCTTCTGGTAAAAGGTGAGATGGATGTAAGTAAAAAGGATAAACCCTTAAAGAAGCAACATAAAAACGGCAAAATTGTTTTAGTAGAGGCGAATACAACAAATGATAATTCCGATGATGGAGCGACTGACAGAGCAAAAGGATTATTGTGAATACTAAAATGGCCACTGCTAATTTGCGCTTTGTTTCACTTGTTGGCTTTCGAGGAGAGGACGCCCAGGAAGGTGATGGTGCCAGGAAGGAAAATACCCCGGATATACAAGAAACGGATGCTTTAAATTAAAAATAAATGTAATGTCCAGTTGGAAAAACAGGAGCATCAGTATGCAGTGGCGGCTCATAATGTCGACAAGTAGTGGGCGGGCATGCACAAGCACAAGCACACTCCCTTCCTCCCATCCCTCACAAGCACCCACACACACATACTCACTCCCACCCATCTACATGTGCACTCACACCCATCTATTCACAAGCGCGCACACATACACCCATCATTCATTAGCACATACCCATGCACACACCCATTCAAAGCACACAGCACTAATTCACATACATAATTACATTTTCACTCAGAGTAACCTTCTTTCCGGAATACATTTTTTTCATATCACCCGATTCTTCCCTTAAGTGCGTCTTCTCGTCTCACATGACGGGAACTCTGGACTCTGCCCTCCCTGGCGCGCTGTCTAATTCCTGGTTGTTTAATGCTATTTACAGGAACTGCAGAAGTCCAAACATCAGCGGCAGCAGCTACTGCGAGGACAAAAGACACCGAGAGATAGGAGCTCGGGAAGTGGGGGTAGCGGCGCCGGCCTGTGGGGAGCACCAGGCACCGGGCCTTTTTTTTGTTCGTGTGAGTTGCAGATTACCAACTCAACATGGAGACCCCGGAACATCCTTGGGCATAGGGGAGCATGGTATAGGGGGCAGAGTGTCATAAAGGCCCTACTAGGATTGAGAATGGAGCCATAACATAAACAAAACATTTATTAGAGCGAAGGCCATGCGAACTATAGAGCATGCATGCATCAACATACCTGCGCCCAGTACACGTTTTGTGGGGGCGGCGACACATGGTAGAGGAAGCAGTGGCTGAAGTTGTAGGACATGCGAGGGCACAGCAAGACACGCATCGTCATTTTTGCAGAACCGGGAAGGAGGGGTGCAAAATAAAGACTGGGGCTTAAATTACTATCTCTCTGGACAAAGTCCGACCTGCACTTACTTCCGCAATTAAACCATGACGTGCCCCCAGTTGCTACAGTTAAAACACGAACTATAGCAGCTCTAAACTATGTGGGGAGTGACTTTGGCTGCATGAATGTGCACATTGCTGTAGTGAGATAATGATACTAATGCAAGGTGGGCCTTCAGTCTATATTGCGGAGAGCATGTTTTTGCAGAAGTTCTTTTGCTCGCAGTGCTCTCACAAGTGTGAAATAGCGTTAAACCCAGTCGCAGCTGGCATTACGGGCGGGTGCTGGGGGAGGGGGGGGGGAGAAATGGAGTTGTCGCGCCACAGAGGAGATGGGGGGAGGAGGGAGGGGTTTAAGGAAAAAAATATATATATAACATAAAAGTTAAACTTACCGTCCCGCTTTTCCTCAAGTCCCGAGACTCCCGCCGTCCGGCTTTTTGATTGAATTCTGCAGCGCTCGTTGTAATGTTAGCGTTCTAGTAGTTGCACGTCACGCAGCGACGTGACATGCCGGCGGCCATTTTGGGTTGCGCGCGCAACCCGTGTACAGAGGCGCGAAAGCCCGAGAGCAGAGCACATCGGCTCGGCGCTCTCTCAGTGGAATACATAAATAAATACAGCGTAATCCCCTCGCCTGGTGTCCTGTCTTCATTCCCTACACTGACACCTCTACAATGGCGACGAGGGTGGGATTGAAGAACCAGAAGGGAACCCGATAAGGAAAAAAAAATACACAGAAGCACAAGAGAGACACACAAGCAGGACAGAGGAGGCAGGTCAGCTGAACCAGCCACTGGAGACGACCAGCACAAAATTCAACGGGCAAGTAAGCAACCACATGCTGATAATTTACCAAGAGAGAGCGCGGCAGAGCCCCGACCCCCACTGGCAGCGACCGAGCACTGGGCAGAAAAAGGGCACGCTGAAGACAAGGGTGCCCACGAAAGCCCACGACCCCACGACCAAGGGGCACCAGCGCTGGCTACCTCAAGGGGGAGTGAAGGGGGAGACACAGGGAGCCCCCACCTACGATCTGAGAAACAGGAGGGAGACAGTGCCCCAGGCAGTCCAGGAAACCACGGTGGTGCACCACCCACAGAAAAGCGCGAAAGAATGTGCGCACAGGCGGCGAATGCGACAGCCCCGGTGCAATTCTTACCTAAGCCAGGGGAACCCCTTATGAAGTGGCAAGATTGGAGAGACTATATTGACAATTTCATAGAGGTGCTTGAAGACGAAAATGAAGAGAAGTTCACCAGCAAAAGGAAGAAGCGGATACTGTTACACAATCTGGGACCGGAAGGGCTCAGAATTTACAAGAACCTAGTACCCAAACAACGAGGAAACACAGATGATGACGTGTATGCCCACGCTATTGATGACTTGAATGAACATTATAAGCCGGCAGTCTGTGTATCAATAGACAGATTCAACTTTCAGCAAAGGAAGCAACGACCAGGGGAATCGGTAGAAGAGTATGTGGCGGCATTAAGGAAACTGGCGGCCACGTGCAAATATGACACATTCCAAGATGAATTAATCAAGGATCAAATTGTGATGCACACCACGAGCACGGCCGTACAGGATAAACTGTGGGCCAGCGGCGATACCACGCTGAAGGAGGTGATGGTGATAGTCAAGAGGGCAGAATTGGCGCGAAGGTGTGCAGAGGCGGCAAAGAGAGAGACGATACCAAGTCCAATGGTGAACAGGGTAGGAGACGAGGAGCCTCGCAAGGACTACAACAAGTGGCAAGGCAACTCAGGCCCCCCAGGAAAACAGACAGGCAGCAACAAAAAGTCCTGTTACAGATGCGGGAGCTGGGCCCATGAAGCGCATGACAGGAAGTGCCCAGCGTTTTGCGCCAAATGTAGCTACTGCGGGATCGTAGGGCACTATGAGAAGGCCTGCCGCAGAAAGTCTTCTAGGAACATGGTGAAATTCATCGACCAGGAACGAGAGAGCCGTGAAGAAGACGTGGAGGAGGATAACGACACCGTGCTCTGCATCTACGACCAAGTATTAAGTGTGGACAACAAAAGGTCGACTAAACCGGTACTGGACATGACAATCGGAGGAGTGCCGATCAGCATAGTGGCGTATACGGGCTCGCCCTACACCATAGTCCAGAGAGCAGTATGGAACTAAACATTTAGGCCACACCTGGGCCCTTACCTGGAGAAATTGGACATCCGACCAGTCACGTACAATGGAGACCGCATACCCATGTTAGGATTCAGACCATTGAAGTTTGAATTCTGAGGAGGCAGCGCCAATTGTAAACTGTACATTTCGGAGAAGGGACCCTCTGTGCTGGGATGGCTAGACCAGGGCAATCTGGGCATCAAACTGGATCCAGGAGGAAAGGAACAGATACTGCTCACAGACCTGGAAGAGTGGCCTGACCTGGACAAGGGGAAGAGAGAATACCCCAAAGTATTTGGAGGCACGGTGGGAAAGCTAGAAAAATTCGCACACAAAATAGTTCTCAAGGAGGATGCCATACCGGTGTCTCACAAGGTGAGAAATGTACCCCTGGCAGTGAGAGAGGCGGTGCAAGAAGAACTGCAGGAACTAGAAAGAAGAGGGATCATCGAACCGATCACGTGTGCGGAGTGGTTGGCGCCACTGGTGGTGGTCATGAAACACAACGGGAAGGTCAGGCTATGTGTTGACCTGCGTGAGTTGAACAAAAACATCGTAGTGGAAAAGTTCCCCTTGCCAAGGATCAAGGAGATGCTGGCCAAAACGAGGGGAATCAAATGGTACTCTACCATAGACTTGACCTCAGCGTACCATCAAATTGCATTGCACCCGGAGAGTAAGAAATTGACATAATTCTTTACCCCCTTCGGGTGTTACCAGTTCCGCCGCATGCCGTTCGGACAGGCATCGGCGGCTGCGGTGTTTCAGAAACTGATGCACCAACTATTTAAAAACATGGATGGCATCCAATACTTCCAGGATGATATACTGGTGATGGGCGAGACAAGATAGACCAAGATGCAAAACTAAACAAAGTACTGAAGGTCTTGGAAAGTAAAGGACTCACGGCGGAGTGGGCAAAGTGCCAGCTGGGCATGGAATCCGTGACTTATCTAGGGCACGAGATCGGAGTACGAGGCATCACGCCAAAAACTGGGAACGTGAAGGCGATCTGTGAGGCACCACCACCCACTAGCAAGGAAGACGTCCAGTCATTCTTGGGAATGGCCGAATACTATAGTAAATTCGTGCAGCATTTCGCAACTAAGACACACCACATGAGGAAGCTAACTAGAGAGAGCTCAGTGTTTTGCTGGACAGAGGAAGCCCAAGGAGAATTTGAGGCCATCAAGAAAGATGTGATAGGAGCCGTGCCCCTGCAAGGATATGACACCCAAGGCAGGACAGTGCTAATCACGGACGCCAGTGATAAGGGATTGGGCGCTGTGTTGATGCAGGACCGAGGGCAAGGAGTGATGGAAACCCTCAGTTTCGCCTCTCGGACACTGAACGACACTGAAAAGAAACACAGCGTCATCGAGAAGGAGATGCTGGCGGTGGTATGGGCAACAACAAGGTTCAGACAATTTTTGTGGGGCACACGATTCCAGTTAAAGACACACCACAAATCCCTGGTGAAGGTACTAACGTCCAGCGGATATGCGAGCGCTACACCCAGGATATCAAAAATGACATTGAAACTACTGGAATTTAGATATGACGTAGAGCACATTCCTGGCAGCCGAAACAGAGTGGGGGACTACTTAAGCAGGGCAGCGGCCATGGAGACTGGAGAGGAAGACCAGTCAGGTGGAGAAGAAATGGTAGCCCTGATGGATGACCAGGAGAGAGTTATCAGTGGTCAGGAATGGAATGAAGCCTACAGTAAAGACCAAACCATGCAAGAGGTGAAAACATACATCACAAAAGGCTGGCCAGATAAAAGACATACCAGTGAGACCTTAAGACCGTACTACGAAGTCAGAGAAGAGCTGTCGATGGACGATAAAGGAGTGTTTGTTTACAGAGGGGACAAGGTCATACCCCCAGAGGGCGTAATTCCAAGCTTACTGACAATACTCCATGAAGGTCACTTAGGGATTGGAAAGATGAAATTGAGAACCAAGCAAAATTACTGGTGGCCAGGCATGGACCTACGGACTGAGCGGCATGTCAGAGATTGCCCACAATGCCAGGGAGCAGATAAGACACTCAAACCCCTGCGACCGGCGTTGGGAAAATTCGACCCACCACAGAACCCATGGGAGGAACTGTCCATAGACATCCTGGGCCCGAACCTAGATGGGCAAGGCGTCCAAAAATATGTGTGTGTCCTCATTGATAGATATTCAAAATGGCCCGAGATGAAAGTGGAGGAAGTGATGGACAAAGAGACTATCTTAAGGTTTTTGACGGACACATTTGTGAGGGAAGGCATTCCCAAATCCATCCTAAGTGATAACGGCCCCCAATTTACCTCAGACAAGTGGATCAACTTTATGGGTAGAAACGGCATCCTCTCAAAACACACCTCAATTTATCACCCGGCCCGGAATGGACTGGTGGAGCGTTTTAATAGAGTGGTGATGGGGTCAGTGCAAGCAGCAATATCAAACAACAAGTACTGGGAGAAGGAAATATGGCACATGGTTTGGGCGTACAGAATCACCCCCACAGGAACAGGATATAGCCCCTTCCAAATACTGAGGGGCCGTGACCCCTTCACAAAGGATAACAGAATATGGAAGGAGAAAACCTTAACGAGCAAATGGTCCCCTGCTGTGGTCCAAGCTAACCTGGAGAAAGCACAAACAATATATGCCAAGCACTACAACAAGCGCAGGAAAGTGAAGGAAACTGGATTAGAAGAAGGCGAGTGGGTGCGAGTCAAGTTAGCAACGTTGCAAAGGAAGGGGGACAGCAAGTACAGTAAAACCCTGCAGGTCAAGGAAGTGTATGACAGAGCGGCCTTGTTGAGCGATGGTAATGTCTGGTCCCAGGACCGCATGGCGAGATGCAACAAGATACTACAGTGGAGTCAAGATGGGTCAGACATGGAAGATGTGGGGGAACCCAATGCGGAGCAGGAACAAGTTGATGAGGAAGAGGACGTGAGGAAAAGAGAAAGTGGCGAAGAACAACGCGACCATAGCAGCCAAGGAGCGTCGGCGGATATGAACATAAGGAGGTCAAGGGAGAGCGCGGCGGCGCTGAGCAATGAAGAGGGAGGGGCAGAGACTCACGAGAGAGAGACCCCCTCTACCCCAGTAAGAGTGACCCGGAGGGGAAGAACTGTGGTGAGACCAACCAGGTTTCAAGACTTTGACATGAGCGACGGACTGTAAGTTAAAAGTTTCATTGTTTGGAAAAAAGGGAGATATGTAATGTTAGCGTTCTAGTAGTTGCACGTCACGCAGCGACGTGACGTGCCGGCGGCCATTTTGGGTTGCGCGCGCAACCCATGTACAGAGGCGCGAAAGCCCGAGAGCAGAGCACATCGGCTCGGCGCTCTCTCAGTGAATACATAAATAAATACAGCGTAATCCCCTCGCCTGGTGTCCTGTCTTCATTCCCTACACTGACACCTCTACACTCGTCAGAAGCAAGACTGCCTCCCTCCCCTCTACCAATCACAACGCTGCAATCGCAGAGTTGTGATTGGTCAGGCCGCTGCCCCATCCGTGTCATTTTCTCTCTGTATGCTGCAGCATACAGACAGAACAGGGAGAGTGGGCGGTGTTTCTCTAGGGCATGGGGGAGTGGCTTGTCCACTGTTGTTCATAATGACTGTTTGGGCGGCCTCAGGCTGCCCAAACAGTCAATATTAACAATGTTGGGCAAGCCACTCCCCCTTGCCCTCGAGAAACACCGGCCACTTCCAAACAGGAACGTCAGCTTTCTCGCCGTGCGAGAAGGCAGAAACAAATGGTAGTTATTACCATTTGTTTCTGCCTTCTCGCACTGCGAAAAAGCAGGGGGGCAGCACCCAAATGCCCCCATAGAGGAGCCGCCATGCCTAGCGACAAGAACGGGAACTATGGCAGCGAGCAAACCATTTAATAGGAGTGCACTACTCCAAATGTTTGGAACAATTTCAAAGTTGGAAGGCATTGAAAATTAAGATATTAAAGGGGTCTGTTTTTGTGTATCATTTTAAAAACCGAGAGTACACACAGTAGACTCCTGCTCCCTGGTAATTATAACAAGCATTGGCATAGCCAATAGGTCTCGCATTTAGGACCTTATAAGTATTTAGTTATGCAGCACAATATCCTTCGTGCAACAACATCAACTCTTGCATGGCTAAACACTTACAAGGTCCCAAAGCCGAGACCTATTGACTATGCCAATGCTTGTTTGTTTTGAATGGACGTTGCATTGTTTTTAATGTGCACTGATGTTTTCTCAATCACTTTTAATGATTTGCAGGATATGATGCTGAAAATAATTGATTATTGATGTTTTGGTAGAAATGCCACCTGCTCTTGGCAGAATTGTTGTTTGGTGCTAATTCCTCACAAGGAATTGGTCACCATGCAGCTCATGATCCTTGCAGTTTGCCATTTTTACAGAGGCAAATTTAGTGCATAGTAATTTTGACCAGTTAACTGCATCAGATGCATACCCTTGTAGTTGCAGGGAGTGAAATTACTGGATGAAAACCATGCGGAAAGTTCACTTCACACATCTCATAACCATGGCCAAGTATCTCAGAATCCGCGTGGATGGGAAACATCCCAGAGTACTCGCAGTGAATGTACTTTCTCTCTAGACCGGGTCCAGAGGCAGCTGCTTATACACCTGAGTTGAACACAAGATATGGGGATGGCCTAATTCTTAGGGTTAGCAGGCGGCGCCACCCTCATATTTTCTTTTCTTAAGGGACCGCCCGTTTGCAAGTCGCAGGCTGAGCTATTGTTGGAGCTTTGCCATACTGGTGGGGAAAACACAGAGGTCTCCTCTCTGCTCCAAATCTCACCTCAACACACAGCGACCTGAGTGAAGCTGGTCTGGACATGGGGGCGAGGACAAGAGCTGCGACATACAAAGGAACAAAGAAGAACCAGCTACTAAAAACTTGGCACTGCTGTCTACTGGGGCAGCTATATATATACACACACACAGACAGACGCGCACGTGCACGCACAAACGCACATGCAACAGCACGGCATTCGATCATGTAGTGTACAAGGCTAAACGCATTCACTAGGACAGGAAGTGAGGGATCCCATCATGCCAGTCATAACAGATTGCATGGTTTTGATTTTACCAGGGAAGACCATTAAGCCGTCTCTCTTAGAAGCAAGGAACAAGGACTGTACCCCTAAAGTGCTTTAATAAGTTCTAGTAAGTAGTTCTAGTGAGTATTATATTTCTGAAGCACCCTAACATTTAAAACGTATTGGGGTTAGAAAGATACAGAACAACAACCACTTTAATTGACTGGGGTCATATCATGCATGTACAAAAGAAAGCACACTTTGCAGAGTCTCAACATCTTACTTCAAAGTTTGAAACAAATGCAAATTCTGACGAGTGCAGTTGTGAATGTTTTTGTTCGTCATGTCATTGTCAATATACGAACCTGGGATTCCGCGAGCAGTGCTGTTAAAGACAGGCATGCGCTGGGGTAATTCTATAATTGGGTTAACCTTGTTTCAGGCTAGCTTTTAAAGTGTCAAACCAAATAAATGCTTCAGACTAATTTACACAAGGTATTAATTCTAAACCTTGGAACGTCAACCATATGAAATGTTGTAACGTGTTTGAGTTTGAAAGGAATTTTCCTTATTTCAGTGTAAAAAAAACAAGCAGGCGTTTCACTTGCGAGAGCGATCCGCGCCAGGAGCGATAATTGTAAGGGAATCGCCACACGTGCACGCGCTGCCATTGAAGGCAATGGAAGGCGTGTACGTTTTTGGCTGAAAAGCCGACACTATTGCTTATGGTCTTTTTGCCTATGCAGCGCATGCCCGTTGCTAGGCGAGACCTAAAAACGATAACTGAACTAGAGAAACAATTGCAACATGCAAGCATGTTAATGGCTTGTACTCTTGATATTGAATAGTCTAGAAAATATGAATACGCTGCAGAGTTGCTGAAAATCGGTTCAGCGTTGTCACAGGAGCAAATATGTATGATTACTGGACAATCCAAACAAACAGTCATAAGGACGAAGAAAGAAACTGTTACAACCCTGAAGGACAATAACATTACAGTTATATTAGGAAAAAAGTAACAGATAACCAGCTACAAACTACACAAACCATGAATGACCACTTTGTCACAACTGGAAGAAATTGTGCCTAATGAAAGGAATCAGGCGTGAAATTGTAGAGATAAGATAATTCGGTTTTCTCAATCGTGTCATAGAACATATTTTTGTATAATAGATGGATAAACCAGGTTGCTGAAAACAACAAACGTATGGATTGCTTTATAATAACACAGGGGATCTGGGGCCTGCTCTAGAATTTGTAAGATGGATATCCCGTCATCCTTATTTCCAATGGCACCTGTATTAAGGTGGATGGGATATAGGTCTCGTTTGTGACAAAGCACCCATCCGCCAGACTCTAAATCAGACCCTATGTTCCTTACTCCTCCAAGAATTAATGGTTCTCGTACATTTTTTAGGCCACCTTCTACTGTGAAAAAAGGAAGACCTGGGGTGGCCTTGCAATTTTTTTATTTGTTAACATGTGAGTCTAAGGTCATTGATATACCGTCTAGGAATATATTAGTGTTAACAATAACATTGACAAATATTTTGAATGTAGAGAAGATAATAATTTTTTATGTTTATTTTCCACCATTTGAATTTTATTCAGAAGATACTTAATTGAGAAAAAAGTACAGGCTTTACGACGACTTTGGCCAGGTACACTTATTATAGAGGAAATTATATTTCATTGCAATTTAATTAAATGTTTCACCCATTGCATGTGTGCCACACTGTACAGCATAAATACATTGTGTGAAGTGTGTAAGGATTTGGGTACGCATAGGATTTTGTACTGGAATGTTATGCTTCCAGTACAAATCTTGTGCTAGGCAGTATTTACACACCTGGCTCTACCCTGATTATGTCCCCTTGAGCAATGCAGTGTAGCAACTTTGGGTTGGTGTATCTTCCCAGGTATTTGTAATTGTGAGCGCAAGCCCACAGCACATTCTTTGCATCATTGTGCTGCAAAGGGAAATGGGATTTCTTGTGGAAACTGTTTTAGCATTCACTAAAGATTCATTATTAAATGGTACAGATGGAAGTTTCTTTAGAAAGTCCAGGCCAACCCCTCTTTGAAAGATTCATGTATGCTTGTGGTGATATATTGTAGGGTATCCCAGATCTGAACGCTTGAATTGTCCTGCCAGAAATGACTTGCTCCAGAGCTGCAGCATCAGCCTCCTGAACATTGCCTCCAGAGATATTGAACCCTGAATCCAAGGGCGATGTTTGTTTGGCTTCCGAGAACTTGAGCTTCTGAAATCTATAGGCTGGAGAAGGTCCTGTAAAGCTTCATCCCCAGTGGGATTCCATCACAGCTGTATTTTTGTGACACTGCAAGTCTTGAAGAAGACGCAGTGCAGTGCAAAGCAATCACTGTTAGCACAATCAACTGTTTAGAGAATTAATGTGATTATTGCATACATACTCCTTTTGTTAGTGTTTTAAACGCAGAATATTCTGTATGACTTAATGATGGAAGTGATATTCACTATTTTTGATATGTACAGTACCACAGAACAGTGGGATTTGAAAGAGGTGGAGCACAAGCCCAATTATCAAGCTTTTGTGTGCAAGCATAGTGAGTTAGATGGGCATTTCCAATGTGGCTTTGAGAGATGATGAATTTTTCACCATCATTTCTGTAATAAATGGACAAAAAGCACAGATCATACATGCATTTTTAAAGGAAAATGTATAATGCATTTAAATGAAGTTCTGGTTTGCCAAGCAAGGCTGATCTCCCCATTGATATGGGTACCAGACACAACAGCTTGGAATCTGTTGAATCAAAGGTCTTTATCACTATTGTTCTTTTATGCATGCAGATGACACATCGTTGCTCTTAGTGGGTCATGGATTGACAATGTCAAATGATCTTTTTCAAGCCTGAAATTGAAAAAACAGGATGTTGCCTTTAATTGCAGAATAGTTTGTTTCACTTAACTTGCCACCCTAACCATCTTCTGTGTTGTGATCATTAGACATTTAGTGGCACAAAGGCCTTAATTCCATACATGTTGCGATATGTGCATGTGTATCATCTGTAATTTAAAATGAATATATAGCTAAACGACTGAGACATTATCAAGAGGGAAGCCATATACCTTGAGTTAGAAGTGTATATCATAACAGTGCTCCAAGTGGGTGGTATTTATTGAAAATTACAGCCTCCATTTTTTTTTTACAATTTGAGAAAACCTTTTTTGGGGCGGGGGTGATAAAAAAATAATAATTCATGAACGGGTAATACCGATCTTGAGGTGCAACTGACTAAAAGGTAAGGGGAAGGGTCGCTTCTACTGTGAAGCCAAGAGAGAAGCAGACAGTATCATAAGAAACACGCCTTTTGCCAGGGTGCTTCCTACCTGATAGAGGTGATAATGTGAGCAATTGAGTAATCAGCAAATCTAAACTCTGCCTGAATAAAATAAGCTGAGCCCTCATGTAGCAAAGATGTATTATCTTTCAGATATGATGTAAGGATTTTACCAGCTGAGGTCTGGAGTGTATCCTCCTTCTAACAGAAACTTGCAGACTAGTGAAATCTGTTTCCATATTACTAAAAAATATATATTTTGAAATCACGTGTTTTATCTTTTTTTTTGTTTACATTTTTTATTGAATTTTATCATTTCAGAAAACACATTGGTTAGAGTGATACAAGTCATGTATATCGATTTACACACGCATTGATTTTATAGCTTACAATGTACCACAAAGCTTTCAGAGGCCTTGCAGGTTAGACTCGGTATACACTAGACAGCAATGTTTGTTATATGCATCATACTGGTCCGATTTCTCATCTGTAGTGGCTCTTGTATTGGGGCGTGACATGGTGGATGGCCCCTCCCCAGGAGTTGTTACTTCGCTCCCTCATCAGCATCACTGTATTGTGACATGTAATGTTAGGTGCCTGTGTTTCCGTGTGTTGGTATTGGTTCCTAAACTACCAATATACCTTTGGTGGTCTGAACATGTGGGGGTAAACTAGGAAAGCGGGTGGGTAGCGGCTACGTTGGGCTCTGGCTTGTCCCGTAGCAAGCCAGCTATACTGTCTTTACGCGATGTGTTGAAGTATATGGGCACGTGAGGGGGTTTGTTCCTGGTGCATTCCTTCGGTGTAGTTTAGTGTTCGGGGTGTCCAGGTAGTATCTTCCCGTGGTGTCAGTGTCACATGCTTACGTTTGGTCCGGTGAGTGGGCCATTTCATCCCAGGAGAGGTGAGCACGGGGACTGTGTCTGGAAGGCCATAGGCAAAGTCGCCTGTGTTGTTTCATGGGTGTATTGGTGTAGCACTTATGCCCACTCCTATAATATGGGATGTTTTTGTGTTCCTTTGACCTCCTCCTCCCTCAGTACCTCTTCTTCCGCTTTGCTCCATTTTTTTACTGCCCCTACCCAGGCTGCCTCCGGTGGCCCCGACGTGGCTTGCCAATACATTGCCAATCCTCTTTTTGCTAAAAGGAGGGCTAGTGATGCAAAACGGCACTGCACCTTCTCGGATTTCCTCCTGCTTAATATACAGAGGGGACACACCTCCCAAGTGGATATGCCTGTAAAATTTGTCATTGCTCGAAGTGCCCTGTGGATTGTTTGCCAGTAATGTTGTATTGGTGGGCAGTCCCAAAACATGTGCCTAAAATCTGCCTCTGGGGTTTGACGGCGGGGACATGCAAAGTGCGTGTCAGGATAAAATGGTGGAGACGTTGCGGTGTGAGGTATGCTCGATGGAGAATATTGAATTGGATGTTCTTGAATCGGGCGTTCCTGGACACTTTTTTGTGTATTCAAGAGCCCTCTCCCATTCCTTGTCGTGAAATACCCGTCCCACGTCCTCTTCCCATGTTTGACGTAATGTGTACAGTGGTTGCAGAAGTAGTTTCCTGACAGCTTTGTAGAGGCAGGTGATTAAATGTCTACCCACTCTCATAAGTAGAATTGCATGTAGTACTGGGTGCATCGGGGGTTCTCCTTTGCTAGGGTCCAGTATTGGCGGCCACTGTCTAGCAGTTGTCTGTGTAGCAGGAACTGTCCCGGCGGGAGGTCCTACTCATCCGCTAGTTGGTCATATGTTCTAAGTTGGCCTTCTATGAATAGGGATTTCATCTCAATACGTGAGTGTTCCGTCCATACCTGTAGGGTGTGGGTAGTGAAATATTCTTCTTGTTTGGGCAATCCCATCAACGGTAACAAGGGGGAGTACATGCAATGGATTTTTTGTAATAAATGGACAAAAAGCACAGATCATACATGCATTTTTAAAGGAAAATGTATAATGTATTTAAATGAATTTCTGGTTTGCCAAGCAAGGCTGATCTCCCCATTGATATGGGTACCAGACACAACAGCTTGGGATCTGTTGTATCAAAGGTCTTTATCACTATTGTCCTTTTATGCATACAGATGACACATCGTTGCTCTTAGTGGGTCATGGATTGACAATGTCAAATGAGCTTTTTCAAGCCTGAAATTGAAAAAATAGGATGTTGCATTTAATTGTAGAATAGTTTGTTTCACTTAACTTGCCACCCTAACCATCTTCTGTGTTGTGATCATTAGACATTTAGTGGCACAAAGGCCTTAATTCCGTACATGTTGCAATATGTGCATGTGTATCATCTGTAATTTAAAATGAATATATAGCTAAACGACTGAGACATTATCAAGAGGGAAGCCATATACCTTGAGTTAGAAGTGTATATCATAAAGGTGCTCCAAGTGGGTGGGATTTATTGAAAATTACAGCCTCCATTTTTTTTTTACATTTTGAGAAAACCTTTTTTGGGGCGGGGCTAATAAAAAAAATAATAATTCATGAACGGTTAATAACGATCTTGAGGTGCAACTGACTAAAAGGTAAGGGGAAGGGTCGCTTCTACTGTGAAGCCAAGAGAGAAGCAGACAGTATCATAAGAAACACGCCTTTTGCCAGGGTGCTTCCTACCTGATAGAGGTGATAATGTGAGCAATTGAGTAATCAGCAAATCTAAACTCTGCCTGAATAAAATAAGCTGAGCCCTCATGTAGCAAAGATGTATTATCTTTCAGATATGATGTAAGGATTTTACCAGCTGAGGTCTGGAGTGTGTCCTCCTTCTAACAGAAACTTGCAGACTAGTGCAATCTGTTTCCATACTACTAAAAAATATATATTTTGAAATCACGTGTTTTATCTTTTTTTGTTTACATTTTTTTATTGAATTTTATCATTTCAGAAACACATAGGTTAGAGTGATACAAGTCATGTATATCGATTTACACACGCATTCATTTTATAGCTTACAATGTACCACAAAGCTTTCAGAGGCCTTGCAGGTTAGACTCGGTATACACTAGAATGCAATGTTTGTTATATGCGTCATACTGGTCCGATTTCCCATCTGTAGTGGCTCTTGTATTGGGACGTGACATGGTGGATGCCCCCTACCCAGGAGTTGTTACTTCGGTCCCTCATCAGCATCACTGTATTGTGACATGTAATGTAAGGTGCTTGTGTTTCTGTGTGCTGGTATTGGTTCCTAAACTACCCATATACTTTTGGTGGTCTGAACATGTGGGGGTAAACTGGGAAAGTGGGTGGGGAGTGGCTACGTTGGGCTCTGGCTTGTCCCGTAGCAAGCCAGCTATACTGTCTTTACGCGATGTGTTGAAGTATATGGGCACGTGAGGGGGTTTGTTCCTGGTGCATTCCTTCGGTGTAGTTTGGTGTTCGGGGTGTCCAGGTAGTATCTTCCTGTGGTGTCAGTGTCACATGCTTACACTTGGTCCGGTGAGTGGGCCATTTCATCCCAGGAGAGGTGAGCGCGGGGACTGTGTCTGGGAGGCCATAGGCAAATTCGCCTGTGTTGTTTCGTGGGTGTATTGGTGTAGCACTTATGCCCACTCCTATGATATGAGATGTTTTTGTGTTCCTTTGACCTCCTCCTCCCTCAGTACCTCTTCTTCCGCTTTGCTCCATTTTTTTACTGCCCCTACCGAGGCTGCCTCCGGTGGCCCCGACGGGGCTTGCCAATGCATTGCCAATCCTCTTTTTGCTAAAAGGAGGGCTAGTGATGCAAAACGGCGCTGCACCTTCTCGGATTTCCTCCTGCTTAATATACAGAGGGCACACACCTCCCAAGTGGATATGCCTGTAAAATTTGTCATTGCTCGAAGTGCCCTGTGGATTGTTTGCCAGTAGTGTTGTATTGGTGGGCAGTCCCAAAACATGTGCCTAAAATCTGCCTCTGGGGTTTGACAGCGGGGACATGCAAAGTGCGTGTCAGGATAAAAATGGTGGAGACGTTGCGGTGTGAGGTATGCTCGATGGAGAATATTGAATTGGATGTTCTTGAATCGGGCTTTCCTGGACACCTTTTTCGTGTATTCAAGAGCCCTCTCCCATTCCTTGTCGTGAAATACCCGTCCCACTTCCTCTTCCCATGTTTGACGTAATGTGTACAGCGGTTGCAGAAGTAGTTTCCTGACAGCTTTGTAGAGCCAGGTGATTAAATGTCTACCCACTCCCATAAGTAGAATTGCATGTAGTACTGGGTGCATCGGGGTTCTCCTTTGCTAGGGTCCAGTATTGGCGGCCACTATCTAGCAGTTGTCTGTGTAGCAGGAACTGTCCCGGCGGGAGGTCATACTCATCCGCTAGTTGGTCATATGTTCTAAGTTGGCCGTCTATGAATAGGGATTTCATCTCAATACGTGAGTGTTCCGTCCATACCTGTAGGGTGCGGGTAGTGAAATATTCTTCTTGTCTGGGCAATCCTATCAACGGTAACAAGGGGGAGTACATGCGATGGATTTTTTGCATACACTGTCGGGCAATAGTTACCTGTAGTGGATAGGTTCGCGCAGGCTTGGTACCTGGCATTAGTAATCGCCGAATAGCCGGGAGGAGTATTCGTCCATCACAGGTTATTGTCTCCCCCACGTGGCAATCCGCTGTCTAGTGTGATACCCACTGGAATTGGGTCGCTAGGAAATACGCTTCGAAAGTCGGGGCTCCCAATCCCCTTGGTCTTTCGGTAAGTACAGGGTAGTCAAGGCGGCTCTATGTCTCCCTCTGCCCCATATCAGGGAGGTATCACGTGTTTTATCTTATATATGAAATCTTTAAGCATATTTTGGAGCGGCCTTATACGGTGTGTAACACAATTTTTAAATAATGACTTGCACTACACCGTGCTTTCAGTCACAGGCTGAGACCGCATAGCACAATACACGTCATTCACTACTATTCCCTACTCTGCCAGCTAGGAAACAACTCTATGACTGTCTGGTTGTAAACACAGACATCTGCAGTCATCGTGTTAACCAACAGAACTTCCATTTAGCAAATGAGTGCATTTCCAGCGATTACTTCAACTTGCTTTTATTTTTTCATTTTAAGGTGTGAATGATATTTTATATGCAGCTACTTGGAGGTGAAAGGCCACCAAAATTGTAGCTGAATATTTTGTAATTTTTAGTCATGTCCAGACACTGGTCCCACACTCACTGACAGTCACTCCCGTGCTTCTTGACACATTTCATCCTCTGCATGACTAGCGCAGGGAGTGGGACACATGTCCCACGTGATCTGCAAGAGCACATTACTGCAATAGGGTTTTGATTTGATGTTTTGCTGGTTATAAGCCTCTCCCTGGCCCGTATCCAACTACAGTCTGGGGCAGGGGAGCGAAAACAGGTCACGGGATCGGCAGCTTCGAGGAGGCAGTGAGTAGGGTAGGTTGCCACTGACGGGCATCCGGCAGGCTTTTTCACCCCTTCTCATTTCGGATTAAGGACTCGTTATATCTTCTTCTTACCCTTCAGGTTTTATAGGGCTTTTCATTCTCCGCCGGACTTCCCTGGGGTCCTAGGATTGCCCTCAAAAGGGTAAGTTTGGCGGCCATCGTGCATCGAGCTTTGAATGCACTCATGTTAGCCCCCAAAAAATTTTATTTAGCAATAGCATGGACTCATAGTATATGTCATGATGTCAGTGTGAACATAAAACCGCATTTGTCTTTTATAGGATTTGAATAATTGTCAAGTGTGTTTACTATTCAGCATAATTATAGAAGCTACTACGTTTACTGCAGCTTCTTTGCACTTGGTGAACGAGTGGCACCAAGTAAGACTGAATGTGTTCCCTTGTTGTGCTCCTAGGTTAACTTGATAGAGCGCGCGAGGCCACCCGACCAATAGTTTTCGCCGTTTCCGGCTTCAGGGCCCATATACTTTTCAAATCACCATATACATCGATCAGGTGACTTCACGAGCTCTACCAAGTTGTGTGTGTGTTCCCTATTATTATTTTTCAGTGCACCCGACTTACCATCCACCGATGCGGGTACCTAATGACCACAATGAATCAGGGAGCTAGCTGTAAAGGAAAGGCAGCAAAATACAAACCCAACCAATAACATTCAAATACTGTTTAAATGACCACGGACAACTGGAAGTTTTAAAATGTTTATCTAAATTCAATATTTTCTTGCATGAGGTACAGTAAAATAAGGCAGTCAATAACCAAGATAACGTAAATCACATAGGCATAAAGAAATAATGACAGGGTAATCATTCAAATGTAATATGAAATGCAGATGGGAAATATTATAAAATCTCAGAAATGTTTAAGCATGGACATTTTATGCATGATTAACTATGGGAGGGCCTATAAAGAGTAGCACGCTTCACTTAAGGTGAATGGGCCTTTGAACAATCTAGGCAATGAAGTTCTAGACCATATCATAAAATTACAGACTGCAATGCAAAATATAATTTCTAACAAGTGAGAAGACATAGGAACAAACTTATGGAAAAATATGTAATTGACTTTCAATAGTTGCGGAAAGGCATGGAAAATATAACATATGCAATGATGAACTTTATTAAAGCAAAAGTCAGAAATTTAGAAGGTGCAAGATTTAAAGAGTTTTCAGAGCAATATTTACCTAGAAAGGTGTGGAAACCAAACCCTGGCCACGGGTCAGTTAAGGACAGGAAACCCTCAAGGAAGGATACCCCTCAAAGGACAGCAGGTGCAGAATGGACACCCAGGACAGGACAGGATACCCTCGGAATAGGAATCAGGACAGGACCCTCAGGACAGGACAGCAAACCCTCAGGACAGGACCCTCTTCAGGACAGGACCGGAACCCACAGTTCGGAAGCAACGCCTGCGCTCCACCCGCTCTGCAGCTATCGATCAAGACCCCGATTGGGTCAGCGAACTCCCAGCTAAGTGCTTGCCAGCACTTTAAGGCTCAGTAGAACCTTAGTCTATGGTCAAATTCGGACAGAGTGCTTCGCAGCGCTCTGTATCTTCAGTCACCTATTGAGTGCGTTGGGTCAGTGACAGGTCAGCTAAACCAGACAAGTCGGACGGTTCACTAGGTGAACCCAGGGTAGATATACAGTTTGGGGACAGTGTACCACCCCCCAATGTTGCAAAGTGTCAGAATCCCTCAATTTCGATTGGTCCTAAGGTAGGATTTGGGTAACACACCAATCACAATACAAGATTTGAAGCCTTCATTAACATACTTGGGTACCGCCTAGCAGGTTTGGGGTTCTCATGAGAACTGTGCAGAAATACGAGTGAAAATTAACATTGTAACACATGAGGAGCAACATTCGCCGTTCTCGTAGCGCAGAGGTGGCTTTCCCAGGCGCATCTTGACTGTGGCTGCCAGCTGGCTGAGTTCCACTGTCCAAAGTGGCCACCTTTCAATGCTCCCTGGTCATGCGCAGAAGAGACCTTCAATATGGCTCCCAATCAGTTTGGACCCCCATTCCCCGCGGTACATGAAAAGTAAGCGAAAACAAGTTAATACATAATAATGTCATTATGAAAATACATCATAGGGTTTGTACTTTTAACTCATCATCAAGAAATAAAACTATTGCATTAAATGTTAGCTACATTGACACAATCACAAGAGCAGTGGCACGAGCAGTACCACATGATAAGCACAGCTATGAATTACGCATGCGCATAACTTTCCCTCCACTTCTGCAGACGCGTCAGGACACGTGAGTGTGGCTGACGCATGCGCAGTAACTAAAATACAAGCGGCGGCCATATTAAAGAACACGGATTAAATTCATTAGAAATACACATAGGCAAGCTTCGGGAACTTTGCCTAAACAAAAATAAATGTTAGTAAAACATACGTTTTGTTACCTTATTACACATAAACGAGGTTCTTGACTTCGGCAAGCCGCAAAATATGCGAAGCTTTGCTTCATCAATCCCCTCTTTGATGATATTTACTATCATCACAAATTATAATGGAACCAGATGCCAACTTTCTTTCATACTTTATAAAGTTCTATTTCTTCCAGCAACCGTTCTAACTTTTCTCTCTCAGTTTTAGCAGGGTGAGAAGTCTTCACCTTTTTGTATATCTGATCATTCACTTCCTCTAATTCAATCTCATCCACACTTCGTTTCACTCCTCTTGCATTTACCTCGTGCTTTTTGGTGCGCTTGCGGCATTTACAGCATAAGAAAATGGAAAGTATAATAAGACCTATAATACCAATTGGCATCAGAATTTTGAATAATAAGCTTTTACCTATGCTAGCAAGCCAATGACCTACATTTGAGAGACCATCTACCAGTCTCTTCCAGGCACTATCAACCTCGAGTGGTTTGAGTTCCTTTGCCAAATTAGTAATGTTTTTCACATATCTTTTGATCTGTACACTTTTATCCGGAATATAAGTGCAACAATGTTGCGCCTTCAACATCCGGCAGACTCCGCCCTCTTTCGCTAATAAGGTGTCAAGAGCAAGTCGATTCTGTAAAACCATTGATCTGATCGCAACCATTTCGGTATTGACCAGCAGAAATCCATGAGCTGTTTCAGTAGACAGCACATCTACTATAGTAGACAATTTGCAAATTCTGTGAGTGTTCAGAACCACTCCCACTCCAGGTATCAGTGCACTGAAAATACTACCCATAATTTCACCTATACTTTCTCTTTTACTACGCACTAAGCCATTAGTATCTTCATTGCTTCCAGCTTTTCCATTCACATGGTATATTTTCGGGAAGACAATGCCAAAGTAGCAGCTTCCATACCAGTGATCCGGCAATTTGAAATAAGCCTTGTCCCCACAAATATAATAAATTCCAGGAAACACAGGCTCTGACCCATTTTTGAAACCCCAACCTCCAATTACCTTGTAATTATGTTTGCATTCACTGGAACCAATGAAAACATTATTATAATAGCTAGTCTTCTCGCGGTGAAGACATAGCTTGCCTTTCTTTTCAAAATCCAGCAACAGAGCAGGACCCGCTCCAACAGATGAGGTGCCTTCCATGTTCTCTGCCCACTTTGGCTTTTTCTGACTTTCGTCATTAGCCTTTTTTTGAATTTTAATTCTCCTTTTCTCTGCCATGTTCAGGAACATCTTTTCCTGCTCACGCAAAGAACAAGTCAAGTTATCTCTGTGTGCGTCTGCTATGTCAATGTTACCTATAGTCAGAAAGTAGTCTCCCATATATCTTATGGTGTCAGTTTTGGTATGTACAGGATTCAAGTTCCCACGTATAGGAAGTTCAGAAAAGATCACGTCATTGTTAGAATAATAATACTGTAACGGTCCCCTTTTGTAAAATAAACTAGCTAAAATGCTACAGGAGATTCCATATGTCAATGGCAGGTGATGGTATGTCACGCCTTCAGCCACAGAAGTAGGTAGCTTCATGCAGACATAGCAATCTTCAATTTCCATAGTCTCTACATAGTGTATTAATAAGTTTGCGAAAACATTTAAGTGTGTCTTGTTCTTAACTCCATGATAATGTAGTCCTCCCTCATCTGATGCTTCTAAGTTCTGTTTTGTTTGTCTCAAAGCTCTTTCATGTCGTGCTACACTCTGGGTTGTTAGCTCCTCATTGTCAGTATTTATAACTTCAGTAGGGACAATGTTAGTATCTTTACTTACAGCAAAGGGAATGAAAATTGTTAATCCTATCCAGATAACTATCAGTACTACTACACTACATATACACACCTTGCAACACGTCTTAAAACGGCTGCAACTAGGTCTACCATTCACTGTTGAATCAGACATTTTGGCTCAGAAGGAGTCTTTCGAACCCCTCTTTTTGGCTTTACACAATTAGCTTACTTTGTGCAACTTCACGGTGGTTCGTCTTCTTCTTCAGCTGAGTACTCTGGGACGGGTTCTCCGTCGCTCACGTCAGTTATATCAAGATCTTCAAGTTCTTCCAAAACCAGTGTCCATTCAGGAGACTTGTACTTTTTGTTTTGTCTTTTTATTCGTTCACTCCTTCTTTTGGAAGAGTCTTCTTCTTGCTCTGCTATCCGAGCACTTCTTCTTGCTTCTGCACGTTTTTCTTCCACTGTCTTTATCCTTAGTCTCAATCTTTTTACAAACCTAGGCTCAAGGTTGTTTCTTTTCTTTAGTCTCTTAGTCGGTACTTGGACTTCACTTTCTTTTCTTATTCTCTTGTTCTCTTTATCTTGTGGTAATTCTTCTCCACTTTCTTCTCCTACTTCCCCTATCTGGCTAGTTCCAGGGCTAGCATCAAATTCTTCTGCCTGGTTGCTAATCTGGCCTTGTTCAGGAATATTTTGTTTTTGGCTTTCGATTGTCTCTGTTTCTGTTTCTATTTCCTGAACCCGTTCTTTTAACCCTCTCTGATCCTGTTCAAGCACTTCGATCTCTTGATTTTCTTCTGCTCGAACTATCACTCTATTTCTAGTCTCACCCTTATCTGCATCAGGTGTTAGCGGTGGTGTATCGAACACCTGCTCTGTCCCTGTCTGACCTTCTCCTTCCTCAGTTTTGATGTGAATCTCAAGCGGCTGAGGTTCTTCGCCTGTGCCTTGCTTTTCCTGACTAGTCCACTCTCTACCTTCACTAAGTCGTTCTCTTGTTCTGATAGGATCTTCGGTCAGATCAATCATCGGTATCCATTCTTCTGGCCATATGCTTGGCAGCTCGTCTTCAGATACTCCTGGCTCAGTTTCCTGGACCTCTTCCACAGGCTGGTTTCTTGGCAGTTCGTAGTCAACTACTCCTGGGCCAACGTCTGCTGTTCCTGCAACCTGACTGGTGCTGGGCTGCTCGTTGTCAGCTGCTTCTGGACCGGCTCCTGCAGGGTCCTCTGCTGGTTGCCCCTCTTCTGCAAATTCTTTGTCTGGTAATACCTTCTGAGTGTGTCCAGCGTGGATCCACTGGGGAACACCTGCGACCTTCACTGCAGTTGTTGTTACCAGGATTACTTGGCGTTTCTTTCCCCACCTTGGTGCCAGACAATTAGATCGAGTGTGCTTCTTTATTTTGACCCAGTCTCCTGGAACCAAGCTGTGGAGAGGAGTCGTTGGATTGAGGATGCCGTCGTCTCCAATCTGGCGAGAGATAGAACGCACTTGGTCACCCAATCTTCTGCAGTATTCAAGCACTAAATCATCAGTAATACTCAACAGTTTGCTTCCTGGCACCATGCTTGTCTCATCACTCTTCCCATAATGATTTCATGGGGACTTAGGCCTGTCTTGCGGTCAGGAACACTTCTCAGTCCCATTAGAACCAGAGGCAGGGCCTTCACCCAGGTCATGCCAGTAGCATCTGTCAGCTTTGCTAGTCTGTTTTTGATAGTTCCATTTACTTGTTCCACTATTCCAGAAGCCTCTGGGTGGTATGCACAATGAAGTTTCTGCCTTATTCCAAAGGCCTTACAGAGTTCAGCCAGTATTTCATTCTGGAAATGACCACCTTTATCTGATTCAATAATGTATGGTATTCCGAATCTAGGTATCAGTTCTTTTAGTAAACACTTCGCTACTGTCAGTGCGTCACTTTGGGGAGTAGGGTAAGCTTCCACCCATTTTGAAAATACGCAAACAATGACAAGGACATATCGTTTCCCTTCACAACGGGGCATGGTGATGAAATCAATCTGTATCCTTACAAAGGGACCCCCTGATCTCCCAATCTTGCTCAGTTCAACCATTGTCCTCTTGCCTGGGTTCATCTGTTGACATGACAGGCACCTCTGGCAGAGGGACTCTGCTACCTTCCTGAACTTCTTACTGTAATCATGGCATCCCTACCAATGTGTGATCCTTCATGTATTAATCTTGCCATTGTGCCAAGCAAGTGTCGGGGTAACACAGGCATACCAGTTGGGCCCAAAATCACACCATCCACACGTCTCGGTCTACACCCATCCTCCTTCCATTTCTCTCTTTCTTGCCAAGGAGCCGATTCCTGCCACTCTCTCACTTCATCCCACGTAGGCACTTCTTCAAACACCTGAAGCTGGCAGCTGGTTCCTGGCCCCCCTCGTTTTGGATTTACAATATACCGATCTCTGGCACACCATTGGGCCACTCGATCAGCATAATCGTTTCCCAGTGATACTTTGTCCATGCTCTTTTTATGAGCAGCACATTTTACCACTGCCAGTTCTTTGGGCAACTGGATGGCCTCTAAAAGGTCATGAACAACCTTTGCATTCCGAATGGGAGTACCTGAGGAAGTCATGAATTCTCTCTGCAGCCACAATTGGCCAAAGTCATGCACAACTCCATAACAGTACTGACTGTCAGTATACACTGTTATGCGTAAGTCCTTCCCAATTTTGCAAGCCTTTATCATGGCTATCAATTCGGCTACTTGTGCAGACTTGATGTTATATAGGTAACCTGCTTCTTCAATTTTTGTGAAAGACACTACTGCATAAGCAGCACTCAGGCCTCCTAGTTCATGTCTTAGACAGGAACCATCCACAAATAGTTCTTTATCATGTTCAGGCAATGGCACTTCTTTTATGTCTGGGCGTGGCTTAGTACTGAACTCTGTCAGGTCAATACAATCATGTTCATCATCATCCCCACCTTCTATTTCCAAGGGGTCGGGGAGTAAAGTGGCAGGGTTCAGAATACCGCACCTAACAATGCTTACATTTGCTGCACCCACAAGAATCCTCTCGTATTTAGTCAGCCGACTAGGGGTGAGATACTGTGTTTTAGTTCTGGTCAATAGAATTACCACTCCATGTGAAACATACACGGTCACAGGATGTCCCATGACAATGGACTCACTCTGTTCCAAACTTGCACAGGTAGCAGCTACTGCTTTCAGACAGCCAGGTAACCCAGCAGCTACTGGGTCCAAAGTGGCAGAGAAATAGGCCACAGGCCTTCTGGTCGTGCCATGTTCTTGAGTCAGGACTGACAATGCGCAATTATCGCGAGTGTCACAGAATAGGGCAAACTCTTTGGAATAATCTGGCATTCCCAACGCAGGGGCCGTACACAGACAGTTTTTCAGTCTTGTGACAGCCATTAGACTTTCATCGTCCCACTCTACAACATCTGGCATTCCTCTCGTGGTCATTTTTATCAAGGGCCTGGCTAAGGCTGCAAATCCCAGAATCCACTGCCTGCAGTACCCTAATACCCCCAGGAACATTCTGACATCTTTTTGAGTACGGGGCAACTGCATCTTTTGAATTATTCTCACTCTTTCTGATGTGACTTTTCTGACACCCTTTTCTATCTGGTGTCCTAGATATTTTACTGATTTCGCACAGAACTGTAGTTTGTCAGGGGCCACTTTATGCCCTTTCTCACACAGATGATTTAGGAGGGCAATGGTGTCAACTACACAGTCCCTGTGACTTTTAGACGCCAGTAGAAGGTCGTCTATGTACTGCACTAACACAGAGTTCCCAGGTAAGGTCAAAGTCTCTAGACATTTTTTCAAGATCTGATTAAAGATAGAGGGGCTCTCTGTATACCCTTGAGGGACCCGGTTCCAACAATACACGTGACCTTCGAAGGCAAATGAGAAAAGAAATTTGCTGTCGGGGTGCAGGGGTATCGAAAAAAATGCATGACATAAATCAATCACAGTGAACCATTCAGCATCCCAAGGAATCTGGTACAATATCACTGCAGGGTTTGGGACAATAGGGCAGCAAGGAACTACAATTTTGTTAACCTTTCTCAGGTCCTGCACTACCCTATACTTGCCACTAGGCTTTTTGATGCCCATAATCGGTGAGTTGCATGGGCTGCTCATCACTTCCTGTATGATGTCTCCTTCTAATAATTTTTGTATTTCTAGAGTGACACCTGCTTTCACTTCAGCATTCATTCGGTAGGGCCTAGTGTTAGGATATACTGCATTGTCCTTGATGGCTATCTGTATGGGGTCCACATCTTTCATCAACCCCACATCTTTTCCAGTGAAATCCCACACCTCTGGCTTTACGGCTTCCTGGAGTTCTTGGGGCAAGTCCTGCAGGGTCAATCTTTTAATTTCTGAGTCAGGTCTAAGTAACAATAATTTATAAATGCCATCTTCATCTGGGGTCTGTATTTCAACACCTTTTGGTGTGCAAAAGATGGTACAGTTCATTTTGCACAGCAAATCACGACCCAGTAGATTCACTGGACTGGTGTCACAGACGACAAATCTATGCATCTGTGTAAAATTTCCAATTGAAATCTCCATTGGTTCGGTAACAGGAGTACTAATCAATTGATTAGATACACCCACTACTTGGATATTTTCTCCCGAGAGGGGTAGGTTTGGAACGTCCACTGTTCTTACAGTAGAACGGGTAGCGCCAGTGTCCAACAGAAAGGTGACATCATTTCCGTCAACCTTTCCATCAATATATGGTCCAGACTGGTCTACCGGCAAGGAAGCGCCAAGTACGCACTCCTCGTCCTCCCCTCTCAGGCCCCGTCAGTCCTGATCATTACAAAGGAAGGTATCATTCAGCAGATACTGCGAAGTTGCTGTATTTCTGTTCTCCCCGCTTTCCCAAACCTCTATCTCTTCATCTTCTGCCTGTCTTCCCCTGTATACCTGCTTGGGTGCTCGAGGCACCTGAACTGTTTTTACCTGGGGTTGAGTCTTTCTTGGTCTTTCTTTCTGCGTCTGTGGAGTTAAATCAGGAGTTTTTTCATTAATATCTACTAATTGGGGACACTCGTTTCGCCAGTGTCCAATTTCGCCGCACTGATGGCAGGGAAATTTTTTCATAGCCTCTTCCCTGCTAAATTTGGGCCGGGGCTTTCCTCCACCCCCTCCCCCAGGACCTTTGTTCTCAGCATTTTTAACCATGTTACTCAATTGTTTTTCCTGCTGTTCTGCGAGCTTCACCTGAGCCCACATCACCTTTTCCTTGAGGGCCTTTTTCTTTTCTGCCATCTCATCCTCGCAGTACTTAGCGTACCGCAGGACCTCATCCATTTTCTTAGTATGCCAACAGATTTTATTATCTTTTATCCACTGACAAATTTCAGGTCTTAAACCATTTACAAACCTGTAAATAAAGTGCGTCATATCCTTCAGGTCGATGTTATCAATACCACTGTATGTTTTAAATACCTGCAATAACCTCTCATAGAAGGAGTGCACTGTCTCGTCCCTTTCCTGTGTTGTTCTATCTATTTTTGTCCAATCAGTTTCCTTTGCGGGCACCTTTTCTTTCAAGTGCTGAATTACCTGCTCATATTTTCGCATGACATCCTTTGATGGCTCCCCTGTTTCTTTATTTCTTGGGTACTCCTCACTCGGCCAGTCTATGTTTATTTTACACTGGGTCCATAAATCTACTGGAACCACAATGTCGAAAAACCCATCCAGGTCTTTCCACAGACATTTCTGTACCTTCACGAACCTTTCCACCTGCCTGTACCAGTCAACTGGTTTCTCTCGTAATTTTGGAAAATCGTTCGTGAAGGACACAATATCCTGCCTAGACCAGGGGACATGCACATATTTCCCTCCTGGAACTTCGCGCATGGGGCATAACTGCTCAGGTTTTTCTACCTCTCTTAAAGCAAACTCAGGAGTCACTTGTCGGGAGCGAACCTCTTCTCTCTTTTTCGCCCACCTGCTTCTCCATCTTTCCACATCTCCCCATTTCTGCAGTACCCCCATTAATTCTTTAATCTGCAACTTCTTCCCTGCCACATTCAGGTGTTCTATATCTTTGTCTGAGAAGTCTGCTCTGTACGGTTTCTGTAAGGGCTTGGATTTTGAGATATCTACCCCCATACTAACTGCTGTTTCGGTCAGTTTTTCGTGGAGCACTCTGGTGTTCCTTGTAAAGCTTTTACATATGAACGACAATTCTTCTTCAGAGTAGGTATTCAATCGATCCAACCCCACATTTCCTGCCATTAATTCTTCTATTTCGACCCTCAGCTTGTAGAGGTCTAAAGGTTTTGTTTGCGGAGTCTGCTTCTCTAATTCACGACTCCAACTCTCAATTTCATCCGGAGTTACCAGAGAGACATTCCTAGTACCTGTTGCTGTCTCTAATTTAATTTCTTTTGTATTAAAAGGGTTATGCCTCTGCTGTATTCCCTTTCCAGTCTGTTTGTTTGGCAATTCCAAGAACGCAACTTCAGACTCGCACTCACTGGACTGATCATCTATGATGATCGGTTCCTGTCTCGGGGTTGCCATGACTGGGGTCATAACTGGAGTAATCGGATTTCCCTGACCATTTCCGTATAACGGGACCACCGGTCCAATAGTTACTGGAATAGTCAATGCCTCAGGACTGGTATTTAACTGGGAAATTTTCTGAATTATTTCTGTCCTTTGTCTAGCTAGAGCCTCTTGTTCCTTTTCCACTAGTACCCTTCTTAAAGTTGTGTCATGTAATATCTGTGGGGTCAACGGAGGAGTAAAACTCGGGGCAGTAGGATGCGTTTCACTTGGTCCTCCCCCATAATTTGGTTTCGGGAATAAAGTTCCAGTATTAAAGGACCTGCGCTCTTCCCCATATGGAGGTTGAACAAAAGGCAGTCCTGAATTCGATGGTTTCTCTTCGCTTTCATACAAGGGTCTGGGAAAAAAGATTTTCGTACGTGAATATTTTTCTTCCTGGCTCGCGGGCACTTTGGGATATATATCCCTTGTTTCCGTCGGTTCAGGTTTTTCAGGATAGGGCAATACTTGACCACCCCCTCCCAGTCCCAGGGACCTGTCTTCTTCCTTTAGGAAGTGGCGTCGGGGAACATCTCCTACACTGGAAGGTCGGGTTCCCTCATTGTAAGGTGGCGGACTTCTGGTACAGATGTCATCTATTAGTTCATCATCTGATTCCCCCAGGGCCCCCCAATGCTTACATTTTTTAGTACTTTTCTCACCCGCTCCAATGTTATGACATGCCGGCATCATGGGAAACAGACCCTCAACAATCATGCTCTGCCTCCACTGTTTCATCCTTTTATCCCTGGACTCCTGTTTCTGCCTGCGGTACCACTTGGTCAAACCCTTGTCCATTCGGGGTCTTTCTCTTTCAAAAGCCTCAATCTCCCATTCCTCTAATGCCTCATACTGCGTTAGTCTCGGTCTGGGATGCAATTCGTTCATCCGAGTCCTTAAATTAAATAGGATCCTACCATTGAAGGTACCATCTAACGGAAAAGCCAATACTCCGTCATCTTTTGTGTATTTCACCCAATTCTCCAACCACACACAGGTATTGTACCCTCGGTCAAACATCATGAATGAGGCAGGAGTATTAGGTGGTGGGACAAGAACACCTTCCCTAGATTTAATCGGTTTGTCCGTTTTAAAATAATTTTTCACCTTACTTATAAGGGACATTTTTCTCTTTGTTCCGTACATAATATCGTATCTATTAGTCTTCCACTGATCCCTTTCAAACCCTAGGTGCCTTGGATCAGGTCGAGTTCCTGTAGTCTGCGAGTGCCACATACAACTTCTGCGGTAAACTTTGTTTACAAACTACCTCCAATCAGAACGCGCTTCAGAAATTCGTGCAACCAATGGGTGCGCGACACTAAATAAGCTCCACCAATGGGTGCGCGGCCCCTTCGTGAGACAGTTCCCACGCTCCGGCGCTCACCCCTCCTTTACAATTCCCGCTCCGCTACCCGCCCGCTGCTTCTACCAATCCCAGCGCGGCACAGAGTGACGTCAGAGGCGCTTCGCGACTGACTCCCTCCCTTCACAAGGTAACGGAAACTTTCTTTCTTTTAAAGTGCTCAGTGCTTGGTTATTTTTACAACAAATACACATTCGCCACAGTGCTCAAGTGTCTAGACAGAGAAAGAATTGTTTTACTGCAAGTAAACTACTTCCATTTACTTTTCACTCGCTGCGGGCAGATCTCTTCCGCCTACCCTTCACTCTAGCATCGGTGAACCTGTTATTCCCCTAAACTCATCCACTTCTTTCCGGGATATATTCCGAGCTTAAGGTTTCTCAGCGGACCCCTCTGCTTTCACGCTAGCTCCGAGGAACCTGCTACTCTTCCGATGTGACCCTTACTAGGTTACGCCACTATGGGAATTTTGCCAATGAACCCCGTTACTGTCATTTATTCACACATGTATTCAGAAAACCCTAGTTAGTGCTTCCCGGTTATCCTAACCTGCACCTAACTTTCCTCGAACCTGTGACCTCAGGACAATGGATTCTATTCACCACTTGCCCTTTCAATTCCCCGGGGAATTCGGACAACACGAAACGATACGGTTTACAAATGGATGGATTAGTACATATAGCAATATAAGAACAAGAATAAAAACAATGCAAAAAATCATGAGTTTCAGCAGCGTATTCACAAGAGAATGATCAGGTCTCTTAGAACAGCCGCTCTTCTAGCAGCATCAATATAATAGCAGCTTCCGACTCAACTAGTCCAACTAATCCCTGCCTTACTCTCAACTAGTCCCTAACCATCCTCTAGCTACCAGAAAACTGATAGAGCGCGCGAGGCCACCCGACCAATAGTTTTCGCCGTTTCCGGCTTCAGGGCCCATATACTTTTCAAATCACCATATACATCGATCAGGTGACTTCACGAGCTCTACCAAGTTGTGTGTGTGTTCCCTATTATTATTTTTCAGTGCACCCGACTTACCATCCACCGATGCGGGTACCTAATGACCACAATGAATCAGGGAGCTAGCTGTAAAGGAAAGGCAGCAAAATACAAACCCAACCAATAACATTCAAATACTGTTTAAATGACCACGGACAACTGGAAGTTTTAAAATGTTTATCTAAATTCAATATTTTCTTGCATGAGGTACAGTAAAATAAGGCAGTCAATAACCAAGATAACGTAAATCACATAGGCATAAAGAAATAATGACAGGGTAATCATTCAAATGTAATATGAAATGCAGATGGGAAATATTATAAAATCTCAGAAATGTTTAAGCATGGACATTTTATGCATGATTAACTATGGGAGGGCCTATAAAGAGTAGCACGCTTCACTTAAGGTGAATGGGCCTTTGAACAATCTAGGCAATGAAGTTCTAGACCATATCATAAAATTACAGACTGCAATGCAAAATATAATTTCTAACAAGTGAGAAGACATAGGAACAAACTTATGGAAAAATATGTAATTGACTTTCAATAGTTGCGGAAAGGCATGGAAAATATAACATATGCAATGATGAACTTTATTAAAGCAAAAGTCAGAAATTTAGAAGGTGCAAGATTTAAAGAGTTTTCAGAGCAATATTTACCTAGAAAGGTGTGGAAACCAAACCCTGGCCACGGGTCAGTTAAGGACAGGAAACCCTCAAGGAAGGATACCCCTCAAAGGACAGCAGGTGCAGAATGGACACCCAGGACAGGACAGGATACCCTCGGAATAGGAATCAGGACAGGACCCTCAGGACAGGACAGCAAACCCTCAGGACAGGACCCTCTTCAGGACAGGACCGGAACCCACAGTTCGGAAGCAACGCCTGCGCTCCACCCGCTCTGCAGCTATCGATCAAGACCCCGATTGGGTCAGCGAACTCCCAGCTAAGTGCTTGCCAGCACTTTAAGGCTCAGTAGAACCTTAGTCTATGGTCAAATTCGGACAGAGTGCTTCGCAGCGCTCTGTATCTTCAGTCACCTATTGAGTGCGTTGGGTCAGTGACAGGTCAGCTAAACCAGACAAGTCGGACGGTTCACTAGGTGAACCCAGGGTAGATATACAGTTTGGGGACAGTGTACCACCCCCCAATGTTGCAAAGTGTCAGAATCCCTCAATTTCGATTGGTCCTAAGGTAGGATTTGGGTAACACACCAATCACAATACAAGATTTGAAGCCTTCATTAACATACTTGGGTACCGCCTAGCAGGTTTGGGGTTCTCATGAGAACTGTGCAGAAATACGAGTGAAAATTAACATTGTAACACATGAGGAGCAACATTCGCCGTTCTCGTAGCGCAGAGGTGGCTTTCCCAGGCGCATCTTGACTGTGGCTGCCAGCTGGCTGAGTTCCACTGTCCAAAGTGGCCACCTTTCAATGCTCCCTGGTCATGCGCAGAAGAGACCTTCAATATGGCTCCCAATCAGTTTGGACCCCCATTCCCCGCGGTACATGAAAAGTAAGCGAAAACAAGTTAATACATAATAATGTCATTATGAAAATACATCATAGGGTTTGTACTTTTAACTCATCATCAAGAAATAAAACTATTGCATTAAATGTTAGCTACATTGACACAATCACAAGAGCAGTGGCACGAGCAGTACCACATGATAAGCACAGCTATGAATTACGCATGCGCATAACTTTCCCTCCACTTCTGCAGACGCGTCAGGACACGTGAGTGTGGCTGACGCATGCGCAGTAACTAAAATACAAGCGGCGGCCATATTAAAGAACACGGATTAAATTAATTAGAAATACACATAGGCAAGCTTCGGGAACTTTGCCTAAACAAAAATAAATGTTAGTAAAACATACGTTTTGTTACCTTATTACACATAAACGAGGTTCTTGACTTCGGCAAGCCGCAAAATACGCGAAGCTTTGCTTCATCAAACTCGCCTGCCCCAATCGAGTCGACGCCTGAGGGCCGTGCACCACTGAACTCTTCACTACTGGTGATCACATACACAATAGTGCAATGTATGCATTGTGTATTCCTTCAGGGTAAGGTGAATATAGATTAGGTCCGGAACAAATGCCATGTGTCCCAATTGTTTTTTATTCTGGGCATAAATCCCTCCGGAATAAAGCTCGTGCATGGGGATATCTGTGCTAATTTTAATTTGCACAACTATTTCACTCATTGCTCACAATCACCCGCCACATCACTAATGCACAGATCATGGTAACGGGCAGCGAAAAGAGCTCCCACTAAAAGTGCACCCCCCCCTCTCTGGGGTTGTAGGGCCTGCTGGTCATTGCAGTGTCCGCCTGGCTTGGAAATGAACCTGATGATGAAACATGCCACCTAGGTGAGTGAGGGTTCTAAAATCCTAATTTTGGAATGCCCTTGATGTATACCTTTGGTAAACACTATGATATCGAATATTAGATATCTTATACTTTTAGCTTGCCTAACTGTTAGGTTGAGGCTAATACTCTGGAACATGATATCTTTTAGAATTTTAGAGTATTGTGAGTGTGCATATGTGACGGACCAATCCAAATCTCCCAGACCCCCCCCCCCCTTTTTGGTGTTTTAGGTATGCATCATCCAGATATCCTGTAATAACAACAAGGCTCTGCACTATGGAACCTCAGAATAACTAGCCCGAAAACTCCCCATAGTTAGGGAGAGACGCTTTATGCACAGTGCCAACTCTCTACTATTGGAGCCTCTTAGAATCAAGAAACAACACGCCAATTCACATTTCTTCTCTGGAAGTGGACCCAGTATATGGAACTCATTAATGACAGAGAAACACACCAGCCCCACTCTCGTCATCTTTAAGATTAACGTTAACATCCCTACTGATTGAAAAACACCTGCCGAGTTAAACTCTCTATACTATTGTGCCTTGAAATATACTTTTTTTGATCTCGTTTTGGAAGGGGAAATTCATTCTCCCTCTTACACTATGGGCCTTATTACGACTTAAGTGGTCCGACCACTGGACCGCTGAAGCCGCATCCATCACAAGACCGCAATGCCGGCGGCCTTAAGACCGCCGCATTACGACTGGACCACCAGGCCGGTGGGGAGCTGGCCACAGTCTTGTCTGTCTGCGTGCTTCGGCTCAGCGACTGAGCTTGAAGCCAATGCAGCAGTCCAGCAGCGCCTGCACTGATGTGTGTGCACTGCTGGCATATACCATGTAAGGCCTGACGCACAGTGCATGCACAACAGTGCAAGCATAGGAGGGCACAACATGTTCCCCCGTCACTTAATGAAATGGACAACGACACCCAGGGGCCCTGTTTGGGGCCCCCTCCTTGCCGTCATGCCAGCTTTTTCATGGCGGTGAAACCGCCATGAAAAGGCTTGCGCAAGGGAAAGTCGTAATATGGACCACTCTGCTGGGCTCGGCACCGCCTCCATTCCTCCCCACCCTGCACACCGCCAGCACCATGGGATCCAGCATCCTGGTGGTGCCAGCGGTGTTGTGGTGGGCTAAGGGCTGTCTAAAAATTAGACTGGTAACCAAGTGGGCGGGCTCCTATGTTATGCAGGTCGGACTGTAGTAAGGCTTATGGGTCCATTGTCGACATTTGCTAAGTTAGCATGAGCTTCGCTGCCATGAGGCTGCTTTTGCGCACGCCACTGCATGCATATATTTCACAAGACTCTGTTTGTGCCCCTTTCACATGAGAACTGTCTACCTTGCAAGTTCTTTGCTGTGCTCTGAAGTTTAGTCTGCACACGATGTTCAAGGTTAAACAACATTGCCTCTTGTTATTCTGTGCTGATCAGTCCTTCGCACCTAGACATAACATGCTACATACAGCTGCACTCCTGGAAATCGTGTACTTTAATATTGCAACTGTAACCTGTTTTGCACACACTTGGAGAGACACCTTTCCGGCAAGAAGAGTTGTGCTTGTCCTGCCATGTGAACATTGCATTTAGGCCTTGAGGTATGGGGTCTGCTACTGACAAAGCCCAGAGGTCTTTGTTTTATAATAAACTATCTCTTGTCACGGAGAGGGTGGTTAGGTCGTTTTCCACTGTTTTTATAACATGCTATCCCCGTTCGTATTCTATGGTATTGTAACTATGCTGACTATATTGTGTTTATGCATTTTGCTGCTAGCATTGGCTCGTATACTGCACCATAGAGTGCTTTAGTTGAAATAAATATTTTAAACTACACCGCTCAGGTATGAGCGAGTTTGGTATCTTTGCTGTAAACGGAGAATGAATGAGACACTAAAGCTAGTCTGTTTGGGATTTTGGGTACGGATGTAGTAGGTTGGTACACTCCCTATTCACTGAAGTCCAGTTTTCTTGTGCATAGCTCTGTGTATGTGCAGAATCCCCGCAACAGAACCGCTTCCACAGGTTTCACAGGTTTGGTGGTCTTGAGACCGGCAAACTCGTAATAAGCCCCTTTGCAAATAGACTTGGATTTGGTCAGGTCAAGGACAGGAATGTCTTGCTGAATTACTATCTTTTATCTTTATTTTTTGAGACCTTCATATGTGTTTTGCACTGTGATTTGATGTACCCAGATCCTTTACACCTTTTACACATAGTTATTATAGTACTATAGTACTCTCTATATAGACTCTGATCTAATCAGGCTAAATGATGGTGAATGACAAGCTGAACCACTATCTTGTAAGCACTTCGAAAACTGCTACTAAATTAGAAACGTGATATATAATAATAATAATATAATGCCCCATCATGTGGACCAGTCAACCTCCCACCATCACCAGAATCACTCCCTTGAGCCTCCTCCTGTCTTGTGCCCCAGTATCACATTTCACGGCTTCTCTAGTCTCTTGCAAACTCACACAAACGCAGAGAGCTCTCCTCGTGCACACGCGCGATCACAAGTGCTACAACATAACCCAAACTGCCTACCGAACTTTTGGTTTCTGCGTCCTTCTGTCTTTGCCCTGGCACCAATTTCATATCTCAAAGCTTCGAGCTCATCTCGGTTCAGCAAGCTTAGTACCGAAATAATGACAACATGGCTCGTGATAAAAGAGCTTTATTTTACAGACAGTTTGGTCCATTTACTAAATATACCCTTTATTGTTTTTCCAGTCTAGAGGTAAGATGAATCTCTTCTTTCAGTTTTTCCTACTCCACAGACGAAATTGATAAATAACTACCATACTGTTCCCGTTGAGCCTTGAATTTTTCTTTTTAATTAAGACAGGCGACACCATAGAGTTCTTTTGATTAATGTTTAATGGGAAGAAAGGCACAGTGACTATTTGGAGAGAATCTTCGGAAAGGTCATTGTGTCGTTAGTCATTTCTTTATTTCTGAGGTGACAGGCTCTTCATTTCTCATCACTTCATCAAAGCCTTAAAATTCCCATTAACAAGTCGTGCAGTTATTACATCTTGACTTTAAATATACCTTTGTCTGCATTAACCCTTATGAGTGTGTTCAGAGTATAGTATCGTTTATAATTTAAAAAAAAGGTGCCATTTGAAACACATGCGGCTGTATAAACAGTGTGGGATTTCAGCATCTTATATCTTCGTATACCAGACTTCTCTCGGTGAATTATAAAATATTAAACTCAGTTTTGCTGAAAAAAATAATAAGCATACTGAATAAGATCCACTCCATCAAACAACAAACTCGAAAGTGAAAGTATTAATTTGAGTTCCCCCAATTCCTTCTCCTGAAATTCTTGACTACTATTCATTAAATGTAAAATGCAATGTAAACCTCCTAATTTAAAATGCTACATATTTAAACCCCCCCATCTCTAATATTGCAGTCTTCCTTGACGGCTGTAAATGCCGAAATAGGTGTTATTAAGTAAAACGAGGTATTTGCCCCATCCCCCATTTTTAGGTCGTGCCTATATTGTTGTCAATGACCTATTCTCTACCTTACAATAAAATTATAGAGCGGGCTTTCAGCCTGTCCCTTGCTATCTCAAGTCATTGCTCCTTGTTTCCCTCCCTATTCTCTCTGTTTGCCCCCTACTCCACCCACAGGACATTTTTTCTTCTCCATATTTTTTAAAGGATGAGTTATATCTTTCCACTCATATCCAATAATGACTTTTTCGTGTGTTTTAGCATACAAAGAAGCAGATTTGTTTCCATCCTCTTGTTTCTCTTTTTTTTTTTAAACATATTTTTATTGCAGAGTTAGAAACCACAGGATACAAACAATCAACCCGTGCCCCCGCGACACCCCACTGTCCAATAATAAATCCAAACTGTACACAGCCATTCAGCCCGCATCCCGGAGGCCGGGCGGCATGTTGATCCAAGCAATAGGAGAAAATCACAGTGCAAGTCCCACAGGGACCATGGTCGAAAAGCCATCGTACGTATCTGCTTTTTACCCCCCCCCCCACAACAAAATCTCCGTCAGCCATCCCAAAACTAATGCAGGAACATCCCGCGCTTCGGGGCTCCCCCTAAGCGCCCCCGCCCCAACTCGCCTGGCCGCTCCCCCAGCCCTCCCCCACTGCCACAGCACGCAACCTCCCTAATAGAGCCTAGGCACCCAGGCTAGCCACCCCCTAATGGCTTCCGTCCCACCCCAAGTCCCATAAACCAGTCCCCCCCAAGGCCCCCCCCCCCTGGCAACTGCTAGGAGTACCCCTCGCCCTGTCGAGTTGGATGGATCTACCACAGCGCGGAAATTAGCTCTTCTGTGTGCGCCCCGTGGTGTCCACCGGCTCAGTTCTCTCCATCCCCGTCATCCACCATAGAGTCACGCAAGGCCTGCACCACCTGCTCCCATGCACGCGCCGCGTCCAGAACCCTCTCATTCCCCAACTTAACAGCCTGTTTCATCCGGAGCACACTCTCGCAAGCAGACCACCGCAGCAATTCATTCCTCCACCTACGCAGCGAGGGCCCCCCCCTGGACTTCCAGTGCCACGATATCTCCCTCTGCGCCAGTATCAGACCCAGGTCAATAAATTTGCTCGTCACCTTGGTGCGTTTGGTGTGCGGGAACCAGAGCAACAGGCACGCCGCCATATCAAAGTCCACCTCCCTGGCAGACACTTCATTCAGGAGTTCCCCTACCTCTGCCCAGTAGGTCCCCAATTGCGGGCACCCCCAAAACAAATGATCCATGTCCGCACCCAAAGACGAACACCGTGGGCATCGGGCATCCGGCACCCGGAAGTACCGCTGTAATTTCTCCGGGGTTAAATAGGCCCTATGAAGCACATAGAAATGCACTTGTTGAAAGCGCGCATTTCTCGTGCCCTTCCACGTACGCCGCAGGATGTGTCCCCACGCCGTATCCGGTATGGGGCGGCCCACACTCTCCTCCCATTTAGACTTGAGCCCCAGGAGCGGCTCCAGACCCTCATGCAGCATCCTATTATGGAGGCACGTCACAGCCTTAACCGTACCAGCTGCCATCACCACATATTGGCACGCCATAGTCGTCGTTGGTTCTACGAGCCCCCCTCTCCAGTGCTTCTGTACGGCAGCCACCACTGCCGCGTGTAGGAGGAACCCCCCGTCAGGCAGCCCAAACTGGTCCCGGAGCACCTCAAACGGTGCCAACGCCCCATCTATGTACAGGTCGCCCACCACCTGCAATCCCATCTCTTCCCAAGCCAGCAACGGGGACCAATCACCCCCGTGCGGCAAGGCCGTCAGCATGCCGATCGGAATCTCCGGTGCATAAGGCCGCGAAGCCCTCGCTCTCCGAAGGCTCCTCTGCCAACACAAACGGAGCGTCCTTTCCTCCACGGTGAGGGCCCGCAACTCAAGCCTCTGCTGCATGATAATATAGGACAACACATGGCGTTGCATCCCCCGATCCCGGTCCTCCTCCGGACCCCTGAACACCCTAGCCACGTTCTGTGTTAGAACCTGCAGCTGTGCCGCTAGGTAATACAGCTCAAAGTCAGGCACAGCCATACCCCCTTCCATCTTCGGGCGGAGGAGCGTGGTCAGGGCCACTCTACGGCGGCCATGCCCCCACAGAAAGCCAATAATCATCGACCTCAGGTCTCTGAAGACCCCTTGGGGAATCCATATGGGCAGCGTCCGGAAATAATAGAGAAAGCGGGGGAGTGCCCCCATCTTCAGAAGGGCAATCCTGCCTAGAACCGTCAGCGGGAGGGTCGACCAGAAAGACAAGCTGCCCCGCAGTGCCCGGACACAACGACCAATGTTGCCCTCCAATAGGTCTGCGGTAGCGTGGTAAATGCGAACACCCAGATAGGTGAAACAAGATGGTTCCCACACCACGTCCAAGTCTCCGTCAGGAGCAGGTGAACCCGCTCGCAGCGGGAACACACAAGTCTTCGCCCAATTGACCTTAAGGCCCGACAGCCGGCCGAACTCCGACAGCAGCTCCATAGCACCGGCCAACGCCCGGGAGGTGTCAGCCAGGTACAGGAGCAAGTCATCCGCATAAAGCGATATATAATGCCACTGCTCGCCCCTGGCTATCCCCAAGTACACGACACCCGACCTCGCATGGACCGCTAAAGGTTCCATTGCCAGAGCAAACAACAGGGGAGACAGAGAGCACCCCTGCCGCGTGCCCCTGCCCACCGGGTACGCCGCAGACACCAGGCCGCCCAATCGTACTCTCGCCGTCGCCGATGCATACAAGACCCTTGTCCACCTGCGGAACCCCTCGCCCATACCAAACCTCTCCAAAACTCCGTCCAGGAACGGCCATTCCAAACTATCAAAGGCCTTCTCGATGTCTACAGATAGGACCGCAGGGGCACCCTCCCCGTCCAAGATGGCGTCCATTATCCCCACCAGTCGGCGAACATTCAGCGCCGTGCTCCTCGTGGGTATGAACCCGGCCTGGTCCCTATGTACCAGGCCCGTCATATACGGGGCCAGCCTGGTGGCCAGTATCCGGCTCAGAATCTTATAATCCACCGTCAGCATGGACAGCGGGCGGTAAGACCGCACGTCCGCTGCGTCCCGGCCTGGCTTCAGGAGCGGCACAATCAAGGCCTCCCGCATGGATCCGGGCAGCGCCCCAGCCTCGAATGCTTCAGCATACACCGTCAGCAATCTGGGTGTCAAAATATCCGCATACAGCTGATAAAATTCAATCGGTAATCCGTCCACCCCGGGCGTTTTGTTGCGGGCCATATGCTTTATGGCCGCCCGTATTTCCGTGAGCGTTACCGGGCCGCCCAGTTCCTTCGAGTCCTCCTCAGCAAGGACCGGAAGCTGCCTCTCCCCCAAGTATTCCACAATGTCCTGGACCCCCACCTCCAGCTGACTCTGGTACAGTTCCTCATAGTACCCCCTAAAGCACTCCAATATCGCTGCCTGGTTGTACACCATCTCCCCCTGCGCAGTGCGAATGCCGAGGATCGGGGAGCCCCTAAGTTCCGGGTTGGCCAGTCTGGCCAAGAGGGTACCCACCTTGTCCCTTTCCGCATGCGCCCTGACGATATACTGCTTATAGTCATAGCATCGCAAACGTTCCGTCACAGTGGCAACCACCTCCTTCGCTTCTAATAGCTGGGCTTGTAAGTCCGGTCTAGCCGGCCTGCGGCGCTCCAGGTCCCTCAACCTATCTTCCGCTGTCACGAGGTCATTCAACACAGCCGTGCGAGCATTCGAGAACCTGCCCAGACACACTCCCCTTGCCACCACTTTCATTGCATCCCATTCAATGGACCTACTCGTGGCCGTGCCCGCATTCATTCCGAAATAGCTATCAATGCCTTGCCTAACCACGTCTTGGAAGACAGGATCCTCAAGTGTCTCCGGCCGAAGCCGCCACGTTGGTATAACTGAGCGCTCCCTCTGCCACTGAATGTGCACCAATAGGGGATTATGATCTGAGATAGTCCTAGCTAAGTACTCCGCATGGGAGACCAACGGAGCTAGGGATCCACCACAGAGCACCGAGTCAATCCTGACATGCAGGTCATGAAGCGCAGAGTAAAAGGAGTAATCCCTGGTCTCCCTGTGCCGCTCCCTCCAGACATCCAGCAGCCCCCACCTATCCTGCCAGTCCTTCCTGTGCGCGGTCAGCCTGCGCACCGGGGAGTCCACCAGAGGGGGATGGGACCTATCCAGAGCCACATCAGTAATCGAGTTAAAGTCCCCCCCTAGCACTATCGGGCCCGCCAGGAAGGAGGCTAACGCCCCTGAGAGGCTATCAAGATATCGAGCTTGGTCAGTGTTTGGCGCATACACACAGCAGAAAACCACATCCCGGCCATATAACCTCCCCTCCACCGCCACAAACCGGCCATCCGGATCCACTACTTGATTCAGCAATTGAAAGGGTATCCCCGCCCTCACCCAGATCAGCACCCCCCTGGCATACGCTGAGTAGGTGGTGCCAAACACCTGGCCCCGCCATCTTTTCTGCAAGGCAGTACATTCCTTCTTAGTGAGATGAGTCTCCTGAAGCATAGCAATCTGAACCCCCCTGCGTACAAGATATGCATGGACCTTATGACGCTTCACCATAGTTCGCAGCCCCCGGACATTCCACGTTAGGCATTTCAGATTAGGTAATGTCCCCATTCCAACTTCGTACAGTCCAAATCAAATAACGAATGTTCATAACCCCCCCAGTGCAGTTGCCCCCCCCAAACACACCCAAAACAGAAAAACTTCCCAAACCCCGCTCCCCAGGACAGAGCACACGAACCCAATGTCCGCCCCCATCCAAACCTTGAAACAACTTCTCACACTCATAACCCTGTGGTCTCCACCACAGGCGGCCTTAAGGGCCCAAGGGGGGTGAGTCACCGCCGACCTCAGCGAGCGGAGCCCACGCCCCGCGCCTCCATCCCTCTTGAAGCACAGATCCCCCCCTCCCGGCGTCCCGGCCCCCTATCAACAGGATACCACCCCACCATGAAGTCCCGATCTAGCTCAATCCAACCCAATGTCAGCCGCAAAAGATACCATCCGAGGTCTGTGGGGTCACCTCCGGCCCCTTCGAACTGTCCGCTTCTGAAAGTTCCTCTCCCGACCTGCCGCCTTCTCCTCCCGAGTCAGTGTCCGCACGTTCACTGTTCTGTTGCGACCCTGTAATGGCCGCCGTCGCTGCGAGTGCATCCCTCTTTTCCGCCGCCATTTGGGCCTCCCGCCTCTCCCGTTGGCGCCTGTTGCGGGATCGGATGCGTTGCGATTGTCTCACCCGGGGCTGCTTGGGCTCATCTCGCCTGCTTTTATGCGATCTGTCCGTACCCGCCCTGTACAACTCCAGCCATTGCCAAACCTCGTCCGGAGTCTGAAAAAAGTGCGTAGACCCATCCAACATGATCCGCAACTTAGCTGGGTAGAGCAAGGAGTACTGAATGCTTTCCTCCCTGAGCTCCTTTTTCACTGCCAGGAACGACGCCCGGTTTTTCTGGACCATTTGGGTGTAGTCCGGGAAGATCGTAACCCTACTATTCTCCACGTCATAGGGGCCCGACATCCTGGCCCGCTGAATGAGAAGATCCCGGTCTTTGTAGTGGAGGAGTCTCACCACCATCGGGCGGGGGGGGCGACCAAGCCCCGGCGGGCGAGCAGGTACCCAGTGGGCCCTCTCTAGCGTAAAGAAAGGAGTGAGCCCCTCCGGCGCCACCACAGTGCGGAACCAGTTCTCCATATAGGCCACTGCATTCTCCCCCTCAATCCGTTCCGGAAGGCCGACGACCCGCACGTTGTTCCGCCTATTGCGGCCTTCTGCATCCTCCGCCCTCCGTTCCAACGCGTCCAACCGGGCCAACATATCAGTGATCTTATGTTCCGCGGCCACCACCGACGGTTTCAGGTCCAGCAATAGTTGGTCATGGTCCTTAACTTTGTCCGCTAGCTTCGCGTGATCTGCGCGCAGCAGCCCCAGGCCCACGGCCACTTGGGCGATGTCTTGGTGCAACACGTCCTTAGTCGAGGCGATCGCATCAAGTATGGCATCTAGTCGCTGGTTCAGCCGTTGGTCTCGATCGAGCTCCGAGGAGGGACTCTCGCCCAGCTGGGTGGAAGTTGCCGAGTCCCCCTCAGTGCATCCCGCGGCCATCGACCCACTCGTCGCCGCCATTCCAGGGTGTTGCGTCACAAGTCCAGGTGCTCGGTTACCGTCAGCGCCCGTGGGCAGCACCGGTCGCCGGCAGTGCAATGTCTCCACCGACACTCACAGGCACAAGAGCCACTGCCTGCGACGCCCACTCCCCTCGGCCGCCCCCACGGGAGCCTGAGGGGAAGAGGAGAAGTCCCAATACGGTATCCAGCTAGGGTCCCCAAGCTCCGGACGAGCCAAGGCAGCGCACCACGGCCTCAGATCACAGTCCCGCCGACCCTAGCGCCCCAGTCAGCGGCTTGCAGGACCTCTCGCCAGGATCCCTCGCCAGTCGGCGACAACTCGGCTCAGGGCTGAAGTTCGGGGCCTTCCGACCTCCCCGCCGCCATTTTCTTCGCACCCTCGGCAACACCTCAGCCGCTGCTTCAGCACGGTCTCCTCGGGGGCGGCAGTCCCCCAGCAGTTCATCAAGTGCACCCAGCTGTCCCCTCACACTTCAGAGGGCAGGAGAGTCGTCTCCGGGCCGCCCAGGGTTCCGAAAACAGGAGAATTAGCGGGATCCTGCGCGGAGCTACGAGCTCACGCCGCCATCCCGATCGGCGTCCAAGCCACGCCCCCCATCCTCTTGTTTCTCCTCATATTTTTACCCCTTCACTCTTTCACTTGAGGTTTCCTCCACCGGTACATTTTGTTTCCCTTTCCATCCCCTCTTGTACAATGTGCTTTTTTAACTTATTTTTTAAACAATAGCATTGGTAAGTGCTAAACACCTGTACACTTCTACCAGGCTTCTCTCTTTTTTTTGTTTCCTCAGGTGTGCACCCCTTTTTTTTTAAGACATTTCATCCTAAAATGGGGATCTGCCATTTTCTTACATTAAAAGTTTAAGAACATATGACAAATGTTCGGCTAGTGATTCACGATTCACGCGCCTGCTACTCATGGATCAGTGGTGATCTAGAAATGCCTTTTTTTAATTAGAATATCATTCTAAGATGGTTGCTCCTGTCTGTGCGTGCTTGCGATGCACCTGCGGTAATCTTGGAATGATTATCTCCTCGAAAAGCATCTAAAGGTGGTCGGCTTTACATGTACATGCATCCCCATGTGTCATGATCCACCATTGCCATTTGGGATTTTTATTTTATTTTAGCAATGCCTGTGGAATCAGCATTGTCAAAGCCAATATCTCTGCAATCACCTTTTAAAGTCAAGATCCATCGATTTCTCAAAGTGTGTTTACTTCTGGAAACATGGTAAGAAAGAATTGTCCCTTTCAATTCTTTGTTTGCGTGCGCAGGGTTTGGACGGTGCCTAGATGGATTAATAATCGGGTATTAAGTGCACCAACTTTTCATGGTATTGCTGAGACTGAGATGTGTGTTTTTCCTGATTAAAACAACAATTTCCAGGAAGAGTACTGTGCAAGTGTTACTAAACATTTTTTTTTTCGTTTTGGCATTTTCCTTCTTTAAATATTTACTTGCTGGTCTTTTTATGCAATGATTGTTCCATGTTCTTCAATTATGGATCATGGTTCGAGTCTCGGCAGGGAGGCTCAACATCCTGGGATTCTGAGCAAATCACTCAATCTCCCCGTGCTTCACAAAAAAAAAAAAAATGAATGTATTCATCGGTAAAGAAACTGGGGCCTCATTTATGAGGCCTTGCGTCAGTTTTGCGCTTCCGATGCGTCACTTTTTGTGACGCATCGGCGGCGTAAAACATGCCTCCTGTTGCACACTATTTACAAAGTGACGCATCTAAGCAGATGCGTCACTTTGTAAACCCCTGCGCTACCTGCGTCAGGTATAATGTATGCAGAGGGGGCGTTCCCCCGCAAAAAGCCTCGTAATAGTGACGCAGTGAAATCTATGAGACTTCACTGCGTCACTTTTAGGACGCTGTTGCGTCAAAATCTTGTGCCTGCCTCACAGCAGGCGTAAGACTGACGCAAGCTCTTTTACATGGGGCTTTCCCCATGTGAAAGGACGCATTGCTGGAGTTGCGTCACTTTTGTGACACACCCCAGCAATGCGTGACTTTTGCGCTTACAGATACGTCAGAAATACTGACGTATCTGTAACTCCTTGCGACATGATGCGCCATACTGTAAATATGACGCATCAATCATGTCGCAAGGAGTGCGCACTGAGAAGTGACGCATCGCTGCTTTCACGCAGCGATGCGTCATTTCTCATAAATGAGGCCCCAGGTGCTCATGTAAAGCGCTCTGATATCTGATATATTCGGGTCAAGTTCGCGCTATATATAACTCTATAAATAAAATTTTAAAAAGATGTATACTATCTTGAAATTTGTTACATATTTATGGTACTGGATGAGGACCTCAAAGCATATAGTGGAACAAATAAAAAAGACAAAGTAGGAGCCGAGAATTGTAGAGCAATCACAGAGGAGGTGTAATGGCATGTCAGGGGACAAAAGGAAAGGCCAGTAGAGAGGAGGAGACTGCCACAGAGAAAAATTACTATCTGATTTTGGTACTGGTGCAGATTTGTTTTCCTTGTGTAAAGCAGAGAATACCTGTAATGCTTGTCTTTTGAATATTGGATCCTGCTGTAGTGGGTTGGGTATTCATTGAGAGGAGCAGTTTCCACTTTTACTCTTCTTATCTATAGTAAATCTTTATTTACCTTGTAGCTGTTTGCAGGGATGTGCATATGTGTTTCTGCTTATTATTGATAACACTTGTGTTTTTCATAGATAATCATCCATTTCACAATATTCATTGTGAATAAAAATGCAGAGAGCTGATATTCAAATGCCTATTTAGTTCACAAACGTGTTAGCACAGAAAATAAAGCAAATTGTGCAGGCTTCACAACTGCAAGTCGCCCTTGCTTACATGTGTGCCTCATGTTCATATCTTGATTCTTACACGCACATCTTCAAGAATACAGATTGATAACCAGGTCTTGATCAATGGAATTAAACAATTGGAAATACAAATGGTGTGCAATGGCTTGGCTATCAGTGACTATTCCCGCTTCTCTGGAATTTTCATGGATGGGAACTGCTAAATGTGGAAAGCTACACGACTCAAAATAATTAATACATTTATAAAATCAGCTGTTTAATAGCAACAAATTCAGAACATTTTCTTAGTTTTTCTATAAATAAAATATTTTTCCTTTAGATTCTTGAAGTGTTTCAAAATTCACAAGTCCTTTTTTATAATTCAGATAGTGTTGAGATTTCCATCGTTTTTCCAATTGTGAAGCCGGCAGTCTGTCCATTTCTTTCTTTTATTCAATGTTTTTCAAGGTGCTGAATGACAGTATATTACTGTAGGTGGAAAAGTGGTCCCTATCAACCACCATGCATGTTGTTCTGGATGTGGTTAATCAGTCACTGTTAGACATGGCATCTGTTTTTTACCCTGTCTTTTTTGCTTTTGACCTCCTGTTTTTGACTATGCGCTGCATTTCGTTTTGCTGGTTTTAGAACTCTGGGCACTCTACCATTACTGATCAGTGCTGAAGTGCAAGTGCTCCCTATGTACACTGTGAGTATGATTATGAAATGCCGGGACCTACCACAGATATACAATCGTCCTCTGCCCGCTCTTCTCTATGCAGATGACGCAGTGCTAATGGCCCAGATGCAATTGGGTCTTCAACAGGCACTCAATAATTACACAGAACTTATTAAAGACTTAGGCCTGAGTGTAAACACAGAAAAGACCTTTATGATGAAATGTGGGAAAGGCAGCGCGGTGTGTAGAGATATTTTTATTGACAGTAAAAAGGTGGAAACCACCACTACATACCGCTACCTAGGAATATTAGTTGACTACAAGGTATCATGGTCTCAGGCCGTGAAGCATAGAAAACTACTCTTCATGAAAGCTACAGCGGCCCTGGCTAATTTCGCAAAGAAACTAGGAACAAGACCTCCAGCTGACATGTTACACATCTACCGGGCTGAATGCGTTAGCACTGCCATATCCTGTGCTGGAATTAAGGGATATTGTGATGTAAAACCCATACAGCAGGTCGAGAACGCCTTCTTAAGTTTTCTTCTGGCACTTCCGTGCAGCACCTCGATACACACCTTCCATGCAGAACTGGGGATTCCTTATATCTCTGATGTAATTAAAGTCCAACCGGTTCTTCTATGGCATCGGATCTGGACTTCAACCGAAACCTTCCTTAATCGTGACATTATAAAAGACAGTCTTAATTTAGATCGAGTTTTAGAGATTAGCTGGCTAAAATACATAAAAGATTTCATGGCTGATGTGGGTCATCCGAAATGGTACAGAGCAGGAATATCGTCGTAAAAATATCGACTAACATTAATATCGCCGCAGAAATATCGACAAGAAGAAATATCGATTCAAAAAATATAGTTTGACAAGAATATCGACAGACAGGTAAGTAATATCGTTAACATTAATATAGTTGTAATAAATATCGTTTACAAAAACATCGTTTACAAAAATATCGTTTTTTAAATAATAATAAGTAATTAAGTGTTTTTAATGAGTATTGGTTGTCAAAGTAGTATTTTTTGTAGTATTTTATTAGTTAATACCATATTTTATGTTGAATTTAGTGTTAATAGTTCCGTAGCGGGTTGTGGGTTTATAGGGGAGTAGGGTGGGAAGTAATTTAAATATAATAAAATAATTGATTAATTAATGTGTTAATTGAATATAAATAGTGTAATAAATAATAGTTAATTAATTTCAATTAGTTAATTGATTAATAATTATGTAAATTAATTATGTTAATTGTTTAATTAATTTTAGGTGAGTGTAGTTGAATTTTTAAGTGAAAAAGTAGTGAATTAATTACATTTTAATTGAATAAATATTTAATTTGCTGGGAAAATTAAATAAAAATAAAGATTTGTTAATTTTTAAACATTGTAAATATAATAAAATAATTGATTAATTAATGTGTTAATTGAATATAAATAGTGTAAAAAAAAATTAATGAATTTCAATTAGTTAATTGATTAATAATTATGTAAATTAATTATGTTAATTGTTTAATTAATTTTAGGTGTGTGTAGTTGAAGTTTTAAGTGAAAAAGTAGTGAATTAATTACATTTTAATTGAATAATTATTTAATTAATGATTAATTAAATAAAAATAAAGATTTGTTAATTTTTAAACATTATAAATACATTTAGTAATTTTAAACCCCTACACTATCCAACGCTTTCCCTACTGTTGCACCCTCTGGAGTGGGAATAGTAATTTTTACCCCTACACTATCCAACGCTTTGCCTACTGTTGCACCCTCTGGAGTGGGAATAGTAATTTTTACCCCTACGCTATCCAACGCTTTCCCTACTGTTGCACCCTCTGGAGTGGGAATAGTAATTTTTACCCCTACGCTATCCAACGTTTTCCCTACTGTTGCACCCTCTGGAGTGGGAATAGTAATTTTTACCCCTACGCTATCCAACGCTTTCCCTACTGTTGCACCCTCTGGAGTGGGAATAGTAATTTTTACCCCTACGCTATCCAACGCTTTCCCTACTGTTGCACCCTCTGGAATGGGAATAGTAATTTTTACCCCTACGCTATCCAACGCTTTCCCTACTGTTGCACCCTCTGGAGTGGGAATAGTAATTTAAACCCCTACGCTATCCAACGCTTTCCCTACTGTTGCACCCTCTGGAGTGGGAATAGTAATTTTTACCCCTACGCTATCCAACGCTTTCCCTACTGTTGCACCCTCTGGAGTGGGAATAGTAATTTTTACCCCTACGCTATCCAACGCTTTCCCTACTGTTGCACCCTCTGGAGTGGGAATAGTAATTTTTACCCCTACGCTATCCAACGCTTTCCCTACTGTTGCACTCTCTGGAGTGGAAATAGTAATTTTTACCCCTACGCTATCCAACGCTTTCCCTACTGTTGCACCCTCTGGAGTGGGAATAGTAATTTAAACCCCTACGCTATCCAACGCTTTCCCTACTGTTGCACCCTCTGGAGTGGAAATAGTATTTTAAACCCCTACGCTATCCAACGCTTTCCCTACTGTTGCACCCTCTGGAGTGGGAATAGTAATTTAAACCCCTACGCTATCCAACGCTTTCCCTACTGTTGTACCCTCTGGAGTGGGAATAATAATTTTTACCCCTTCGCTATCAAATGTTTTAATTAATAATATATTTTATATTTTAATTATATGTATGTATTATTGTTGTTATATAAAGTAATGTGTTAAATATATGTATATGTACACATTTATTAAGTTTATAATGAAAAAGTGTAGTTAATTTGTTTTTAATAGTCAAAAAATAAAAGTAATGTAATGTATTTTGTTAATAGTACTTATATTTATTTAATATTGAATGTAATTTTAATTAATTTAAAAACTCGATATTTTTTACAACGATATTTATTACAACGATATTTTTGAGTCGATATTTATGTACTTACCTGTTTAGGTATAGGGTGTCGATATTTTTGTAAACGATATTTTTACAACGATATTTTTGTCAACGATATTTTTGTAATCGATATTTTAACACCCTACCATCCGAAATATTGTGATGACCCTGCGTCTATGGGTTCTATTGCCAGAAAGGTTTTTAAGAAATATTGTGGTGCATTTGGAGCATATTAGATTCACAGAGGAGGTATCAAGACCATCGGTACAAGCCAATCAACTGATACTAACAACCCGGGCATGCAGCCCTACCTATTTAACACAGAAAGTGGCTTTCATAGATTTGTTCTGACTTGGCTCAGACTTGGCATTTTCCACCGCTTAGTCAGCTTTCCCACAATAAATGATTGGTCGAATATATTAGGTAAATGTCAGTGTGATGAAGTGTCTTCACAATCGTCAATGCATGTAGTTTTATTTTGTAAATTTCATATTGCCCAAAGTAGAAGGTGGATCAAACCTATTTAAAAGTGTGGGGTCTGAGGCAATGCCGACCTGCATTCTTGATATTACAAATGCTAGAAAGTGAATGTTTTTCAAAACCTATTGCACTATTTCTAAAAAGCACAATTAAGTGCAGAAAAGCTATTTGCCCATGAACTTGCTCAATGTAACTGATTTGCACAGTGTTAATGGATTTTATTATACTACGCTCTGTGGATTACTGTTTTCTTAATCAAATTTTATGATACTATGCAATATGTATTTTGCCTTTTTAAATTTGTGTGCTTTTCTGATTTTTATCTGAAAATTGAATAAAGCTTATTTGATTGATTGATTGGTTATCCATGATTGGCATTTTTGATTTACTGGTAAGTCCCTAGTAAAGTGCAGTGTGTGTGCTCAGGGCCTGTACATCAAATGCTACTAGTGGGCATGAAGCACTGATTGTGCCCAACCACATGAGTATCCATACAAAATTGTCTCAGGCCTGCCACTGCAGTGTTTGTGAGTGCAGTTATTTACTGCCATGTCGGCCTGACAAGTGCACCCACTTGCCGGGCCCAAACCTTCCCTTTTAATACATTTAAGGCACCCCTAAGATAGGCTCAATGTAGCCCCATGGCTGGGTGCAGTGCACTTAAAAGGTAGGACATGGCTGGTGTGTTTTACATGTCATGAAACACTGCCAATTTTGTTTTTCACTATTGGACCGTCTATCTCTCACATAGATTATCAGTGGAGCTGCCTTACAACCTCTTACAAGTGGAACTTCCGATTGAGAAGAAATAGAGTATTGTGGTTTGGGGGTCCCTGAACTCACTATTTAAAGATACATCTGTTAGTGAAGTTGTTTTTTAAATTGTGTGTTTGAAAATGCAATTTTTAGAAAGTGGGCATTTTCTTGCTTTTCATTCTGTGCTTCTGTCTGCTTGTGGAATCCACATCTGAGGGCGGGTGACAGTTGGGCTGTTTGTGCATTTACTCTAGACAGTCACAAAAAAAGGAACTGAGGTGTGCCATGCATATCCTGATGCCCATCACCAGGCTGATGGGTCTTCCCGAGCTAGTGTGGTGGAGAAGCTATCACTGACATCTGACTAGGGCTGTGTCTGTCCTAACACAAAACTGTCTCTACCCCCCTGTATTGTGCCTGACGCCAGGCCTGGGAAGGGCAGGGTCTTGTGGACGCAAAGACTTCCCTTTGAAGTTTGCCTACTTCAAAGGCACTGGTATAAGCACTAGTATTGTGACATCATACCTTCAGAACACTTCTGGACTAAGAGGACATTCATCTGCAGCCCCATAACTCCTCTGGTGGGAGTTCTGACCTGTGGTGCAAAATCCAGTTTTGAGCCCATGGGGGTGGCTTTTGCTGCAAAGAACCAAGAAAATCCATGTGTCGACCTCCAGTGCAAGTTTTCCCTGACACAGCGCTGCTGCACGGTTGAAAAAGAAACGCATCGTCGTGGTGCAACCGAAAAATCGACGCAGCGCCTGCCGTGAGGGTGAAAGATTGCCGCAGCCCAAGTTCTGAGCACCGTCTCTTTGATGTCCGAGGCACCTGCTCCAACTCTGATGCAGGTCCTGCTGTGCAGCTGAAGAAATTAATGCATCACCTGCTTCGCGGCAGGAAAATTGATGCAGCCCCTGTTTTGCCACCACCGCATCGACTCGGCCTTGCGGAATTTTAAAGCATCGCACCTGTGCGCCAATTTCTTCATCAATGTTGCCCAGCTAGCAGTAAGGACCGGCGCATCACCTCCCATCACAGTAGGAAACAAACACATCACCTCCTGTGACAGTAAGGAGCTGATGCATGTATTGTGGAGAAGACACATAGATCGCTGGGCCCGAGACCTCTGCCTGGATCAGCAGATCGCCTTATAATTGCACATCTTCTCACTTACATAGACAGAGATATGGTGATTCGGCTGGCCAGAGACAAACAGACACTTACTTACCTAGGTAACAATATATCCTTCTATCCAGACATCACAATGGCTAGAAGAGATTTCCGTCCAGTAAAGCAATGCCATCTCAAAACCAAAGCGAAATGTTTTCTTCTTTATCTAGCCATGCTGCGCATATTCCACACCAGCAGAACCACATACTTTACTGATCCTAAAGCAGCCACTAAATTTGTTAGGGGCCTCTCGTTAGCGGCAACCAGCTCAAAAGTTGACCCCGGGCCCTGAGACTCTGGCTGCATCAGTTGTAATGATTGATCATAAGGACACCCGAGATAGGGTCATCAGTGTGTGATCACCGGTAACACTTGAGTGGAACTATCGTGACTGTGGGATACTACAATGTGGCTTTTGAACTCAGGGTCCCAGGTGTATGCGCATTACATTATGATAAGCCTATATCCCTTGCTATTTGGCTGACGCTGACCGCCCTTCTCACCATTCCTCTGGCCTCCCAACTTTTCCCCTGGAATAGTGCCGGGCCACTGTCAATCTCCCTTCAGGATGATTTCCTTCCGGGTCTACATGGTTGCCCCCTTGTGGCCACCGTTGGAGTGGGACAGTTGCATTCAGTCCATTTGGGGGGCTGAAGGGTTTGTAGGTTGGGATTTGTTGGTAATGGCTGATTTTCTTTGTTTCATTCCGCTTTTCCTTTCTCCCCTTGTTCTTCCTTTTCCCCCCTCTTTCATACACTGTGTCCCTGCGTCACTATGTTACTGCATCCCAGGGTCACACAACCCTCCTGATCAATACCTCAGCACACCCCTGCAGCTTTAGTATGGCACCATTAAAATGTATCACCTGGAATGATAGGTGCAAGGCGGGACTGGTCATGGCAGAACTACAGCAGCATGGTGTAGATCTATGTTTTTACAAGAGTTGCATTTAACAGATCATACATTGCCGAGTCTGAGAGTGGCCTATATTGGACAAACCTGAAAAAGAGAGAGTTTTCCCTGGTGAACCCAGAAAGGACTGGGAAATTGTGTGACAAAAAGAAGATTCCTTTCTGTGGTTTTTAAATAAAGATTTTTTATGAATATAACTTGTAAAGCTAGACACCTATCCAGAAACCTCTTATATCCTCAATAACACATATACCAAGTAAACCATACCATAAATTGTATCAAAAAACCATATTTATTAAAAAGAAAAAGTTTCTTGTATCAAATGATTTGACATAAACAATTTCTTGCATATAAAGTTACATACATATTATAAATCATACACGATATTTCAATCTATCAGCATGTAAGAAATAAATAATAATTAAAAAGCCAGTATTGTCGACGCGTTTCGGTGCTTAGATGGGTAGAACACCTTCCTCAGGACTATAGTTAAAACTTCTTCAATCTAAAAAGGTATATGGAACATAAATTAGTATACAGTATAAGAGGATCTGTTTAAGTCATTCTATAAAAAGAGTTTTTTTCTTTTTTACAATCATACTGGGTCAAAAGCTACAAGTAATCATATCATATGACAAGTTATATTCATAAAAAATCTTTATTTAAAAACCACAGAAAGGAATCTTCTTTTTGTCACACTATATTGGACAAAGCCATGTTGCCTTTTATTTGAACTGTGCATGTGGTGTAGCTATACTCATTAGGAAGGGTCTGCCTTGGAACATGTGTCAGGTTCTATGTGACAAACAAGGGCATTATATGACGATGGCTGGTACTCTACAGGGTGTTCCTCTTCGATTGCTCTCTATTTATTTTCCCAAAGCAGGTGACCCTGGTTTCTCTGCTGAGTTTTGTAGGGCGGTAAATACTCTTGGTCTAGATGCCATTATTTGGGGAGAAGAATTTAACATGATTTTAAATGCCCTGCTGGATAGATCCAGCGACTCCCGTCATCCTCAACTGTGAGCAGATGCCCAGTTACATGCTGTAATTGCTGATAACGGCCTGACCGATCTGTGGAGGGGAATGCATGGTGATAGCATAGAGGGCACATGCTTTGCCTCCGCAAGTAGATCCTGGTCGCGCATTGACTATTGGCTGGCTTCCCGTGAAGCTGATAGTTGGACCACTGAGATACACCATTTACCACTCCCTCATGCTCCTCAGGCTTTATCCACCTGGGATCTGGTCTCGGGCATTCATATAGCACTTAAAAGTCAGGTTTTTAGAGACAGCATACATACAGCCATAGTGGAGTGTTTTGCAAAGAATGTGGGTACAGTAAACTCTTGCTCGATCCTGTGAGAGGCGTTTAAAACTGTCATTAGAGGGGAATGCATTGCTAAACAGGCTGGTATCCTGAGGATGCTTTGTGGGGACCTAGCTGAACTCGAAGAAGCGATCCAAGAACTGGAACTCTCCTACTTTACTGACCGAGGTACATCTACCCTTGCCAGCATTTGCAAAAATATCAGCAAATACAAGGAAGCAGCACCTTCGCACAGATGAGGATGTCTTAGTTGTTGGCCCAAGAGAAGTTCGGGGAGAGATGACTAGATTCTACTCTTTATGATATACCATGACTCAGCAGCATGTGCCGGCGGACCTTGATTCCTTCTTTGAATCTGTATAGCTACTCTGGCTGGAAGAGGGATGAGACATTATCGGGAGAAGAGGGTATACAGACCATTGGTGCCCACCCTGGGGATAAAGCTCCAGGCCTAGAGGGTCTCACAACGGCTTTCTACATGGAATTTGCACCCCTGTTGGCCCTCCACCTTATCAATATGTACAGTGAATCTCTGGAGCAGGGCGAGCTGCTTCCACCCATTCGAGAGTCACTTTCAGTCACTATTTTAAAACTGGATAAAGACCCGTAGCGTTGCTAATAGTATAGACAATTATCAATATGGATAATAACATTCTAGACAAGCTGATTGCATCATGACTGCTTCCTTTGCTTCCTATTATAGTTCGCCGAACCAATCAGGTTTTGTCTCTTGCAGGTCCACTGCACATAATATCCTCACTTTCTATGCCAAACTTCAGGTCACAGAACATTCCATAGGTGCAGCTGCGATCTTTCTTGACACCACTAAGGTGTTTGATTCCCTTGAGTGGTAGTACCTCTTTGCCTTGCTGTCCCATCTGAGAATTAGTCCCACGTTCCTCATAATAATTGGCCTGTTATATTCCAAATAATTGGCACGTATCAGAATTTATGGAGAGATCTCCCCCACTTTTCCAGTCTTCAGAGGAACGTGGCAGGGATGCCCCTTTTGCCCATCCTCTTTGCTATAGCAATGGGAAATTTGGAAGCTTGGCTTAGGCAACACTATTCTCGTGGTCTGCCTTTTACCTCTTGGGTTGTACTGATATCCATATACGCTGATGATGTTACTTTATATGTTAATATCCTAATTAGAATCTAGATCGCCCTATTTAGGGAATTCACTCGATTTGGGGGGCTATCTGGGATCACCATCAACTGGGCAAAATCAGTGATTTTCCAGCTCACGGAGGTGACCGGGGATTTCTCCTCAGAGTTTCTCTGGCCGAGGGGCCCAAAAAAATACCTGGGCTTTGACTGAGCCACAACATGGATGACCTTTGGAGGTCTAACTGTGGTCGTGTGATGGACTGGCTTGACAGCCGAGTGGCTCAATAGTTGAGACTCCCACTATCTATGGCTGGATGACTAGCAATTGCAAAGCTGAATGTGTTACTCAAATTCTTGTATCTGCTTATTAATCTCCCTCTTCCATTGCCTGGTTGCTTTCTACCCCAACTTCAATAGCATATGGTTGCACTTGCATGGGCTGGGAAATAGCAAAGGCTCACCTGGGAGGGTCTCAACCTCCCATTTGAACTTGGTGGCCTGGGTCCTCGAGATATGGAACTCTATTATATTAGTGTGGAGGCCAAATTTGCGTTCTATTGGCTATACCCTACACAGTTCATGGCAAATACGTCACCAGAACATGATCATGTTACTGCCTTGATCACTCTGCAAGGCACTATATCAACCCCCCTTCACTAACTGATCTCTTTCATTCAAAATTACCACTATATGCCTTCTAGTCAGAAAGAAAAAGTTGGTTGCAACTTATCACCATGGGGAATGTGAACCGGGAGGACTCTTTTATTACACAGCTGCAAGCACTGGAGGATCGGTACGCTACTACACAAGATAGGTTTACCTACTACCAATTGACGACAGCAATGCGTACAATTCCTGATTCATTCCCCACAGCGCCCCCTACTCTTCATGTACTTGAAGAAATCCTTGGTATCCCCTCCCCGTGCAAACATATTACTAGATTATATGCAGGCATGCAGCACACTGCGCCAGTCCAGACTCCTGCAGTACGCCAGACATGGGAGAATCTCAGAGGCCCAATGGACCTTTTTCGGTGCCCAGGTGAGAGTATTTTCACCCAATTATGGATTTCAACTGGTGCACTTTAAGGGCCAGATGTATGACCCTTTCATTTAGCACCTCACAATTTGCGACACATTGCGAGTGGCAAATTGCGGGGCGCTAAGTGAAATGTACAACAGTGTGTTCACACTGTTTTGTGATTCTCAATGAGGTTGCAAATTGATAGGCTCATTAATATTAATGAGCCTCTCACAATTTGCGAGCCCACTGTGAATGCCAGCCCTCCCATGGATGGTGGCCTGCTGGGCTCAGCAGACCACCATGTCTGGGACTGCTTTTTAACAAAGCGGCTTGTTTTTAAATGCAGCCTGTTTTCCTTAAAGGAAAATGGGATGCAAATAAAAAAAGAAAATTATTTTGCATACATTTGCAAAGGGAAAGGGCTCCCCTGGGGACCCCTTCCCATTTTCAAAAGCATTACCACCTACTTGAAGTAGGTGGTAATTGTGAGTGTTTTGCGACCACAATTATGGCCGCAAAACATCAGTACATTGTTTTGAGACTCGCTATTTGGAAGGGAATGCTTCTTTCAAAAAGCAAGTCGCTAAACCTATTTAGCGAGTTGCAAAAAAATTGTGACTTGCTAAATAGGCTATGTACATGGCCCAATATGTTTTTGCATGCGCAAACGGGTTCGCACACCCATTTGCGCATGCAAAAATGGGTCGTATATCTGGCCCTAAATTCCTACATATGCTCTACAGAACCCCAGAGCCAATGTTTAAATGGGGCTGTCAGAAGACACTGCGCTAGATGTGCAGAGCTCTGTGCTGACTTCACTCATTTAGTTTGGGCTTGCCCTGTAATTGGATCAAATTGGCAGTCTGTATTTGATACCATTGATGAGATCAAAGGCCTGGGGGTTGCGCTCACCCCTTATTAGGCTAAGTTAAGGATGTTCCATCGAAACTACAAAAACTAATGGCTATTGGGAACTAAAGTCTACCTGATCGCGCCCCAAAGACATATGGTCCCCTTTTGAGACGTACTTACAATTCCGAAATGCTGTAGAGGAGGAGCCCACCTCCCATGATGCGGATTAGCTGACTGTAAGTGGCCGCATTCCCTTATCCACATGCCTTTTTGTGGCGCTAGTTGAGTGTAGGTGCTTGTTGACTCTCGGCAGCCTCCAATTGGGGTGCTGCCTTAAACTGCCACTACGTTGACCGACTTGCTCCTTTATTTCTATGTGAATTTTCCTCCTCCTTCCTCCCACTTCCCTCCCTATTTCTCCTCCCAGGTGTTTTCCACTTCACTTATGCATAGCATCCATTTTTGGTTTTGTCTGTAATTGCAATGGGGTAAGCAGGGAAAATCTTGGGTGTGTAACTCCCTTACCCTGGCTAGAATAAGGGTCCCTACTTTGACAGTGTGCAAGCCACAGCCAACTAGAGACCCCCATTTCTAACAGTCACTTTTAAACTTTATTCCATTGGTTTCCAGACAAATACTGCATAAGTATAAAATGGTATTGGCTTCCTAGTTCTTTCCAAATAAAAATGCTGAATGAAGTTGTGGAACATGGGAGTATCTCTGATGTTGACAACCAGGGAAAGACTGATTATAAATGTTTGTTTTCTTGCAAAAAACGGAGCAATAAGCTTTTCTTTTCATTATCTCACTTGTTCAATTTATCATTTGAGATGTCATCAGTCACGACATCAGTGATGTCATCAAACATGTCATGAGTACTATAATACATTAGGTCATAAGCAGTGCATGGTGGGGGCACAAGTATTAGATCAGTGAACTATAGCTGCAACATTTCAGTAGTTGTTCATGTTTAAAACATAAAGCTTTTACTCACATATGTTACCTAACTTTAACTTCCCTTCAACCTTTAAGTTTATTCAGCAAATTTCAAAGATATAGGGAGAAATGACAGGAATATATTTCGGCCCTTTTACTTTGGTGTAGGGCAGCGCAGCAAGGTGCCTGTGATGCCCTACACCAAAATCCCACAAATGAACAAAAAAGATGGCTAGGGTGTTACGTTAAGTGAAATGAACTATTCTGTACATAAAAGCAACATGTATTTTTTGGTTTCATCTTTCAAAAATCCATACCACTGAGGAGATGAACCTTGCTTGGTAAACCACGAATTCTATGAAATATTTTTATTTTTCCATTTAATAATATATGCATAATCTGTGCTTTTGTGCAATTGTTGTGATAAATACAGCATTGTAGGAAATATTCTCACGCGGAGATCTCCCCAAACTCTTCCTCGAAATGTTTAGCTCACTTGCATGCTAAAATTGGTTAGTTAGTTGTATGCACACCACTTTCAAATTGCACCTTTGAGTTGGGGTACACAGACACACACCAAGGAGAGATTTTCCCAATTTTTATTTTAGTGAGAAGAGTGCATTCTGGGTCAAAAAGATCCCGTACTTCACAGTAAGTGGTTATAGCAGAGAATGTAACTTCACCCCTATTGGTTGGGGTGTTCCCACCCTTGCCATCCCAAAATGAAATATAAATATGGTAGAGCTGCAGGACCTCCACAGAACACTAGCTGCAACATCAGAAGAAGAAGGACTGCCCGCCGGACACTTAGACTACACCACAGAACGTTTACACTAAAAAAGACTGCACCTGCTGCACTCACAAGACTCTACAAAGAAAGGACAGTGCCTGACTGTGCCTGAAAAGGAGTGGACTCCCTGATCAGCAACAGGTATCACAAAGCAAGAAGAAGTAACGTGCCCAACCAAAGAGAGGATCAGCCTAGCTGATCAGAGGCATCTGGATTTTTCCTGGATCATACAGGTACATTGTGGGAAATTGAGCCCCCACGAGGCAATCCAGAGTCTCTGACCAATGGACTGAGCTAGTGGACACTTATTTTTCCCAAAGGAAGCAAGAAACCAGAAGATTTGAAAGTTTTAAAACTTTCAGCAAAGTTTTTCAGAAAGCTCGAGGACGGGACCAACTCAACATCAAGAGTCAAGCCACCTTAGTTGACTCACAAATTGGCATGACCGCACAGCTGAAAGCTCTGGAGCTCCTCGCCGTTGAGGGTAAATACTTCCAGAGGCTTACTGAGGCATTGCGCTGCATCTTTAAAGGAAACTTTGGATCAAAGTAGTCCGAGGACCCACCGATGAGCCTGTCAACGAGAGAAACGCTCCAAGAAACAGAGTAAGCGCTTCATTACAATGTCAGTCAGAAAGGCTCTGAACGGCATTCGGATATTCCCAATCCAAGTTGGAAGTCATGTTTCCGACCATCTCTGAAACATTTCCGACCGACCTATTACGATGGTAGGTAACCTTTCGGTCTGTACGACTCGGTTCCGACCAGCTTTCAGAGACCCCGAGGTGGTCGGAGATGAATTTTACAGGTCTACAGACCGCATTTCCGACCGACCGATTACGATGTCAGATTCTGACAGCCAAACCGAATAGGTCTGTCCAAAACAAAACGCTGTCGGAAACTGAATTTGGGGGCCCATAGCAGGCCTCCCCTTCACCCGGTTGCCTCCAGTTGGGGCCCGTTACAACCAGGCACAGTGTGGCAGGCACCATGGCGTGCCCGTCACAGGGTGCAAGGTTTTACGCAACCACTGCATTTTTCAATGGAAGCCTGTGTTGTTGGTCGGAACACAAGCTTCCATTGAAGTCAATGGGAGTCCGACAGAACGGTGTTTAGAATCATCATACTCAGTCAGTCGGACTCCCCGAACCTGTGTCAGTCGGAAACGATTCAGACAAGGAGTCGATCGGAAGGCTTTCCAACTGACATCGTAATGAGGCCCTAAGGCAGAGGTAAACTTTTTACTGGGACCCTACACTCATCTTCTCCAACCTGCACTCCATCGTGGTCAGCCTAAAAGTTTGACTTTATCCCTATCCAGTGTGTCCAGATAGCCGCGAGTGGCACTTTAAGCTTTTTGGCACTACAATGTATAATTTTTTTATATAATCTTTAAATAATTATATCTCCAGTTCTCTTCTTTTGATATTTGTTGTTTTGGTGTTGTTTTGAAGATAACAATATTCTCTGTGTTTATAAATTGGTGTTGGAATTTTATTATATTGTCTCTTTTACCCATTTACTGTTTTGGTGATATTAAATGCTTTACACATACCTGTCTCCTAAGATAAGCATGAATGCTCGTTGGTCAAACTACCAAGGGTTGAGTAAAGAATAACTTACTGAAGCTTGACTGGACCAATTGTTGATAGTGTTTTTATTACTAGGTAATACCCCCACCTACTAATAATTCACTTTCCTACATCATTTAATTACATCGTCTTAATTTCACCCTCCCGCTTGCCCTAAAAAAATGTTTAATCAATTCTCAGCCTGATATTGTGTATACATTGTATCAGTTCCTCAATGATCTTCAATTCCCATATGGTTCATCTTCAGAAGTTACATTAGTAACGTCGTAATACTTTTTCCATCTAACAGACTGGAAAGCTGGTAGCATGTAGCTTAGCAAGATCCTTCGACATTCTCTGTATTTAGGCTTTAGATTTAGAAATGTTCGGTCCACCACTTAGAACAATGGGTCAAATTCTTCTCAGATCTTCTAGGGGCTAACTTCCAAGCAGAATGACGTAGTGAGTTGAAAACTTGCTGATGAGAAGTTCGAAGATCTGAAAGTTTTTCTCATGGCAAAGCTGGTTCCAAGCATAAATGTGGCACCCACAGTACCCTCCTCAGAACACTTGCTGGACCTGTGAAAAACTGCAGTGGATTAGACCTACTGTATGTGACCTGAGAGGAAATCTAAAACACTGTACCCACTGTACCTCTTGTACCCAGAACAAATACGTGGATTCCAAGGGTCATAAGGCTGACCTCTTGTTCAAGCTACAGGAACACAACAATCTACACAGGAAAGGATCTAAAACTATAAATTATATGTAGCACTTCCTTATGTCCAGGAATAAGGCAAAACTAATATTTTCCCTTTTTCTTTCACAGGAACCACGAGGAAAAGAAAAGAAAAGAAAAGAAAAGAAAAAGGAAAAAAGCAAATCTCCACAGAGGAGGACAACAACTTCAGATAAGTAAAATACCACAAGCACTTTTAAAATAAGGCTTTGGTAGCGTGTACACGCTTTTACTGTAACACAGAAAAGACTGGTTGCCTTTATTTCTGTTTTCTTTTGTAAGACCTTGAATCTTCTGGATTGGATTATCGTTGCCCCAGCCACAGCCCAGACAAATACAGGGCTTCATTAACAAGCGTTGGGATGTCAGTACGCGATGTGGAAGAGCGACAGAAACCTGCAGCCATAAGCAGAGGTGAGAGCCAGAAACTGCCGTAGGATCGAGAAAGCCGAGGTAAGTGGAGCACCATGATCCCACTGCCGTGGCCGGAAGAACTCTGATGAGTGAAACGGAAGCGGCAGAACTCCAGAAACACTAGAACGCAAAGCATTCAGCGTCATAAGTGAGGTCACTTTATACTTTGCTAACGGTTTGTGTGCTGCAAGGCAACACTTTTTCAAATATTTATTACAAACCCAATTTGCAGCTAAGTCAGATTTGTAATTAATATTTGGAAAAGGTACTTTTAGAAAATCACCTTTTCCCTACCTGTGTCCCTAGAGACCCATTTGCATGAGGTTCAACTGCCACCTGGAAGCTGAATATCCCCCTTGATGAAGCGTGAATACTGCTCCCAGAGCAGGATAAATGCCTTACATGTGGGGAGGGGTGTCTGTTCCTCTGGCAGGATGACCAGCTGGACTTTGCCCAGAAACTTGATTAACTTCAAAGAGGCCTATTCTGTCACAGTCAAATGTTATCAGACACCTGGATAGGGTCCTTCTTTGTTCCTCCAGTCAGGCATGCAGGAGCCAATCCCAGTGGGAGAGGGGATGCCCCAGAAGGGGGTTATAGTGACCATAGAGGAGAGGTTGCTCATTTCCTTGGCTACATCTAGTCGGGTGGGAAAATAGGCTCCCCAAAGAAGAGAAGGATTTCACCATCTTTGATTTAGGCAGAAAGGGGCATTGCAGTATTGTTTGCAGAAAAGCACAAGGGCGTGCTGTAAAAGTGGATAGGTTTTTGCCTGGAAATGTTTACTCTATTGGTCACCCCCACTCACAGGCTGGTTCCAGGCATAAATGTAGCACCCACAGTACCCTCCTGAGAACACTTTTTGGACCTGTGGAAAAACTGCAGTGGACTGGACCTACTGTATGTGATCTGAAAAGAAGCATAACACACTGGACCCCCTGTCCCTCTTGTACACAGATCAAAGAACCGGCTGATTCAAAGAGTCATAAGGTACCTATGATATGGGATACTACTGCAACAATTACTATACAAGTTGACAATCACTTGATAGAAAAACCACCCTATGGGTGCCTACCGTGTCTCATCTGGTAGGTCAATGGATTCCCACCCAAAAAGTTTATGGGGAAAGGCCTCGCCTCGCCTGGCACTCGCTCAGGACAATAAGAGGCCCCGCTCCGTCCGTCGGTACCTCAGGCTTCGTCTGTTGCAGTAGTATCCCATATCATAGGTCCTGAAGAAAGCCTTTATAGGCTGAAACATGTCGACCAAATCCATCTGATTGATAGTAATATTTGCTTGTATACTATCCACATACTGTTGCTTTTAACATTACCTCTGTGATGACCCTTCTAATAAAGTACTTCGCCTTGGCATCACACTAGGTAATTTTAGCTCACTTTTTGTTTCCACTTTTTTCACTGCAACCTCCCATTCAGCCATGTTATACATACATTCTCATCGCCACTGGAGGATCTGTTTTTAGGTCTCCTCACAATATCATCAGGTGAGAGACCTAACAGATACCAGTCTTTGTACAAAAAATCCCAGATGACGATATTCCGCCAAATGGTGGGCTGATGGGAGTATTTTCTGTCCTGTTCTCACACTTTACCTTCCTTTTGTGATCAGACACGTGTTCATACATACGTTACTTTTTGAATTTGACACACAATATTGAGCTTTTATTAGACCTCTAGTATCCCTTGTCTGTTTGTTACTTTTATGTAGCACCAAACCCCTGGTAATATATGCAAACAAGTCGTAACTGGGTTAGAACAGTTTAAACATTTGTAGCATTCTGAGCAGAGCCAGATGTCCTATCAGAGTATGCTCTGTCAGCATAAAATACTATCACCAAGTGAAAACAGCTGAAAAAAATTGCCAAAAGGAAGTTTGTGTGATTTTCCCACACATGTAATTTCAAGTGCAATTGTGTCCCTCAAATTTGTGCCATTATGCAATGGTTAGTGTCCACTAAAAATTGTGGGCCATATTTATCAAATACTCACACTACGCTGCAAGCCACCTTGCTGCGCAGTGCTGCTTGAAAGCGGGACGTCAGGAATGCACTGTATTTAACATTATATGAAGCATTCCTGCTCTCTGCCTGCGCTGGTGCACAAACTGCTGCCTAGCGCCAATGTAGGTACCTTTGCACATGGTGCAACGTTGCATGCGCTATAGACAGGATTGTTTTTGAGCAGGAAGGGCCAAAAAAGAACTAGCTTTAGAGTCATTTTCCTCTTTCTAACATATGTATTTGTAAAGCGCACGTTCAACCAGAGACATCTTGGCGCTGAATAACAGATGTTTATTGTTACCCAACTCAATGGTGCTCATTTTTTCGACCTCAGATGGATGAAAGGCAGGATTTGAACCTGTGACCATGAGGTCAAACACAGACTCCTTTAGTGGATGCATTAGTCCACTGAGCCACAAGACCCGGCTAAATGTGCTGAAGAATGCAACACATTTAGAAAGAGGAAACAGCAACGAGAAATAAGGATAGTTCTCCTCGTTGCTCCTCTGGTAGAGAGGCGTATAATTCTGATTTGTTCCCAGGTCTGCCACTGTTGGTAAATCTGGGAATATGTCCGAATGCATGAGTTGATATGCGTGTATACCCACACTTCACCCATGGCACACCTCCTTGCCCCAGAGTAACTCACGGCAATGATATGCATTGCACTCTAGATTCATCAACCCACACAGGGCTATGCAATCTGGCCTTGTGTGGGAAACTCATTGAGGTTTTGAGTCGCCCTTGCATCCCCTTGCATGGTACAAGCGCAGCACCAAACCTTGATAAATATGGGCCTTTATTTTTTCCAGGAAAGCTACTGCCGGCGTCTTCAGCGCTTGTCTCTTCGTAGATACACCAGTGTCTATTTAACCCTCTGTGGAAAGCCACTCTGCAGAATTTCTCACTGTTCTAGCATCTTGCACATATTCCAGGCAGCTTTGCTTCAAATTTTTGTTTCCCTGGCTCTCATTATATACTAGCCACATGTTTGCATTCAATCATAAACTTAAATGATTTGTCCCTAATTGAGTCACACCATGTAACGCTGCTACTAACTACTTCAATACAAGGTACATTTGTTACCATTACTGTTCCTTCGCTCTGCCACATTTAAATGCAATTTGCATCTGTTTTCATTCTGAGCAATTAACCGAATCACAAGTCTTTTCCAAGAAACATGAAATCAATTGTACATCTGTCGGGTTTATAGAAACCAATGTTCCTCATAAAAAGCTTAAACCCTGGCTGAGCTGGCGCATTAAATGCTCGGAGCATTACATTGAAATATTGATCCAGGTGCTTGCTAGATGTACATTCTGCGCGCCAAGGTGACGCTGAGATACACGCCTTCAGCTCTCCTGTGACCTTCAGCTTCATTTAGGAGCTCGTCAAATGCATCATCATTAGGAAAATGGATTCTGCAGAGGCTGGCTTCGGCCAGGCGGCTGAAAAATGTGTATGCGCCTCATGCGATAATGATCAGAGTAATCTGCAGCCTGTAACCACTGCTAAACGTCACCACGTGTAATGCATTTCAGGAGTATGGCAATATAAAACACAGAGAACGATTTGCAAACATGCCTGCGTTAAGAAGTTAGACAAGGTCTCCCTACTCGAATCTTTCATCCCTCCATCCTGATAAAACCGGATGCAAGTCCCGTGCTTGTTTCATGTGTTCTCATTGTGACTCATTTCTCATGATCTCAAGGCGTGCTTCGGTTGAAAGGCAGGCTGTTTAGCACGTGAATTATGACTCTTTTGTCACTGTTTTTAACCAACGGTTGCCTCTTACCTAAAGAACACAAAATTATTCATTTAAGACTGGAATATGCCAGAAGTAGGCTGCAAAAAAAAAGGTATGAGTCATAGTTCTATGAAGACCAGAGCCTCGAGTATTCATGGGATGTTTAGTCATTTGGGATAATGTGCCACATCCCAAGCAGCCTCTTAGAGGTGCTGCACCACCTTCCAGAAAACCGCTTTCCAGACAATAAGAGTTACTGGATGGAAAGACTCCATAAAATGCATTCCAATCTTCCCGATCAAAAACCACAATGACATCTCACCCATTCTAAATATAGTCTAAACAAGCCTAGTTTGAAAACTCTGGGCTAGATGTGCGAACAATACAAATAGGGATTACTAAATACAGATTTTTTGCAAAATCACTGTTTGGTAATTGCTATCACTAATGTGCAAAGGGGTTATTTGGCCCCTATTTCTTAAATAGCAATTCACAGTGTGTTACAAATATACCTACTACATGAATATTAATGAGGTAATTAGCTACTTGTGACCCACTATAATTTGCTGCCATCACAGGGATGGTGGCCTGCTGGTGTCAGCAGACAAGCAGGTCTGTGATTGCTTTTAAATAAAACAGTCTTTTTCTTTCAACTGCAGGCTTTTTTGACAAAAAGAACGAAATGTGTTTAAAAATGGGCTGCATTTAAAAAGAAAAAAAGGAAACATTTAGGTTTAGGTTAAATATTTTTTCAACTATTCTCAAATGGGAAGGGCGTAAATGTTTTGCGATCATATTTTGGTTACAAAACGTTCATACATAGTAATGCAAATCGGTATTTGGAAGGGTCACCCTAAACATGCCCCTTCCAAATACCGATTCGCAAACCCAAATTGCGATTCGGTAACAAGTTTGGGCTTTATATATTTGGAAATACCTTTTTATGTGAATCGGCCTGTTTGCAACCACAAACAGACTATGCGCATCTAGCCCTCTGTTTTTTTTTTATTTCAAAGTATTTTATTAATAAAGAAGTGACAAAGAATAAAAGGTACATAATATAATAAAAGTGACACAATTAAGTGAACATAACCACACAATCAGAGGCTAAAATTGAGGTGTAAGCAAAGTAAATGCATTCAAAAATAAAAATGGCCTGTTATAAATAAAGGAACTAATTAGGTTAAGGCTACTGTCAAAGCAATAAACAAAAGTATCACTATTAAATTTTATAATCGGGGACAGGGGAGGAAATAGAATAAAAGAAAGAGGAAAGAAAGAAAGAGCGATAGAAAAAAGGAAAGGGACAGAGGACAGGAAAGAGAAAAAAGAAGAAGAAAAAAGAAGGATTCCCACCGGACGAACCCAACACGTAAAAACATAAGACTCCAATTAGACAGACAAATTAAAAGGAAACTGAGCAACCAACCATTTGGACGACAGATCCATATAATCATCCAACGCTTTCCAAACCCCACTAGAGATAGACGGAGAGAGATGAGCTTGATCCACCCAAGTGTGAGCGCTGCGCAAAAAGGAGACCCAAGCCCACCATGTATGATAAGAAACCGAAGAAAAGGATTTCCATTCCATAAGTATGACTTTCACTGCAACAGTCAAAAGGAGATCCATCAATTGTAATTCCATTGGATCTAAGGGGAGAGGAGTATGGGCAGCCAATTGACCCAATAAAATTAAAGGAAAAGAAAGTTGGAACTCAATATCAAAGATGAGAGAGAGATGTTTATGAATGAGGTTCCAAAAAGGCTGAAGCAGGGAACATTCAGAAAACATATGCTGAAAATCGCCCGGCAACACACCACAACTCCAACATAAATTGTCATCCTTAAGATCGAGCGAATGTAGACGAACAGGCGTCCAATGAAGGAGGTTGACAGAAAAGAATTTAGACTGCATTAAAGATGGTGCGATTTTATTGCGAAGAGAGAGTTTACCAATCAATTGCCAAGTATCAGAGGAAATATGATCCGTAACGTCATGATCAAAATGGTGTAACCATTTTTGTTGAGCAACCGTATGTGCGGGTAGTGAGGCAGATGATAAAAACTTATAAATCTTGGAGGCTACGTGACCAGATTCAGCCCAAATATGAAAAAGAGAGATGGTAGAAGAGGTAGGATGAAGACGCACCTTAGCAAGGGCCACTTTAATTTTAAGAAAAGTATAAAAATCAAGGTTTGATAAAGAATGCTTGTGAGCCAAGGTGGAAAAGGGTAATGGCTCATCAGAAGCACCATAAAGATGTTTAACAAGAGAGATCCCTTGAGCCGCCCAATAGGACATGAGGGTGGGAGTAATGTTGAGTTTAATTTTAGAATTCCGCCAAATAGACGACCACCTAGTTTTATGTAATGGGATTGCCACTTTCTTATCTATTCTCTTGACCGCAGCAATTGTATCAAGAATTATAGAACGAGAAAACAGGATATGCGAAGTAGATGTGGTGCAAAAAGAGGCAGTAGGCAAAGGAGATGCTAAATCTTGTTCTATTAGTAACCAAGAAGGAACATGAAGAGGTGGAGGAGAGAACCATAAAGCACCTTGAGAGGCCAAAAAGGCAATTTGGTACTTTTCCCAATCAGGAAAATTGCAACCTCCCATATCACAAGGTCGTCGCAAGAATTTATATGCAAGTCTAGCACGTTTGTCATTCCACAGAAATTTAGATGTCAGAACATCCATTTCATGAAAAAAGGAATCTGATAACTTAACCGGAAGCATGGATGAAACGAAATTAATAATGGGTGTGATCATCATTTTAAGAGTCTGGAGGCGACCCCACCAGGAAATATGTTTCGGGGACCATGTATCCAAAAGACGACGCACTTTAAGAAGAGTCTTGGATTCGTTATAGGCAGTAGTGGCATAAAGGGTAGAACAGAAATAAATGCCTAAGTATTTCAGATGTGTAGACTGCCATTTAAAACCGGCAGAACCCATATGAGACGGGAAACAGTAGGCATTCAAAGGGAACATTTTCGTCTTATCTTTATTTAGGGTATAACCTGAAACCGTTGAGAAGAGGGAAATGGTATTTGAAATAGCAGGTATTGCCAAAGCGATATCTTCTGAAAAAATAAGAACATCATCTGCGTAGGCAGCAGTTTTGATACAGTGAGGCCCAAAAGAAAAACCTTTAATGTCTGGGTGTAACTCAATTAGTCTAAGAAGAGGATCAATAGATAGTAAAAATAAAAGCGGAGATAAGGGACAACCTTGTCTAGTACCTTGACGAAGATTAAAAAATGACGACGTAGCACCATTGACTCTAATGTTAGCTCTAGGTTGAGAATATAAGGACATTACCATATTAATGAAAGAGTCGCCAAGGTTGTGTGCACATAAAACAGCACGAAGAAACGGCCAAGAAACCTTGTCGAAGGCTTTTTCAGCGTCAAGGGCCAATGCCGCGGCAGGAAGTTGAGACCAATTAGCTGCACCAAGAATATGACAAAAAGTGCGTATATTGTCTCGCGCAAGACGTCCTTTCACAAAACCGGTTTGAGAGGGATGAACAAGATAAGGGATAAAGGATTCCAATCTTTTGGCCAGGATTTTTGCAAAAATCTTAGCTTACATGTTGAGAAGAGAAATGGGGCGGAAGTTTTTGGGATCCGAATGGTCTTTCCCTTCTTTTGGGATCACTACTATAGTAGCTTCAGCCGCAGTACCAGAAACAGACCCATCTTTAACAAAAGAATCAAAGACAGATTGCAATTTGGGAACGAGCGCCGGGAGAAAAGTTTTATAAAATAAAATAGGATAACCATCAGGACCCGGGGCCTTACCAGAACGAGTAGCTTTAATTGCGGTAACAATTTCCTCAGGGGAAATCGGCCTATTTAAAAAAGTACGATCATCCTCAGAAACCGACTGCACCGGAACCGATTTTAAGAAATCCTGACACTGGTCAAAAGCGGATTGATTAGAAGGAGTATATAATTTATCATAAAAATCACGAAAAAACTTCAAGAATTTCCCCAGTTTGGAATTTTTTAGATCCCGAGTGGTCAGTAATAGAAGAAATTTGCGAGGACTTAAAGGAGAAATCCTGAAATTTTTATGTAGCTGCAAGAATCTTCCCAGCTCGATTTTTTAACAGTAATTTCTTGGATTTCTGAGCTTGTACTCCAATATGGGCTCTTTTAGTAACAATAGTATTATATTTGTATTTTAGTTGTTTTATCAACTGTAAGCAAGATGTATCCTTAGATTGCCCAAAGGTGGCTTCCAGAGTTTTTATTTCAGTTGATAAATCTGAAAGCTCTTTTTTAATATCAGAATTCCGTTTGGACATACATTTAATAACCTGACCACGGAAAGTGCATTTAAACGAATCCCAGAGGATGATTGGGGAAGAGACAGAACCTTCATTCTCATGGAAAAAAGTTTCTATAGCCTTAGAGAATTCAGTAACCTGAGTAGCATCATGCAAAACTTCCGTATTCAATCTCCAGGAACGAGCACGTGATTTAGGTGCAAAGGATGACAGCGTAAAAGTAACCGCAGCGTGATCAGAGATCAAAATAGGATGTATCAGCGGAGAAGAGGAGGACGGAACAAGAGAAGAATGAACAAGGAGATAGTCAATACGAGAAAAGGAAGAATGAGGTGAAGAAAAGAAAGAAAAGTCACTACCAGTGGGATTGTGAAGACGCCATATATCTTGAAGCTGAGTGAAGGAACACATGTTAAGCATTTGTTTGTGGGATTTTGGAGGGCGAAACTGAAACGCGGAATTCCTATCCAAAATAGGATCCATCGGTAAATTAAAATCACCGCCAACAATAAGATTCCCAGAATGCGGGGTATCATTTAATTTCTTGGTAATCGATTTCCAAAAGGTCGAATCGTCAATGTTAGGAGCATAGATATTCATCACATAAAGATCATTATGTCCATCCGACAGTTTAGTTAACAACCAACGACCCTCAGAATCATGATCAGAAGAAATTATAGATAAGCCTGAATTCTTCGAAATTAAGGTAACGACTCCATTTCGTTTGCCAGAGGCATCAGAGCAGCAAACATCCGAAACCCATTCCTTCTTCAAAAACAACGCCTCTCTGATAGAGACCTTGGTCTCCTGAAAAAGGACCAGATCTGAAGAAAGAGATTTACAATAATCTAAGATTTTTGACCGCTTCACCGGATGGTTTAAACCCTTAACATTAAGGGATAATACATTCAAACCCGGCATGGAAAGACATAAAAAAAGAAAAAAGACGCCATGGGTGACAGAGAAACAACCAATCTCACAGAGACAAGGAACCAACCAGCAAACATAAGGAACGAAAAGGGAGTATCCACGTGGGGAATCCGAAATAGAAAAAAAGATAGAAAAAAAGGAAAGAGAGAAGAGAGAAGAGAGAGAAGAACCAGTAGGGGAGGCCTAAAAAAGACCAAAGTCATACGAGGGAGAACGTGGAAAGGCGAGCAAGGGACCCGTACAAGGAGGAATATTAATTGATATCAATAGCCCCAAGAATATAGCCAACTGATGGCATCAAAGTAGGAACTGGGAACAATCAAACTAGCAACGAATATCAGCCTAATAATATAAATAAGCACACTGTAACCAGTAAATCTGTACAATCACACTAAGTTAATAATCTAATAGCAAGAGTTATACCTATACTATGTAATAATATCAGACAATCGGATAATGAAACAAAGGAATGTGGTAAAGCATGAAAAACAGGTAAACATAAAGATAATTATGTATATCCTAAAAATAGATATTCAATTAATGAGCAATCCTTAACTGCATAAGGGTAACAATATGTAATTAAAATTGAAAACTGCAGGAACATATAAACATATAAGAAAAGAAAGGAAGAAGATAGGAGAATAGAAACAGGTAACTATTAGTAATAGATAAGAATCAAGGAAGGAAAAACTGACCTGAAATGAGTATTGAGATGGAGTATAGACTACTAGGGCTGGAGACAAGATAATGAAGTTGAAAGAATGACCGACGAAAAATCCAGCAAAAGAAATAGGTTAGAAAGAATACCAAGAGGAGAAGATGAAATAGATAAGTAGAGTAAACATCATGACACTGAAAGAAAAAGAGAATATAGAAAGGAGACATATTAGGAGAGGAGTGAAATGGAAGACCAAGAAACCTATAGAAAAATAAGTATCAACAATAGTGGAAAGAGAAACAGATAAGAAATCTAAAAAGGAGAAATCCAAGGAAAAAGGCTACAAAGAGAGGACAGTCGGACATAAGGAGAACGGAAAAACGCCAGCAACGGAGTTAGAGATTAATAACGAAATATAGGATCAGCAGTAAAGAGATGAGAAGAAAATAGGCATACAGAAAACCATCATCAAGGAGACACCAGGAGACAGTTCAAGTGCCCGAGGCACCAGGATCCTGCGATGTCGCTCTTTGAATCTCCATTTCTATCTCCAACTGGTTGTCCAGGAATGTAGCTAAGTCAGCCGGCTCATCGAAAATTCTGGAACGTCCTTTGTAAGTAATGCGGAACTTCGACGGACCAGAAAACGAAAAGGGAATGTTCATCTCAGAAAGACGTTTCCGAAGATTAAGGAAGCCCTTTCTTCTTATGACCGTATCTCTGGCAAAGTCCTGAGAGATTGAAATACGATGACCTTCCCAGACGACATGTTTAGCCTTCCGCATATGAGAAAGAATCTGTTCTGTATGTTGATGTCGCAGTGGCTTAAAAATTATTGCTCTTGGCTGGGTTGCCGCTTTAGAACGAAACGTTGGAACACGATGTGCTCTTTCTATCTCAAATTCTCTCTGGAATGAGATTTGTAAGGTGTCAGGAAGCCAATGATATAAGAACTCAATCATAGATGAAGATGATTTCTCTGCATCCTCCGGAAGACCAAAAATGCGTAGGTTAGATCTACGATTACGGTCCTCCTGCTCAGTGAGATCTCTCCGCAATGCCGCCATTGAGCGCTCCAAGTGGCCGAGGGACCTGGATTGTTTCTGCATACCATCCTCTGCACAACTGATACGTGACTCAGTGGCCGAAACACGAAGAGAGAGGGCTTTGAAGTCATTTCTAATAGCAGACATCTCCACTTGCAGTAAATCTGTATTAGTTTTTGTTGACTGCGCAATATCATGCACTTCATTAAGGCGTGTTAATATTGTGTCCAGAGTGGATTTAGTGTCTGACTGAGCGGACTCCGGCGTAGGGAACAATGACTTAAGTCGCTTAAGCGAAGTGCCAACATCCTTTGAGTCTTTGTTATTCGAGGAACGGCCCATATTTGCAGCCATGAAGGAACAGTCCTCAAGAAAAAAATAAATAAAAATACACAGCCCCTTGAGGAAAAGAGGAGAGTAAAAACTGCGTAGACTGCACCCAAAAAGTGAAATACAGCACACTGAGCGTAATAGGCGCCAAGTAAATAATAGCGGCGGGCTTATATGCAGGGCAGACACCAAATTGAATGATAAAGGCTCATATATAGCAGGAAGTCACAGCAAAGACATCGTAAGAAAAAGAGCAACACCAGCAAGAGACAGCTGTACTGAGAAAATCAGAGCGGATGCAACATAATATCCAGCCAAGCAGCAAAAAATAGCAGAAAAAAGAAAGAAATGTTACCAACTTGAGGCACCGTAGAAAAAAATAACCTGGACATCAACCATAGCCCGCAATATTGTATTCAAGGCGGCACTCCTGAAGAGAAATGTCAGCTCCGTCAGAAGCGGGAAAATGGCGGCCACCCGCGAAGGAATCGAGCGTCACAGGAGCCTGACAGAGAAGACATTCAGCTGTTGGCAGAAGTCGCCGAAAATGCCTTCAAACAACTCCCCGCATGTTCCGCCGCAGAAGAATGCCGTTTGGTCGTGAAGGGGCAGTCAGGAAGCGGAGGAAATAATCAGACGGGACACTCTCGCCTCGGAGCTCAAGCGCGACATGCCATGCTGCAGCGGCGCGCAAGCCACGCCCCCCCTAGCCCTCTTTTTTTTAAAGTAATCTTAATTTCATATGTGAATCAATGTAGGTTATGTGAAGACTTAAGGCATTTATCACTGCATTATCATTTATGTGTTCTTACATGCATATTCAACAAGTATGAAATCTTTCATATACCAGATGTATTACACCGTTAGTCTACTTTCGTCTTCTGGGGTAAGCACCTAGGGTCTCCTTTATGAAAAGTGGTGCATCGCTCGGGAAAAACAGTAAAGAAAACACTTTTTATTGCGCCCTCCTTGTGACACCATGGATGCGCAGTATTTACACTATTGCGCTCCATGTCTCAAGGATTTACCAGATTCGGGAGGAATCCTGGTGTGTCTGCTGGCGCAGTAATGGCGCATTGCTGGAGTGTGTCGGTAAACTGATGCAACTCCAGCAATGGTGTGATTACACATGGGCGAGTCCCATGTCAAAGGACCTGCTTCATTCCTTACACCTGCTTGGAGCAGTCAAGTCGTATAAGTGTTGCAGTGAAATCTCATAGATTTCACTGCTCCACTTCTACAAGGCTTTTTTTCGTGAGAATGCTCACCCTGCATATATTATACCTGACGCAGGTATAATGTACCACAGGTATTTACAAAGTGACACATCTAACTGGACGCATCACTTTGTAAATAGGGCGCAGTATGGCGCATTGATTACACTGCCGCAGCATCACCAAAGTGACACAACGGCAGCATAAGCCCATCACAAATTCGATTATACTGCCATTTGAACCCATTGCTAAGAATTGTTATTTAACCTATGCAGGTGGGTGGTTGTCAGTGGCGGCTGGGAATTTTAGCAGGGAGGGGAGCAGTTGGGCCACACAAACACATACACCCTCATTCACACACGTGCAAACACACACACATTCACAGCATTCACTCACAAATTCATGCATACACGCATGCATGAAGCAAATATTAAAAAATATAAAATGTACCTGTGCTGCAGCTCGGGAGGGAAGACATGGAGGTCTCAAAAGTTGGGACTGCTGGCTCCTCTCAAAGGCTAACTTTAGAGAATAGGCAGCAGTCCCTCTCTCCTCACAGAGTGGGATGGGATCAGTGAGACTGCTGACCCGACCCATCTCTGTGACGAGGTGTCACTGATTGACACTTGGCCCTGGGCAATTCAGGGTTTAAAATTGAAGTGTCAACATCTGCGGCAATTAGTGGCACTCCCCCTTGTCATGAGGGAGGGGGCCCAAGGCACCGTTGTCATGCTTAGGAGGTCATAACCACGGTTCAGTATCGAAATATCGAGGGACAAAATATCGACGCCAAAATATCGAGGGACAGAATATAGAATGCCTATCTACAAACAGGTAAGTACTAAAATATCAATTACAAAATATAGAATGTTAAAATATAGTTAACTAAAATATCGATTTTTTTAAATGTAATACAAATACTATAAATGAAATTAAATAATGAACATAAATAAATAAAACATAATTAAAAAAATGTACAAAAGCTTAAAATGTAAAAATAATAAATTAAATGTCCATTTTTTAATACATATTTACTTAATAATATTATACAATAATTATTAATCTTAATTATAAAATAGTTAGAACATTAATAAAAATATATTGACATCAATATATAAATAAACATATTATTTAAATATAAAAATAAATACAATATATTAATTAAAATAATTAAAATAATAATTTTTATGTTAATTAATAATGAGTGCAATAGTAGTGAAAGCTTTGGATAGCGTAGGGGTAAAAATTACTATTCCCACCCCAGAGAGTGCAACAGGAGCGAAAGCGTTGGATAGCGGGAGGGTAAAAATTACCATTCCCACTCCAGTGAGTGCAACAGTAGGGAAAGCATTTGTTAGCGTAGGGGTAAAAATTACTATTCCCACTCCAGAGAGTGCAACAGTAGGGAAGGCATTGGACAGCGGGAGGGTAAAAATTACTATTCCCACTCCAGTGAGTGCAACAGTAGGTAAAGTGTTGGATAGCGTAGGGGTAAAAATGACTATTCCATTCGAGAGAGTGCAACAGTAGGGAAAGCGTTGGATAGCGGGAGAGTAATTTTTGTATTATTAAATACCAATAAAAAATGAATTACAAATAATTACCAATTAATAAAAATGAATTACCAATTAAAAACATAATTATAAATTAATAACATTTAATTACCAATTAATAATTAGTAATCAACCAAATAATTATCAATACATATAAATAAAAAATAAATATTAACTTTATTACAATTAAATTACTTTCCACCCTATTCCCCTATAAACCCACAACCCGCTCCAAATTAATAATACAATTAACATAATTATCAGTCAGTCAGGAAAACTTTATTATCAGCCTTACGGCCATAAAAGCAATACAAAAACTTCAGTGAGAGATAAAATTCTGAAAATTCCATGGCCAACAAGGATAAAAACAACATTAAGTACAAAACATATCACAATTAAATCTCAAACAAATTAATTATAAAATTATAAAACCATCAGATAAAATGTGCTAAAATAGGGTGAAAGCCTACAGACAGTACATGTATATAGTCGAGAGATTACAATATGATGAGCTTAGACAATAACCTTAGGTAAGACCAATAAACGTCCTAGGATTCAGGTCTGTAAGGGGGAAACAAGTTCAACGCGTTTCCCTTTTTCTATTGATTTAATCTTTGCACACCTAGTACACCACATGGAGTAAAGAAACCTGGAAGTGGAGAATGTCGTCAGAAAAGATGTATCATATTTTAAAAGTCTAAACACCTCGAGATAGTTCCTGTAGCTCAAGGTCTTGCATAGTTGGACAATCCATTTCACTCTGGCCTTTTTGTATAAGGGACAGAATAACAAAACATGCAAATCAGATTCTACACTAGCGTCGCACCCTGGACAGCCCTGCACAGGGGTTAGTGCACCTTTCCACTTATTAGTGTAAGCCCTAAGTGGGAGTGTTCCGTATCTGAATTGCAGATATAATTTCTTGGCTAACAGAGGGTGGATTTGGTCAAAGAACTGCTCAAAATGATAAACAGACTTTACCTCCAGGAATTTAAGGCTCAAGTCACCTAATGTGCTGTTTTGTAATAGACAAGCCAAGCAATGTTCCTTAAGGGCAGATGCAAGGGATTGTTTTGAAATAATAGGGCAAGTCTGTTCTGGTAGAAGCCAAATCTCGGGCCTCCCTAGTGCATAGCAAAGTTTTCTGACATGCATGATCCAAGGGATCTTCCCCACCCCTAAAATAGATAGCAGGTCCTTAAGTTCCTCTCTATAGCTGGAGAGCTCAGGTGTGCTCCAAAGCCGTCTCCAGAAGAGAAGGGGGCGATTAGCAGATATGTCCGAAATAGGAACCGTGCCCAGGTCGAATCGCAAGGGGAGGATGGGGGTGCTCTGCGGGAGTCTTAAAAGGCATCTAAAGAACTCATTCTCAGTCAAAGCAAGAGAATTAGTGCTTGCAAGACCCCAGAGTTCAACCCCATAAAGTGCTCCTCCTCTGGCTTGGGTCTTATAGATTTCTACCGGGGGGCCTAGGGTTTTCTGGGAGCAGTCATTGTATACCCTGGGAATACCCCCGATGCTTGGGCCAGCTTCAGGTTGGCTTTGGCCACGTGGGTCCCCCAATTCATCCGATCATTCAAGGTCACCCCTAGGTATTCAAATGTTGAAGTTCTCTCGAGGGCCGTTCCATCTATATGGGGGTGAGGGCAATTAGCTGTGCTAAGTCCAAAGACCATGTACTTAGTTTTAGAACAATTGATCTCCAGATTTCTATTTTTACAAAATTGGCAGAACGCTTCCAATGTTCACTGGATGCCCATCGGTGATTTTGACAAAAGAAGCGTGTCATCCGCGAACATGAGAGCGGGTATTTTACGATCTGCCAATTGTGGATAATCTAAGTCTTTCTTGCCCTGGAGGTCAGCAATCAGGCCATTCAAAAAGAGATAAAAGAGTGTAGGGGCCAGGACACACCCTTGCCTGACCCCCCTTTCCACAGGGAAAGGTGCTGAAAGTTCCCCCCTTTTTTCACCATACCGTACCCTTGCAAAGGTGTCTTGGTGCAATCGTTGTAGGAGGGAACAAATATATAGGGGAATATCCATATCTTTCAGTAGGGCCCAGACCTTATCTCTTTGGACCAGATCAAATGCAGCCCGTAAGTCTACAAATATCAGATACAAGCTGCCCCCCCCCCCAAAACCACAGTTTTCCAGAGTATTAATTGAAGTCTAAATAGTTGGTCGATGGTGGAGACCTTAGCACGGAAACCAGCCTGTAGGGAGGTTAGTATCTGAAACTCGTCCATCCAGATCTGCAGCCGTACTAATAAGAAACGGGCAAACAGTTTTTGGAGGACATCAATTAAGCTGATCGGGCGATAGTTCGCTGGGTCCAAAGGGGAGCCCTTTTTAAATATGGGTATGATTTCTGCCCCTAGCCACGTATGTGGAACCTCCATGCCCTGGAGGATAGCATTAAACAAAAGCCAAATGTAGGGAGCCCAAACCTTCTGTTCACTGCGGAACAAATCTCCCGGAATTCTATCCAAACCAGGGACTTTTCCTTATGGTATGCTCTTCAAAACCGTTACTACTTCTTGCATGGTACAGGGTGGAGCTATCATGTTAGAACTACCAGGGTCAAAGGGGAGAGATATCCTGTTGGATATAGAGGGGGGGACGGCGGCTGATGGCCTGTTGGTTTGGGAGTACAGGTTTTTAAAATGTGAATCCCAGACCTCTTCGCTTAAATTAGGCACTATAGCATCACAGCCCTCAACCTTGCCCGTTTTGACTACGTTCCAAAAGGCCCTGCAGTCACGGCTATCGAGTGCGGTTTTAATGGACCCCCATCTATCGACCTCCCACTCTTGCTTAGCCAGGGCAGTTAAATTCTTATAAAAGCTCCTTGCTAGTTAAATATTAGTGCGTGTTCCACTTTTTATCTGTTTTAAAAGGGCACTTTTCGCCAGTCTACAAGAGGAATTAAACCATGGATTGGAACGTGTTGACCGAGCCTTAGAGTTCCCAGTTGTATAAAAAAAGGTTGCTATTTTGCTAAAGAGATCTTGATTGATGTTTTTTATAGCAAGTTTGTGTGATGGGTCAAGTTTTTCCACTGGAAATCTGGAAGCATTCTCTAGGAGAGGGATAGCGTGTAGGTGCAATGCAGCTACCTTGTCAACTGATTGGATATGTTTACCCCATCTGACTCGTCTGCCACCAGCTGTACTAATCAAATTTGGTAGAGACGAGGGCTCTTCAGAGGGGAACATTTGGCTGTTACCCAACGGGAGATTTAGTTCCAGTAATAAAAGGTTATGGTCGCTATCGTGTCTGGTGATAGCATTGAAATCCTTGATATGAGTCCAGAATTCGATGTCTACCATCATATAATCTATCGTTGTACCTCTGCCTGGTCTATTGAATGTAACTTTGCCTGGTATGTCAGATGGAAATCTTCCATTGCAAGCTCTGAGAGAGTGGGAGATTGTGAACTTATTTAGCTGAAGAGCTAGTGGAGTCCAGCCATTTGTTGAATACATGGTACATTCTGGAATGAACCATGCAGGATCCTCATCCAGGGTGACTGTGCTGATTCCAGCTAGAGGTTTGTAGTGGCAATTGAAGTCGCCCCCAAGTAATTTAAATGATGAGGCAGGAAGAGTAGAGAGGAACTGATCTAGGTCATTTACAGTAGGGGATGGATGGGAAGAGGGAGTTGGCCGAGAGTAGACATTAACTACTGCCACTTTTAGACCATCTGTAAATGAGAGAAGGATACAGAGGATGTCTAGGGAATGAGTATCGATCACTTTTACTGTACAACCTAGATGGGTACCCACCCATATGCACAATCCCCCAGATGGACGTCCCCTCAACCCCTGGATTGCGGGAATGGAGTAGGTAGCAAAACCAGTTCTGTGTGGGGGTGTCAAGGCCCAGGTTTCTTGGATAGACAAAGGTCATACTGGTCGATTAACGCCCCCCACTCTGGGTGATCTAATTTGGAGGTGATGCCTGCTAAATTCCAAGAAATAAACACAGACTTGTTGTCCTCCTCTAAGGAAGCAGCAGTGGGTGCGAGCGAGCTCCTAGCCATGCAGAAACTGGTATGGATTTGGCCAGGAGAATCATTGAGGCTGAGGGGGCGTTGAGTAACAATATGTGGGATCTGTGCCTTCCTCCATGCATGTCCATTTTTTTCTATGGGAGTGATCTCAGACATTAACCCCCGCAGCTCCCTATCGCTGTCATCTATGGCGCAAGATTTTTCCCTCCATCTTTTAAGAATTGGTGGTGGTCAATCCACATAATTCAAGGGACTGTACCTGTTCTCTAAGGAGATGGTATTAACTCTAGCCTGCTCACGATGCCGGGTTTGGAGATGGTCAATGCGTCTACATGTCGGTTCGGGAGGATAAAAGTAGCCCAGAGGAAGTGGATAAGTAGAACCAGATACGTTGTTGCGACCCCTATCAAGTATGTGATTTACTACACCTCGGTCTCTAAAATTTATCACCACACAGTCCCCATCGATGTCCTTGCATTTCTCTCCCAGCCATCTAACTCTGAAAGGAACAGGATTTCTCCCTGAGCAGTTCCTGAGAGTGGTCTATTCCTATTTAGCCAGTGGATGGTCTTATTTTTTAGCTCAGCGTAGGATTCTGTTCGCTCAGGTTTTAGCGATGGAACCCCTGCTATTACAACTACATAAGGGGATGCTGCTGGGGGTAGGTCCAGACAGGGCAATTGGTGGTGGATTTCACTGGAGTCTGGATGGAATAAATTGCCTTGTGGAACTGCTAGCTGTTCGGGGGGATTCGGGATAATACAGTGTGAGTGATTTAAAAGGTTTGGACAGATCACCTCATTAGAGTTATTCTGGCAAGCTTGGGAAGAAGTAGGAGGTAAGGTACACAGATTCATTTGGGATTGCACCAGAACTGGCCTTTTGTCTTGGGGACCATTAAGAATGACAACACCTGTTGGGGGCTGATGATCACTATGAGTAACAGTATCAACAGAATTGGACCCGTTTGGAGCGTTGGGGTGGCTACCTCCCACACCCCTTGTGTTCAGCAGTGTAACAACCTTATTGATCCGACTCGTCAATGTTTTAAACTGCGTCTTGATGAGTTGTTCAAGATGCAACTGCAAACCAATTAATAAATGAGTTGCCCAGACAGGAGGTGTAAATGTGGGGTTCGGGGAAGCTGTGCCCTCCTGGGGACCCTCTGGTTCTTTATTGTCAGCTACTGAGGCTTTATTGGGATGCTTGCCTTTCCTAGATCTTAGTTGGCGCTTATAGCTCTTAACAGTAGCTTTTGGAGCTTGTACAATAGTAGGCATGGGTGTTGATATAGAATTGGTTTGGAGCTGTGCACACAGGAACTCACTGTTGGATAGATCAAAAGTAGTGTCCGGTGATTTACGGGATGATGGTAGTGAGGGCCCTGTATCAGCGGAGCGATAGAGATTGATGGGGTGATTGAGGCGTCGTTCGGCGCTCTCAATGGCACTTGAAACGACTCCAATAGCTTTTTGTAGCATTTTATCAATGGCAGTAGGGTTGGTGGATAAGCCATTTGAGGAAGTATTCTGCTGTGTCTGTGGGCGTGTGGTTATGGGGTTGGGTTTGCCCATCTTGCTATTTGGACTTGAGTACTTCGCAATAAAAAGAAGATAGAAAAAACACAAATTCAGGAAAATAAAAATGGTAACAATTATCTGGCATTCAAGCTTCAACCAACCCCAGTCCAGCCCCGGGTCTGATCTTAAAATGCCCTCACAGGTTGTTTGGAGCTTATAGCAATAGCGTAAATGTTACCGTGATCCGAAATAGGTTGGCCCAATCCAGTCTCGCCCAGTCATGGACAGGCACAGACAGGCCTGCCCTTGGTCCCGGGCTTAGTCCTGGCTTCGTTCTGCACCGCGGAGGAAACGAAGTGGCTTTTAGGCGCAATGTGAGCGCCTCCCCCTGAGTCACAACAGGTGAGTGTGCAGAGATGCACCCTGGGGGCTGTAGTCCTAGCCCGGAGGAATGCGGTCAGACGGTCGTGCTTCGGGGTGGCGGCTGCCCTCCTCTTCACTTCGCAGCCTGCTTTCGCCTCCATGCAGGTCACACGGAAATCGGCTCACCAAAAGACTTAAATTGGGTCGAACTGGGTTCAACGGCTTCTCCACATAATTATCAATTAATTAATCATTAAAAATTATTTACTTATTAATAAAAATTAATTACCAATTAAAACATTTATTACAAATTAATAAAAATGAATTACCAATTAAAACATGAATTACTAATTTATAAAAATGAATTACCAATTAATTAATTATCAATTAATTATGAATACAATAAAATAAAAATTGATATTTAATTTACTATATTTAAATTACTACCCACCCTATTCCCCTATAAATCCACAACCCGCTACGGAATTAAATTAGGCAAAAATTAAATTACATAAAATTCATTACTTTAAAAAAATTAAACATACAAAACAAAATTAATACATCTTTTTAATACAGATACTACCATACATAAACCTAAAAAAAATTGATAGTATGGAAATCGATATTTTAAATTCGAAATTATGGAATTCGATATTTCATACCCCAAATTTGATATTCGGACTTAATATATTTTGGTTATTCGATATTTTGGGCAGTCTATATTTTGGCATAGATATTTAGGGTGTTCACCCATACTCACATGACTGTGAAATCCTCAGCCTGGCAAAGTTCAACTTAGGCAGCCAAATTCCCAGGCATTTAGCTCATGTACAGATTCTGGCTGCCTGACTTGAAGAAGAAGAGTGTCTGTCAGGCCCACATTTGCTCAGCCTGATAGACACTCTTCTTGTCAGAGAAAAGGATGGGGGAGTATGGCCGCACTCTGCCCGTACTGATGAGCTGCATCTGGCAGTTATAGTGAATATGTCTTTTCTGCATGGTCAACGCAGATGTTTTGCCTTTTTCCCAGCCCTATTTGTGCTATTTTGTTTTAACTCTGTGCACGTTACTTTTGCTAAACATGAGTGAGGTGCCTTAACCCATCCTTTTAGACATGCTTAAATTGGCTTATCCTGATATTCAACTATGTTTATCTTGCTTACATGACTCTACAATATTGTGCAGGAAATAGACTCAGGGTCTGGAAGTTCAGTGCCACACGTGGACTGCTGCACCTTTGGCACCATTCACAGGGTTGGCCTTTAAAATATAGCTTCAGGCCTATAATGTGTAGCCTGATTGCAACATCCTACAAAACTGCTGTCAAACCTTTAAAAATAATCCATATTAACTGGTAGGAAACCCTGAATTTAAATATTAATAAGAAACAAGTGAGGACACTGTTTTGCCAACAAAGTAGAATGACTGATATTTAAATGTGGAAAGTGCAAAATTAAATGTGGCACGATCCTCCAATATTTAGAGTTCAAAACCTATTTTCACTGGTCAGGCTGTAGCGGGTTCCTAAAAAATGGCAAAGTAAAGATTTTTAAACTGCAACTTGTGACAGGAAACAGCGAAACTAGCTATTCAATACGATGATTTCACATTTATTATAAATCCAATTTACTGATAAAGTTAGGTTTTTAATAAATATTTTGGATAAGTAGCTTCCAGAGAGACAGCGTTTTTCTTGCTTGAAGTTCTTGGAAGCTAGTTTGCATTAGCCTGCCAGCAGCCGACCATCCGGTGCTTGATTTTTATTGAAGTGTGACAACTGCTCTCACAGCAGAACAATGGCTCAGGCTGCTGACACCACATACAATGATTGTGGGGCATTTGATCCCTATCAGCCCAGGAAAGGCAGTTGGTATGGGCCCAGGAACTTCACTAACTTGAAAGACTTGAAGAAGGAAAAGCCTTTGTCCCCACGACCCACAATAGCTCTGGTTTGAAGTGGATACAGGGGAGGGGAATGTTCATTTGTTTACCCACAGTTCCCTGGTCACACCTCTGGATGGGCACAAAAGCTCTGCGTAAGGGAGACAGAGTTCCCCATACTGGATTTTAGAAATTAGAGGCACTGTGGAAGTGCTTGTAGTAGGGCAAACACGAACTGCTGAAAAAGCAGTTAGAGTAGTCCCCGGGAACTTTTTTGCCATTGGTTAGGGAATGTCCAGGTATCCTACCCACCCACTGAGTACTGCCAACCATAAATGTGACATTCCAAGAACCCTCCCCAGAGCCCTTTCTGGATCTACAGAAGATCAAAAGTGGCCTACACCTGCTGTCTGTGACATGAAAGGAGGCCTGTAGGACTGGACCTTCTCCCTTTTATGCCCAGGACAAAACGTTGGACTCCACTACACTCAAATGGATAGTTTTCTGTCCTCCTGTGTGATTACATATTACAAAAAGCTCCAACAGGACTTTTTCCCAGAGAGACCAATTGACTAGTACTGGACTCCAACTGGGTCTGGACTGGAGCTTACTGGTGGCCTCTGCTGGAGTGAGTCTTGGCCCCAAAGTGCTAACCCAGATTTCCTGGGAGCCTTAGAAGTGACCTAGAGAAGCTGCTCCAGAAACCCTGAAGCACTGGAGCTTAGAAAATCTTTGAACGTACAAGACCTCCAGAGCCTTTAGGTGTACCTTCCAGGAAAGTTGTCCAATTTCACTGATCCTTCTTCAGACATACTTCAGGCATGGCCCGTCAGAGATTTTTGAGCTCCATTAAAAAAAAAATATGTCGGAAGGTAAAATCTTTGATAAGGATGAATTAGCTTTATGTATCTGGCCCATGCCCCATTGCCCCATCATTGTTGATCTGAAAGCATGCCTGGACCCTAGTCTGTTGCTCCCATAGACTATTGTTGGCTCATAGTATTTTTTAGTGCTATTTTTGCTTAAAATTAAAAAAACATCATATTTCTGTTTCCATTTGAGGGATTATTGTTGTATTGGTATTATTTTGTTTAGTTTACTTTTACTCTATTTTTGTATTTCAGTTTGTTGTTTTTACTTTATGCATGTATTACTGCTCTGTGCCATAGCTACCAGGGGCTTGATCTCAGTTTAATTTAATGTTTTTGGGGTTCATCGTGAAAGTTAGCGTCATTATTCCTTGAGTTGGGCAACGCCCACACCAAATAATAATCCACTTTCTTACAGTGGTCTATTTCAGTATCAATATCCATGTAAACATCACTTGGTAACGGCAACAGAGGTGTTACCTGGTGGACTCTGTCTGCAGGATACAGGGTCATTTTGCTCTGAAATTATAGTACCATTTATCTTAATCATTTACATGTCTTTAGTGCTTAGGCATAGTATTGTCAGATAATGACCTGACTATCATGTTACCTGTTGGAATGTCACAGTGGTTTGTCATAATTTACAGATGTTCATGAAAATTATTAGCTCATCCCATCACATTGTTGCTACAAAAGCCTTTAAACCCTATAAACGTTCCTACCTTGGTTATGTTCCATGGGAAAAGGTGCAGTCAATTTCCACACAAGGTACTTTACACAGTCTCTTTATTCTATGTTTCCAACTTTCTTCTGCAGGCAACGGCCATATTCTACTTAACCTATCTATGACTTTGACATTTTGGAGAACTTTACACTTCGGAACGCTCTATTTTCTTTTATTGTTTCTCATGTTCTGTATGGGTATTTTTTCCAGCCCTTGTACCTTATCTGTGTATCATATCTTTCTGTGCACCTTAATCTACTCATAATGATATTCTCTTGGGTTCAGTTTTGAGTCCCTTTGGTTTTTCTCATTAGACCGCTCAACTATCTCTGTCATTTCTTCAGTACTAAGGGGCCTAATAGGACGGTGGACGGACCTGCGTCCATCCGCCACCCCCGAGGTGGAGGGACCGTTCGCAGGGGCAGCGGTGGTCCCTCCGGTGCAATTAGCATGTGACCACCACCCTGGCGGTCACATTCCATATCTTTAACCTTGCCGCTAGGTTAAAAATGCAGGTTTTACATTTACATGCACAAAGCGGCAGGCACCGCGCGGTGCCTGCCGCTTTGTGCATGTAAATGCTGGGGGGTACCATAGGTCCCCCCCATGTGCACCCCCCAACCCCCGACACCCTGGGGGCCCGCAACGGGCCCCCAAACACCAAAGACCACATGCTTTTCCACGGCGGAAAAGCCGCCGTGGAAAAGCATGTTGCACTGCACATCGAAATTTGGCTGACGGTGTCTTGCAGACACCGCCACCAAATAGCCCTCCACACCCCGCGGATCAGCGGCGGACAGACCTGCCATCCGCCTCTGGTCCCACCGCAAACCCACCGCCATCCTAATCTGGCGGTGGGTCTTTTCTGTGGCCGCGGGGGTGCATCCGCATCCTCCAGGCCGGAGGTGGCTTCCGCCGGCCCGGAAGATGCAGATTCACCGCCATCCTAATCGGCCCCTAAGTCAAGTTTAAAGTAAAAGAAATCCCCAATTCTTCCGACTGATTTACAGCCTCGGATTACAATTGAATACAATTTTTGCATCTTTTTTGAAACTGCTGCTTCAAGTTCTTGTCCTTTCTAATTGACACATTTCAGGGCTTTATTTTAAATCTTTGCTCGTTGACCGATAACTCATGTTGAATTGTGCTTTTTCTGTAAATGTAAGTGTGTACACACACCCGAAAACACATGCACGCACTGACACATGCAGGGCCCTCGAGATGCATTGCATCTGGAGACTGCAAACTGCATCCTTAAGACTAATAAAAAAAACAAGACTGTTCCTTAGTCAAGGTTTGGAATAACAGGGCCCTTCCAAACTTGTTTGCAGTTTTTTGCAAGCATAAGCTTCTGGATTGTAGGAGTAAACTAAAAATAACATAAACTCAATGGATCGATTAAATATAAACTTTCTATGTCTAATATTATAGTTTTAATTCTTATAGTAATAAAAATAGCAAAACAAAGATCATATTATATTAAATTCTACTTGTAATGTAATGTAATGTAAGGTGGGTTTGCAGAGCGCTGCTTGTCAACTGTGAGGGTATCCAGATGCTTGTTCCACATTCTTTTCATGATTAAAATATATTCTAGAATACAGAATGTTGATAAATAACACAAAATGTCCAGTCTCTTAACCTTGGGCTGTATGTCTACAGCAGCCTGATCTTCTGGCAAAATCCTGCAGGGCTGCCAGGATAACAATTGCATCTTAGGAATCACATCTCACAATATGTACAAACATGGAACAACAGCGATCCAAGTAATGTATATCAACACAAATAAATATTTCTAATATTTTGCAATCTGGAATTGTGAATCAGCATCGCCACTAATTCGACAAAGCCATCTTAAACATAAATTAAGCAAAATATTTATATACTAAATGGATATTTCATTGTATCATACAACACCAATATTAGTTAAACATATGACTAAGTTCACCTGAACAAGAAAAGAAATATGTCAGATCTCACACTCATGAAAGAGATTTTATGGATCCAAATAGTGTTCAAAGGTCCAACTCATAGTACCAAGGATGGATAATTATCCAAGAAAAGGAGCTCAGAAGGTCCATATGCAACTCACAGTACACTGCATCTGATTCAGTGGTCCAATCTCTCAATACATTTAACAAATCAAAAATCTATGGAAATTGAATGATCAAGAGTAATGGATACCTACCCACTACTTCTTATCTCATACAAATCCTCAATCTCCTGTGAGGAAAGGCAAAAGAGAGTTTCCCAATGGAGGTACTTGCCCAATCAACAATCACAGTTCACAAGTTGCTACATAATGCTGATGGTGATACGCATCACTAACCAGCAAAGTAAGCAAAGATAAATACAAAGAGATATAACTGTAAAGCAATTCCCCACAAACACTGAGAAGAGAATTCAAAAAGTAAAAAAATCCAAACTATGAACTATGTTGCCATCTTACACGATATTTCTCAAAATAAATCCCATCATCAAACTCAGATCAAAGAGCACATCAAGAATTCATTGTAAAGTCTTTTATGCACTCTGAATTTCAAAAACATCTCTTGCCACATCTACAAAATAATTGATTACCTATTAAAAATGTAAGTATCATAAACATAAAGTCAAAATTCCTTTTAAGTCGGGGGCGTGACCACGCAAGATGGCCAACAGGATGCATCCTTGAGCGGCTCCCCGCTAACCCTGCACTATCCTGCATAATCCTGCATCTTATATCTCTGAATTCCCCTGAGACTATCACCACCCTGTGGGGGCGATGTCACGGAGCCCAGAGGAGTCACCCTGCTGTACCGGCAAGGCCCTAGCATGAGGAGAGAGTGGGCCACGCTGGGAGTGGACGCGACCACATAGCATGATTAGAAATGACTTGGCCAGTATTAGGCGGCATGCCTGACGTGCAGCAGCCAAGGCATCATCATTCCAGGCCGGGCTTAGAAGGAGATCCCAGTGAGGGAAACACACCGTGAGGCCTGCCCTGAGCCGGCCAGGCTGGTGTTTAGAGACGCACCTCACATGAAGCTGCCAGAGTGCAGTTGATGCAGTGACAAGCCTGCCTGGAGACGCCCATCGAGTCCTCAGCTGCAGTCCGTCCCCTGGCAGTGGAAGTCTGCCCCAGTGAGAAGGTAAGCTGGTGGAGGGAGCGCCCTTTGACCTGAGTCTGTCCTTCATCCTGTAGTGGAGGTGAAGCGGTGGGTACAGTCATGTAGTTCCCCACTTCCCAGTAGGAACTGCACATTTGTTGGGCAATATAAATTTAGGGATGGTATCAGACTGATTCCGTGCACCCCTGCAGGATATGTCATCCTAGAGACCAACTAGCCCACAGTACCACCATATGCACCGCTAAACCTAGAGATGTAACAAATGGTTTTGGCAACTATAGAACATGACTACCCTGAGCTGTCCCATGGTGACAGATCAAGAGCCCTTTCACTCAGTCACTCATTCTCTCTTTCTCTCAAAGAAGTATACAAGGGATACACAGTGGGATGTTTTCAATATTTATTGAGCCAATATGATCCTTGAATAGAATGTATGTGCTGTAATGATCAATAGACACAAGCATATGAAAGTGATTAGCAATATAAGGACAGGGAACAGAATGAAAAGTTCCACCATCTTGATACGACAATGTATATGTACAGGCACATAAAACAATATATATATATTGTACTCCTATGATTGATGTGATATGATTCAGCACTTATATATTGCGCACAGCTCATCAAAAGGAGTGTCCTGGCGCAGTACCAGTTGGACGGTTAGGAAGGAAGCATGCAGAGTTTATTTTTAAAAAAAACAGGTTTCAGCTTCTTTTTCAATAACAATGGATTGCCTACAGCACATAATTCCAGTGTCAGCTGATTCCAAGCTACATCCCCCGACAGGGTAAGTGATCTGCCACCAGCTCGCTGTCTATGAATCCTGGGGGTACAGACCAGCAATTTATTCAAGATTAGCAGTGGTCTCAATGGGTTGTAGAAGCTAAATCTGGAGCTCAAGTAGGTAGGACCTTTGCCATACAGAGCGGCAAGGACCAGTACCAAGACGCAGCTATAGGGGCCTGCGTGGGCGTTTATAAGTCAGTGGGCTGATGGTGGGCCTGGACTCGTGCTTGGCTCTTCCATACTGCCTGCGGTGCTGGGAGAAGGGCCCTCACATTGATGGCCATCATTGCCCTGTGACTCCCCCACCTCAATTTTCTTTCTGTAGCTGCCTGCTGAAGCATGGTGCCCTGAGTTCGGTGGTGGCCCCCTGCTGTGGGCGATGTGGCCCAGGGGATCCTTCCCTAGAGTGGGCCTGGCTGGCGGAGTCTGTCACGGTCCATCTTGGATGGTGCTGTTGGGTGGCCTGAAGGCTAGATCCTTCCCCTGCGTCATCTACATCTGACAACCATTGCTGAATGGATTTGTGCAGCGGGGGCCCTCCTGATGCTGCGGCCTGTGGTTGAAGGCTATCTGCACTGTGGCTCCCTTGCAGTGGACATAGAGGAAACATCGGGGCCTCCCTGGGTGCAGGGGTGCTGTGCACTGATAGGGCCAATGGTGACGGAAAACTTAGTGCCCTTCATGCTGGCCCAGGCCCTGCGCCTGTGGTTGGGGTGCTCCCCAATAGGCAGAGGTGGTCCCCTCATCCTGATACTAGATTAGCACCCGACCCAGACTGACGGCAAGGAGTGGGGAGAGCTCAGCCGTACTCCTGTGTGGTCGGCAGTCCAGCACTGTCATGGGGCTCGCTTGGGGGGCAACAGAGGCTCAACCGTGCAGTCCGGACTGTGTGCAGGGGACACACGTCTGAGGAGTGCAGAATTGGGTGAGGGCGACTATCTCTGCAAGCTTTGACACTCCCAGTTGGTCTATTTTGCCTGAGGTACTCCCTGTCCTCTCTCCTCATGGGGAAGGGAAAGCCACCCTCACAACTGCCACACACTGGCGGACACGACATGCAAGCTCACGAGATGATGCAGCGAGGGCCTCATTCCCAGAGGAGCCCTCCCAGGCTGACATTCTGGTGGCCATTCAGGGATCCCTAGTGGCCTTAGAAGGGAATATAGAATCTGCCTCCATATTAGTGAACCTCCTGCGCACTGACCTGCAAAAGGTGTCTCATGGCTCCATTGTTGACTTACAGTTCGAAGTGACAACCCTGAAGAAGCACCCTTACGTCAAAAACAGGGACTCTAGAAGCGAGGGCTGAGGTCCCGTAGGGGAGATCCCAGTGAAACAACATCTGCCTCCTGGGGTTCCCTGAGTGTTGAGGGAGCTGAGGTGGAGAGGTTTGTGAAGACATGGATTCATGACACACTGAGCCCCACAGGTCTGTCTCCATATTTTGCAGTCGAAAGGGCTCACTGTTCACTGACGGCCCCCCGAGACAGGGGGCTCTGCCATGCACTATCATAGCATGCATCCTGAACTACAGGGTCTGTCTCCTCCGGGCAGCCCGGGATATGATAATGTCTATTTAGAGAACCATAAGATCTCCCTTTTCCCCAGACTATATACATGGGCCTCTGGTATATCCTCCTCTATCCTGCCAAGCTGAGAGTAATTTTGGAGGGCAAGTCACATTTTCATTGATATCGCGTCTGGAGATGGTTGGAGATGTGGGACAAGGTGCTGAGGGAAAAGAGAGACTCCTGTAGAAGTGGGATGCAAGATGAAGCGACACTTCATTGCCCAAACTGGAGAGCACAATATGATCCTGAGACCCCCATGTCCAAGGAGGACAGGGATCCTGCCAGAATCGTAATTCAGGAGGATGGCACCATGGTGCAGGCAGCTCCTAAGGTGGGCCCGTGCTCCCCGGGTGCTGTATCTGGCTCGATGATGGACATTGAGCTCACTGACGCCACAGCTGAACATGAAGATACCTGATGATGGGGTTTGGTAGAGGATGGGAGAATAGCTGTATGACACTGTATGCAACAAAGTATGGCCCACAATATACAACACACACGGAATTGCTGGGGAGTCCTCTCCACTTGCTAGTGGTAGGTTTTTGATGGGGGAGGTGAGGTTTAGTAAGATATACAATGGACAAATAAACAGTTTTGTTATGTCACGGTTCCACCGAGGAGGGGGGTGTTTGACAATTGGTTTTAATTAATGCCCATAGTTTCTGTGGGGATTTGTATGCTGGTTCCAGTGCATGCACAGCTGCTGATTGGGGTGTCCTCGGTGTGAGCCATTGGTAAACTGTTCTCCCTCGGGGGTTGATGGTTGGGATCTGGTGGGGTCCAACAACCTAATGGCTAACTGCACCAATATCATCACCTGGAATATAAGAGGGCTTAGGGGTTACACAAAGCGTTATAGAGCCCATTCATACCTCCGGCACCACTGGGTCCAGATAGACTGTTTGCAGGACACACATCTAATGGGTGCCGAAGTGCATAAATTCATGAAAAAATGGAGTGGACAGCTTTATGCAGTGACCTACTCACCCTATGCTAGGAGGTTATAATCAGGGCTGCCTCCAGGGTTTCTTTCCACCATGTGTCTATTGAAGCAGATGTGGAAAGATGCTAGTTGCTCCTCCAGGGCATGCTAAATGGTGAGTATGTCACCATCATGAGCACCTATGGACCAAACGCTGAGGATGGGAAGTTTTATAGGGCCATGCAGGTATTGCTGGAGGGCAGTGTGGGGTACCGGATAATCTGGGCAGGAGACTTTAACTACATATTATATGGAGACCGATACCTGCCATGACTGGGTACAGAGCCCCGGAAGGCAGGGTCCCTCTCCTGTGTCATGGATAACTTGGGCCTGCTGGCTAGCTGGCACGCTCTCCATCCACAATTGGTTGGTTGCTAGCCTGGATACTGAGACGCGAATGTGAGAAACCACTAATACTGCATTTACGATCTCCGGACGAAACGTCAGGACGTACTAAGGGTCCTTGTGGACCACTTTCAGGGTGCGTATCGAGCTGGGGTTGACGACTGACCGGACTTGGGGGAGGAGTTCCTTGTGGCACTGGACCTGTCTCCTCTTTCACAAGATGAGGCAAATGACTTAGACGAGGGTCTCTCACTTGAGGAGCTCAAGCTCGCCTTGAGAGTGCTGAATCAGCCAAAGTCTCTTGGGCGATGGCTTCCCTGTTGAATTCCTGCAGTCTTATTCTGCGACAATGTCAGAGAAACTACTGGAGGTGTTTTTGGCACAGAGGGTTGGGACCTTGAACTGCCTACCATGCACAAGGGTATCATCTGTCTCATGCTGAAACAGAGGGGTGCCCTGGATGTCCCCTCCTTGTACTGCCTTCTTACTATGATCAATTTGTATGTGAAGGTTCTATGTACGTTATTGGCGAGATGCTTGCAGTGGGTGAGTTGGTTCGCAAAGTCCAATGCGGATTTATGCAAACTTGCAGCATGGACCACAATCTCTAGCCATTAACGCACATACCGCATGAGACCACCGGATTGGACCGAGATATAGCGCTTGTATCGATTGACCTAGAGAGGGTGTGCCGCTCCCGCTGGGGGTTTCTTATATCTGAAAGAAGCGGGCCCCAAGACTATACTCTGGTTGGCACCATATCCTCCTAGGATACACTACTGTGCAATGTCCTTGTTTGGTACCTGTGCACAGGATGACACCACTCATCTTTACATTTTCAGCTCTGTGCCCCCTAATATGTCCATACTTTGATGCTATGCCTATGATCGGCAAAGGTAAACCCAAGAAGGGGAAGCTAAGATTTGATACTAAAAAGACACAAAAGTTTAGGGGAGATGCTGTTCGAGGAGGCCGTGGGGGCTGCTGGGCCGCCTGATCATGGAATTCCTGATTAATCTCTGACATCCTCTTGGACCTAACGGCCGGGTTACAATCTATTGTCACCAAAACAGATTTGATGACGTCTCTAACTGAAAGAATGGACAGTCAGTCAATCTGGCTAGATGAGGCAGAGTGCAGGATCTCTGACCTTGAGGCCGACTCGGCCGACAGCAGATCAAAACATATGAAAATGGAAAAACAACTGGTAACCGTGGCAGCTAAAAAGGAGAATCAATAGCCTGCCTCTTTGCCCTGTTTTCTGTACAGCTGGACCATAAATCTGTGGGCCCAGGCCTGCCACCAGGTACCTCGCTGACCGATTAGAGCCTCATTATTAAGTTCATTGATTGAGATGTTGTCCTACAATTAGCCTGGGAGAATTGTGTTCAAGGTTCTTCCATCTCTATTTTCTCTTGACTTTAGCGTCTTGGTGCAGGAGGCACCCCGCACACTCCTTGAGGTAAAGCACACGCTTCGTAGACTCATTGTTAAATATTCTGTGATATCCAGTTAAGCTGAAGGTTGACTTGAAGGGGAAAGCCCACATATTCCTTAATGCTAGTGAGGTGGCCAAATTTTGTAAAACGCTCTCTGCTTCTAAATTCCTGACACACTTGGTTGGGAAATCCTCACAACACAAGAACTTACATGACTCCCGCTAGAACTATGTTGCTGAGGACTGATACAACATTTGATTACCCTTTGTCAACCTTACTAATCCACATTTCTTCATAACAGTGCATTTTCTGCCCTAGCTTGGAGGGGTGTTACCTATAGTGCCCCAATCCTGTAACTTATTTTTTATTCATTAGAGGCTATCTGTTACCTCAATCACTGTCATACAATAATTCACTAACTACTTTACAGACCATGCCGTGGAACAATTCTGTTTCTCATGCTGTGGATCACCTGGTGTTTGTCCTGTTCTTTCTGTTATTATTTCCTACATTTTCTTGCAATATTTTTTGTTTGTTGTGGGAAAGAAGGCACTAAAAGTTGGGCAATTAAGTGTGTGAAAGGAGAGGGTAGGCACTCATACATTTCATACAGACCGAAAAGCAATGTTCAAGAACACTCTTATTACAAAGGTTGTACACAGAATGACCATCTCACTTTTCTTTTGACACAATGTCCCGCTGTTAGAAATGGGGTCTGTAGTTCGCAATGGTAGGTACCTTTGTCCAAATAGGGACCCTTGCTTCTGGTCAGAGTAAGGGGGATACATATCTAAAATAACACCTGCTCACCCCCATGGTAGCTTAGCATGATCAGACAGGCTTATCTCAGAGGCAGTTGATCCAGCGCTCTCACCAAAATATTGCACAAATGACACTATCTACTACCACAAAACTTACACTACAACACTAGGCCCATAACAACAATAGAGCGCTTGAATCATGAGGCGATAAGATCTAAATATAGTTGTTTAAACCATCTGCAATAATCAAGACCAGCTTGTCATTTTAGAAAGTTTATTTTAACACAACTAGAAAAACTTAGGTTTTGGTATTTTATTAAACAAGCATTAGAAAAATGTCATAAAGAAAGATTTATTCAGTATTAATAAAAAGAGCATAAATCAAAAATTATTATTCATTAGCAAGAATAAGTAAAATTAAGCATTTTCCAAAATCCTAACTATATCTCTGTCTCTACCCTCATTACCTAGTAATAAAGTAATTAATAAAAACTCCTGTCCTCACGTGTAAAGTCCATCAGCATAACATCGTCCTCCAGAATTCTCGAGCGTAAGCCAACTATGTGTTCTCTGAACCTATTCTTATACCCTAATTTTAGCTGAGCTAACTATTTTTCACATTCCAGCAGACGAATTCTAGTTCTCCATTGGCTGAGCCACCTCGTACCACAGTAAACTGTGACACCTCCTTCTTACATGCCCGGGCAAATTCACTAGTCCATTGTTCATTTAGAAGTCTTGGCAGCTTCTCCTTAGGCTGCTACATTTTGTAGCGACAGCTTCCTTTTTAACCTTGAGCCAGTCAGCTCTGAACTCCCGTGGCACGTTAGCAAACGTTAGCAAATTTCTCCAAAAAGTCATCTTTTTAGCAGTTCATTCCAAAACCTTTCAAAATAAAAGCTCAGAGGCCTTTTCCATCCTTCTTGGAATTATTTTCACTTGAGCCATTTTCATCATTAGGCCTCTTTCAGAAAGCGTCAATTTTCTGCGCCACCGTCCCTGCGTTACTTTTAAAAGGGTACTATTTTCCTGCAGCCATCTCTAAGCTTCATTTGTAAAACTATTATATAAACAAACACAAAGAATAATTAATGAAAGAAATACAGTTTGTTCTGTTGCCTCCCATCATTGCTAATAATTAACCCATTAGTCTAAATTACCTAGCAGTAAAGCACAAATAAAGCAGCATTTTATATTTACCTGTCTTCATTAATCCATAAAACCTTATGTGCACCTAGAATAGTAGAAATGACATCACATAGACAAGGGAAGCAAAATAAGCACATGCCATTATTAAAAAACAGCTGCTATTAGTTATGACATGACAATAGACAGGATTAATTTATTATTTTCCACATACATAAGAATGCAACATAATGCACATTTATGAGCACACATGTTAGTTTCCTATGTGTTCTGTAATGTAATGTAACTTTAAACTAGGTTGAATTAGCATACACATATCACAAATTGTTAGCATTATTAATTTATTTATGGAAATGTGACTTCACGGGTTTAAACAGATTTCTGTTTTCTATCCCGCTCCATCAACTCCCTCATCTGGTGATTAACAAATCACCACACCAGCACCCAAAAATTTAGCAAAGATTTTATCTAAGATGAACATGATTCAATTTCACCTGTGTTAGTATTTCTAAAGACTTATCTCATCAGTTTATCTACAATTCTCATATTGAGTTTTAAGAAACCCCTCTAGTTCTATTTCATTCTCTTGTGTAACATACAACTAAGTTTCAAAAAAAAAAAAGTGTTGCAAAAACTATAACTAATAAAATGTCAGTATTTTGCTTGTCATATTGACCTTAAACTTCTCCTTATTAATTTCTCAAAGAACAATAACCTAAATTAACCAAAGCAGAATTATATTTGCATTAAGCTTGCAAAGAAAAATAAAACAAAAATTTTAAAAATTTTACCTAAATTTTCTAAAAATTTCTAACACCCCCCTTTTTCAATTTTTTTTTTTTTTTTTTTTTTATACTCTTTAAACCTTCTAACAGTTTTTCTTCGACCTAATGTCACAAATTAATTTTTCAGCTAACATAATTTCTTCGACCTTGTGTCACCTAACAAGATTTCTTCAGCCTTATGCCAAAAACAGAATACCTAAAATTTAACAGGTATGTACTTCAATCATTGTCACTTTTGTTTTCAATCTTTTCCTGGCTGCAATCCATTACCTCCATTACAGGTATCACTTCCATTTTCTTTCCTGCCTCACTTTTCTTTTCAGTATCTTTTTGACTTGATATCTCATCAATCTGTTCCTTTGATCTGTATCTCAATTTGAATTTTAGGCCTTCATTTTCTCCTTGCCAGTTATCACTTTTTCTTAGTAATTTCTTCTTTTGCTTGGTCACATTACATTCTGTTCTCCAAGCTCCTTTTCTGAATTTTCTTATTTGAGAATCTTCATCATTCTCATCAGTTTCAGTGTCAGATATTTCAACTTCAGACTCAGGTACTTCTTTACTCGGCAGCTTCACTCCGTTAGGAACGTCATCTTTGTAGCTGGTACTTGGCAATTCATTTTCTTCTTCAATTACCTTCAACTTCCCAGTTTCAGAATTCTTGTTCCTGCTTTCAGAGCTACTCTTCTGCTTTTCAATACTCTCCTGGTCTTGAATCACAATCTGATCGCATTCGTCTTCTGCTTCTTTTTCTGGCAGATTTCCACCATTTTCTGAGTCTTCAGTCATAACGTTCAAGTCTTCTTCAATCAAGGCTTGTTTTCTATTCATGTTCTCCAGATGTCGACCAACTTGTCGATCTTCAAGATCTGGATTCTCTTCAGGCTCTTCTTCAGAATCTGAATCATCAATGATGACACTATCCTCATCAGGATTTTCAGGTGTAGTTACACGAAAAGTATGGCTAGTGTCAATCCACCTCTTCAGTCTTTTGCACTTCTCTGCATTTGTTGTAACAAGACTGACTGACCTCCTTTTCTGCCACTTTGGCACTAAACAATTTCTTTTTAGACGAACCTTTTTCCTGATCCTTTTACCTGGTAACTGATCAAGTACTTGCTCTTTTTCTCTTGTTTGTACTTCAGTTTCATCTTCATCAAACACAGAAATCAATTCGTCTGATAAATTCCTTAAATTCTCCAAATTGATGCTATCATTGATAGTCATCATTCTTTTCTCTGGTATAAATGTCTGTCTCATGACCTTGTCCATCATAATATCACGTGGACTTAAATCTGTCTTTTTATCAGTAGTGTTTCTCAGAAACATCAAAACAAGTGGAAGGACATCTGTCCACTTTGTACCTGCAGCTAGGCACATTTCTGCATCTCTGTCTTTTATAATAACATTCTCATGCTCCTCAACATCTGTAATTTCTAGTCTATCTGTACATTGGAGCAATCTGTTTTCAATATGTTTTCTGTTATCTGATAACTTCTGAAATGTTTCAACCCATTTTGTAATCAAACCGATAATCACAAAAATGTAGCACAGTTTTTCATGCAGTGACATCTGAAAGAAATCCATTTGTAATCTAGTGAATAAACCACTCTCCTGTAATTCTGTTCCCATTCTCACAATTGTTCTCCTAATTGTGTTCACTTGCTGATAAGTCAGACACCTCTGGTAAAGAAATTCTGCAATTTTATGGTATATTCTGTCCATATCAGTAATCATGCTATTTAGCAAAACTACTCTATCATCTCTGTGTATCCAAATCTCATCCTCATCTCGCTGTCTAAAATCTGTACTCAACCATGTGTTTCTCAACCATGTGTTTTTCTCCTCATGAGTTGCTTCATCTTGTAAATCTTTGACTACCTGCCATGTTTCAACTACTGTTAGTATTAGTGAACTCAAAGCATGTTCATCATTCATTTTGTATGCTGCACATATCACGACAGCAAACCTTTCTGCCAATTGAATATCATCAATCAATCTTTTAATTAATTTTGCATTTCTGAAAAGTGAACCTGTAAAAGTCAATGTTTTAATCTGTTGATCAATTGTGTCCTTTACTTTGATGTCTTCACTCAAAAGAACATCATTTTTATTCCAACATTCTGGAAGTGCATCTATTCTTTTTGGACTGTTTTCTTGTTCTTTAATTAATCCTGTATCTCTTTTGTCTATCTGTTCATTAACAAAAATTTGCAATGGCAGTGAAGCCATCTCAATCTCTTGAGTCATTACCTGTCGTTGTATTTGTAACTCTTTATTTAGCTCATTTATCTCAGTTTCCTTTTTAATTGACCAGAATTTTAACTCGTCTGACTGTGTCAATTCAATTAGGTCAATGTCAGACTTCTCACTTACCAGAACTGAAGTCATCTCTGTTCCTTGCTCGGTTACAATCCCTACTAATTCAATTTCAAGTACAATAGAATAAACCTTTTCAGTTAATGGAACCTTTAAAATTGCGGAATTAATTTCATCTTTTCCCAGCACAGAGACTATTTCTGTTTCCATAATTTTCATGGACTGTATCAAATCATTTGATGAATTTACATGATCAGGAATATTAATTCCAGATGTACTCGGTATTTCATCATGTTTTTCTATCGCATCAATTTTAGTAGAAGTCTGAGCTGGCACTCTATCAATCTGATCTGGCATTTTTGGCGTTGCATCAATCTGTTCTAGGGGTCTTCTTGAATTTCTGTTCTGATCCATATTTACAACATCAATTTTACACTGATCAACATTTTCTACTCTGACACTTTTATTATTTATTTTCGCTAATTTGGGAATCTTTAATTTACTCTCACATTTAGCTACAACCTTTTTCATTTTCTTATATAAGGAAGACATTTTATTTAATTAATTTGGTAATTGTACTCTCTAAATTTGCCTTGTAGCGCTTGCTGATCAATTAATTAATTAATTTAACAATGTCAGGTGAAGTTAAACTTTATAACCTGAACAATTTAATATAATTCCTAATTTACTTGTATCACTAAATTTAATTAACCTGTAAAGAAAATTATCAATTTGTAAAAACAGTAGCAACGCAAAATATTTATTTATAACAATAATATCAGTGTATAATCACATGTGAGCAACGTATACCTGTGGAAAAAGAAAACCTAATCTATTTTGCCTTAATTTACATAAAATTTCTTGCTTGTAAATAACCTTTAAATTCCTTATCAATAAAATGTAATAACATTTTACTATGACATTCCAATAAATTGTGAATAATATATAATGTTCACAAAACGCTAAAACAGTAATTTTTTTTTTTATGCACTACAACTCAGCAAGCAATATTCACAATATCAGTTTTTTAAAAACAATGGTATGATGAAAACCAAAGCGAATGCCTAGTTAATTACAGCATTATAAATGTCTTGGTCAATTAATGCACTGCTGGTCCGTGATGCTCCAGACACTTTTAGCTAATCAATGTACAGCAAACCCTCCCCTCTTGGACACACTCTATCATTGCAGACCTCTTTCTCCTCTCTGTATAAAACAACCTCTGGATTCAATCAATTTAAATTTCGAAACTCTGTACATTAACATTAATGTTAGAGCAGTAGCAAACAACGTTCATCAATCATCTACAACGATGCCTCGGCCAATCCTAGCACATTATCTCAAAATACATAAGCCAATCAGAGCATTGCTTTTGTTTGATGCTCTGAATACCTCAACCTATCAGAGCGCGACGCTCTCAATCACTGTTGTTTACAGTTATACAATAACACGACCAGATATAGAACCAAAACGGGGATTTATCTCCTCATTTAAATATATTCTTTCTCTTTGACATTACTTGTTAAATGTCAATAAAAATTTTCGGCAGATATCCACTCTAATACAGTAGGGTTGTCAACGAATCACAGCGAAACACTGCTGTGACGCTGCAACACTTTAACCAATCAGGGGGCGTCCCTGATATGACAGTCCTACACCCTGACCAATGAGAGCGCGGCGGCTGACGTAGGGAGCCGCTGCAGTCAGCTCTCTCTCATACTCGCGCTCAGTCCTTTTCTTTGGACACAGCGCGCATTTGCTTTTAATTTATTTTATTCATGCAATTTTAAATTGTGTGCATTCGCTCGTCCACATCAGCCAGTACACACCTCTTCCTTAAATTAACTGCGGGACCACAGTAGTTGAAACCAAATCGAAGATTTACTTATTTATTTAAGTACTCTGCCGCTGTAGCTTCAAGTTTTCTCCTCTCGTCGTTCAAATAATCTCCTTCCAAAACACCTAGGGACTGAATTACAATATGCAGCGCTCTCCACACGCAACTCGCTTTTCCTTTAAAAAACACTAACGTTATTAAGATGGAAACAAAACGAGAATTTATTTTTATATTTAAATAGGTCAACTAACAATTATTATTTATTGTCTTTTAATTTAATTTAAACTTTGGGACAATTATAATTTTAACGGGCAATCGCTTTTAACAATAAAACGCTGTTAGCCAATTACAGCGCTGTTCTGTTATGACGCGACGGCATCCTAACCAATCAGGACACCGTCTTGTCTTGAAGCTACAATATTTTAACCAATAGGAGCGCGGCTTTAGTTATGACGCGACGGCGTCCTAGCCAATGGCAGCGCGGCGGCTGACGCAAGTAGCCGCTGCAGCTGACAGCTCTCCCGAGGCAGCAGCCCCTCCTTCACAAAATGCTCGGGAAACACTTTAACTATGATTTAAACCATTAGAGTGCATCTAGCAACACAGGGATATTTATAATTACGATTTAATGAGCCCACAACGCTACACTTCACTCTTAAAACAGTGCAACGCTCGCCAGCATACATCAGTTGTGATGTGACATGTAATCAAATCAGTTTTTCTCATAAATTTTGCGCGATCTGCTAGTGAAAGAATTGGGAATACTTATAAAATAAACAATTTCGAGCAATTTATCGCGCCTCAGCCAATGAGAGCGCTGCTTTGCTCTAACACTCCAGGGCACATCAACCAATCAGGGAGCTACTTAATGATGACGCTCCATACAGTTCTACCAACCAGAGCGCGGCAAGCTCTGACGTAGGCAGCTGCTGCAGCTGCAGACTCTCTCCCCACACGTTCTCACTCCTAAAACCAGCCCCTCCCTTACAATTTTCGATCGGGGCACAATTAAATGGTTTTAAACTACGGAGAACAGTATAATACTATATTTAAAGTGTGGAATGTTTATAAAATGAATACTAATCGCTTTTTACTTATTTTAACGAGTTTAATAACGTGGAATACTTTAATTATTGCCTAATTAACACAAAACGTTCTAAAATGCTCCTGAATGTTTTAAAATAGCATAGTTCACCTTTTTATACTTTTCAACTATGCTTAACACTTTTGAATTGAATTTTATTAACGTGCAGAGCTTTTAAATGTATTTAAACACTGCACAATACTTTTAGAAAGTCTTAGAATGGTACAGACTTTAACTAAACTTTTCTAAGTACCTAAGAATTACTTTTGGTACATTTTAGTGAATATATAAAACGAAACACATCTGTCTGCTTCTCTAATTAGGATAGTTTACATACATTCAAGTATCCACACTTCGGAATAGACGGCGCTATTCACACTAAGGATAATTTCCATTTGCCAGTAGAGCAACTCTTACCCTACCCTTCTAACACGTAAGAATATGAACTCATTTTGCTCTGAACCCACCGCGAAGTGAAAGTTCTAAGAGTTCCACTTGAACATACCTTACAAAACAATCACGCACTTTCACACTGAAAATTCCCTAACTTCAGTCACACATGAAATCCGTACAGGACTCTCACCTGTTTATAGAAATCATGCACCGTTAGCAAAATAACACCGTTATCCGTACAGGGCTCTCACCTGTTTATAGATATAAAACATGTACCCGTACAGGACTCTAACCTGTTTATAGATAATCATGCACCGACATTACCCTACCCTTCACTCAAGCTTGAATATAACTAATACTCTTATTACAGTGAGTTTTATGGAAGGCGCTTTGTCCCTATTCTCATGCTGCTCTAATTTCTTAGAAAACCCTCACTATACAAGATTCACACCTAGCCCTAAAACTGTGTTGCACGGCGACAACACTGTATTGCACGGCGACAATACTTCTGGTACACGGCGATACCAACAGTGATACTCGGCGATATCACAGAAACAGATCAGATATTCTGCATGACTACCTTCTCATCACACAGTTTTTGTACCGGTACACACATAGCACAAAATAAACAAACTCAACATGTGTTAAAACTTAATCCTATGAATTTACCAACATATATGTATCATGCATGTAACATGTATGTCAAAAACAACATATATAAACCGTCCGATGGCTACCAGAAATTGATCCAGCGCTCTCACCAAAATATTGCACAAATGACACTATCTACTACCACAAAACTTACACTACAACACTAGGCCCATAACAACAATAGAGCGCTTGAATCATGAGGCGATAAGATCTAAATATAGTTGTTTAAACCATCTGCAATAATCAAGACCAGCTTGTCATTTTAGAAAGTTTATTTTAACACAACTAGAAAAACTTAGGTTTTGGTATTTTATTAAACAAGCATTAGAAAAATGTCATAAAGAAAGATTTATTCAGTATTAATAAAAAGAGCATAAATCAAAAATTATTATTCATTAGCAAGAATAAGTAAAATTAAGCATTTTCCAAAATCCTAACTATATCTCTGTCTCTACCCTCATTACCTAGTAATAAAGTAATTAATAAAAACTCCTGTCCTCACGTGTAAAGTCCATCAGCATAACATCGTCCTCCAGAATTCTCGAGCGTAAGCCAACTATGTGTTCTCTGAACCTATTCTTATACCCTAATTTTAGCTGAGCTAACTATTTTTCACATTCCAGCAGACGAATTCTAGTTCTCCATTGGCTGAGCCACCTCGTACCACAGTAAACTGTGACACCTCCTTCTTACATGCCCGGGCAAATTCACTAGTCCATTGTTCATTTAGAAGTCTTGGCAGCTTCTCCTTAGGCTGCTACATTTTGTAGCGACAGCTTCCTTTTTAACCTTGAGCCAGTCAGCTCTGAACTCCCGTGGCACGTTAGCAAACGTTAGCAAATTTCTCCAAAAAGTCATCTTTTTAGCAGTTCATTCCAAAACCTTTCAAAATAAAAGCTCAGAGGCCTTTTCCATCCTTCTTGGAATTATTTTCACTTGAGCCATTTTCATCATTAGGCCTCTTTCAGAAAGCGTCAATTTTCTGCGCCACCGTCCCTGCGTTACTTTTAAAAGGGTACTATTTTCCTGCAGCCATCTCTAAGCTTCATTTGTAAAACTATTATATAAACAAACACAAAGAATAATTAATGAAAGAAATACAGTTTGTTCTGTTGCCTCCCATCATTGCTAATAATTAACCCATTAGTCTAAATTACCTAGCAGTAAAGCACAAATAAAGCAGCATTTTATATTTACCTGTCTTCATTAATCCATAAAACCTTATGTGCACCTAGAATAGTAGAAATGACATCACATAGACAAGGGAAGCAAAATAAGCACATGCCATTATTAAAAAACAGCTGCTATTAGTTATGACATGACAATAGACAGGATTAATTTATTATTTTCCACATACATAAGAATGCAACATAATGCACATTTATGAGCACACATGTTAGTTTCCTATGTGTTCTGTAATGTAATGTAACTTTAAACTAGGTTGAATTAGCATACACATATCACAAATTGTTAGCATTATTAATTTATTTATGGAAATGTGACTTCACGGGTTTAAACAGATTTCTGTTTTCTATCCCGCTCCATCACAGTGTATAAATCATTTGTGAACACGTACAATAATACAGTGAAAACACTACAAATGGACACCACACCAGTTTAGAATAATAAGTAATCTTTTTCTAAACCAAACAAAACCAAAATGACAAAAATCCACAAAACAGAAATAAAAATAAGACTTTTAAATGGTAGAAATAGTTCGGTTCAAAGCAATTTGCAGATGCAACACTTTTCACACAAAGTACCTTAGATTTCCCGAGCCGCGGGCAGGTGCTGCAACGATTTCTTCGGTGATACGTCGGACACAGGTAAGGACACGCTGCACTTCTTGAAGTTGTGTTACTTTTCCAGCTCCCAACGGCAAACAGCCTCTAGAGGTCCAAAACAAACAGTGGGCACCTCAAAGAAAGTCAGAACTTCCAGCAAAGAAGTTCAGGGGAGCTGGTGATGAAGTCTTTGTGTCCCTGAGACTTCAAAACAGGAGGCACGCTCAGTTTCAAGTCCTTGGAGATCTTCCTCAAGCAGGGACACAGTAAACAGCAAAGTCCTTTTCCCTTTCCTTGGCTGAAAGTAGCTACTGCAGGCCAACCCCATAAATCAAACAGCACAGGGGCAGTATTTCGCCTCAGTTTCTCCAAATGCTTCTCCTTGGCAGAGGTTCCTCTTGGTCCCCAGAAGTGATCTAAAAGTCTGGGGTCTGGGCCCCTCTTTTTATAAAGTAAATGTTAATGTTAATGTTAATAGGTATTTGTAAGCGCTCGTACGCCCGGGGGCTTCATGGCGCTGTAGGAAGGAGCAAGCGCAGGGTCACAGGGGAGGGGGAGCAGCTCAACCGTGCGCCTGAGTGTAGAGCCAGGTTTTCAAGGAATGTCTAAAACTGAGGATGTTGTCATTCAGTTTCAAATGGAGGGGAAGGGAGTTCCAAAAACCAGCTGCCAGAAGGTCAAAGCAGCTGCCTCCAAGACGCTTCCTCTTGTAGGATGGAACAGTCAGAAGCAATTTATGAATAGAACGGAGATTACGTGAGGGAGTATATCTCTTAAACATGTCTCTGATGAAGAGGGGGCTAGAGTCGTGCAGAGATTTGAATACAATGCACCCTGTTTTAAACGCCACACGCTGCTCCACAGGCAGCCAGTGTAGCTGTTTCAGGCCAGATCTTACAGGCTGCCTCTTTGAGAGGTTCAGGAGGAGTCTGGCGGCCTGATTCTGAACCAGCTGAAGGCGTTTGAGCTCTCCAGCTTGAATGCCAAGGTAAAGACTGTTGGAGAAGTCAAGTCTGGACAGAACCAGGGAGATGACTATCTGAGTGAGAGCGGCCGGGGAAAAGAAGCTGGCAATTTTCTTGATTTTCTTCAGCTGGAAGAAAGTAGCTGAGACAGCTGCTCCGACTTGTTTTTTAAGGGAGAGGTCTTCGCTAATGTGTATTCCCAGACTCTTGACCGAACATGACTTAGAAGGAGGAGTTCCCATACAGGAAGGCCAGAAGCTGGGGTTCCAGCTGTGGGCGCTCAGTCCCGGCAAGACCAATTCGGTCTTGCCAGGGTTAAGCTTCAGATGACTGCAGTTCATCCATTTTAAAATGTGGGACATAGTGTTTTGAAATTCAACCACAGCATCCTTGGTGTTTAACGGGAAAATCAACTGCAAATCGTCTGCATAGTTGAATATCGTAACTTTGGCCCTCCTAAGGGAGTACAATAGGGGGCGTAGATATACATTAAAAAGCAGGGGTGATAACGAGGAACCCTGCGGGACTCCACAAGTAGAGGATATAGTGGGGGCAGTGAAAGGTCCTAGTCTGACAGCCTGAGTGCGCCCAGTAATAAATGAGCGGATCCAGCTCAATGCCAGGCCCCTGAGACCTGCCTGCTCGACACGGTCGACCAAGATGTTATAGTCGACCGTGTCGAAAGCGGCTGAGAGGTCCAGCAGCACCAGAGCCTGATGTATTCCCTCATCCGCATTCCGTCTCAGAGTATTCTGCACCGAGGGGATGACCGCCTCGGTGGAATGACATGGGCGGAATCCAGCCTGATTCGGCGCAAAATACTCTGATTCTTCCAAAAACTTGGAGATGCTGTTACAGACATGAGCCTCCAAAAGTTTGGCACAGTAAGGTAGCAGGGATATGGGCCTGTAATTTTGCAGGTCCTGCGGATTAGCGCCTACTTTTTTTAACAGTGGAATGAGAAGGGCTTTTTTAAAATTTTCCGGGACTTTACCCTGAGAGAGCGTGCCATTCAGTAAGGAGAGTATACCCTCCGGAATACTGGCTCCCACTTCTTTCAGGATAAAAGGGGGGCAGATATCATCGGGAGAACCTGATGTAACTTTGGCGAGGAGTTTGAGCAGCGTAGTGCTGTCAACAGGGGGAAGCGAACTCAAGGTCGCAGTGTTGTGAGAATTGTCAGTCAATAAAAGCGGGGGCTGAGTAATAGGGATGCTTTGTTTGATGGCACTAATTTTATCCGAAAAAAAAGAGTTTAGCGAGTTACACATCTCCTGAGTAGGAGCTAGCGGGAGAGACGTCCTATCGCTAGCACTCAAGTTCTCAACGATGTTAAACAACTCTTTGGACTTGTTGTGAGCATTAAGGATCTTTTTTGAGAAGTAGTCAGTTTTATGTTCCTGAAGCAGTTTTTGGTAATCCTTTCGTGTCTTGCAGTAGTTAACTCTGTCTACTTCTAAATAGTCAGTTCGCCACTTGCGCTCCATCTGACGAACTCCAAGTTTAAGACTTTTCAAAAGAGGCGTAAACCACCTATGAGCGTCATTGGGGCGAGAGCGGGGAAAGTTGGTGCGAGGAGCATGGACATCGGCTGCATGAAGTAGCCACCTCGAGAATGCTGCTTCCATTTCTTCAGTGTCCTGATCTAAGAGAGGACACGAAGATCTTAAAGTGCCAATAAAAGCCGAGGTATCAACATTCTTCCAGATTCTAGTTTTGCCTCCTGTCTGAAAAGGAGGTTTCCTATTATTTTCAAAGGTCAGGGTGAAATTGATCATGAAGTGATCCGACCAGATGCAAGGCAGGATGGAGCTAATGGCCAAAGGGATGTTCTGAGACCAAATTTGGTCAAGGCTGTGACCTTTTATGTGAGTAGGGAGGTGAATCTGCTGAGTGAGGTTCATATCTAGAAGGACATCTTTCAGTGCAGCTGCCTGGGTACCTAACTCCGCCGAGTCCAACCAAAGATTAAGGTCACCCAGCAGCACTATTTTTTTATGTGAAATTATTAAGGGGGCAAGCTGTTCTGCTAAAGCAGTCGCGAAACTGGGCATATTTTGAGGGGGGCGGTAAATGAGGATCATAAGTAGAGTGCCGCAATTGTTATCCAGTTTGATAATCAAATTATCTGAGCTTATAAGGTTTAAAGATGGTAGAAGGGAGACATTATGAGACTTGCGTATGATCACGGCGACCCCCCCCGCCCCTTTTGTCAGCGGGTCTGTCCACATGCAGAATGTAATAATCTGAAGGGACCGCTGCCAAAATATCGGGTAGGGAGTCAGCATTCAGCCAAGTCTCAGTAAGGAATAAAATATCAGGCCGCTCAGTTTGAAGAAAAAGAAAGATGTCCAAATGGTGCTTAACCATGGACCTGGTGTTAAGGTATGAGCATTTGAGGATAGTTTTAGAGTTAGGAGGAGGTGGAAAACTATCGGGGAGGCTAGGCAGTGGGGTTTTAGCGATGGTAAACTCTGGTCTCAGGATACCATAGGTGGCAGCGCGTTTTAAAACATATGCAGGGAGGACGGGTGCCATGCTAGTAGGGGGTCTAAGTGATAGTAACTCAGGTGAAGAGTAAATCTGTATTTGACCAGGGGTTGTGGCCCCGGACTGCCGCGGACGGGCGCAGACGGGCTTGGCTTTGGCGCGGCTTCGGCGCGCATCCAGCGCGCCCGCTGCGCCAGCCCGCTGCGCCGTCCGGGGGGGTTGCACATAATGTAGGAGGAGGAGGGTGGGAGGCCGGCCCGACTTGAGCGCTGACCTCGCCTTCCTCACTAAAGATGGCGCCCACCGCCGAGTGATGGCAAATACAGAGCGGTTGGGCTGAAGGAAGAGGAAAATGAAGGTGTGTAGGGTGTCAGTGTGCCTGATTCCTTAATTCCCCTTATAGTAGCAGCCCCCAAGTTAAAAATAAGGCGGAATTACAAACATTAAAAAACGCTCCAAATTGTATTTCACAAATGCTAAAAACAATGGCTAACAGTGCGCATAAGATCGTGTTTTTGTCCCCTCCTGGCCCAGGGCTCTGAGCCCAGTCCAACCCAGTTGTGGGGGGTACTTGCAAGTGCACATAGACCACCATTGGCAATTGAAGCCCTGGATCCAGACACACCACAGGGGGCAGAGCCATCATTGTGGAAGGCTGGCACAGCCCTATTCAGGTGCAGGTGCTATCCTCCCACCACTCCAAATGCAGACCAAGCCTATTCAGCCTAGCACTGATTCATCCAGACTCTCTGGAGCCACTGCACATCCTCAGCCCCTGTCACTCCAAAGCAAGAGAGTCAATGCACATCCTAGCAGAAGCACACTGGGTGGCTAAGCAAGAAAATACCTACTTTCTAAAAGTAGTATTTTCAAACCCAGAATGTAAAAATCACCCTCACTAAAAGATGCATTTTAACATTCTGAGTTCAGGCATACTATACTTTATTTTCTCATCTGGTTTCCAGGGGCTGTTATGTTTATAAGATGTTATAAGCAAACTCCCCATTCTACCCTATGGGAACAGATAGCCTTACAATAGTGAAAAAGAAAAAATTGGCAGTACTTCATTATCAGGACATGCCACACACATCAGGGCATGTCCTAACTTTCACATACACTGCACCCTGCCCACAGGGGTACCTTGAGCCTACCTTAGGGGTGACTAACATGTAAGAAAAGGGAAGGTGACGGCCTGGCAAGTAGGTGCACTTGCCAAGTCAACATTGCAGTACTATACTGCACACAGCCTCTGCAATAGGAGGCCTGAGTTACATTTACAGGCTGCCTATGTGGGTCGCACAATCAGTGCTGCAGGGACTGACCGGTAAATCAAATCAGCCAATTATGGAAACACCAATCCATACATACAATTTACAGGGAGAGCATATGCACTTTAGCACTGATCAGCAGTGGTAAAGTGACCAGAGTCATAAAACCAAAACAAACAGGTCAGAAACAGGAGGCCAAAAAAGCAAAGGTCTAGGGATAAACCCACTGGACAAGCCAGGTCTGACACCCACCATAAAAAAACAGTGACCTAGCTTAAATGGAACATTAGAGGTCTTAATGATCATCGTACATCCAGTAAAGTACTAACATGCTTAGGCAGACATGCCATCAAAATTGGATTCCAAGTCCACCCGTTAGTTATGTGTCAACGGTCTGACATCAGATACATTTCCGGGGGCCAGGTACACAAGACCAGGCTGTCCCCTCTCACTTCTACTATTCTTGCTGGCCATGGTTCCAATGGCTAGACTTTAAAAGGAAGGCATACACACAGAGGTTATACTTTCACCATGGCTGTTTGCTGCTGCTGATGTATGCAGATGACATATTACTATTTGCTAAAAACGCGGAGGTAAATGTAGCTCCTCTGATTCAGGAAATGTTATGATATGAGGGGTACTTCAGTGGCTCTATCAATTGGGCATAACCTGAGCTCTTCCTGCTCTCAATTCCCTGTCAGCTGAAACACCCTATTAATTGGGTCACAGACCCTGTCAAATACCTGGGGATAATTGTTCACCAGCACCTCAACCAGACCTTTCAGCTTTGGGTACACACTTCCTTTCCACCCTTAGAACCCCCTTTACTACATTGATCTGGGCACGAAAGCCAGCCAGCATAGCCTGGTTCTACCTTACTCAAAACTGGACCTTGAGATAAAAGAGGTCGATATGTACTACTTAGAGGCACAATGATGAGGATGATGCACTGTAGAGTTAATGGAACATTTTTGTATTTGACAGCACTTAAACTTGCACAGAACCCCTTACTACCAACTATGTTGAGGTACACAGTACAAAACACCCTGTCCAGGATGACCCTTTTGGAGCTAGGCCATCTGCATCTGAATGGAAGATTCCTTTCCAAGGCTTATTTTGCTCTAGGGTAGATGCATCCTTGTTAGACAATTTTATTGACAGCACTTAAACTTGCACAGAACCCCTTACTACCAACTATGTTGAGGTACACAGTACAAAACACCCTGTCCAGGATGACCCTTTTGGAGCTAGGCCATCTGCATCTGAATGGAAGATTCCTTTCCAAGGCTTATTTTGCTCTAGGGTAGATGCATCCTTGTTAGACAATTTTATATATGCACTTTTACGTAATACCATTAAGGAGAAAATACTGGACATTCTGGTGAAGACATCTCCTCAGACACATAACTAATTATCTCTCCAGATGACACCAGATGAGTCTCAGGGTTATGCACCAGCATAACACAATATAGACCTGGTGGCTCAGATCAGGCCTGGTTGGCTTGGTAGGCAGAACTCGGGGATACCCTGTCAGATGGTCATTGAATGCTCTGCTGTACGCAAACTATGCAGTGACCCTAATTTACTGTAATTTTTTACATAGGGTATGCATAATACCGGCACGACAACACAGAATAGACCCTACACGCTCTCACAGGTGCACCCGCTGCAGACTGGAACAGGCAGGTTATCTATCAGTGGTCGGGAATGCCATGTATATAAAACTATTAGCTAGACATTTTACATCTGATTCTGATGCGGTTAGGAAGGCCTCCTAACGGCATTTGCTCCATCCATATCAGATCTGGAACGTGTCTTTCCGACTGACTCGGAAAGGTTTCCAACTGACCAAGTATGATGTGACATAGGCATTAGGAATATCACAATCCGAACCCGACGGCATTTGGGTTGACTAAGCCGTATGGAGCAGAATTGTATGTCTTTACGAGCCAAGTTCTGGATGACCGAGTACGATGCTGGATTTGACCAGCCTTTCCGAATTGTGCCGTCCGACTCAAATTGATAGTCAGAATCAGACTTTGGGGACCCATAGCAGGCCCCCCTGCACCCTGAGCCTTCCCAATCAAGCCTGTGGGTGTACCCATGGGTCCCCCCTTACCAGCCATGCACATTGTGGCTGGCACCATGGAGTGCCCACCACAGGGTGCCCAATTTTCCCCATCCACCCCTTTTTTCAACAGGAACCTATGCATTTGGTTGAAACATAGGCTCCCATTGAAGTCAATGGGGGTCTGACCAAAACGTATCGGGAAACATCCGGATGCATCATACTCGGTTGGTTGGACTCTCCCGATGCGAGTCGGTTCGAAACCATTGGCGAAACCATTTGGTCAGGAAGCTTTCCAAACCGCGTCAGAATCGGGCCCTTAGTTGGGGACATGACAGCGCAACACATAGAAGCAGATCCTTGCATTAACCTTCTGGGGTACGTTAAAATCACTCCATCGTTGGTGCACCACCTAGCTAGAGTGCCTCTCCTATTAGCAAAAAGGAGAGTCGCCAAGAACTGGGGGAAGATTCTAAAGATTTCCCTACAGCTCCATGTCTCCTAGGTCAGGCCCATCCTATGATCCAAGTCAACTCTGTGATCTCACATGCAGCTACTAGCAATGGATCTCTCTATTAAAGATGTACTAGCTGGGGGCGTGGCCTGCAGCCGAGCATGGCGGCAGCGTAGAGGGAGAGCTCCGCGAGTGAGGCGGCTTTCTCAAACAATCCGGCCAGTTATCCGTAAATTTTTCATCCTCTGAAGGACGATCCCGAGGCCCAGGACCGGGCGGAGCCGAATGCAGAAAACCCGGTGAAGATCCGTGACCGGGTGAGAGCTGAGTGAGCAGCGTCCGATTGCGCCCTGGACGACATCAAAGACCCCGGGCTATATTACCCAGTGTGGCTAGGCGGAAGTCCCTACATCCCGGGAGAAGCCCACCGGAAGCTCCCCGGCCGTGAAGTGTGGGTGTTGCAGCGGCGGTAAGGGACGGCGGAATCCGGGCGCTGGCGATGCAGCCACGGCAGATCTGTGTGCGGCGCAAGACCAATCGGCGGCGTGAACGGCGGGGGAGCGCTGAGTGGCGGAGCCAGACTGTGGGCACCGGCAAAGCAGACAGCAGAGCACACGTGAGTGACACCGCCGACACCGGGGGAGACACACCAGCGGACGACTGGCACAACTTACCGGCGCATCATAGGAGTGTGCAGGCGGTGTGGCGGCGAGAGGGCGCAGCGCTGCCTGGCACGCTTCTAGAGACTGTATAACCTGGCGGTTGGACTCGCGGAGGGGCACGATCTCCACTGAGTGCCCGTAGAGCAACAACTGCGGTGATCTGGCTCACACCTAGACTTCCTGACACGTAGAGGGAAGTCTCCGGGCAGTGGGACGGCGGGAAAACATGGCGGCATAAGACACAGCACCAGACCGGCAGCCAGAAACAGCCAAGACAAGAGACAGAGCAGGGTCTCCCTAAACCAAGAGAAATAACGGCCACTAGGTTGCGGCCAGGCCTAAGTCCTCTCGCAAGCATCCGGATGACTAAGGACCGACGCCGGCAGGAGAACATAAAGTGAAAATACGTGAGACACAGTCTGAACGGAGCCCGCGTCAAATTGAAGAGGGCCCTACCCCACGCCCATCTCTCTTTCCACCCCGGCGACCCACTTCAGTAGTGGTGAGTCACTGCACACGACAATATGACGGGCAAGAGCGCAAAAGCCAACGCGACGCAGCCCCGCCTCAGCAAATTCACCTACGACAAGGCTGACTCACCACAGGCGGAATCGAGAACATCAGCGGGGAGGCAGGCAGATGAGCACGGGGGTAAAAGAGTAACGTTAGAAGACATTATGAATGCGCTGACGCAAGTACAGGCCACGGTGGGCTCGATATCCACTGAAGTCACTCTGATACCCGCAGACTAAGACAAAAATGTCCGAACGTGTGAGATCACTTGAAGTAGTCACAAAATCGCTAGTGGAAGATGTGTCAGAGTTACAGACGGCAATGGAGCAGATGACAGCTGAGAACAAATCCTTGAAAGAAAAATTGGATGACCAGGAAGGACGCTCCAGGAGCAATAATGTCCGGATTCTTGGGGTTCCGGAGTCTGAAGGCACCAGAGCAACAGACCTGTACGTGGAAGACTTAATCAAAACAAAACTTCAGCCAAAAGGACTGTCCACCTTCTTCTCCGTCGAAAGGGCGCACAGAGTCCCGGGAGGACAACCAAAACCGGGCGCAGCGCCGATGCCCATACTGGCACGACTCTCAACTTCCGTGACAGGAAGGCATACACACAGAGGTTATACTTTCACCATGGCTGTTTGCTGCTGCTGATGTATGCAGATGACATATTACTATTTGCTAAAAACGCGGAGGTAAATGTAGCTCCTCTGATTCAGGAAATGTTATGATATGAGGGGTACTTCAGTGGCTCTATCAATTGGGCATAACCTGAGCTCTTCCTGCCCTCAATTCCCTGTCAGCTGAAACACCCTATTAATTGGGTCACAGACCCTGTCAAATACCTGGGGATAATTGTTCACCAGCACCTCAACCAGACCTTTCAGCTTTGGGTACACACTTCCTTTCCACCCTTAGAACCCCCTTTACTACATTGATCTGGGCACGAAAGCCAGCCAGCATAGCCTGGTTCTACCTTACTCAAAACTGGACCTTGAGATAAAAGAGGTCGATATGTACTACTTAGAGGCACAATACCACTTTGCTAAATTCTGGTACAACCTGGAAGCCTGCATACATATCTGTGTCCAGAGCATAACCAGATGGGTGGCAGCCCCTTGGCCTCCTTGCTGCTGCTCATATTGTTGAGACCTGAGACAGAGATCAAGACAGTTGCCACCACCTGTTGAGCATGGAGGATGATGCACTGTAGAGTTAATGGAACATTTTTGTATTTGACAGCACTTAAACTTGCACAGAACCCCTTACTACCAACTATGTTGAGGTACACAGTACAAAACACCCTGTCCAGGATGACCCTTTTGGAGCTAGGCCATCTGCATCTGAATGGAAGATTCCTTTCCAAGGCTTATTTTGCTCTAGGGTAGATGCATCCTTGTTAGACAATTTTATTGACAGCACTTAAACTTGCACAGAACCCCTTACTACCAACTATGTTGAGGTACACAGTACAAAACACCCTGTCCAGGATGACCCTTTTGGAGCTAGGCCATCTGCATCTGAATGGAAGATTCCTTTCCAAGGCTTATTTTGCTCTAGGGTAGATGCATCCTTGTTAGACAATTTTATATATGCACTTTTACGTAATACCATTAAGGAGAAAATACTGGACATTCTGGTGAAGACATCTCCTCAGACACATAACTAATTATCTCTCCAGATGACACCAGATGAGCCTCAGGGTTATGCACCAGCATAACACAATATAGACCTGGTGGCTCAGATCAGGCCTGGTTGGCTTGGTAGGCAGAACTCGGGGATACCCTGTCAGATGGTCATTGAATGCTCTGCTGTACGCAAACTATGCAGTTACCCTAATTTACTGTAATTTTTTACATAGGGTATGCATAATACCGGCACGACAACACAGAATAGACCCTACACGCTCTCACAGGTGCACCCGCTGCAGACTGGAACAGGCAGGTTATCTATCAGTGGTCGGGAATGCCATGTATATAAAACTATTAGCTAGACATTTTACATCTGATTCTGATGCGGTTAGGAAGGCCTCCTAACGGCATTTGCTCCATCCATATCAGATCTGGAACGTGTCTTTTTCCGACTGACTCGGAAAGGTTTCCAACTGACCAAGTATGATGTGACATAGGCATTAGGAATATCACAATCCGAACCCGACGGCATTTGGGTTGACTAAGCCGTATGGAGCAGAATTGTATGTCTTTACGAGCCAAGTTCTGGATGACCGATTACGATGCTGGATTTGACCAGCCTTTCCGAATTGTGCCGTCCGACTCAAATTGATAGTCAGAATCAGACTTTGGGGACCCATAGCAGGCCCCCCTGCACCCTGAGCCTTCCCAATCAAGCCTGTGGGTGTACCCATGGGTCCCCCCTTACCAGCCATGCACATTGTGGCTGGCACCATGGAGTGCCCACCACAGGGTGCCCAATTTTCCCCATCCACCCCTTTTTTCAACAGGAACCTATGCATTTGGTTGAAACATAGGCTCCCATTGAAGTCAATGGGGGTCTGACCAAAACGTATCGGGAAACATCCGGATGCATCATACTCGGTTGGTTGGACTCTCCCGATGCGAGTCGGTTCGAAACCATTGGCGAAACCATTTGGTCAGGAAGCTTTCCAAACCGCGTCAGAATCGGGCCCTTAGTTGGGGACATGACAGCGCAACACATAGAAGCAGATCCTTGCATTAACCTTCTGGGGTACGTTAAAATCACTCCATCGTTGGTGCACCACCTAGCTAGAGTGCCTCTCCTATTAGCAAAAAGGAGAGTCGCCAAGAACTGGGGGAAGATTCTAAAGATTTCCCTACAGCTCCATGTCTCCTAGGTCAGGCCCATCCTATGATCCAAGTCAACTCTGTGATCTCACATGCAGCTACTAGCAATGGATCTCTCTATTAAAGATGTACTAGCTGGGGGCGTGGCCTGCAGCCGAGCATGGCGGCAGCGTAGAGGGAGAGCTCCGCGAGTGAGGCGGCTTTCTCAAACAATCCGGCCAGTTATCCGTAAATTTTTCATCCTCTGAAGGACGATCCCGAGGCCCAGGACCGGGCGGAGCCGAATGCAGAAAACCCGGTGAAGATCCGTGACCGGGTGAGAGCTGAGTGAGCAGCGTCCGATTGCGCCCTGGACGACATCAAAGACCCCGGGCTATATTACCCAGTGTGGCTAGGCGGAAGTCCCTACATCCCGGGAGAAGCCCACCGGAAGCTCCCCGGCCGTGAAGTGTGGGTGTTGCAGCGGCGGTAAGGGACGGCGGAATCCGGGCGCTGGCGATGCAGCCACGGCAGATCTGTGTGCGGCGCAAGACCAATCGGCGGCGCGAACGGCGGGGGAGCGCTGAGTGGCGGAGCCAGACTGTGGGCACCGGCAAAGCAGACAGCAGAGCACACGTGAGTGACACCGCCGACACCGGGGGAGACACACCAGCGGACGACTGGCACAACTTACCGGCGCATCATAGGAGTGTGCAGGCGGTGTGGCGGCGAGAGGGCGCAGCGCTGCCTGGCACGCTTCTAGAGACTGTATAACCTGGCGGTTGGGCTCGCGGAGGGGCACGATCTCCACTGAGTGCCCGTAGAGCAACAACTGCTTTGATCTGGCTCACACCTAGACTTCCTGACACGTAGAGGGAAGTCTCCGGGCAGTGTGACGGCGGGAAAACATGGCGGCATAAGACACAGCACCAGACCGGCAGCCAGAAACAGCCAAGACAAGAGACAGAGCAGGGTCTCCCTAAACCAAGAGAAATAACGGCCACTAGGTTGCGGCCAGGCCTAAGTCCTCTCGCAAGCATCCGGATGACTAAGGACCGACGCCGGCAGGAGAACATAAAGTGAAAATACGTGAGACACAGTCTGAACGGAGCCCGCGTCAAATTGAAGAGGGCCCTACCCCACGCCCATCTCTCTTTCCACCCCGGCGACCCACTTCAGTAGTGGTGAGTCACTGCACACGACAATATGACGGGCAAGAGCGCAAAAGCCAACGCGACGCAGCCCCGCCTCAGCAAATTCACCTACGACAAGGCTGACTCACCACAGGCGGAATCGAGAACATCAGCGGGGAGGCAGGCAGATGAGCACGGGGGTAAAAGAGTAACGTTAGAAGACATTATGAATGCGCTGACGCAAGTACAGGCCACGGTGGGCTCGATATCCACTGAAGTCACTCTGATACCCGCAGACTAAGACAAAAATGTCCGAACGTGTGAGATCACTTGAAGTAGTCACAAAATCGCTAGTGGAAGATGTGTCAGAGTTACAGACGGCAATGGAGCAGATGACAGCTGAGAACAAATCCTTGAAAGAAAAATTGGATGACCAGGAAGGACGCTCCAGGAGCAATAATGTCCGGATTCTTGGGGTTCCGGAGTCTGAAGGCACCAGAGCAACAGACCTGTACGTGGAAGACTTAATCAAAACAAAACTTCAGCCAAAAGGACTGTCCACCTTCTTCTCCGTCGAAAGGGCGCACAGAGTCCCGGGAGGACAACCAAAACCGGGCGCAGCGCCGATGCCCATACTGGCACGACTCTCAACTTCCGTGACAGGAAGGCATACACACAGAGGTTATACTTTCACCATGGCTGTTTGCTGCTGCTGATGTATGCAGATGACATATTACTATTTGCTAAAAACGCGGAGGTAAATGTAGCTCCTCTGATTCAGGAAATGTTATGATATGAGGGGTACTTCAGTGGCTCTATCAATTGGGCATAACCTGAGCTCTTCCTGCCCTCAATTCCCTGTCAGCTGAAACACCCTATTAATTGGGTCACAGACCCTGTCAAATACCTGGGGATAATTGTTCACCAGCACCTCAACCAGACCTTTCAGCTTTGGGTACACACTTCCTTTCCACCCTTAGAACCCCCTTTACTACATTGATCTGGGCACGAAAGCCAGCCAGCATAGCCTGGTTCTACCTTACTCAAAACTGGACCTTGAGATAAAAGAGGTCGATATGTACTACTTAGAGGCACAATACCACTTTGCTAAATTCTGGTACAACCTGGAAGCCTGCATACATATCTGTGTCCAGAGCATAACCAGATGGGTGGCAGCCCCTTGGCCTCCTTGCTGCTGCTCATATTGTTGAGACCTGAGACAGAGATCAAGACAGTTGCCACCACCTGTTGAGCATGGAGGATGATGCACTGTAGAGTTAATGGAACATTTTTGTATTTGACAGCACTTAAACTTGCACAGAACCCCTTACTACCAACTATGTTGAGGTACACAGTACAAAACACCCTGTCCAGGATGACCCTTTTGGAGCTAGGCCATCTGCATCTGAATGGAAGATTCCTTTCCAAGGCTTATTTTGCTCTAGGGTAGATGCATCCTTGTTAGACAATTTTATTGACAGCACTTAAACTTGCACAGAACCCCTTACTACCAACTATGTTGAGGTACACAGTACAAAACACCCTGTCCAGGATGACCCTTTTGGAGCTAGGCCATCTGCATCTGAATGGAAGATTCCTTTCCAAGGCTTATTTTGCTCTAGGGTAGATGCATCCTTGTTAGACAATTTTATATATGCACTTTTACGTAATACCATTAAGGAGAAAATACTGGACATTCTGGTGAAGACATCTCCTCAGACACATAACTAATTATCTCTCCAGATGACACCAGATGAGCCTCAGGGTTATGCACCAGCATAACACAATATAGACCTGGTGGCTCAGATCAGGCCTGGTTGGCTTGGTAGGCAGAACTCGGGGATACCCTGTCAGATGGTCATTGAATGCTCTGCTGTACGCAAACTATGCAGTTACCCTAATTTACTGTAATTTTTTACATAGGGTATGCATAATACCGGCACGACAACACAGAATAGACCCTACACGCTCTCACAGGTGCACCCGCTGCAGACTGGAACAGGCAGGTTATCTATCAGTGGTCGGGAATGCCATGTATATAAAACTATTAGCTAGACATTTTACATCTGATTCTGATGCGGTTAGGAAGGCCTCCTAACGGCATTTGCTCCATCCATATCAGATCTGGAACGTGTCTTTTTCCGACTGACTCGGAAAGGTTTCCAACTGACCAAGTATGATGTGACATAGGCATTAGGAATATCACAATCCGAACCCGACGGCATTTGGGTTGACTAAGCCGTATGGAGCAGAATTGTATGTCTTTACGAGCCAAGTTCTGGATGACCGAGTACGATGCTGGATTTGACCAGCCTTTCCGAATTGTGCCGTCCGACTCAAATTGATAGTCAGAATCAGACTTTGGGGACCCATAGCAGGCCCCCCTGCACCCTGAGCCTTCCCAATCAAGCCTGTGGGTGTACCCATGGGTCCCCCCATACCAGCCATGCACATTGTGGCTGGCACCATGGAGTGCCCACCACAGGGTGCCCAATTTTCCCCATCCACCCCTTTTTTCAACAGGAACCTATGCATTTGGTTGAAACATAGGCTCCCATTGAAGTCAATGGGGGTCTGACCAAAACGTATCGGGAAACATCCGGATGCATCATACTCGGTTGGTTGGACTCTCCCGATGCGAGTCGGTTCGAAACCATTGGCGAAACCATTTGGTCAGGAAGCTTTCCAAACCGCGTCAGAATCGGGCCCTTAGTTGGGGACATGACAGCGCAACACATAGAAGCAGATCCTTGCATTAACCTTCTGGGGTACGTTAAAATCACTCCATCGTTGGTGCACCACCTAGCTAGAGTGCCTCTCCTATTAGCAAAAAGGAGAGTCGCCAAGAACTGGGGGAAGATTCTAAAGATTTCCCTACAGCTCCATGTCTCCTAGGTCAGGCCCATCCTATGATCCAAGTCAACTCTGTGATCTCACATGCAGCTACTAGCAATGGATCTCTCTATTAAAGATGTACTAGCTGGGGGCGTGGCCTGCAGCCGAGCATGGCGGCAGCGTAGAGGGAGAGCTCCGCGAGTGAGGCGGCTTTCTCAAACAATCCGGCCAGTTATCCGTAAATTTTTCATCCTCTGAAGGACGATCCCGAGGCCCAGGACCGGGCGGAGCCGAATGCAGAAAACCCGGTGAAGATCCGTGACCGGGTGAGAGCTGAGTGAGCAGCGTCCGATTGCGCCCTGGACGACATCAAAGACCCCGGGCTATATTACCCAGTGTGGCTAGGCGGAAGTCCCTACATCCCGGGAGAAGCCCACCGGAAGCTCCCCGGCCGTGAAGTGTGGGTGTTGCAGCGGCGGTAAGGGACGGCGGAATCCGGGCGCTGGCGATGCAGCCACGGCAGATCTGTGTGCGGCGCAAGACCAATCGGCGGCGCGAACGGCGGGGGAGCGCTGAGTGGCGGAGCCAGACTGTGGGCACCGGCAAAGCAGACAGCAGAGCACACGTGAGTGACACCGCCGACACCGGGGGAGACAAACCAGCGGACGACTGGCACAACTTACCGGCGCATCATAGGAGTGTGCAGGCGGTGTGGCGGCGAGAGGGCGCAGCGCTGCCTGGCACGCTTCTAGAGACTGTATAACCTGGCGGTTGGGCTCGCGGAGGGGCACGATCTCCACTGAGTGCCCGTAGAGCAACAACTGCGGTGATCTGGCTCACACCTAGACTTCCTGACACGTAGAGGGAAGTCTCCGGGCAGTGTGACGGCGGGAAAACATGGCGGCATAAGACACAGCACCAGACCGGCAGCCAGAAACAGCCAAGACAAGAGACAGAGCAGGGTCTCCCTAAACCAAGAGAAATAACGGCCACTAGGTTGCGGCCAGGCCTAAGTCCTCTCGCAAGCATCCGGATGACTAAGGACCGACGCCGGCAGGAGAACATAAAGTGAAAATACGTGAGACACAGTCTGAACGGAGCCCGCGTCAAATTGAAGAGGGCCCTACCCCACGCCCATCTCTCTTTCCACCCCGGCGACCCACTTCAGTAGTGGTGAGTCACTGCACACGACAATATGACGGGCAAGAGCGCAAAAGCCAACGCGACGCAGCCCCGCCTCAGCAAATTCACCTACGACAAGGCTGACTCACCACAGGCGGAATCGAGAACATCAGCGGGGAGGCAGGCAGATGGGCACGGGGGTAAAAGAGTAACGTTAGAAGACATTATGAATGCGCTGACGCAAGTACAGGCCACGGTGGGCTCGATATCCACTGAAGTCACTCTGATACCCGCAGACTAAGACAAAAATGTCAGAACGTGTGAAATCACTTGAAGTAGTCACAAAATCGCTAGTGGAAGATGTGTCAGAGTTACAGACGGCAATGGAGCAGATGACAGCTGAGAACAAATCCTTGAAAGAAAAATTGGATGACCAGGAAGGACGCTCCAGGAGCAATAATGTCCGGATTCTTGGGGTTCCGGAGTCTGAAGGCACCAGAGCAACAGACCTGTACGTGGAAGACTTAATCAAAACAAAACTTCAGCCAAAAGGACTGTCCACCTTCTTCTCCGTCGAAAGGGCGCACAGAGTCCCGGGAGGACAACCAAAACCGGGCGCAGCGCCGATGCCCATACTGGCACGACTCTCAACTTCCGTGACAGGGACGCCATCCTTCAGGGGGCGTGGGTGTCCCCTCCCATCAAAATTCTGAACTCCACGCTTGCCTTCTTCCCGGACTATACAGCGGAGGTTGCCCGTCGCCGGAGAACTTTTCTAGAAGTTAAAAAGGAATTACGGGCGAGAGCTTCCGTACTCAATGTTATTCTCGGCTAGGCTGCGGGTGGTAGCGGACAATAAAACCTGTTTTTTTGATACGCCTGATATGGCCCGGGACTGGCTGGAGGGGTGGCGACCGGCCAATCAGTCCCGCCGTTCGAATAAAAGACAGCATGGCCAGAGTTCCGACAGAAACTCAGGATCACAACAGTCAGGGCCCGAAGTGGAAGAACACTCACCGATAAGAGACGATCTAACTGATGAAACCGGAGCAGGACAATGATCACCCGATACCTGCGCACTAACCGATAGTCAGGGTACCTGCACAGAGGACTGACACTGGACACTGGGCTGAGGGCCTCTGAAGAGGGTAGGAGGGGCCGCCGACTCCGGGGGTCCTTCACCCCGACAAGCAAGTATCTTGTGTGAGGGATGGGTTAAGCACTCTGCTAAGTTGGGGGGGCGGGCGGTTCAATGTCCGTGTAGCAGGGAGGGGGGAGTTACAGGGAGGGAAGTCTTTATTTTGTTATTTCTACATGCAGGGGAAATGTTTAGTGTGTTATTGACTCAATGTGAGGCAGCAGGACTTGACGGCGGTGACACGCTAGTGGTGTGGTTGGGGGATGGACCGGGCACACTGACATCCAGAACGCACACAGGTACTCACACTCTGATTAGGAATGGCGCACGTCACACCTTAGATGAAGGTGCGCAGGACACACAGGTAGCACCTCTACAGATCATGTCATGCAATGTAAGGGGCCTGGGTGACAAAATTAAAAGGGGGTAGTTATGCAGAGCATAAAAAGACTAGGTCCAGCACTGGTTCTCCTGCAAGAGACACACGTTATGGGCGCAACATGTCAGGCTTTAGATAGAAGAGGCTATCACATGGTGGTGCATTCGGAGTTCACTTCGGGGTCCCGCGGAATGGGCATACTTTTGCGAAAGTCATCCCCATTTATACTTACAAACATTAAAGCGGACGATCAGGGCCGCTTTGGGGCAGTGCATGGGCAGTGGGAGGGAAGACCTCTGACCATAGTCTCAGTTTACATTCCACTAGCACTCCATACAGTTGCTTTGCCGGTGCTGGGGAACTTCCTCCTAGAACTACCAGAAGGCGACCTCATCCTTGGGGGGGATTTCAATGCAGTGGCACATGACACGCAAGATAGATTCCCAACACGCACACAGACACTTGGACCCTCGCGATTTCATGACTTTCTGGAGGCACAGGGGCTCATAGATATATGGCGGCAAATGCACCCCACTGCGCAACAATACACCTACTACTCTGCACCACATGGTAGTTTGTCCCGAATAGACTACTTCCTCACCTTGGGCGAGGGCCTTCTAACTATTAACAATGTCACTATTAGACCCAGGGGTATTTCTGACCACTCCTCCATTACGTTGACCCTGTCCTGCCCAGAAAAGACTCTTAAACGAGTGTATCCGATTTACGGGGGATACCTAAAGGTCCCATCAATACGGAAAGATCTGAAAAAAGGGACCCGGTATTATTTCACTGAAAACACAGCATCAGTGGAATCCCCCTCAGTCCTGTGGGAAGCCTATAAAACTGTCCTGAGAGGGCAAGCCATCTCATCTATAGCGGGTTATAAGCGTATCCAGAGAAGGGAATTAGTGGAGCTAGAATTGGCTCTACAAACGGCAAACGCAGCCCATATGACGAACCTGACGTCAGACACACTTCATGCTCTGCAGCTGTGTCAACAGCAGCATGATAATCACCTGAAGCGCTGGACCATAGACAACATAGCAGTGACCGCACATAAAATATACGACGTGGGGGACAAGGCAGGTAAACTACTGGCCTGGTTGGACAAGAAGAGGGGAGGCAGCAAGAGTATCTTGCAACTTCGCGCTGCTGATGAGACTCTCCTCGCACGCCCGATGGATATAGTTGAGGAGTTAGCGGACCACTTTCAAGCAGTATATACCGTGGAAGTGTCGAAGGAAACGGTGCAAGCCGCCCTCCAAAGCGTGCCGACACACACTCCATCCCAGGAAGCAGTGGCTGAGCTAGATGCCGACTTAACACCGGAAGAGATACAGCTTGCCATCAATGCTATACAAACCGGCAAGGCTATGGGCCCCAACGGGATGCCAATTGAATGGTACAAGTCAATGTCAGAGGTACTGAGTGCGCCCTTACTGGCCATGTATGTCGATAGTTTAGAAGCAACAGTTCTTCCGACAGACCAGTGCACAGCGACGATAGTAGCCATCCCAAAACCGGGCAAACCACCGACGGAATGCACGTCCTACCGCCCGATATCACTCCTCAATGCGGAAGCCAAGATACTGGCGAAACTTCTGGCTACGAGGTTAATGGCGCACCTCTCGCAATTGATTCACCCAGATCAATCTGGCTTTATGCCACACAGAAGCACTGCCTTAAACCTTCGACAAGTCCACGGTGCGGTGGCGCGTGCACCTCAACTACAAGGACCAGCGGCACTATTGTCCCTATCGACCATATCGAATGCCAAAATGGCATTCGATATGGTCGAATGGCAATATCTCTTTGCAGTGCTTACATGGGGTTTGGTCCCAAATACATATCTTGGATAAAACTCCTCTATGTGAGTCCGTTGGCACATGTATCGGCGAACAGTCACATCTCCCGCACGATACCACTGGCTATGGGGACGAGACAGGGTTGTCCACTGTCGCCTTTACTATTTGCGCTGGTCCTGGAACCATTGGCCACCTTAATCAGGACTACTCCGTTACTGAAAGGGATCTGCTGGGGGGAGGGCTGGGAAGACAGAGTCTCCCTCTACGCCGATGATATGCTAGTCTATTTGATAGATCCGGAGGCAGGGATTCCAGAACTTCTGGCGCTCTGTGACAATCACGGAAAAGTGTCTGGCTACAGGATTAATTGGATGAAATCAGTGATCTATGTACTTAAGGGCCCGGCACCGATCCTCCCCTCTAGCTGTCCGCCTAGGCAACCCTCCTACACCCAAGGAAGAGGTCAAGAGCCTTGGTGTATGGATTGAGAAGGACATGAGCTTCAAAACCCAGGCTAAAAGAACTGCAGGGACATGTTTTGGGCTACTCAGAGCCTGCAGGAAGATCTTCCCCTTACTCCCTGAGACGGCAAGGAGGCTCCTCATTCAGGGTCTAATCCTGGCAAGATTAGATTACTGTAATGCCATCTACCTGGGAGCCCCTGAAGCCACCCTGAATTCATTGCAAAAAGTCCAAAACGCCGCCGCCCGCCTACTCACGGGCACATCAGGAAGATCCTCCGCCAGGCCGGCTCTTAAATCTCTCCACTGGCTTCCAGTCAGAGAAAGAGTCGTTTTCAAGGCCCTTTGCCTGGCCCATAAAACCCTCAACAATAACGGCCCCCCCCTTCTCAAAGAACTCTTAGTCCCATACACAGCCGAGAGAGACCTCCGGTCCGGGGCAGAAAATCTTATTATAGCCCCGAGAGTTAGAAAAGCCAAGACCGGTGGCCGTCGCTTCTCGGTTCACACGGCAAAACATTGGAACCATCTGCCACGAAAACTCAGGACAGAACCTAACTACCTCCAGTTTAGAAAAACCCTAAAGACCCTCCTTTTTCCGCAGACATAATTTCATCAGACGGCTGAATCCCCTTGGAGAACAGGTTCAGCGCTGGGATGCTCTCTGAGTTACTACGCGCTTTACAAAACCATTAAATAAATAAATAGAGATAGCGGACACTGCTTTCAAATATCTAGGGATACGGGTCACGCGGAACGCAACTTCTATGAGCAAAATTTGAAACCGCCCCTTGTTCGCCTACGGAGCGATGTACTTCACTGGAAGGCCCTGCCCCTTACGCTGCTGGGGAGAGTGGCATTATTCAAAATGATGGCGTTGCCGCACTTCCTGTATGTACTGGAAAATACCCCATACCTAGAGCCACCGCACAATTTCCAACAAATAACAGCTATGATAACTGGTCTACTGTGGGGAAACCGTCCAGCACGAATATCCCACGTGAAGCTAAACAGGAGTTGGTACGAGGGAGGGATAGCTTTGCCAAACATCCAGTTATACTATTGGGCAGCACAACTTAAAGTTATCAATCATTGGCTGCACGTCCCCCAGGATGATCCTGCCTTCCATACAGACAGAATACAGCTGGGCACTCATAGCTTACTGGCGACGCTCTACAACAAGGGGCGGGCAGCGAAACTGCTGGGACCAACAAAACACACAGTGGCGCTGTGGTATAGAGCACAGGCGAAACTCAAGTGGGATGGTGTCATCACGAAACTCACCCCTCTATGGGACACTAAGGCGCTGGGTCATCTGCGACACAGCAAAGGGTTCACGCAGTGGGATAATATTGGTATTTCCACGGTAGGTGACATGTGGATGGGCGGGGGGGTGGTTCCCTTCTCCCAACTTCAACAGCAATTTGACTTAGGCCCCAATGAAACTTATAGATATGTCCAAATTAGACATGCACTATTGACAGCCATACCAGAAAACACCGAGGTCCCAGAAGCCTCTCCATTGGAGGATCGCTTACTTACCGACTTCATGCAGTCCAGCGCCACTTCCCTTACATATCGTAAACTAATAAATAACCTACCAGACCCTTTGGACAAGCTTTGAGAGAGATGGGTGGGCGAGCTGGGAGACATGGACGAGACGGACTGGAACGCGGTACTGGCGTCCCCGAAGGAAGCAGGCACCTCGGCCAGATTCAGACTGGTGCAGCTTAAAATGCTGCACCGGATTTATTACACGAGGACCACACTACATAAACTCCATAGGGCGGACCACCCATACTGTCTCCGAGGGTGTGGGGAGGAAGGTACTTTTCTACATACAACTTGGGAGTGCCCGGTTATATTTGATTACTGGAGGCAAGTGATGCGCGCCATCTCCCAAACGTTGGAGGCATCTCTTACACCGGAACCCCGTGCATGCTTAGTGAATATATGGGAACCGAATGATCTCACGCGACAGGGTCAACTATGGGCCGTTGTGGGTATTATGGTTGCGAAAAGAGACATAGCACAGAAGTGGGGGCGGTAGACTCGCCTACTTTGGCGCAATGGTGTAGAAACATGGATACACTCATGGTGACCGAAAGAGCAATGTACAAACTAAGGGCAAACCCTCAAAAATGGAATAAAGTATGGTCGCCGTGGAACCGTTACCGCAGAGATTTATGTGCCCCATTGGTGGAAGAGGATAGTGATAGCTCGGACGATGAGGGGGAGGAGGACTAAGTATCTTAACCAGACTGACGTACGAGATTCCAGCACAGTTGTAACAGATTAGCAACGCTAATGTGCTAAGGACCGGGGTGTGCAATGGGTCTGTGCCAAGTGACCTCTGTGTGTGCATATTCTAGATACCTGTGTTGGTCGTCGTCAAAACTGCCACAGACAAAACTCGACGACAGTCTATGCAATTGTGTCTTTTAGTTTTTGTTATGGTTGTTAAAAAAAAAACAAAAGTAAGATGTCATTTGATGCTAATTGAATGAAAACACTACACTCAAGAATCTTCCGAAGTTACGCCGCCGGACCCATGGTTGTCGGCTGAAAGGCTGTGTATTATTTTAAATCCTTGATTGTTTCATTTATCGCAGCCGGCCTCAGGGTTGTAGGCTCACTGCTGTGTATTGCTACTAACGGTCAATAAATCTTACGTTAAAAAAAAAAAAAGATGTACTAGCTAGTAGCCAATCGAAACGCATTACATTAGTAGTGCACAGTTGTCAGAAATAAAATGCCTACAACTTTCTACAACTCAATAACTATACAGTACCATACTTCAGCCTGCAAGTGAATCTACCAAACCAAGATTAAAAGGTACCATACACAATTGGCTCTGCAGTGCCATACCAATAGTCGGACACATTCTACATTCATATGTATAACATACCAATAAGTATCATTATATTGTTTGTCAACCTCAATAAACAGGTTGGCTCTGTCATTTTAACACAACCAAGTGCTATAATGCGACATCTGGATTGCTTGAACAAACATTCTGAGCCTCAGCATGATACTTTTCATCATGAATGATTAATTGATCAATTTAAATAATTAAGGCCTCAGAATGCTCATTTTTGTAAAGTATATCTATTTCTATTGCTCAGCTTATGTATGCCTTAGCTGGTCCAGCACATGAGCATATCCCAACTGAGATTTATAATTTATCAATTAGATAATAAATAGCATTTAGTTGTGTATGAAATACATTGTCTTTTCAAGGTGCTGATCTCATTTGCACGCCTACAAACAGAACATTCTTCTTGAAGTACTTTGAAACCCCAGATTCAATACGATTTCCAAAAATGAGGGAATCTGTTTATTTGTGAACAATATATATATATATATTTTTGTCCTCATTTCACCTTTCAAGCCTCTGCGGGTCTTATGAAGCCGTCTTCATGATCTGTGGGCCCCACGGCTTACCGCACTCGCTTGGGTCGTCCGAACGATCCCCATCTTTGTAAGGGACCCTGGTGTAATCATTGGACCATTTATATTAAGTTAATCTTAGATTCTTGCCCCAGTTCACAAAGGGGTGCCAGATGTTCATTATCTTGTCTTCCACACCATCATAGTCTAAGCGAGCCATAGAAAATGCGTCTTTAAGCCAATCCTCTCTTTGCGGTGGTAGGGGATCCTTCCACTTCCTGCACACCTCCCTTCTGGCGAGCAGAATCAGATAAATTAATAGCCCTCTGACCTTCTGGGGGAGGGTTTGGCTGAGACCGCCATCGTCTCCAAAAAACACCAATGGCATGTTGATCACTATGTTGGTGTTCAAAATGTCTCGAATGTTGTCCCCCACCTCAGTCCAAAATTTTGTAAGAGCTGGACACTCAAAGAAGATGTGTAGGTCACTTGCGAGAGGTGTCCCACATCTAGGGCATTTGGGAGCAGGATCTGGGGCGAACTTTGCGATTTTTGCTGGGGTGTAATAAAGTCTATTTATCACAAAAAATGATTCTTCTTTAAACAAGCAGGCTTAACATATCTGTACAAGATCGATAGGGATGGCTCGTACAATGACTCTATTGACTGCCCGAGGGGGGTTCCCACCCATACTGAAGCTAAGGGGGGTATCTCGTGATCCTCCATCTCCAACAGACTATTATACCAGACAGAGATTTCTTTATTCATTGGGAGGATGGATTGCCACAAAGCTTCGATCTCTCTATTCCCTCTGATCTCCCCCTTTGCTGCCTCATACCAAGATGTTAACTGTATATATTTAAATCTTGAGAGCCCTGGCCCGATCTTTGCCCTCAGGTACTCCCACGGATGTATCCCCCCGGAGTCTAACAGTTCAGACCAGACTGTGATGCCTGCCCTCCTTATCGGCAATGCCAAACTGTCCTGTAGGCAGTCCGGCGTTCCCGGCGCATCTCATACCGGGGCATTTTCAGAATAGTACCCAATGCCCCAGCACCTTCTAAGTCTATACCATAACTCCAATGCTGCCCTCAGTACCTTCAGGCGCACCCGCTTGAAAAACCTAGGCGAACCAAACTTGTACAGAAAATCCTCGCCATCTCCACCCCTTCTACTCGCACCATTTCACCCAGCAACCTCCCCCAGGCAGACTCACCCGGTTTGACCAGAAGCATCCGTATGCTTTAAAACTGAAAAGCTGCAGCATATAGTCTAACATCAGGTAGGGCTAACCCGCCTTTTTTTAACCTACGTCTTAGTTTTTTCCACGCCAGGCGGACTCCCTTATTACCCCAAATGAAGCTCCCAATCTTACTCTGAATCTTCATTAAACTTTTGTTATGGAATGTTAATGGAACAGAGGAGAAAAGGTAAGTCAGCGTAGGTAGAATGACCATCTTTACCAAATATAGATGATCCAACTTATATCCACAAATTACAATCTGTGTTGATGCTGGAACCTCCACCATATGTGATCGGTGGAGATTTCAATGTATTATTGGACCCACTCAAAGATAGATCTAATTTGAGTCACTATAAAGGGGCAGTAAAGGTACGTCGGGCTTTATTCAACATGATACATGATATGGATCTAGTTGATATTTGGAGGGAAAAAAAAGGAGACCAGCAGGGCTTTACCTTTTTCAGTAAAAAGCATCACCATTCCTCAAGGATTGACTATATCTTTACTGATAGGGTCAATGGTAAATCTAGGGGGGATAACAGTTCTCCCGAGTGAACAATATATTGTTATATTCTTTAGATCATTTAGAAAGCATTGTTCAGAATACAGTACCACTAGCTGGCAGATGGGCCTTGGCCCAGGTTGAAATACAAGCTGAAAAGTATGTTATTTGTGCTGTATATCGCCCTAATGTAGATGAATCACTGTTCTTTGACTCACTGATCATGGAACTTTTAAACTGGGAAGATGAAAAGATGATTATGGGGGACTTTCATTGTATTATTGATTACAATATAGATACTAGCCAACAATCATCTGGTCGCAGAATGAAAAAATCAAGATCAGGTATAATAGAAATGGGTAGATTACATTTAGTGACTGATTTGTGGAGATATCTACATCCTAACACTCCAGGCTTTACTTACTACTCATCTCCGCATCAGGCATATTCAAGAATTGATATGGCATGGGTTTCTAATGATATTGCTATTATAGCTGAGATGACGGCATGCCCGCGCATAACTTCTGATCATAACCCCCTTATGTTAAAATTTCAAGCCACATCTTTAGAACTAAATCTCAAAACGTTCACATTCCCAAAACACTTGCTTACTAATGAGTCTTATTTAGAGATTCTTAATAAGCAGCTTAAACTTTTTGTTCAGGAAAACAAGGTCACCTCTACACCTACTGTAATATGGGACACATGGAAAGGGTTGCTTCGCGGTCTGACATTGCAATTCATACTGCAGCAAAATAGAATAAAGCAAACGCAAAAAACAACAAGATACTTTGTGCATGATACAGGCTGAAGAAGCCCATATAAATGCAGTTCGGTCCGCTTCACCTAATCAAGAGGTGCTGTTACGTAAATTAATAGATCTAAGGGTATCAGCTAAAAAGGTACTAAGAGAAAGTATGGTGAATAGATTTAATAAATACCGGGCCACACAATATGAGTTTGGGGAACATATGGGATATGGTCCTTGCGCATAAGGTAGCCAACGGACAGGTTAAAACTTATATTAAAGCAATCAAATCAGCTAATGGGACCATATATGTAGAACCGAAGGGTATTTTAGAACAATTTTTTGCTTATTATAAGAAACTATACACCTCTGAGACTTTTTCCAACGACCAAGATAAACAACAGTATTTTCTGAATAAACACTCACCAACATTAAGAGAAGATATAGCTAGCATGGATAAGGATATTAGCTGCAAAGAAATAATATTGGCAATATCTGCACTTCCTTCGGGAAAAGCTACTGGTGAGGACACTATCCCTCTGGAATTTTTTTAAGTTTTCAAAGAGCACCTAATCAAGCCCTTCAGGGATTTAATACAATATATTGGTCAAAATGGAGTAGTACCAGAATCTTGGAACATGACTCGAATAGTCTTTTTTCTAAAGAAAGATAAGTCTCCTGTTGAGTGTGGCTCCTATAGGCCCATCTCACTCATTAACTCAGATGTCAACATTTTTGCCAAAATTTTGGCTACGCGATTAGCACCTGCAATGACTGATCATGTATCAATCCACCAACATGGCTTCATTCAAGGAAGAGAGACTACATCTCATATAAATACTGCCATTTCTGCTTTCGATCTAGCCGAAAAAAGAGGGATTCACTTGGGTATGTTGCTTTCAGACGCACAAAAGACCTTTGATCGGGTGGATTGGAACCTTTTATGGGTAGTATTGGAGCGGGCGGGCTTAGGGGGGAGATTTAAACTTTGGGATCAAGCTCTGTATGGTAATCCTAGAGCCAAACTGATGTCTTTGGGTATACAATCGGAAATATTTTCTATATTCCGTGGTACTCGACAAGGTTGCCCACTTTCTCCCCTTTTATTTGCTCTTTATATGGATCCTTTTATTTTTTCGCTACAAGCTAATCTCCAAATTATCCCACTGAGGCAAGACACAAATATACTAAAGGTAACAGCTTATGCAGACGATCTTGCTATATTTTCATCTGATCCAGTAAGGGCAATGTCAGAAATAGAAAAAGAAGCAGGAAAGGTAGCCGGATATAAGCTAAATGCACACAAAACACAGGTGGTGGTACATTTTGACATGAGGGATAGCCTAAGGGGGGTAAGCACTATAGCTGTGTACCTGGGGATCAGAATAGCAGCAAAGGTTAGCCAAATAATTTCACTAAACTATGAGCTACTGATTGAAGAAACAGCTATTCAGTTAAAAAAAATGGCATGAACTTCCGATCGGTATCATTGGCCGGGCCAATATAATTAAAATGAAGATATTACCAAAAATTTTATATCTTTTTAGATCTATTCCTTTACGTATCACTAATAGTTTTTTTAAAAGGCTGGATGGTCTATTTAGTAGCTTTCTGTGGGGTAATAGGACAGCACGTAGAGCTATGGCCCTTCCGAACTGCCCTTTTGAAGAAGGTGGTACAAAAGGGGGTGGTGATGGACGGAGCATCTGAACCAATCAAACACTCACTCCCAGTCAACAGATCTGGGTTTAATCCATCACCGTTCTTTAGCCCACTCTGCCACCCCAGTTGAGACATGGCCATATGCAAATCAGTCAGACCCTGTGCCTCATGGAAACAGTCCAGCCCGAACTGCCAAGCCATGCCTTCCCTGGACCGGAAACAAGCTTCCAAGGACCGGTTTCTGGCATTTCAGCCGTCTTCAGCCCGGCTTGCTTGAATCCAGTGGCAAAGTGAGCAAGGGATTCACGTCTGAGCATATCCTGACAACTTATGGCGAGCAAAGTGGTACAAAAGGGGGTGGTGATGGACGGAGCATTTGAACCAATCAAACACTCACACCCAGTCAACAGATCTGGGTTTAATCCATCACCGTTCTTTAGTCCACTTTACCACCCCAGTTCAGACATGGCCATATGCAAATCAGTCTGACCCTGTGCCTCATGGGAACAGTCCAGCCCGAACTGCCAAGCCATGCCTTCCCTGGACCGGAAACAAGCTGCCGAGGACCGGTTTCTGGCATTTCAGCCGTCTTCAGCCCGGCTTGCTTGAATCCAGTGGCAAAGTGAGCAATGGACTCACGTCTGAGCATACCCTGCCAACTTATGGCGAACAAAGTGGTACAAAAGGGGGTGGTGATGGACGGAGCATCTGAAACAATCAAACACTCACACCCAGTCAACAGATCTGGGTTTAATCCATCACCGTTCTTTAGCCCACTCTGCCACCCCAGTTCAGACATGGCCATATGCAAATCAGTCTCACCCTGTGCCTCATGGGAACAGTCCAGCCCGAACTGCCAATCCATGCCTTCCCTTGACCGGAAACAAGCTTCTGAGGACCGGTTTCTGGCATTTCAGCTGTCTTCAGCCCGGCTTGCTTGAATCCAGTGGCAAAGTGAGCAAGGGACTCACGTCTTAGCATACCCTGCCAACTTATGGCAAACAAAGTGGTACAAAAGGTGGTGGTGATGGAGGGAGCATCTGAACCAATCAAACACTCACACCCAGTCAACAGATCTGGGTTTCATCCATCACCCTTCTTTAGCCCACTCTGCCACCCCAGTTCAGACATGGCCATATGCAAATCAGTCTCACCCTGTGCCTCATGGGAACAGTCCAGCCCGAACTGCCAAGTCATGCCTTCCCTGGACCGGAAACAAGCTTCTGAGGACCGGTTTCTGGCATTTCAGCTGTCTTCAGCCTGGTTTGCTTGAATCCAGTTGCAAAGTGAGCAAGGGACTCACGTCTGAGCATACCCTGCCAACTTATGGCGAACAAAGTGGTACAAAAGGGGGTGGTGATGGACGTAGCATCTGAACCAATCAAACACTCACACCCAGTCAACAGATCTGGGTTTAATCCATCACCGTTCTTTAGCCCACTCTGCACCCCAGTTCAGACATGGCCATATGCAAATCAGCTTCCGTACCCCTTTTGTATCACTTTGTTCGCCATAAGTTGGCAGGGTATGCTCAGAAGTGTGTCCCTTGCTCACTTTGCCACCGGATTCAAGCAAGCCGGGCTGAAGACGGCTGAACTGCCAGAAACCGGTCCTCGGAAGCTTGTTTCCGGTCCAGGGAAGGCATGACTTGGCAGTTCGGGCTGGACTGTTCCCATGAGGCACAGGGTCAGACTGATTTGCATATGGCCATGTCTGAATTGGGGTGGCAGAGTGGGCTAAAGAACGGTGATGGATTAAACCCAGATCTGTTGACTGGGTGTGAGTGTTTGATTGGTTCAGATGCTCCGTCCATCACCACCCCCTTTTGTACCACTTTGTTCGCCATAAGTTGGCAGGGTATGCTCAGACGTGAGTCCCTTGCTCACTTTGCCACTGGATTCAAGCAAGCCGGGCTGAAGACGGCTGAAATGCCAGAAACAGGTCCTTCGAAGCTTGTTTCCAGTCTAGTGAAGGCATGGCTTGGCAGTTCATGCTGGACTGTTCCCATGAGGCACAGGGTCAGACTGATTTGCATATGGGCATGACTTAATATAGTGGGTCACAAATCGACCTACTTCATGAATATTAATGGGGTAGGTTGCAGTTTGAGACCCATTAAGAATGATAGCCATCAGAGTGATGGTGGCCTGCTGAGGTCAGCAGGCCACCATGCCTGTGATTCCCTTTAAGTAAAGTTATTTTGTTTTAAAATGCATCCCGTATTCCTTAAAGGAAAATGGAATGCGTTTCAAAATCAAAAAATGAAATGTTTGAGTTTAATTTTTTTAAGAGGAGGCAGTGAGCCATGGGACCACTGCTTGTTTAATATATATATATTTTTAAACGTTACATAAGGGGAAGGTGTCTCGTGTTGACCCCTTCCGATTTGCAAATAATTACCACTATCTTTCTGTAGTAGGTAAAAAATTTATGTTTTGCAACCATAATTCAGTCGAAAAACATAAATATATACCATTGCTATTTGGAATATACATCCTAAACATGACCCTTCCGAAGACCGAATTGCAAAACCAAATTACGAATCAGTAACAAATTACCAAATCCCAATTGGGTTTTTCAAAAATTCAAAATACTTTTGTGCAATAACAAACGACCCGATTCTGCGAACTGGGCCATTTGCGGCCACCAAAAAAGATTTATATCTATAGCCCGTGGTGAGCTGAAGATCCACTATAAAATGGCAGGGCTCCTGCACTGTTAAACTCATGGTTTCTATGTCAAATTTAAAGTTAGCAAAAGTACCAACTTTACACCAGTGAAGGCTAAACTCACTTACCTGACATAAACCTTTGACCTGGTGGCCTATCCAAAAGTGTGCTGCCATTTTAGGGTTGGGTGATCATCACTAAATTTCACTATCCAGGACCGCCATGGCAGATATGGCAGTCTGTATCAAGAAAATCAAATGCTTACTCCAACACACAGACCAAAAACACCATGTGCACCAAGAAACAAAGTCCCACTTTAGGGGTTTGTTTCTTAGGAAAGAAAGTACCTTTCCTGAGTGGCAAAATAAACATAGTGCCCGCTCTGCAAAGTTCAGTGCATTCAGTCAAGTTACTGCATCAGCAGCTCCACTGAAGGCACAAAGGTACTTTCCTGCCTGCCGTGATCATAGTTCACACCACACTATAGAACAGGACATAGCAGGCAGCACTTGAGTTACCTGCCTGGTGCTGATAGACAAGTCATTGTGGTCATGGGCTGGGAAATTAAACAATGAACCCACACACAGAAAAAAACCTCCTGAACATCAGGGTCTTGGTTTATTGTTTGTTTCAAAAGTAATCTCTAAATTTGAGAATTTGTTTTCTGAAGCAAACAAGATTTCACAGTGAGCCCAAGGAAGAGAATGTGGAATTATCGACAGAGCTGCTGACTTTGAAACTGAGGAACCAGCTGTGAGTCTCGGCATAGGGTCAAGAATCCAGTGATTTTGGGCAAATCACTTAATCTCTGCATGCTAATTAAATTAATGTAATGTTGTGCAATGTAACTGGTGCTGATGTAAAGTGCTCCAACAAGTTTGGGTTGAGTTCATGCTACACAAAACTGTGAAAGAAAAACAAATATGGCACCTGTTTGACCAAGATTTCTACCTTCAATGGAACCATTGCAATGACACTTTATAGGAACTTATTCACAAAGGTAAACTTCCAGTTTTATTATAAGTATACTTTTTTTTGTTATTCACACACTAGGAGTGTAGTTCTACGTGTATTATCTTTATGACTACGGACACTGTTAAAAGGCGCAATAGGAAAGTCTCTTTAGTTGTAAAGACACTAAATGTAAAACCACACTAGGGGCCGATGTAGGTAATTAGTATTTACCGATTCTTAAACACCGAATTTTACCGATTCGGTATTTACAAATCGGTAAATGCTATGTAGGTATTTATACCGATTTATTTACCGAATCTGTAACATTCGGTAATTACCATATCGGTATTTACCGTTTCGGTAATTGCCATTGATTCCTATGGGCCTTGAGGCCCATAGGAACCAATGTCAATTACCGAATCGGTAAATACCGATTCGGTAAAATTACCGAATTTGCAAGGGGGACAGGGTGACACTTTGACACCCTGTTGCACCCCTGATTCTGGCTTGTGTGCCATGTGGCACACATACATGCCCTAACGGCATTTATGTGTGCCACATGGCACAGATGTACATGCACAGATGTGCATGTACACAGGAATTCGTTATTTACCATGACATAGTATGTCATGGTAAATAATGAATTCTTAATGGCCGATGGCACTGTCCTAAGTGCCACATACATCACAAATTTGCAATTCGGTAAATTTACTGATTCTGTAATTTACAGAATCGGTAAATTTACCGAATCTGTAAATATACCGAAACGGTAAATTTAAGGCCCCCTACATCTGAAACTCCAAATACCGGTCGGTAACGGCCGAAATCGGCCGTTACCGTCCGGTATTTGGCCTCCTACATCTGGCCCTAGGTGTTTGTGAATAGCAGAAATCTAATGAACTCACACCATAAGTATACGTTTACTGTAGTGCCATATGTATTGTAAGGCAGGAGATTCCTTGGGTCCCTAACAGACTTCATAGTCTTGTGACGTAAGTGATTGGGTGAGGTTAATAAAATTTATGATGCAGTGTGTGTCATTTAAAGGTTACACTCTAGAGAATAAAGATGTGTAATACTGAGGTCTGTGTGTTGTGTGATTCATTTACATGCTTCCGGTCTGGAGAGGACGCTACAACTGGCGACGAGATAGGGGATACGTAAACTCTGCAACCTGCAGAGTTGAGGGTGGTCTCCCAGAGTGTTTGTCGAGGTCCAGCACACTGCTCTTGCATGCCACGTGTGCCTAGGTTGAAATGAGAATCAATGGTTGGTGTATGTGGAATCAAAGCACAACTCCAGCCAGTGCAAGATCTTTGAAGAAAGTAGAAGCCCTAAGGAAAATTGTATTTATCATTGGTCAGATAATTGCTAATACAACTGAGATTAAAGGTACAACACTGCAACCTAAGGTAGAGCCATCATTCAAATAGTATGATAACGATAAAGGCAGTGATAACCAGGTCCAGAACGTGGAACAGCGAAAGCAAAATAGTGCTGGGGCCAAAAGTTGATCAAGGCAAAGAAAGTAATGGCAGTGATAATGAGGTACAGAACACGTCACAAGCAGCGAAAACTAACTGCAAGAGAAACGCTAAAGTAAGTGAAAGCCAGGGAAGACGGAAAAAGTAGAGAGTGGTGATAAACAGGCAACCAAGACCAAACCATTACACATCGCCAAGGAAGAAGAGGGGGCCCATCGACTACAAATGGGTGCAACGACTCAAGCACTAGTCAACAGGCTGATGCTCACAAGAGTGACAATGGGCCTGAACAGCATATAATTCTGGCAGCAGCTGCAGACAACTGCACAAAGTATGATGCTGCTGTGTTCCTGAAACCACCATCTTCAATCGAGACCACCAAAAACACAAAATTGGTGCAAAGTGGAGTGTCTTGAACAAAGCTTTCAATGATTTTATTGATGTGCTGGAAGTAACTTATGACAAGAAGAGCATCACTTATCCTAAAAACATAGCAAGAGAAGGAGTGAAGGAAGTGATCAGGAAAATACCAAGAGGAGAAGAAACTTCATACAGCCACATTAAAGAAGCGTTGAGCACCAAATTCAATCCGTTGTGGAACGTTGACTATAAAAGGTTAATTTTCAATCAAAAGCATCAGAAAGCTGGAGAAATAACCAATGAGTTTGCTGAAAGACTTGAATCACTCTTCACATATTGCATATTTAATGAATTCAAAGATGAATAAGCCCTACTGCTCAGAGTCATAGATGATTGCCTTTCTGATTCCTTCAGACATCAATGCTGAAATGCTCAGTTTGGAGCATGTGCTCATGGCGGCTAGAGCAGAAGAACATGCCAACAAACAAGCCGCTGACATGTAGGCCGGAGAGGCCGAGAGTGAATCGGTGTTGAATGTGAAGAGTAAGAAAAGGCACAAGGTTGAAAGACATGAAGTGATGCCTCCAAAGAAAAAGAAGTTGTGTTATCGATGTGGATTTTTCTTTCTGCATGAAGGTAAATGTCCCACTATTGGACAGATATGGAACAGCACATCCTCAAACCCCTATTGATGTTTATAGAAGAACATCAACTACTTGGGGACAGGCAGGCAGGCTTTAGAGCCCTTATGAAAAACCTAGGGCACTCAGAGGAAGGACACTCATTCTGTGTCACAAGGGCAGAGAGGAAAACTCTGGTGGGAGTACGTCCTCCCATAATAAACTCTGAATCACAATCAGTACCCCACAGTATGTAGAGATAACATTACCTAACCCTGGGAAGATGATTCATGAAGCAATGTAGGTATTACCCACTGGATTGTGGGAAAGGAAAAAATTCCTTTTGTTTTGTTACCCTCACACACCCTAGTGGTGTCATGCTTCATCATCGGGTCACCCTGTCCCCTAAAAGTCAGGTGGGCTCGACCATATTTCAGGGAGCTCTTTGGAGATATGGCCAGGGTGTCTTACAGATTAAAAATCCTCTGACAGTCCCGGTATCCCTTTATTCTTGGAACAGTCTGGCATATTAAAAATAATTAAGCATAAAAGGACCTGTAATGTTCGCTTATATTTTCTGTGTTTTTGCAGGTCACATTGCTCCTCATCAACCGATGTCGAGAGTAACGAACATCGTTGTTTTTCAGGCATGCTGGAGGACAAACACCAAGTTGCATCCATTCCAGGCCACTATTGCCTTGCGAAAGGCTTTTGGATGGGCTGTGGTTTAAATACTGTGCAATAAATTAAAGTGCAAAGATTTTGGAACTCTCGATTGATTTGGGACTTTACAGGAAATCAGGGAAGACATGCAGAGGACCAATAGCAGCATTCATATTAGATTCTAAAGCATTTCTTTCAGCCCAACCAACACATTTTGGGTGCTTGGCTTGAGAGGTGTACAAATAGGAGGAATGCCCCTGTACTGTGAGAGAAGGCATGTGCTCCTGCATTAATGGGTTGTTTCTGGCAGTCATCCGCCAAGGTCAGAGATCAAAACCAAATCTGACCTGGTGAGTTATCCGCCAGGCTCTAAACCCGCCTCAGAGTTTATTTTCTCAATGTTTTGCCATTTAGCTTGCTCAGGTGTTCTTGGGTGGAACAGTGTACTTCTGGAATATCACGTTTTAAATATTGTGCAACGGAAATGTTGTAGCCGAAATGTCACCTACAAAAATACAATGAAGGTGAAAATATGTAGATCTACTATTCTTATGTACAGAGTTAGGTGTAGTAAAACCACACTTACCTGCATATATATTGTTCCTCGATATTTTAGCCACAATAGGTTTGTAGGATGACATTTTGTCGACAATATTCATATAGTAAACCTGGATGAAACCAGATCTGAGTAGGCAGAGTTTGGCTCAGAGGAGAGATATGCTTCAACTTATCTCCAAGTCACTATTTCTTTTCTTCCCAGAATGCTGTGCGAGGGGGTAGGTAGCAGCTGGGTGGGTCCTTGGAAGTATCATATTAGGCAGTATAAGATGCATCTCCACTTTATGTGAGGACAGCACTGGGTAGATGTGCTACCAAACTGCTTGCAAGCGTAGTCACACATACGTTATGGGATGTTTACGAGTTAGCTCCCAATTAATGGCAAAGAGCATCCAGGTGAAAGAAATCTGTCCAACATGACACCCTAATGGAGCTATTCCATTCTGGCACTCGTTAAACATTAGCTATGCACATTATGATCCAATGGCCCAAAAATTACACCACCGCCCCTAGATGACTGTGATAAATCTCTCTCCTCCCTACCAAGCAGCTACTAGGAAGCACCAACATAGAAATAGGACTAACTCGCCCTCAGTAGAAAGGGAAACTGATCTCTCCAAATACAGACAACAACAGACAGAGGACTAATACTCCTGCCTTATATACTCTATTTTGGCAGCCATCTTGAACAGCTTGCTGAGCAGAAATTGCAAAAAGGTATTTACATCACCCCACTCGATCACATTTGTTAACCTCCTCTGTTCAAAATTGGCTGGGGACAGAAAACTGTAGCAATAATTCCCCTCCTGTACCCCCATTATGGACCAGTCATTTTCACTTTAAAGTGACCTTAACCTAAGAACTGGACTCTTTTAGACTAATCTCATCTACTGCGCACTTTTACATAGCTATGTATCTTCACCTCCTGTGATAGAGTGTCTGCCTTTATTGCAGTATTATACCTCTACGTGTACCTTGGATATTTTTAACCTGCACCTAATTCACCTTGCACTGATCGCTACCTCATATATTTCTGGCTGCTCATTAGTGTCACTTGACGCATTAACTTGCTGTTGGCATCTGTATTTTGTTCCAGTATTTCATCAGTATTATACTCATATTTGGTTATTGTATATTTGTGTATGCTGCACCCATTTCACTTTTTATTCCTGTAATGCACTTATTTGCTACCACATATATTTTGATCTCTCACTAGTGTCTCTTTTGACCCATGTAACTTACTGTCTGCATTTATCTGTGCTCTTGTATATTTCTTCTGTTCACTCTCCCACACCCACCTTTACGCCATCCTAACATGGATCACAGCGCCAAGCACACATATAAAATAAACTACCCACCCGCACTCACCAAAAAAGCCGCTAAACGCTTTAAACACAACTTCCTGAGGTCCCACCCCGAAACACCCTTTGCCGACACCTACTTCTCAAGGGTAAATGGATCCCTGAACACCGATATCATCTTCAACACCGCACGCAGAGCTCAATGGAGAAAAGCATTCCTTACCTTACTCAACGTCTCCACCATCATGATATCCGCTCATGGACTAACACTCTCCATCGCACCATCCCAACTCTTCCAAGGCAGAACAGCCATTACTATCTACAATAACGGGATTGTCCTAATTCAATCCACAGACAGGAACCTGGAACTTCTCGACAAACTGTTCCCCACTTTCAAAGAGCACCTCTCCAACCGTCGGACCTCCACACATACTCCAATCCAACTGAACCAGAACTTCCAACTAATGTCTCAGAACGACCCACCGCTTCTGACCCTCACAACCCAACTCTATCCCATCCCAACTCCCCCTCACTTTCTCCACCCCCGCCACTCCCTGCACTCCCGCCTCTCCTAGCTCCCCCTCCTGCCTTGACCTCTCTCCCCCCACTCCCTGCTTTCGCGCCTCTCTTGGCCCCCACTCCTCGCTCAACATCTCCCCCCACTCTTTGCACTCAATCCACTCCTGACATACACCCCTCCCTCAACATCTCCCCCCCACTCCCTGCACTGCCGCCACTCCTAGCCTTAACTCCTCCCTCAACAGCTCCCCCCCATTCTCTGCACTCAACCCATTCCTGACCTACACCCCTACCTCAACATCTCCCCCCCCACTCCCTGCACTCCCGCCACTCCTAGCCTTCACTCCTGCACTCCCGCCACTCCTAGCCTTCACTCCTCCCTCAATCATTCCCCCCCCACTCTTTGCACGCCCGCCACTCCTGGCCCCCACTCCTCCCTCAACATCTCCCCCCCCACTCTCACTCCCTTTTACTACACTTGCACCCCCGCAAAGACCAGTCTCCACATGTCTCGCAATTGCCTCACCCCTCCTGTCATTGATTACCCTTCCAATAACACCAACACCATACTCAACTGCACGCTGGACACAATCATGACCACACTCCTCCAAGTGAAAGAAGAACTTCACACGCTCAAAGAGTTACTCCTCACGCACCCCAGGCACCCCCCTCTCAACACCATTTCTCAATGAATCAACAACTCCCCCTCACATCCTATTCACCCCTTACGTGGGACCTCCATCCCCTCTCGCAATACCTCCAACCGGCCCCAGCGCACTTTCAAGACACATCCTACTCACCCCTTACATTGGACCTCTATCCCCTCTCGCAATACCTCCAACCGCCCCCAGCGCGCTATCAAGACTCTCTCGGACCTCGACATACACACCCTACTCAACACATATGTCCCGGCAACCCAAAACATCTTAGCCACCACACACCTGTCCATTCCTACGATTCTCTCCAACCCTATCAGGCACCCCACGCATAGCAACAGAGGCTCCGTTCCCAACAACCTCACTAAAGTCCCTCTCACTATAGACCCCTCCACCTCCCCTTGCACCCCAGACTCAAATGCACACTTCTCAACTGTAGATCGGCCCAAAAACACTCGTCGGAGGTTGCTGACCTCATCATGTCTATGAACCTTGACCTGGCCATACTAACTGAAACATGGTTAACTGAATCCTCCAATCCTATCATGGATATCCTAGTCCCCCCCAACTACTGCATCACTAGACTTGACAGGTCCAACAAGACAGGTGGCGGAATCGCATGCATTTACAAGAGCAACCTCCCAATTAATAAAGTCACCGCCCCTTCTCTTACCTCCTGTGAATACTTCTGCCTTGATGTCATCAGTGAGAACAAACCTGTATGTTCACTACACATCATATACCACCCTCCGGGGGACAACCTCGTCTTCTCCCAACAACTCATGGACACAATGTCAATCAACTCAGGACGGCAAAACACACAAATTTACCTTGGCGACTACAATCTCCATTGGAATGACTGCAGTTGAGGTTCCGTGACAATTTTTAGGTGATGCCTTCAACTCATATGGTCGAGTCTGGTATCTAAGAACCGTAAATGACGAGTTTAGTAAGTGTGCGCAGTTTCGCTGTGCTAACTTAAACTGTTCGTTAGTTATGTGGGTTATTCACCTGTACCTACGGGTTCCATCTTAGATACGGCATCCATTTTGTCTCTTGCCCTCAAGTAGCCAGCGAACGGACACTGTCCGCTTCGTGACCCTGGGACTCCCACGATATTTGCGGAAGACGCATGTTCTTTGTAAGTTTCTTTATGATGAGGGGGATGATACTGTAAGGCAGATGGCCCCGCTCGAGGCTCATCTTGCCGTGCCAGTTTATTGTCTCAGCCGTGCATCTCATTAGGCACGTCCCTTTGATGCCTGTATCTCGTGTTTCCCGATACCTCCCCTTTTTACACCCTTTTCGACTCGCCCACTGTTTCCATCTTCCTCTCCACCTGTTTTAGTTCCTATTTCGATCTGTTTTACTGCCGGTTGGAATTTGCTAATGTTGGGAAGATGGGTTTTTTCAGTTGGGAACCACCAAATGTTTCCGCACTCATGTTCCGGACCTTATGTGCTTCAAAGTGACCAAAGCGACCCCTCTGAGGAATAATTATGGGAACCGGTTGTAAACTTTGTGTATCATGATGTCCTATGGGGAAAATCTGTATAAAAGGAGCGATCCACAGAACCAATTTGAAGCAGTCTCCCCAAGTTGCACGTGTTGTACTTGTCGTGACTTCTGTGTTCCCTGCAGTAATAAACCTTGAATCTTTGACGTCGAAGGAAGTGTCCCGTGTCTCTGTAGTTTGTGCGCCGAAACAGGTATCCCATGAAGGTTATAGGTGTTGTTCCCTGGCACCGCTGGTACTGATAAAAGTCCAGTCCTTCAGTTGGCGCCCAACGTGGGGCGACTTCAGCGGTACCGGTCCGGTCCAAAGCCTGATGTTCGTGAGGAACTTCGTGTGAAATCTCCGAGGGAAGGTGCACCCCGCTTCATCGATCCTGTTGTCGAAATAAGTGGCCCGAAGTTTTTCCCTGCGAAGATTCCCGCCTCCTGACGGCTGCGACGGACCGATGCCCTGACTGTCGACCTGTCTTCGACGCCCGGCGTAGATCTTTGTACAAAGCGAGACGATAGACGGGCCTTCCTGGTGACGCCATTGAAGTTCTGAGTTAAGTATTTGTGGGTCGCTCCCAGTCCTTAGTGATTGTGTTTAGCTTTTTGAAAGCTTTGGTGTTAACCTTTAAGGTTTTTGTTGTAATAGCTCATTGAGCTTTGTAATAGCCTCCTCAGGCTTTGTGGTAATAGCTCTCCGAGCTTTGTAATAGCCTTACGGCTTTGTTGTATTGCATGGTTCCATTGCATTTGTGGTTCTTAGTATTGGTTCTTAGTATTATTTGACAGTTGCAATTGCCAAAAACCGAGGGTTTTGACTTACACGAGGTTTTATTGCTTCGGTAATCCTTGAAGTTTGATACTAGGTTAGTGAGCACGATGCCTAGCCATAGTGGTTTGTTTCGTATTTTCAAATGTTGCGCAATGGACTCCCGGTTGGAGGACTCATGTCCGATACCTCCAGTTGGAACTCCGATACATGATCTATATAGTCGACACGGTGTGGGTCCCATAATCTATAATGATTACTGGATCCGCTACACGAAGAAGGACGGTGACCTTAGATGGCCACCGCACGGAACTTTTGAACTTTTGATTTTAGATAATCTTGAGGCTAAATTATTTTTAAAGAAAGCTAGGCCAGCTATGTTTGATTCCTTTCGAATATGGCGTAAAGAGGCCAAACAGAAAGAAATCAAACAACTTAAAAAGGATAAAAAGCAGGAATTTGTTCCGATAATGCAAGCTATAAAAGAATGTAGACAAGACAAAGAAGAAAAAGACCTGGAAATAGCTACTAGATTGCATCATATGAAAATAGATAAATGTTACCCAGCTTTACCGAATAAATTAGAAAAGAAAGAAGAAGATTTGAAGGAGGATTCCTTGCTATCATACTTGATGAAATCACCACCTCCTTATGTACAGGGTGCTACTGCTCCTGTAGTTCCTCCTGTAGTACCCCCTGTTGTTCCTCTTGTTGCTCCAGCGGCTGCGGGCCAGCCCGCTGTTAACCCTACGTTTGTACCTCCATCTGTTATCGTTCCTACTGCTCCTGTACCTGTACCTTCTCAGACTGTTGTTTCTGCTTCTCCGACTACCTTGTCCGTTCCTACTATGTCTTCTTTTACCTCTAATGTTGTTGCTCCTGTTTTTCTTTCTCCTTCTGTTCGTAAGCGTGTTCCTAATTCTGTTGCTACCCTTTATTCACCTCTTTCTGGTCCGTTATTTTTGTCTGATACATCTGAAACTCCTCAGAGACGGAGTCAGATCCCTAGTGGTAGGGAGAAAGAGACGTTAGTAACAATGGCCCATGGGTGGATAAGACATCCTGCCAATTACACTCCACGTGTAGTGTTCGATACATTTTCTCAGTTTAATGAGCCTACGCAGAGATTCGTATTTGAGGAAATGTGTAACTTTTTGAGGGAGGAATGGTACGATAATGAAGTAGATGATGTACCGTCCGACATAATTGAACTCCAGAGTAACTTTTCGAATGGTATGATTGTAGGTGACGATGTACGACGTGCCGTGGAACGTTTATTAGCATTTAGACCCGCAGCACGTTCTCGAGTGTCATTAGATGATACCACTGAGAATTGGAAAGCGGTTCCTGGTCAGTATCCCATGAGAGAAGTCCCGCCACTGTGGGTGCCTGGAGATCCGCAAGCTAACCCTCCGGTTCTGCCGCATTTTCAAAGGGTATGGATACATCTTCCATGGAAACGATCGGAAGTTTTGCAGGTGAAGCAATCCTTACCCGATCCGCGTAAAAATCCGGCTGGTTATTATAAGGAGTTATCACAACTGGTGGAAGCTTCTATTATGAATATTGCCGACATCGACATGTTGTTTGGCAATGTTGTACCGCAACCAGTTTGGGCTAAAATTCGTCAAGCCAATCACGCTGTTGAATTAGGGGGTGATTGGGCTGCACTGCTAGCAGCTGATGCATTACAAGTTGGTGGAGCTAAACCTGAACAAATGATCTTGGATTTGCCTCAGAGAATCATTACGCTCATGAAAACTCTCATGCCAGCGATGAAGGTGAACTGGGATAAGTTGTCAGCTTGTAAGCAAAAGAAAGACGAAAGCGTCTCGGATTTCTTTACGAGGTTTGAGGAAGCGTTTATCGACCACAGCGGCCAGGACATGGGCGCTGAGGGAGGTCAGCGGTTATTCGTTGACAAATTTGTGTCAAATTTGCTGCCTGAGCTATGCAACAAATTAAAGAATTCAGAAAGTGCGTGGGCAGTCTCAACCCCTGCGCAAATATTGGCAACGGCTCAGTATTATGAGAATAGGGAAAAGGAAGAAAGTGATCGTGTAGAAAAGAAAACGAAAGAACTCAAAACGAAGGTCTTATTGCAACAAGCATACCCTCCGCGATCGAACCAAAATGATGCGCAACAGCAGTATCGACCCCGTGCACAGCCTGATAGGATGCAGCAGCGTCCTGACAACTTTGATCCCAGATCTACACTAGGATATAATCAATGCGCATATTGTAGGAAAGAGGGACATCTGAAATATGAGTGTCTTGCTTTAAAAGACCGTTTAAATGGTGTGTCAGCTCGAGGAAATCGTGGCAGTGGTCCTCAGCAGGCACCACGTGGTAGAGGTCGTGGTTCATCCCACAATCAGATTGATCGTCATCAGAATCAATCGGATGCAAATAATTATTTTGACCAGCGAAATGCGGGATCAGTTCGGTCTGCACAATATAATGTTGATGATTATTATATAGACCACGAGACTGTTGTAAATGACCACTACTAGGACAGCCTAAGACAAAGAGAGGGAGTAGTGTCAGTTCCGGTCGATCAGAGTGGGCCTTACGTTGCAGTGACTACATCGGGTGTAGTTGAGCCTTTTCTGTTAGACACTGGTGCGACGAAAAGTTCCATCATGCATTCAAAACTCCCTGGCGCACCTTTGTCTGGCTTAACGAATGTTTCCGTTGGATTCTCTGGCGCCCCTGTTAGTAACCCAGTCTCTAACCCTTTGCCTCTTATGATTGGACCACGTGAGCTAACGGCTCCACTGATTCTATCTACAGGCTGTGGTGAAAATCTTTTGGGCTTGGATTTGTTGAAACGATTATATGCAACATTGTATTGTTCCCCTGAAGGAGTGGAACTTACATTGGGGAGGAGAGTGATCTCTCCCATGTATTTATCGGTTGATAAATTCCCACCGGAATTGAATTCCCTCCCAGCGTCCTTATGGGCCACAGGTCCCAATGATGTGGGTCTGTTAGACATTCCACCCTATGTGATCCAATTAAAACCAAATGCGCGATTACCGCGGTTACCTCAATATCGTATTTCTCTTGAAGGCGAACGAGCACTGTTAGGAATCATTCATGATCTCATTGGAAAGGGTGTTGTTGAAGAAACTCGTGGAAACGTGTGCAATAGCCCTGTATTGCCAATTTTGAAACGAACTGACCCAACTAAACCTCCTGTGTATCGTTTTGTTATAGATTTGAGAGAGGTAAACAAAATAGTGGTTCCGCAATTTCCTGTGGTTCCCGACATTACGGCTTTACTAACAATGATTCCGGCATCTGCCTCCTGGTTCACAGTGATCGATTTAAAGAATGCTTTCTTTAGTATTCCGATCGCAGAAGAAAGCAGAGACCTGTTCGGATTCTCATTAGGAGGTCGCAGTTTTAGGCTAAAACGCGCTCCACAGGGTTACTGTGAGAGTCCATCAATCTACAGCCAAGCACTTAAAAGTCAGCTTGATGACTTTATATTGCCTAAAGGTGCAGCTTTGATTCAATACGTAGACGATCTTTTAGTGGCAGCTGATACAGAAGCTATTTGCAAAACGGCTACAGTATCATTATTGCACTATTTACATGACTTGCACCACAAGGTATCACCTTCGAAGCTACAGTATTGTTGCCAAGAAGTTACCTATTTAGGTCACTTATTGTCAAAAGAAGGGAGAAGGTTGACCCCAGAGAGAATTGCAGTGATTTCCCGAATGACTGTGCCGAAAACCCAGAGAGATGTTCGTGCCTTTTTAGGTATTACGTCTTACTGCAGACAATGGATTCCAAATTTTTCATTGTTGGCAAAACCATTGATAGCCCTTACGTGCAAGGATGTTTCATCTCTAGTACCTTGGTCTGAAGAATGTCAGAAAAGTTTTTCTGAATTGCGTGATGCGTTGTGTTCGGCTCCTGTGTTGGGTACTCCTGATTACAGTAAGCCGTTTACACTATACGTTCACGAGAGGGATGGTTGCGCGTTGAGTGTTTTGACACAATCTTTTGGTGGTAAGCAACGCCCATGTGCATACTTTTCTTCGACTTTAGACCCAGTAGCAAGAGCCTTGCCAAGTTGCTTAAGGGCAACAGCGGCAGCTGCGGCGTCCATTCGACAGTCTGCAGGTCTAGTCATGGGTAATATGCTCACGGTAATGGTTCCGCATGCAGTCGACACTCTATTAAACCGAACAAAAACTCAACATCTGACGAGCGCAAGATTGTCTGGGTATGAGTTGACGTTGTTGGCCAGTCATATACGGATAAAACGATGTAATGTGTTGAGTCCAGCAACATTGCTGCCGATCGACACAGAATCAAGCAGTGAAGCAGTACATGACTGCTACCTCAGAACTGAGGAAGAAACCAAGGGTCGCATTGACCTAAAAGATACTCCATTGATAGATCCTGATGGTACTCTGTATGTGGATGGTTCTTGTTTTAAATTACCGAATGGTGATGTGACAACTGCGTATGCTATAGTTACATTAAAAACAATTGTGGAGAGCGCAAGGTTGAGTCAAAATTCAGCTCAGGCTGCTGAGCTCATTGCCTTGACGAGAGCATGTGTATTGTCTAAAGATAAACGAGTGAATGTGTTTACAGATAGCCAGTATGCATTTGGTGTGGCACATAGTTTTGGACGACTGTGGAGAGAGAGAGGATTCCTTACGTCACATGGTAAGAAGATTCAGCATGGCCAGCTTGTGAATGATCTTCTGGATGCACTTACGTTGCCTAAGCAAGTGGCGATTGTTAAGTGTAGTGCGCATTGTAAAGTGACGGATGATGTTGGTTGTGGTAATGCATTTGCGGATGAAACTGCTAAAGAAACTGCCCGGAACCTTAGCACTCGAATGTATGTGACGAGTTCGGTAAGGTGGCCTACAGAATCAAGTATGTGTGAAAACACTATTGAGAGTGTGAAATCCATTCAGAATGAGGCTACCGAGACTGAAAAGACGAAGTGGAAAGAAAGTACGGGAAAGTTGGATGCGAATGATTGTTGGATTGACTTGTCGGAACAGAAAAGATGGATGTTGCCTGATGCGTATGTGCTGGCTGTTGTGACTATGGCACACGGGTTAGCACATATTAGCGCGAAAGGTATCTGTAAATTGCTGTTTCCTGTGTGGAAGAATGATGGTATTACGAAATGTGCTGAACGTTTGGTTAAGAATTGCATGGTATGTTTGATGCATAATCCTGGTAAGGGCACTCCCACTCCACCTGGCCATTTTGCTCCTCCTGCATACCCTTTCGAAGTTATCCAGTTGGACTTTATTCACATGGAAAGATGTAATAACTTGAAGTATGTATTGGTTGTGGTGTGCGCATTCTCCCGATGGATTGAGGCCTACCCCCTTAAGGATAATACGGCTTTGTCCACGGCAAAAATTTTACTCAAAGAATATTTTTCCCGTTACGGAATGCCTCGGGTTGTGTGGTCAGACAACGGAAGTGAGTTTGTTGGGAGCGTGATGAAGAGTGTGTGTCGCGGATTAGGGATTGTTCAAAAATTTCATAGTGCAAACCATCCACAATCAGCAGGATTGGTGGAAGGGTACAATGGCACCCTTAAACTAAAACTAGCAAAGATTCAGGCTACGACAGGTCTTTCGTGGCCTGACGCTTTACCCTTAGCATTACTGTCAACAAGGGCAACTGTACACTCCCGAGTAGGGCTCAGTCCCTATGAAATAGTATTCGGTCGTCCTGCCAATGTTTGGGGGGTCCCTAGACCAGGAGTTTTTTGTGAACTTGAGTATCCAATGTTGATTGATTATCTTCATGACTTGACTGCTAAACTGAGGTTAATTCACCAACAGGTTCACGAAGCATTGCCAACACAGACGGAGGGTCCAGGCCACCAACTCCAACCCGGAGATTGGGTGGTGACGCGCAACTTCTCACGCAAGAACAATTTGGACCCTAGATTCACTGGACCCTACCAAGTCCTCCTTGCCACGAGAACTGCAGTTCGTCTTGAGGGGCGCAGAAATTGGGTGCATGCCACCCACACCAAGAAAGTCCCCATTCCGTTGCCAGCAGACTCGTGGGTAAGGAAAGGCATTGCATCAACTGAAACCGAAGGATTGCCAGCGTTTGTACCTTTCAGCGACGCACAACCTGTCGGAGAATCCTCAGTGCAGCCAAAAGGCATTACTGAACACTTGTCATCAGAAAACTCAAGACCAGAACACTCAACTGATCAACAGGGCGTTGTCCCTCCGATGGATGTGACATGGTCATCCTTTGACACCTACTCTGAAGAAGAAATTGACAGAATACTCAGCACCCTAAAACCATCCAATCACCTCACTGACCCTCTTCCTGCTAACGCCGTAAAAGACTTCATCCCTTTGCTCCTCCCACTCTGGACTAAAATTATCAATAGCTCACTTCAACAAGGAACCATCCCTGACTCCCTCAAAGTTGGACAAGTTACACCTTTACTGAAGAAACCAACAGCCGACCCCACTGATCTAAGCAATTACCGTCCGATTACCAACATTCCCACTCTCGCCAAACTTCTAGAAAAATGCGTCCAACTACAACTGACAAAGCACATAGAACAGTTTTGATCTCCTCAACCCACATCAATCAGGCTTCCGAGCAGGGCACAGCACTGAAACAGCTATGACTCACATAATTGACGACGCCCCCGAAATTTTAGATCAAAATGATACCTGCCTCCTCATCCTTCTTGATCTCTCTTCAGCATTCGACACAGTGAAACATGAGAACTTACTCGAACTCTTAAACACAAAAATGGGCTTCTCTGGGACTGTTCTTCGTTGGTTCACTTCCTTTCTACACAACCGGTCTAAAAAATTCAAGAGCAAAAACTTGATGTCTTCCCCAGTACCGGTATCGTTAGGTGTCCCTCAAGGATCCTGCCTATCCTCTACTTTGTTCAACCTAGTTATGGAACCTCTCACCACCCTGCAACAAGCATCCAATGTACACTTTGACATGTACGCCGATGACACTCAACTATATCTCAAGTTACAATCCCCCAAAGACATCCTGAATCTGAACTCAACGATCAGAAGCACCCAATCTTGGCTGGCCGATAACCACCTCAAACTCAATGCTATGAAAACTGAGTTCCTCCTAATCTCACCTCCCACGAAAATATCTTCCACACAAACATGGCTCAAGCACCTAACAGCACTCAATGTCCAACCGACCATCGTGGATTCAGCAAAATCTTTAGGCATAACACTTGACACCAACCTCAACATGCAACAACATATCAGCAAGGCAACTAAGGGGGCGAACTTCCAAATAAATACCGTGAGAAAACTTAAACCCTTCCTCCCAGCAAAAGACTTCCAAACCGCAGCACAAGCACTAGTCATCCCTCGCATAGACTACGGCAGCGTAGCCCTCTGCGGCCTCCCCCTAACTACAACTGCACCCCTCAGAGCGTCACTAAACGCGGCAGCAAGACTCATCACTGGATCAAAAAAACATTCGCATATCTCCCCTGACTTTAAATCCTTGAACTGGCTGCCTCTTGAAGCCAGAATACAGCTGAAAATTGCCTGCATGACGCACAAGGCTATACACCTGAAATCACCCGGCTACCTCACTCATAAGTTGACAATTTCCGGCGGGTCCAGAACGACCAGAAGTACAAACAATCTTCTGCTGAAACCTCGAAGATTCCGGAAGGAAAAAACTTACAAACGCTCCTTCTCAGGAATGGCGCCTAGGATCTGGAACGCACTCCCTCCTGAAACCAGACTCATCTCCTCCACTCTTCTTTTTAAGAAAGAAGTCAAAAATATCCTTATGGCTAAATACACTTGAACAACCATGTTTGATTTACAATGCTTCGATCAGTATTACCGGTCCGATTCCTATGCACATGTGTTTTTACTTGTATTAGACTAAAGTGCTTAGATTTTTGCTCCCTCATATCTGTATTATTTTCTATTTCTGTATTGTCTACATTGTTTTGATGATCTACGTTCCAACTATGCCATGCTACCTCATACCTGTACTATATGTAATATTTTTATTATTTACATTAACTTGATGACCTACCTGCCCACTATGCTCCCTTGTTTCCCTACCCTTCCAGCTGCCTTTGTAAAGCGCTCTGTTATCTGCAAAGATCTTGTTCGCGCTATATAAAACTTTCAAAATAAATAAATAAAATAAATGGCAGAGTGCCACAGAATTTGGGTGAGTTAAATACAACACAAGGCCTTGATTAAAGTAAAAGTATGTATTGATACCTCCTCAAAGCTGCATGGCATTCCCCAGGCAGGTGTAGGTCAAACGCGATGGGAACATTAAAGGTCAAACGCAATGAGAACATTAAACCCACTCTTAGATGGAGGAATACATCACACAAAAACAAATTAACAATTGAACTTTTAGTAATCTCCCATATAGGCTTTTCGAATTCAATACTGAGAGCCAGGAAGTATCGAAAAAAATAAAATACAATTGTGAAATAAAATAAGACATAAAGACAAAAGAAATATCAATTGCTGCACCAGAACAACATAAATATGTTTTAACACGTAGCCTTGTCAATTAAATATTGTTCCTATTCCTCATCTGTTCTAGTCAAGAAATGTTCTCTGGGAACGTATTGTACATTTTCTCATTGATCACATCGCTGCAGCAGCTGCTCCACAGGAAACTTGATAAAATGGCCTGTTGCATGTATTACCGCCTCTGAAATCTGGGTGCACTGCCAACTTCTCTGACAGCTGCTCCAAGTCTTAGATTTCTATAATTTCACTGTCGGTTGGAGCCAGGCTGAGCAGCTGCTGTGCTCATGAGAGAAAGTCTAGAATGCCTTTGGTGAAAGAGAATGCTATGCATTACATTATACACACATACTTCTAGATTTTTGCAGTTAAACCTATGAAAAACTGATTTTATGGAGCATGTCATAAAATAAGAATTGTTAAATGTATAATCAAGTATGGCAATGAAAAGAATGAAAAAACATTGATAAACTTTTATCATGGTACTTTAAGACTATGGAGGCTGAAGGTGGCATGAAGAAATTCACCTGAACACTAAAATAAATGAATACATCGCACAGGCATCACAAGAGATACTCGTAGACAATACATTTTGCTTGAACACATTGAGTAGGGTCAGAAAATATTTTTAACTGACGATAGTTCATGTCCTTGATGATAAGTTAAGGCATTGTTTGGTGCAAACATGTTTTACCACCGCATTTTTTCTATTTGCATAAAGTGGTCACAAATGGCACACTGAATTTTTGTGACAGGAAAGGAAGTTTGCAAACTGGCGTATGTACTGATAGGCCAGGTCACAAAATACTAAATCGTAGTGGGTCGCGTTTTGACCTATCTATTGTTTGACCATTAGAACAAGTGGAAACTCCTGGTGTAATAAAAAGAAACTTCAGCTTTTAAAGACAGAAGCTGCCATCTATAGATTTGCGCAATGCTTGGGTTCACGATCTCCTTTAGTAATAAATAAGGTGTACTTGGCGAAGTATGTATCCAAGGTCCTCTATAGAAGTGAAGTGTGGGGGTACACAAAAACTGATCGCATTCCACCAATTGAAAATTCGTTTTTGAGACGGGTACTGCAGGTTCCCCGAAGAACCCCAGCATTTACAGTACACGAGGAACTGGTAGTGCAGTATCTAGTCGATAAGATTGTGTTGGGGCCTCTAATCTGTTGGATCAAATTATGGTCAGCCAGTGTTTTGCAGTTACATAAGGTGATTTTGAGAGACTGTCTGTCTATGTCACATGCTGCGAAGATCCCATGGATTTGGTTCATTAAGGGCGTTCAGAGCAGCCTGGGGAGAGAGGAGTTGTTTCAGCACCCATAATCCATGAGTTGTGCTGAAATAAAAGGAGTTAAGCCCACTTTTTTTCAACAAAGGGCTCATAATAGGAAACACTTGGAGATCTTGATACCTATGCCAAGGGCCTTTCTGTTGCTTAAAACTGCACCTGGTACGGAAACATATTTGTACAGTGTGGAGAAAGACGGAGACAGATATTTATTGGCAAGATAGACTTAATATGATACACCATCTTCTGGCCTTTCCAAAGGGCTGCAGCTCCTGGGCACTTTGGGTCCCTGTGGCTGCGACACTCAGTTTCCTCGGGACACCCTTCCCTTTACTTTATTCTGTAGATATTTTACAGGCCCGAGGAATATGTTTCTGTAACCTTTAGTGAGATCTCAAAATTTTAAAAATACCTGTTGTTTTTGCAACTTTTGTCTGACTCTCATGTTGTTTTTAATGTGTGTTGTTTTCTTAGAACTGCTACAAGAGGAAGAGATTCCATGTCTGAGCTATAGTGTAATTGTTCTCGTTCCAATTTTCAATACATGACCAGCTGTGTGATATGTTTCCCTTGTGTTGCTCGCCCGATTTGCACTATCTATGTATCTTATCCATTTTATGAAATGTGGTAATTATGTGGTAATTATGATTTTTGTAACTTTTATTTATTAACTGTGCTTGTTTTTATTTGCGATTTTATGGTTATCATCTAACCGAATGAAGTTGATTTGAATTTAATTGACTTAACACAATAATATGCATGTGGCTGGCCGCAAATTGTGACCCACTACGATTAACTAAAGTCTGCAACCAGCATGCGCATGATGGCTTTTAAATAAAGCAACAATCTTTTTTTTTTTTTTAAATGCAGCCGGTTTCCTAAAAAAAAACTGAGCATGTTTGAGAACCATAAAAAGTTAAACAAGCCTTTTTTAGGAATAGACACTGCCTGCTCCTAAAAAAATTACTTGTCAACATTTTCAAAGGAGAGTGATGTCCTGAGGACCCCTTCTATTAGCAAATGGCATACCATCAATTTTGAATTGGTTGTGAAATATTACTACATCCCTAAAGCAGTCGGTGTTTGGAACACTCCCCTTCCAAATATCAATTCCTTAATGTTAATTTAACTTATTACCGATTCAGAAAACCTTTTCTGAATGGTTAATTGAGTTAATTACATTGGAAAATGGGTTTCAAAGAGGGCGTGGAAAAGCCAGGGATCAAGATGAACCGACTGCTATACCTTGCCTGGTTTCCCGTCTCACAATGTAAACCAGGATGCTTTGGGTGCAGTGAAGATAAGGCCCTCCAGGGGCACCAACCTACGGCACGGGGCACCTGGGAGTTAGGAGAGCAGGTACGGCTGGCCTGTGTGGCCCAGCATCGGCCTCATAGGCGGCCCACAGTGATAGGGGCCACAGGGAAGCCTGAGGTTGAGGCCTCTGAGCCTCGCTGAGTCATGCAGACCCATTTTGACCCACTCCCTGCAGTTCTGGATGTTAACAATGTGGACATCCAAGCTGCTGGAGGCCCACCTGGCCTGGGGGAGTCCTGAGTAAGGGCCTGATGTTATCTGTTTGCAGGAGACCTTGAGTGCCATTGCTCGGCCTCGTGACTACGATAGCTGTGGGTGGGGCCTGGGTACTCTCTGGGCCCGCTGGGGCGGCCCTCACTTGCCTGTTTAGGGGGGCACCCGCATTTGCCTGCTCCATTCCTACTGAGATGCGTGGGGCCTACGCTGCCTCTCCAACCCATAGCACAAGAATGGGTCCTAGACAACAGCCTTGTTTAATGCTTTGGGGGGCCACACACCCACCCCTTCATGGACATATGCTTCCCTGGTGGATTTCACTACCCTTGTGCTCCAGGCACCAATTCTGCTTAACCCTGACCATCCTGTGCTTGTGGTTTTTTGCAGGTGCGAGGGGGAATACCTGAGGAGAGCGCTTTACATCTGGGAGTCCTGTGCATCGCATCCTTCCTCTGCTTATTTAGCAAGTACTTCAGCACATACCACACACTGCCTCACTAAGACTCGCTTCTCCTCACCCTTGCCCTGTGGGGCTAACGGAAGAGGTGAATAACGAAACAGGACAAGGCTGAGTGGTAGCCTCTCTGCCCTGCTCTGGTTGTGGGGCAGCACACCCCTTCATTGTCACTCCATCAGCGAAAATGGGTTGTGGGGACCCCAAAACAGTTGAAACTTCTATTTGGGCAGAATAAATCTGACAGGCAGCACACCCCCTTATCAGATCCAGAAGGCAGACTGGTGATGACGGGCTCTGATGGAGTTCTGGATGGTGCAGCTGCTATAATGGCGGAGCTCTGTGCTGGCTTCAAGTCCATCTATGCTTGCTTTGATGTCCTCACACATCTTCTGGAGCAGATGGGTGAACGACTGGATTGACATGCTGTGCAGCTTGACAGGGCCGAAAAACGCATTTCAGATATCAAAGACCCATTGTCACTTACCACAAAAAAACTGGAAAACATTGAACGATTGCTAAGACTTGGTTTGTCAAAAATGAGGATCTTGAAGACCCCTCCTGAAGTAACAATCTTCTGATCCTGGGTGTGGCTGAATCCACTGACAAAGGCCCTCAAAATCTTTTTGTTGAGCACCTATTGTCCGAGCTCTTTGGGAGGCAAAGTGTTATGGACACCTTTGTGATGGAGAGTGCTCATTGATCATTTGGGTCCCTGCCATCACCGAGTGCTTCCCCACCACCGCTCATAGCATGCCTTCTCAATTTTCACTGCCATGTGCCTCACTAGGGAGCAGAGCCTACTGAAATACCAGGGATCTGTCATCTCCCTCTAACCCAACTTCACACTGGGGCAAGTTTGCAAATGTGAAGAATACTGTACGCAAGCAGGAATTCAAATAAAGCATGCTATACCTGGCTCATCATAAAATAAAGGTCAATGGAAAGGCCAAGATTTTGGCCAAACCTGCAGAGGCAGTGGACTTTAACAAGCACCATTGAGGGGTTGGGAGCACTCCCTGGCCTCCACCCCAGGCCGTTCCTGCCTAACATGGCATGGTGTTCAGGTGGCGTTTCTTCAAGAAACTCACATCTCACCTCAGGAACACTGCTTCTTTGGATAATCATGGGGAGACCATTGCTACTTCTCTTAGTATAGCTCCAATTTGTTAAGAGCATGCACATTTATTCATAAGAGTATCCAGTTCACACACAAGGCTAGTTTCATCGACGATGATGGATGGTATATGATATTGGCAGGAATGTTGGCTGGCCTGAGAGTAATGCTGGTTTATATACTTACCCTATATTGGCACCTCCAACTTTCACCATAAGGTTTCCGCTCTGATGTGTCAGTTGGCTGCAGAGCTTATACTTTGGAGGTGAGCCTGAATATGGTATTCATTCCATTGGAGGACATAACAGGATGGGTGACAAGCCTCGCACATCTTACATGATATCATAGAGACTTTTGGGCTGTCGGATGCTAAGCACCTATGATCCAGCTCATTGGCTGCCTACACCTTTTACTCTGTCCAACATAAGATGTGGATCAGTGTTGATTACTGGTTCCTCTGCACCCCGTACTCTGCCTGATCATGCCCCTTGTGTGGTTGGTGTTGTGGCTCCCCTTTACACGAGGCCCTTCGCAGCAATAGTGCTTTCCTTGATCAGGTTTTTTCATTCAGAACTATGCAATTGTAGTCAGGAGAATTCTCCTCTCAACACCGGCTTTGTTGATACCCACCCTGCTATATGGGAGGGTCTCAAGGCCTACATCGGGGGGGATAAGCATCTCCAAACATGCTGAGGTACTCCATGACATTGTACTCTTCTTGGCTAAATAGAGAAAGATTGGGCTAGTACATTGTAGTGCCATGGGATTTCACAGCACCACAGAGTTGTTTTGATTACTAAGTTTCGTGACCTATTGGACAGAAATGTGGCATACTTGGGCAAATAGGCACAGGCACGGCGGTATGGGGAGGGAGAGTAACCCGGCGTCACACTGGCTAGGCCACTGCATCCTAACAGACAGAGTGGGTATATCACTGAACTACTGGACTCAGGGGAACAACCGATACTTAAAACTGCAGTATATTTTGGGAGCTGGTCCATTAGTACAAGCAATTTTACACTGAGCGACTGTCGGACACTGCTGCAGTAACTACGGTCTACCTGGCGAAAGTGCCAATGGTATAGATAGCTGATGGGAAGTGGCTTTTCCTTAGCGAGCCAATCTTCTGTGAGGAAATTATTCAGGCCATAGATGCTCTGGATGGCCTGAAACCTCCTTTGCTAGATGGCCTAACCTGGCAGTTTCATTAATTGAGCTAAATCTGAGCTATTACACCTCACGAATGCTACAGAGAGTGGCGCAATGGAGTTTTCCCTGGTATGGTGTGATGAGATGACTAAGTATTTGGGCATCACCCTACACTGGCAGATGGAGATGGTGGGGTTCTTGAATGACGGTCTAGCTGTGGAGAGGCTCACCACACAAATAGCAACGCTGGATTAAGCTGCCGCTCTCAATAGAGGGCAGAATTCCAATTGTTAAATGGGAGTTCTGCCTTCACCCTCTATCTGCTTGCCAACATTTCCATTCCACAGACAAAAGTTTGTTTTTTTACACAGTGAAGAGTCTCTTAACCGCTTAAATGCGGAAGCAATTCCACTGTGGGGCGGCCGTTTAGCAGAGTGGGCGGGGCCGTGTCGGCCAACGGACGTGCACAGCACTACGAAGGTAGTGCTCAAGACGGCCGTTTGCCAATGAACACAGCGAAGGGGTTAACAAGGCTGATCTGGGCCAGCCATCACCCTGGATTATGTGGGATACTCTAACACTTCCTTAATGGGGTGCATTGCTAATTTGCATATTATTGGTACCATCCGGATGCTCGTTTGCATTATGAAAGAACAGAGAGAGATGGGGCTGGGGATTCTCCACTCTACACTCTCCTTCCCATAGGTCTACCTAGAGTTCCAGGGATTTTCAGACCCTATTGACAACCTACTAGGCTTGGGCGAAGCTTCCGCTATACCTGGGTTGGGGCTTGCTCTATTCCCCAGCAATATCACTTTTATGTAATTCATGCCTGCCTCTCACATAGGAGAAGATAGTGCAGCGTACACTGCCTGTCCTTCACTTAAACAGACTGGGGGATCCATTCACAGATAGACATGCCATTACAAAGGCTATCCATTTATGGGCAGGCATGCCATTACACAGGCTAGTGACACTTGTTTTGGTGATTTTTCCTACAAGGACCTGCTTTATATTGCGGAGACTACACAACACTTTCTGAGATCAACTTCAATCATTCCAATTGGAGCCGGAAGAGTTCTCTGTGCTGGTGCATCATCACTTCCACTGAAGGAATGCGTCTCATATCCAAATTAAACAAAGCAAGCATTGCAGTGTGCCTGGACTGTACAGGCAGAGTCAGGGCTGCATGGGAGCCTGACCTAGAACATGCTATCCCAGCTAAAAGTTGGAGATACTGCTGTGTGCAGATCAGGCTAGTGTCACCTAACCAACACCGCAATTTACTGAATTATAAGTTCTTACACCACGCATATACCACACATCTAGTGTAGCTAGAATAAACCCTTGCTGCCCGCTCCACGGTCCTTAATGCATGGGAGACCATGCTTATTTTATACACCTCGCCTGGGCATGCCCCATCATTCAGCAATACTGGACACGAGCCCTCACGTTTCCGTCCATCATGACTGCAACTGCCTTTGACCCAGTTCCCCCACAGGACCTACTAGGTTATGTTAAAAATGTACCACAGGACATCTTTAGATTTGTCGCATGGCGCTTCTTCTTGCCAAGTGCAGAGTGGCAGTGAGGTGGGGGAGTACATTTTTGCCTAGAGAGTCTGATTGGTTGAAAGACATGATTAACTGTGATACCACCAGTGACATATTTGCCTCAATGCAGCCCCCACCTCTCGATCTAAAGATATATGGTACCCTCTACGAGATTACCTTTTCATCCTTCTCGACGGGCCTCCAGATGAGGGCTTTCTTGCAAAGCAGCACAGCGGCATTTGAATAGAGGATTTATTTATCACGGAGAACAGCCTCTGTCCACATGAGCTCCACAATCTTCACATCAACAACATTCCAGCTGTCACTTCTGGCTCGTGGGGCCAGGAAGGTAACAAGTGGAGAGATGAGATGGGGTAGGGTTGGAGGAGAAGAGTAGGGAAGAAGGGAAGCATAGCAGGAGTGGGAAAATGCATTGTACAAATTACGACTCTTCTTGCTTGCGTAATAAAAATGAGAAGAAGGCAAGGAGAAAATGATTACAATAAAAATGGAAGATGAATTTGATAACCTAATGCAGACAACAATAGCGGTATAAGGAGAACGCAAGTAAAGTTGGTCTCAAAAGACGAATAAACGTATAAGGCTACCACTGAATAACAAAATCTTTGTGCCACACAGGAGGTATACATTACCTGGTGTTGCAACAACTTGCGTTAAAATCAGTACTATCTTGAGTACATTCATGGTTAGCATAGCAATTCAACATTTGTGGAGAAACCGCCATAGTTAATAATAATATGATCCTGTTAGAAATGGGGTAGCATGGTGCAGAGCAGGCAGGCCAAACTCCAAAGGACATGTGTGAAGCATCCACGCAGTGCACACAGACGACACACAAGGCACCCCACAAAAAAAGACGTGACACCAGTTTTGGTGAAAAAGAATAACTTTTGTATTGTACCAAACCTACACAGGTAATCACAATTATCACAATACTGCGCCAACTGGCGCCAGGTCAATATTTACAATGGGGATTATTTAGAGGGCAGGGCCAATCGGGCTGCTGTCAGAACCATTGGGAAAGAATCACGGATGAATGAAAAAGATAAGTCCACCAGTTTCAAGGCTGTAGAAAAAAACCCATAAAGTATTCTCAGTTGGCATAAGACATTAGGCTTGAACTCCTCAGTATGCACCTTAGGGGAAGCATCAACACATGGTGCATGGCATAACACAGGGCCTAGAAACCTTCCTTAGCATGAGCACCTCCAACTTGGGGGCTTAACCCAGCATCAGGAACACATTGGCAGCCTGGGGCGTAAGTCACCTCCTGACTTTGCATGGGTAAAAAAAACACAACAGCATAAACCCAGAGGGCATTTCACGTGGAGCCTAATGGCTTGGCGCACGCTTAGCAGGGGACAGAGACCACACTGCATATGTAACATTGGCTTACAACCTTTGTGGTATAGGTGCATTAGGCATAAGGGCACCTTCTGCACAGAACCATCCTTGAGGGCATCAGAACGGGTCAGTTAGGGGAAATCACATGGAAATTGGTGCAATATCTCCCCACCTAACTTACATCATGCATCCCCTTCATCGCACAGGGCCTAGAACATGGCGTGGGCCTCCTCTGCGGGGTGGAACCACATTACATACCCACCGGGACAGAGTCCTGCGGTAATGGGGCCTAGAACATCACAGGCCCCAATCGTTGCCACTGCCCACTATCCAGCGGGGCAGTGGTGTCCAGCCAAATTAGTTCGGGGCCTGGGAGAGCCCCCACAACTAAACACTGGTCCCGGGGGTGGGCACCGACCCTGTGCCACGACACACCCCCCCAACCACGTGTGAACCGAGCCCCACTCACCGGGCTTCTCTTCTGGATTCGGCTCTTGACTCCGGGCTTCCTGTCGCAGCCGCTACTACACCCGCGAGGCTCTCCTTGCACATGGGAGCCCCGCTAACACCAGCGCCCCTCCCGTCTTCACCCAGGCCCCCTCCTGGGACCCGGGGCTTCAGTAGGTAGGCGCGAGGCACCAGACGGCATCTGGGGCCTCCCTCCTCTCTCCTCCTGTGCAGCCTTACTCGCGGGGGCGCTACCGGCGGGTAGGCTCCCGCTCCAGTCCCAATTCATGAGCGGGGCTCCCTCTTCACCACAGGAGCCCCACAACACCTACTGCTGGCTTCTTCCAGCTTCCCGGCGACGGCTTCCATCGCGCGGGCCCCGCCCACCTCCAGGCAGGCTTCGCACTTCCGCGTTCACGCACCTCTTCTCTCCGGGCCGCAGCAGTGGTTTGGCGGCAATCTGAGGTGCAGAGTAGGCTCCCGCTGCAGTTCTCAACATCGGTAGGAGGCGGCCATCACACGGTCTTCCTACTTGTCAGCACCCGGGCCTCTGCGGTGATTTCCAGCCACAGAACCCCTCCGATTTAAGGCGCTTGCACGCAGACACCCGGCCAGTGGCGGTGAGTCCCCCGCACCAGCGCTTCTCCTTTTTCCTTACCCCAGGCTGCGGTTGTGATTTGCGGCCAGATCAAAGTGCGGCGATATGCGTGGTGGGCATCCGCTCAATAAATCTGCATGAAGTTCCACCACTACTCGGGATGGGCACCCTCTGCGCTTTCTAACTCAGCACACATGCGGCCACAAAGCACTTAGGGGATAGCGCTGCAGGAGCCCAGCGCAGGGGCCACAAGTTGGGCAACAGCAATCTACACAAGTCCTGGGCACAGATAGCACTTAGGCATTATGGCGCTTTGCAGGTACAGCGCTTTCCAATAAAACAGTTCTCCTTGGCCCCGCAGCGCCTAGGGGATGGCACACTTCAGTAACATCGCGAAAGGGGTCTCGGTCCCCTCAATCCAGCGCTGTAGGCCTCAGCTCCTCTTCCCCTGACAGACCAAAGGCAGCCCTCATCCAGGGCTACCCAGCCCAGCGTCTCAGATTGGGGTGGAAGAGCTCCTCACCTCTGGTGCTGTGGATATAGTGCTGCACCCTCTAGGCGCTAGTCAGCAGGCAGATAACGCGTTCTTCTCTTCCAGGCGCTTGCCAGCATTTCGGGCCCAGGGGTAGCGCGCCTTCTCTCTTCAGGGGCAAGGGAGCAGAGCAGCAGGCACTACTGGGCAAGGTCAGCAGTCAGTGGGCACTCATCAAGACAGGGCGGTAGGCTTGACAAACCATCCTCCACTGTAGCGTGGCACTCCTACTGTACAGCAGCCTGTACTCCTGCAGTGGGGCTTTCACTAGCCCTTTGGACAGCAGAGGAGTTTCAGTTGGGTGCAGGGTCCAGCACACAGGCCCCCTGGCAACAGGTCCCCTCACGTTCACGTTCCTGCTCTGTTTGAGCACATGGTGGCACAACCCCCTATTTAGGCGCCCCTCAACCCACCTTCCAGGCAGTGCCAGAAGCTACTAGAACCCTCTGGGGAACTGGCTCTAACTGGTTCAGGGGGAGGAGTAGAGCACCCTGGGTGCGAGGCTTTCCCTCCAAAAGCTGGGATGGCTGGGAACCGAACATCTAGACTGCTAACCTACTGCAGTCAGGTGGCACCACACACAGCCATGGCATCCATTTTAAATGCAGCATGTTACCAGGGTACATTTTTACAATGGAGGGGTTAACAAATGCGCACACCATTGCAGTACATTTCTTAGGGCATCTCACACCACAAATGGCCTATACAACTGTCTACCATGGGGGAGACGTCCTCAAAAAGGGGGGTGAAAAGCGAAATATTTTGGGAAAAAGGGCCAAGTCCAACAGATCTTAAAAAATCCTATTCATACTCCAGGTTCTGCCGTCCTCCCGGGCTACCACATTCTTTTTCACCTCAAATACTCTCATGGGCTTGGAAAATTGGCTGTCAATTTGACGGTGGGAGACAGGAAGCCTGACCACCACTCTATCCCCTACCTTCCAATTAGTTCTCTTAACTCCATGTTTCTGATCATATCTTTTTTTGTACTCTTTCTGGTGTCGTTTGACATGACAAATCATTTCCTCCCTACACACATCCTTGGGTTCTCTTCCCCCTAACCAGTTCGGGTTCATTTTAGTTCCTGGCAATCTACCTCTGAGGACCAAAAATGGAGAAATCTTAATGACCAAATTAGGTGTGGTGTGATAAGACCAAAGTATGTTATTTAGAGCCTTATCCACAGGTTTCCCAGACATATGGTCTAATTGCATACATTCTTTTATCATGCGATTCACACATTCCACTAGTCCATTGGGCAATATAAGACAGTCTTAAGATGGCGTACAGACATTCTTCTCAAGAAATCCTGCATCTGATCCGAGGTAAATTGAACGCCATTATCAGTTATGATAATTCTGCGAACAACTTCTGTCATGAATGCGACTGTTAAAATTTCCATCAAAGAAATAGTATTGATTTTGGTGACCACTTTGGTTGTGACCCAATACAATGGTAATCCACAAGCACCAACATAAATTTGCTTAGCCACAGAGAAACTTTAAGGGGCCCGATAATTTCTTAACCAAGTTTGTTCCAAGGTTTAAGAGAAACACTCACAGGAGATATAGGGACAGCTCTTTTGACCTTGGTTATGTTGCATCAAGCACAAATCATGCAATCTTTGACTTTTTGCTCTAGAGGTTTATCCATACCCAGAAACCAATAGGAAGCGCTGACATTAGATTTCATAAGTTTCCTCCCTCAATGGACCTCAGGAACAAGTTCCGTAATTCTATCTGAAAGATCTTTAGGCAGTGTTAGTTTATCCCTCCTCATAACTCTGTTCTCAACAATGCTTAATTCCTGATGGACCACCCAGAAATCCTTAAGATCATTCTCTAAGGATCCTGGTTTGATGGGCCAATCCTGAGCAATTCTTTCTTTCACCTTTTTGAGAGACAAATCCTTGACCATGCCAGCCTCCCACTCTTCCGTAGATATTCCAGGAATCTCCATTATCAAAATAGGATCTGTAATGTTGTCACCTTCCGCTTCTTTTACCAGAACAAGCTAATTTAGATAAGCAGTCAGCCACTACATTCTTCAAGCTAGATGCATAATCAACTTTAAAATTATAACCTTCTAAGCCAATACGCCATTTGCCTATTCGAGGAGTAGTATTTACCCTGCCCTTGGTAGAAAATATGTGTATAAGTGACTTGTGGTCTGTGCGTACTATGAAGGGTAATCCCATAAGAACAATCTGAAATGAGCAATAGCCCAGGCACAGGCTAGGGCTTCTTGCCCCACTGTGGAATAGTTACACTCAGCATCTTTTAGTGCCCTAGATGCAAAAGTTACAATCCTCTCCTTACCATCTACGACTTGGGTGAGAGAGGCTCCAATCCCTTTTCCACTGGTATCAGTAGTTAACACCGTCTTGCACCCAAGGTCACAATTTCCTAATAATGGTGCCTCAACAATGGACTTTTTAATGTGCTTGAAGGATTCTTGGCATTCCAAATTCCACTCAAACTGCTTTCCTTTTTTTAACAAGTTCCTCACAGGGCTGTGGTGTCTGCAAAGTTCTTCACAAACTTTGTCATGTACTCGACTAGACCAGGGAAGGACCTGACCTCCTCCTTTTTGGTCGGCCCTACCGCTTCCCTTACAGCTCCTACAAGCTCTAACTTGGGTTTGACGCATGTTTTTGAAATAGTGTGCCCCAAATAATCAATGGAATCTACATCAATTTTGTATTTATCTTTCCTGATCATTAAACCAGCATCCCTGAGTGCCTGCAAAACCTGTTTTAAAGTGTCATTATGATGAACGCTCGATACTCCATAAATCAGTATATCGTCTTGAAAGCACAGTAAATTTTGTATTCCTTTAAGTATCTGCTGTATGACTCTTTGAAATAATGCCGCTACAGATGCAAGGCCGATCAGCATTCTGCAGTACCTAAAGGTGCCAAAAGGTGTTCTAAATGATGTGAGTCATTTAGAGTTGAGATGGAGTTCGTTTTGGTGGTAGGCGGAGGTAAAATCTATTACACTAAAGTGTTTAGCTTCCTCGATCATACTAATCATTTCATTAATTCTGGGAAGGGGAAATCTATCTACCCCGATATTGGCATTGAGGTCCCTTAAATAAACACATGCACGTAGACCCCTTCCACCTGATTTTTGAGTGACTACAATTGGGGCTAACCATAAGGAACTATCAATGGGTTCAATGATACCTTGACTCACCAGTTTGTCGAGCTCCTCTTTGAGGGGCTCATACATCAAAAAGGGACCTTATGTATAACTGGTACAGCATTGTCTTTCACTTTGATTTTGTGCTGGAAATTCCTGAAATGGCCAATTTTCCTACTGAATACCTCACATAAGGTTATATGGTCATTACTACCTTCAAAAGTTAAAACTTGTTCCCAGCTATTAGGATGAAGTTTGATCTTCACTAGAAAAATTAAACGTTCCTTACTAAAACACACCATGGAGTCCTATATCTGTTTTCTTCACTATATAAAGGAAGTTTTCCTTAATAAAACACACCAAGAGGTCCTGCTGCCAGGGGGGACAGTGGGTGAAGCACAATAGGCAGAATACAGCAAACTAATGTGAGGAAAATATCATATAAAATACATTGAAGTCCTGTTTCTATGTCTTACATAGAAGAGTCAGTAGGAGGAGCCAGGTAAGGAGGAAACAAGTTCTGAGGAGCAGAAGCAATACCCTTATGACCGTAGCCTCTGAACAATCATTAACATAAGTGTGGATGGTTTTGCTGTGATATCAGCGATATGCAGAGGAGTCTCCCTCAGGCTGCCTGCGTGCCTTCAAAAACGCTAAGCAAAAACGATCTAGGTAAGGTTCGAAGAAGATATTTGATTTTTTATTTATTACTTGAACCCACACCTGTGAATAAGCTGTGCCCATCAGTGAGTCACATCTTCCGATAGGCGATGTTTGATAGGGCTGTGCGCATCAGCGACTAGAGTATCACCCAACACTAAGAACGGCGTGACAGGCTGTTGTGCAGAAATTAAAGTTGAACCGTTACAATTGAAGGCACCACAGCAAGGCGTTAAGGCACTCGCATAAAGACATACAGCCTGATTCATCAAGCTAAATTGCACTCGCAAAGGGCAAGATTCTCAGAATCTTGCCTTTTGCGAGTGCAATTTTTGCATTTGGGATTCATCATCCCAAATGCAAAATTCGCTATTTAAGAATTCGCACATTTGCGAAGAATTGAATTTAAGGAATCTGTATTTGAGATTCCTTAAATGCAATTCATGAAGCATTTTAAAATTGCGAAAATGCAATTTTGGGCCGCTATTTACCGAGAGGTCAGACCTCTCGGTAAATAGCAAAAACTTAGAAAAATGCTTTTAAAAGCATTTTTCTAAGTTGCATGTTGCACACACACATGTCCTTTGGACATGTGTGTGCGCAACACCTGTTTCAATTTGCATTTAAGGGGTGCTACAGGGTGTCCTTTGGACACCCCTGGCACCCTTTAAATCGCTATCTTATTTGCGAATAGCTAATTGTTAATTGCAAATAAGGAATACTCCCCATTCATTCCTATGGGGCTTTTGGCCCATAGGAATGAATGGGGAGTTTTTCCTTATTTGCGATTAGCAATTTGCTACTCGCAAATAAGGAATGTGTAGGAATCGCTATTTATTTAGCAATTCCTACATGAATACCGTTTTGCGAGTCCTTAATAGCGATTCGCTATGAATCGCTATTAGGGGCCATATAAATATGTGCAGGTTATCTCACATTGTGCACGCCACAACTAACATTAACCTTAGGGCTGCAGTACTCACCTTGGATATTGAAAAGGCTTTTGATACCCTACAATGGGATTGGTGTCACTACAACGCAGTTTTTTACAACGTATTCCGTTACATCGGAATTTTTACAACGCAGGATCCATTACATCGGATGCCATTACAACGCATGGCATTACATAGCAGATGCTATTACAACGCATGGCATTACATCGTAAGTATAGGTAAGTATACCTTTTTAAAAAAATGTAATTTAGTTAATGTAATTAATTTAATTTAATTAATTTAATTAAAATACATTTTAAAATAGTAATTAATTTAATTTAATAAATTTATATCTATTTATTTAATTTAATTTAAATAAAAATTGTAATTAATTTTAATTAATTAATATAATGAAATTAATTTAATTTAAATATTTTTAAAATTGTAATTAAATTAAATTAATTAAAATAATTTATTCAATTTAATTAATTTAATTAAAAAATGTAATTAATATAATATAATTAATTTAATTTAATAAATATATTTTCATTAATTTATAAATGGTAAATATAATTTAATTAGCCCTAAGCACAAACCCAACCCTGAACCCTAAAACACCCCTGTACCCCAAAACCCAAACCCTATCCTGAAACCTAAAAACACCCCTGTACCCCAAAACCCAAACCCTGCCCTGAAACCTAAAAACACCCCTGTACCCCAAAACCCAAACCCTACCCTGAAACCTAAAAACACCCCTGTACCCCAAAACCCAAACCCTGCCCTGAAACCTAAAAACACCCCTGTACCCCAAAACCCAAACCCTGCCCTGAAACCTAAAAACACCCCTGTACCCCAAAACCCAAACCCTGCCCTGAAACCTAAAAACACCCCTGTACCCCAAAACCCAAACCCTACCCTGAAACCTAAAAACACCCCTGTACCCCAAAACCCAAACCCTACCCTGAAACTTAAAAACACCCCTGTACCCCAAAACCCAAACCCTACCCTGAAACCTAAAAACACCCCTGTACCCCAAAACCCAAACCCTGCCCTGAAACCTAAAAACACCCCTGTACCCCAAAACCCAAACCCTACCCTGAAACCTAAAAACACCCCTGTACCCCAAAACCCAAACCCTACCCTGAAACCTAAAAACACCCCTGTACACCTGTACTTATTTTAAAAATTACTTTAATTAATATAATAAATAATAAATTAATAATATTAAAAAACATAAATAAATATATTTAATTATAATTAATATTAATAAAATTTAAAAAAATTAAATACTTACCTATACTTACGATGTAATGCCATGCGTTGTAATAGCATCTGCTATGTAATGCCATGCGTTGTAATGGCATCCGATGTAATGGATCCTGCGTTGTAAAAGTTCCGTTGTAAAAGACTCCCGTTGTAAAAGTTGCGATGTAACGGTGCATCACCCCTACAATGGGGCTATCTCTGGGAGATACTTTTGAGAATGGGCCTAGGCCAGGCATACATTGCCTGGATATGCCCCCTGTATCATTTACCAACTGCACTTGTGCGCAGTGGCGGGTGATATCCGAAACGCTTACTATTGAATAGGGTACTAGGCAGAGATGCTTGTTGTCTTCGTTCCTGTTCGCGTGGCGATGGAGCCATTGGTGATTAGACTGCACTGTGATATGGTGTGATGCGGAATATCAGTGGATGGTCGGATACATGTTGTGTCTCTGTATGCTCAACACACCTTGCTATATCTTACTCGTCCTGAGGAAGCAATGCACACTCTTTTGTATGTACTAATGTGTTTTGGTGCAGTCTGGTTTCAAAATTAATAAAGGAAAATCCACATTATTTTCGCTTGCCACACTAGCACGTCTGGATGCCACGGAGCTCCCCCCATGGAATTCATATGGAGGTGCAACATTTCCACTACCTGGGGATCCAGGTGGCACACTCAGCAGAGGAGCAGCATGAACTGAATATAGGGGCGTGATCAGGGGATTGCAATCCTTTATTAGCTTCGGGAACTGACTCCCTCTCTCAGTCATGGCGGCCCTGGTACGGATGGTGCTCCTACTGAGATGCCTGTATGTTATACAGAACTCACTCTGCATTATCCCTAGCTCCACCTTTAAAATCCTCAATAGGCTTTTGATATCACTGGTCTGGGCTGGAACGTGTAATAGGGATAATCTGGAGAAACTGAAACTACACACCGAGCAGGGGGGACTAGGACTATCGGACCTGCAATGCTATCACATGGCCACCATCCTCCAGTAGGCAGTGCTGCGGTGCGCAGAGGGCCGGAACGTGGGGAAGGCGCTAATGGAAGATTGGGAATGGGAAAATAATTGTCTCATGAGGGGGTCACGAACGCTGTCGCAGTACCCATTTGTGGTGCGTCAGGTGGTGGCAGCCTGGGAAAGAGCAACCACATTGGTACTGCATAGAGCACCTTATGCACATGTGCTACCTTTACAATGACTGCAAAACTATTGCCATATCCAGAATGTTATGGACTTGGTAAAATGGTTTGAGGGAGGAGGCCTAACGGCGGTTGACCTATATTGTAATGGGACATTTCTTACTCTCGCTGAGGGGCAGGACTGCTTCGGACTTTCTGCAGTATGCAAAGATCTCTCACACTACTCAGGAGATATGGGCTACATTCCTAGAGGAAACACCGGAATCCCACACATTGATAGGAATACTAGACCCAGGCATGAATAAGCGCTTGCTCTCACTACTGTATCGGGCACTTAAAGCCGACCATGTAATCGATGTCTCTCACATCCAAGATAGATGGTCACCAGATTTGCAGACACCACTCACAGATAGTGAGTGGAAGAGGGCGTTCGTACAGGTGCGGGACGCGGCCTGCAACGCCCGATTTGAGCTTGTACAATGTCACTATCTGCACTGCACCTACATGACACCCCTCAAGCTGGCGCGTATTAACACAGTGTGCACTACAGAATGCCCTCATGGCGGCATTGCACCAGCTGCATTTGTGCATATGACATGGGATTGCCCCAGACTTCAGCAGTATTGGGAGGGGTTGTTGAGGATAATCAGAGGGACGACCGGCATCCGCGTTGAACACACCATTAAACACTGCCTCCTGGGGGTCCTTCCGACACCGAAGATGACTAACAAAATGCAGCATAAGTTTGCAAATTTAGGATTGGTGCTCGCCAGATGTCGCATAGCATTACACAGGACACAGGTTGCATCACTCACAGCACATGAGTGGATGACAGATATGCAGGAATGGGGTTTTGCGGAGGAGAGGCGACTACGGATAGTACACACAGATGAGAACGCTGAAGGAGATCTGAAGACATGGGGTCTATTGTTGAATAACCTGCAAACACAAAGTCAGGTAGTTGAGGAAGCAAGTACTCCCATGCAACTAAACACTCCAACGTCGCAGCCTAGAAGTGAGGTAGGCACCCCACACTGCATCTGATCGGGGGTGGCTACTCAAAGGGATCGTAGGCGTGTGTGCTTCCCACTAGTGGGGGGAGCCTTTAACATACTATGTTGCCATAAGAGAACTTCGTGAGGACGGGCCATCCGACACGCCTTTCGTCACACAACACAACACATATTTGCAATACAAGATGATATGAAGTCCTGAAACAAACTGGTGCACTACATCTGCCTCCGATATCAAGGGATACATTGGAAACTGCAAGTTAACTGCTGCCTAATTTTTATTTTGAATGTGTTTTTCTTTTTGTTTAGTTAGATAATTACTATGTCAGGTTGTTCATTGTAAGAAAATAGAGAATAGGGATCTGTAGCCTCTTCTAGTTATGCTTGAGTTGCATGCTTCCGAGCATACGGTGGGAAACACTGCTGTCTTAACAAGAGAATTACAACTGAATATTATAACATTCAATGTATTCTTAAACTGTAAAATATTGTCATGGAAATCCCGCAATAAAAATTGAATATTAAAAAAAAGACTCTTGGCAAAATACTTTTTTTCTATTGGGAATGGATGTGCCAGTTTTTTAATCAAACATGCTACAAACAACATGGACAAAAACACCTGCATATGATTTCTGTACACATGATTTTGCAACAATTGATTTTCCTAATAAAACCTAGGTGTTTGCAATGTGGATGTATATTATGTATGTGCATGTGCTCTGATTCACGATGCAAATGGTTTAAAGTTAAGCATTTCTTTGTGGACTTTCTGGATCTTTTAAAACTTTGTATTACTTTTTAAGCATTCTCAAGAAGTTCCAGCAGCACTCCTGAAAATCTATGACACTTGTAGTTTTCCAAGGCATGCATAATTTCATCGAGGTTCAGATTTCTCTTTATTAATATCTAATGCAAATGTATATCTGCACATGTTTATATTATTTCATCTGCACAGGAAAACCTTTTTCCTCACGGAGGAAACCTTTCCCCTACAGGTCCATACTAAACATACAGAATTCTGCCCTTGCTGCAGGAATAGTTGTTACTTTTCCATGATAGGAAACCACAAGACAAATAACACAAACAGGCCAGGGAGTGGTTAAACACCAGCAGGTACAGCCTCCCAAAGAAATAGCAATCACAACAATGTAACAGAGTCTAACAATTAGGATCTGATTCAAATGTTGGAAAACTCACTGTCAGTGTTTCTGGCAGAAAGAGAAAAAAAATCTTTAGGATGAGAATCCTCATCCTCTCTGAGGTGGCATGCTTCATCCTAGGTTTCCTCCATACACCACAATAGCTTGTTGTGGTGTGGACTACAACTCTTGGATTAGGAGGAGCTCTTGAAAGTTCAAATTGCCCTATGAAAGTCTAAGATGTGCGTGAGCTAATTAGAATGAAAAGAGTGAGGTGTGATGAGATAAAACTAATGCCTGGTTAGACCATCTAATTTGTTTCTGTCAGCCAGGGACAGGATTAAAAGCAGTGAAGTAAAGTAGGGAGGGGACTGATCCCTGACTGTGTCACTGGCTCAACATGTGTCAGTCCTAAAACTACCTTTAACCACATCGATGCTCAGCATATTCCCCTCCTGTGCTGAGATATGTTGATTCCCATGTTTCATGACGAGCTGGGCTCGTCATGAGCGTGCGAGGAGGCTACCTCATGACGAGCCCAGCTCGTCATGAGTGTGGAAGGGGTTAAAGAGGCATAGGTGGCATTCATCAGGACCTATTAGAGTCACACTACTAAGAAGTGCATTAGTAAAATATAAAATTGTAGAGATACTGCTTCGAATGGTGGACACCAAAGAACAATGGAGATCCACCTCTCAAGATACACAACAAGAAACAGTAACACTTCATTGTAAGTTGCAGCTTCCCTGGGCCTCTTGCCAGGACAGCCTTGATTATAGGTAGTATACTTGACTATAGGCGATACCTTGAAAGGTTGATCCCATTTGCTATAGACTTAATCTTTTTGTTAGGGGGTTGATGCCCCTTTCTACACCCATCCCTGACCTTCCCTAAAATCCCTCCTTACTCATCTCTAACCCTCTGTCTTTTATTTAAAAAATTACCAATTATCCAGCCACTCTTCTGTGTCCCTCCCATATTTACTACTAACAAAAATACTTACATGTGTGAAGGTTCCACAGCCGAGGCAATGATCTCTGTACATATTGGCAAGGTGGAAGCGTTAGCTCCCCGCGTACGTTTGTGAATATCATTTTGTAGTAGGTTTTGTAGTATTACAAAATTACTACAAAATGTAGTTTGTGAATAAGGCCCATAGCTTCCAAGTCTAGTTCTGCTAGTGAAACCCTAAACATAATTGAGATATTGGAGAAAGGAAAAAACCCATAGTCAAGTTATAACATTTTATTTAAAGGAATGAGTTTTTTGGTGTTAGATAGAGGGGAAGTATTACCAATGAATTCTCCAGATTCCTGTGAAAACTATAGGAGCAATCTAGAAGTATGAGGTAATAGTAAAGATGTGCTATTATGCGACTAGCAAATTCAAAGGGTGTGTCTTTCTCTCCAAGCTTTGAAATTCTCCCCATGGGTTAGAGGGATGAGACCATAGCATGGGGAGAAAATTAAGACATTATGGATAAAATGATAATTTGATTTAGATTTATTAATGACTTATTGATCATCTGGTAAGAAAAAGGTGAATTTCAACAATACCATTGAAGAATTAATGATAACAAATCGAGTTTAAAATTCACCAATGAGATCAATAATGACACTGAGCAAGGAGTCATCTAAATTAAAACAGATACTAATAAAAAATATGAAAATATACTGAAAGTGACCGAACATTGGGGAAATTCTTGGGGAATCAACCAACAATCACATAGGAAAGTTTGTAGTATAAAGGTAACCCTGGTATAAAATCACTTCAAGAAAAAAAAATCAGGAAGTTGGTTAAACTCTCAAAAAGGCTTTTACAAATGCGATCAAAGCAAAATATGCGAAATCAGTGAAACCATCATAGAATTCAGAAAGAGGACTAGCAATGTGAGTATGATTTGCAAACGAATAACATGCAAGAGCATATATGTTGCTTATATCACTAAATGGCCATTTGATCTTGCACATATAGGTAGTATATAAAAGTGGGCTACTGATCGACTGGGGTGTCAGCCCTAGTCTGGCAGCAGCCACAATCTTTGTCAGGATAAGGCACAAACAAACCACAATTTAATCTGTGCTCAACCACCTGGTAGCTTGGCATAGAGAAGTCAGGCTTAACTCACAGGCAATGTGTAAAGTATTTGTGAAACACTACAAACAGTGCAAACAGTACATCAATAGTATCCCACACCAAGCTAGAAAAATGGAGCAAAGTTTAATAAATATAACAAGTAAAAAACCACAAAAATCCAATCAGTAGAACCGAAGTTATGAATTCTAAAGATTTTAGGTAAAAATAGCACCAAAAGGCATAAAGTGCCAACCGGGGGTCTATTGGTCACGCTGGAATGTGTCAAAGTCACGATTACAGGTCAACCGCAATGAAGCACAGGTCAACTACAGTCACCAGGTTAGACCCGCTGAAATTTACCTTCTCAAAGTCTGTGCCAAGAGTTCGTTCCATGTTGGAAAAGGCCATGAAGAGCAGGGAAAATGTTGCTGGAGGCCTCCGGCATAGTGCAAAGAGCAGGCCATGCATCACAAGTGGGCACTGCTGGAGGTCAGTGGTGTCAGTCCTCATGAGCAGTCAATGCTGCAGTGCATAGAGTTGAGCTGACGGAGCTTCACCCTGATTTGTGATGTGAGCACGTCTCTGTGCGAATATGGTCTATTCGCAGTCACGAAGAGCCCTAAAGCTTGATTTGAGCTCTCTGAGCCACACCGAGGGCCCAGAACCGGAGGGGAGCCACTTGGGGGTCAGAAAGTCATGTAATCTGGGTCCATGGGCTGGAACAGGATGCTCGGGTGCCCTTTATGGCCCTGAGGCTCAGATCAGGAGGACAGCTGACTAGCTCTTAGAGTCACTCTGGTGTCCTAGGTTCAAGAAGTGGTTGCAGGTCCAGTTCTTTCTCCCCAGGCAAGAAAGCAGCAGGTCAGCATAGCAGGGATCATAGTTCCTTCAGAGTAGCAGTTCAGAAGAATGGCAGTCCTTTCAGTAACACAGCAGTACTTCTGCCTGGCAAAATATCAACTGGTCCAGAAGTGTACTGATGAATTAGTGTCTGAAGTCCCCTTTTTATGCCCTGGTGCCCTGGTTCTGGAAGGTGGGAGAAGCTTCTAGACAGTGGCTTTGAAGTGCATGAAATTTCCAGCCTTCCCTGTCCTGGCTCTGAGATGGCTGCAGTTACAAGGTCATTAGGCCCTTTACGAGAAGGCAGAGCATAGGCTAGTCATTTGCAAGCGGAGCTGTGCTCAGCTCTGCCTTCCCCAATCCTGACAGCAGATGGCCCAGTCAGGCACACCTAATCCCTCTATTGTGTGACTTTCTAAGAGGAATTCACAAAGCATGTCAGGTACACCCATTCATATGACCCAAGACAGACTACTAGTGCAAAATAGCCTTGAGCAGGAAAATGGCAGAATCAAAGACCAGAATTCCTTTAGTTTGTGACATGTAACTTTTTGTAATTTATTGTAAGTCTGTGATACTCTTGTAAAGCGCTCTGATACCTTCGGGTCTAGCCAGCGCTATATAAAACTCATAAAATAAATAAATAAATGTAACACATGTGAATATGGTTAGCCACTGCAATTGGCCAGTGTGGGCAATATTGAGGATTATTCTACCACTTGCATAATTAAGAAGGACTGACACAAAAGTAAGCATGGGTGGAGTACGTGGGGGAATTCCGCGAAGTGACAAAAAAACTCTGCCGAGCTAGCCAAAGTTCCACCAGCATCGGAGTGCGTTAGGTTGCAACATTCACACAGATTTTTAGCACCATTTTTTTCTCCCCCACTAGCAAATCTGTGCGAATGGCACCATGCACTGCGCAAAAGAGCGCTGCTTCTTACTGCCATGCTAGTAGATTCTCTAATCGAGTGGCAGCTTCCTCTACAAGAACAGAAGGTTTCTTAAGATGAGCAGTAGTTGCAATCCGCGACCTTCCGCTTTAAGAAATATCACTCGGAGGTGCTATTTCGGTGTAGGGTTTTTAGTAACAACAGGAAGATTGGCGTTCAGGCTGGTTTGCGTCGTGTTTACTATGCTCAGTGTATGCAAGGTGCGGCCAGGTCAGGGGAAATACCCTATAACCCCCGTAAATGTGCAAGTCAAAAACCCACACCAATAATGAGAACATTGTCCGGGGCACATGTAATTAGGATAAAATTCTGGTTTGAAAAGTCTCGTATTGCAACAATATCTGCAGTCTACACCAGTGTGATGATTAAATGCTTTTAATGATGTAACAATGAAAAAACAACCAGCCAACACGTGTTTCTTCACACAAGGGAGTTATCCTGTGACTTCTTCAGGGCTGTATGGAGCTGCAGAGTAATGCGGAAGTGTCGCGAGGCCGGTGATAATTCCAAACCAGCCAGGTGGTCAGAGAGGGCCAACCGGTCCCTGTTGTACCGTTGCTGGTCCTGTTGACAGGGGAGCTCACTGTGGTGAACCCCTTTGGGTGAGGCTGTAGGGCAGGTGGTGTGGCCCCTAAAGAACAAACGGACCTCAATCAGGTCTGAAAATCAGTATGCGATGGGTGGGTACATCGGTGTGACAACCCAGGGTGTGTAGGTTGCCGTATGGAGTGATGATCAGAGCCGTCCGGTGTCAAGAGCAAAATAATGGGTGGATGCATCGTAAAAGAATTGATCTTGAGTCAAATGATAGGGGTGAGGAGACACTGGTGCCGTCTCGCTTTCTGAATGCAAGACGGCACCAGTGTCTCCTCACCCCTATTTTGCGCTCGACACTGCAATGAAATAAAATCCCACCTGTAAATCTAGGCATGATTTAACCCTTTGGTCATCTATCAAATCGTCTAAGTACTTAACTCCAACCTGATGCCAAGTACCAAAATACTGAAAAGCAAAATAATCAGGTAGATGAGGATTGTTCAATAACAGAGTATGCGCATGAAATGGCGGAGTTACCAAGAACCTCCTATAATTTGTCCAGACTTTGTCAAGGGCTCCAGTAGTATCAGTCTGACTTTTTTGAAGAATCGCTTACTGTTAAATGTGTCCCTAATAAAAATGCAGGGAATTTTCATAGTAGAAATGGTGTGAAGCCAATTATCTGAGTGAAAGTCATATAGTAGTCTGAAAAGATCAGCCATACTTGCCCAATAATACAAACGCCAGGAAGTGCCCATCCACCCTTATTATATAGAGTTTTAAAAATGTTATAGCTCTCTGTTCTTTCTTCCATTTCCAAATAAAACTGGCTGTTATAGAATTGAGGGGCATATTACCAAAATAGCGATATTTATCGCTAAGTAGGGTTATCTCAAAAGAGATAAAAATCAGGCTAAATGTGTGAATATCGCTCAGAATACAGCGATATTCACGCATTAGCGATGAAATGCTCTTAGCCATGTTATCCACCTCCCATTGGATAACATGGCTAAAAACTGGTATGAGCAGGCGCTGGTTTTTGGCGATAGCGGGAATATTTCCATCGCTACGCCTGCCTTGCTAATAGGCGATAGCGACGTTAGCGACTGCTTTCAGGCGCTAACAGGTTGTGTACGCCCACTTTGCATGTCATTAGCATTAAATATCGCTGACATGCAAAGCGGGTCCCAAACCGCTCGCTATCGCCTAAAAGCTGTCGCTAACATTAGTTAGCGACAGCTTGCTAATAGAGCGATAGAATTATCGCCGCTTAGTGGCCGAAAACGGCCGCTAAACCGGCGATAATTGCCTATCGCCACCCTTGGTGATATGCCCCCGAGTTCTTTGAAAGGTTTATCAGGAATGTAAAGACGTAATCCCAAAAAAGACATATATTTCTGGGAGATTATTCATTTTAGCTAGAATAATTTAGCCAATTAGGGAAATATGCATAGGCATCCACTTGACCAACATTGACTTAATCTGTTGTAGTTGCATGACATAGTGTATTCATAGCAAAGTTTGATACTAGGAGCAATGGTAATACCTAGCTACATGACTCTAGCTGTCTCTCGGGGATCGCAACTAGTGGCCCCACTTGTCAGGATGAGTTGCATTTTATGAACATTACATTTATAGCTGGAAATTGCCAAACTCTAGGTATGTTTGTTCGACAATATTGATTATTGGATCAGTGCAGTGTGAATACTAATGCATCATCTGCATATACGGCCTGGGGGGATGCGTGGAGAAAATTCAGATTGCTGGGAAAGCTCTGTCATAAAAGCCTGATGTATGGTTCCACATATAAAGCATACAAGGCAGGAGATAGCGGGCAGCCTTTTCAAGTGCCTCAAGTAATAGAGATAAAGGGAGTTAGCTCCTGTTGTATCTTAATATGCGCCTTACGGACCTGATATGTTACTTGAAACAGTTTAATGATATTGTGGCTAATATTAAATGGCTTTAATAGTTCCCAAACAAACTTCCAAGACATCCTATCAAATGCTTTCTCAGCATCTAAGAGGATAATATTTAATGGTTCTTGTAACGTTTCAGCCCGATCTAGGAAAGTAATAATAGAATTTGTATGTGAGGTTGTATCTTTGCCGGGAGCGAAACCATGTTGTTCCGGTGATGTCAACTGAGAAATAATCCTGTTGATCTAGTTATCCAAAAGCTTAGTAAATAACCTATAATCAATGTTTAGGCATGATATAGGCCAATAAGAGCTACACTCAGCAGGATTTTTTACTTTAAAAAAAATATTGTTATTATGGCTGTTTGCTTCTGAGTTAAAACTACAGAATGTTGTGAAATATTGATGTGGATGGATGCTGCATGAGGAACACTCCTATCCTACAGCACTTGTGCGCTGGTGAAGAAACACTGGCTGTGGGAAATGTTTGTGGTCATGCAGATCAAACGTCTCTCACTTAAATTTTTCAAGTTAGGCTCTATGGCTCCAGATGTGTCTTCATCATCAAAATCATGTTTGGTGTCTGCAGCTTTAATACTGGTTGATGGCATAAATGCTGCCCATATGGTGGAAGAGGAATAGGCAGACACAAAGCTAGAGATTTCTGGACTTTACGTATGGGGTCCATGAAACCATGTTCACTGACAATACAAGGACTTAATTTGAAAAATCTAATTTCAAGAGTTTGATTTTTTTCCCATGATATTTTTAAACTGTGAACCCAAAGCCAGGACCATTGACCTAGTTTTTTATTGAGTGGCCACAACTTAGATAAATCTGTGTTAGCCCCCCCCAACTGCAGATTGGGTCACCTTGACCAGAAAAAAAGGCAAGTAACCATGAGGGAAGGGGGAAGTGTAGCATTTCCTAACCCTTAGTTCAGATGAGCACACCTGCCCTAGATTAAAATTAATAAACCTATATTTTGATGCAAGGCTTGTAGTGCCTTAAAATTGGATTCCGACCACAGTATGGTTCCATGGTCTTCAACCCTGCCTTAGGCTCAGAGAACTACTGGCAAGAGATCTTGGTGTCATAATGGGCCTTCCTCTCAAGTTTGTGGACATTGGGTCTGGCCCATGAGGTAGGTCACGATTTGCAACAAATTAGGAATGATAACCATCACAGGTATGATGCCCTGCTGGGAGCAGCAGACCACCATGTTGTGATTCCTTTTAAGTATCATAAACTTTTTTTTAAATGCAGCTTTGAAGAAAAACGGGATGTGTTTTAAAGCAGAAAAAAAGGAAACCGGAGCAATTCATTTGTTGAGAGTAGACAGTGGTCCCCGGGACCACTGCTTGTTCTTAAAAAAAATGTTTTAACATTGTTAAAGGGTGACTGCTTCCTGTTAGCGGATTAATACCCCTATCTTTCATTAGTCAGCAAAAAAGTTATGTTTTTCAACTGTAATAGAGTATGGTTTGGATACACGAGGTGCATTGGGTAGAAGAATTTTTGAATAAAAAATGTCTGAGGCAGTAAAGCTCATGAAGCAAGGCAGCCGGTGGGGCCCAAGAAGGAGGCATCATCATCGAGGAGCCGCTGGATGAAGTTGCTGTGAATATTTCTACATTTGGACTTAGTCTCTTTTACGAAAGTCAAAATTATTCAGCAGGACAAAGCTACAGTCGGTAGCAGACGATGGCTCCATACCCTTTCTGCAGGAGCCGCTGAACAGGATTTGCTGCTGTGGAAAAGAATGTTGAGTGAGCTACTGCAAATCCAGGCTAACCGACAATACTCCTTAGGTGGATCTGCCAAAATGTAGATCCTGGTGTCCCCTCTCAATTCTCATGGCCCTTTTTGGTTAGAGGTTTTTAAGTCCTAAGATTTGGTTTTAGACTGTTTGGGCATCTCTAGCACCACTTGCAAGAGTCTAGGACTGGGCACCACGTGGAGGGTAAGACTCACTTCAGGCAGGGCCCATGTGCAGAGTTCAAGTTGTTTTTTTTTTTCCCCGTATCGCTCAGAACAGGAGTCCAGTCAACTAGCTTTTGGAGTTACTCTGGTAGTCCTAGGTCCAAGCAGCAAGGCAGTCTTCCAGAAGTAGGGTAGTCCTCTGAGAGTTCAAGGCAGGCTTCCAACAGCAGGACAGTCCTCTGAAGTACAAAGTAGTCCTTTGCAGCAAGACAGTCCTCTGAAATGCAGGGCAGGTCTTCTCAATGTCCTTAGCATGTCCAAGAGTGAACTGGAGAGGGGGTCTGAGGGTCCTATTTTTACACCTGGTGGCAGCTTTGAAGTGGAAGCTGAAACTAGATCTTTCTCCCAACAGATTGTTATGGAATTTCCTTCCTCCTTACCCAGGCTCCAAAGGGTCTGGGGTGACAAATGGCTAGTGTGAAGTTCTTAATGAGTGTTTTGAGGCATCGCCTTTTAAATGTAAGTGGGACAGGAAACAGCTCTGCCCAGCGCATCCTGTTAGGATGGCTGATCCTGCCGATACCTGGTTCCCCTTTGTCTCACAGTCTGGAAGTAATACACGGAGGACAACTGCCATACTAATGACAGTCTTGTGACACAGGATATAGTCCGCAGGTTCCATACGGACAAAAAAATGAAAATAAGTGCATCAACAACAAGGTGATGGATGGAATGCTTGAATTAATCTCAGCCACTGGCAATCGCCCAAGCCGCATCCCAATCCATTGTTTTTTGCCAACCATGCCACCTCAATTTGGACCGAGCTACATGCAAATCAGTCTTGACCCTGCTCCAATGGAAACAGTTCTGTTGGAATTGCCAAGTGTGCTGGGTATGCCCAAATGTGGGTCCTCTGCTCACTTTGTCACTGGAATCAAACTATACCTGGCTGATAAGCCCTTCTGCCCTTATGCAAAAATGGTCTTAGGTTGTGTGTTCTGCTTCAAGAAGAACCTGTCTAGGCAGATCAGGCTGGACCTTTCCCATTGAAGCACAAAAACAACAACAACAACTCCACCACCCTGCTCGACAACCTCACCGACCTCGAACTCAAACAGCTTGTCACGACTCCCACCCACTCTGCCGGACACACGCTTGATCCCATCTTCTCCGCAAGCTCCCACGTCTCCTTCAGCCGCACCAACGAACTCCACTGGACCGATCATCGCTGCATCCACTTCACCTTTGAGAAACCTACCACGCATCACCGAACCCAACAAATCCCCCGCCACTCCTGGAGCAAAATCACCGAAGGCCAGCTACACACTGCCCTCGCCTGAAGCTCACCCATAGACCCCACCGACCCTGACGTCAGCAGCCTCAAACGCTGGATTGAAGACTGCGCAAACGCCCTCACCCCAATCAAGAATCCCTCCAACAGCCGCACCAACAAGACTGCCGGCTGGTTCACCACGGACCTCCAAACCTCCAAGCAAAACTCACAAAAGCTGGAGAAGAAATGGCGCCACAAACAGACACCAGAGAGCCAAGCAGCCCACAAGGCCGCCACGTGCCAACATCATCACCTCATGAGATCCGCCAAAAAGACCTCCTTCAAGGACCACCTCGACAACAACGCACACAACAGCATAGAGCTCTTAAACATTGTGAAGGAACTCTTCAACCCCATCTCTAGCAGCAACAATATCCCACCCTCGCAAGCCCTGTGTGACTCCCTGGCCTCCTTCTTCCTCCGCAAAATTGCAGACATCCACAACAGCTTCGGCAACCAGGCCTCCACTTCAGCCAAGGACACCTCAGACCTCACGGCCAACACCCACGGCGAACCCCTTCTCACCTGGACCAACATCAACGACAACAACACCATCAAAATCATGAGCACCATCCACTCCGGCTCCCTATCAGACCCGAACCCCCACCACATCTTCAACAAAGCCAGTGACACCATCGCACCCCACCTCCGCAAAGCCTTAAACATCTCCTTCGACACCGCGACCTTCCCGGAGAGCTGGATGCACGCCGAGATCAACGCCCTGCTCAAGAAACTTAAAGCAGACCCCAAGGACCTCAAGAAATTCTGGCCCATCTCCCTGCTCCTGTTCCCAGCGAAGGTAATCGAGAAAACTGTCAACAAACAGCTGACCCGCTACCTCGAGGAGCACAACATCCTGAACCCATCCCATTCCGGGTTCCGCAGCAACTTCAGCACTGAAATAGCCCTCATCCCCACCACCGATGACATCAGGGCCCTGCTGAACAATGGTGAAACTGCAGCCCTCATCCTTCTGGACCAGTCAGCTGCCTTCGATACTTTCTGCCACCAGACCCTACGCACCCGCCTCCATGATGCAGGAATCCGAGGCAAAGCACTGGACTGGACCACCTCCTTCCTCTCCCTCCCTTCCGATCCGTAGCCACCAAGATCATCTGCGGTGTTCCCCAAGGATCCTCCCTCAGTCTGATTCTGTTCAACATCTACATGGCCCCACTTGCCCACGTCTCCAGACAGCACGACCCCAACATCATCTCCTACGCCGACGACACACAACTGATCCTCTCACTCACCAAGGACCTTTTCACCACCAAAACCAACCTCCGCGAAGGAATGAAAGCCGTCCCTGAATGGATGAAGAACAGCCGTCTGAAGCTGAACTCGGACAAGACGGAGGTCCTCATCCTTGGCACTACCCCTTTGGCCTGGGACGACTCCTGGTGGTCGATCGCCCTGGGTGCAGCTCCAACATCCACCGACCATGCACGCAACCTGGGATTCATCCTCGACTCTACACTCTCCATGACCAAGCAAGTCAACGGCATCTCATCCTCCTGTTTCAACACCCTCCACATGCTCCGAAATATCTACAGGTGGATCCCCACCGACTTTAGAAGAATGGTCACCCAGGCCCTCGTCAGCAGCAGACTGGACTACGGAAACACCCTCTACGCGGGAGCCTCGGCCAAACTGCTGAAACGACTGCAACGCATACAGAACGCATCTGCCTGCCTGATCCTCGACATCCCTCGCCACAGCCACATCACACCCCACCTGAGAGACCTGCACTAGCTTCCCGTCAACAAGAGGATCACCTTCAAGCTCCACACCCACGAACACAAAGCTCTCCACAACACCGTACCAGCATACTCCAACAAAAGGCTCACCTTCTACACCTCGAACCGCCAGCTCTGCTCCGCTGACCTCGCCCTCACCCTCACCGCCATCCCCTGCATCAGGAGAATCACCTCCGGTGGCAGATCCTTCTCCTACCTTGCCGCCAAGTCCGGGAACACCCTCCCCATCCTCCTATGGCAGACTGAAGACCTACTAACCTTCAAGAGGCTACTCAAACAAAGCTTTATTTCGATTGTATTGTAGGAATCATAAAAAGCACAGATAAAATACATAGTACATACAAAAGGGAGGCTACTCAAGACCTGGCTGTTCGAGCAGTAGCAGCACCCCACTACCCCCCTCCCCCCCCAGTGCCTTGAGACCATCACGGGTAAGTAGCGATCTTTACAAATGCCTTCATTGATTGATTGATTGATTGATTGGAGCAGGGCCAAGACTAATGTGCCTATTGCTGGGTCCAAACTGAGGTGGCATGGTGGGCAAAAAACAATGGAGGGTGATGCGGCCCCAAGTGATTGCCAGTGGCTGAGATTAATTCAAGCATTTCATCAATCACCTTGTTGTTGATACAGTTGATGCCCTAAGTGCGACGGGTTTGCCCAGATGCTGGCCCTGTGCTCACTTTGCCACTAAAGTCAAACTATATCTGGCTGATAAGCCCTTATCTTGGCAAAACTGGACCTAGTTTGCCCTTATTCTAGCTGAGGATGGACCTTGCTTGGCAGATCAGGCTGAACTATTCCCATTGGAGCAGGGTTCAAACTGAAGTGGCATGTTGGGTGACAGGCCATGGGTGGAGGTGAAGCCAAGCGATTGTCAGTGGCTGAGATTAATTCAAGAACTCCATCCATCACCTTGTTATTGTTGCAGTTGATGCCCTAAGTGCAATGGGTATGTCCAGATGTGGGTTCTGTGCTCACGGTGCCCCTGGTATCAAGCTATACCTGGCTAATGAGCCCTTATCAGGTCAAAACTGGTCCAAGACTGCTTGTGTTCAATATCTTGGAGGACCAGGCTTGGCAGTTTGGACTGGACTGTTTCCCATTGGAGCAGGGTCAAGACTCATTTGAATATAGCTGGGTGCAAATTGAAGTGGAATGGTGGGTGTAAGAAATGTTGGATGGAATTCTGACCTGAGTGATTACCAGGGGCTGAGATTAATTCAAGCATTCCATTCATGAACTTGTTGTTGCAGCTTTCTAAAAGTTGCATTTTCAGAACTGGTATTTCAAATCCGACTTTACAATTAAAAAGGATTTTAAATGACAATTCTTTAGAGACCAAACATCACATTTCTTCCTGCTCCCAAACAAACGTTAGCACTTATTTATTGTGATAAGATAACACAATGTTATCCTATAGGAGAGGTAGGCCTCACAGTAGTCGAGTAAGATTTAGGACTTTTTCACTACGAGGACATATCAAACTTAAAACTACATGTCCAACTCTTTGAAAAAAATACACCCTGCCATACGGGCTGTTTAAGGCCTACCTTTGGGGTGACTTATATGTATTAAGACCTGAGTTTTAAGTCTGGAAAAGCGGCTATTATGGCAGGTTGAATTCACAGTTAAAAACTGCACACAGGCTCGAAAGGTAAGCCTGAGACATGTTCTTAAAGGTTACTTGAGTGGATGGCACGATAAGTGCTGCAGGTCTGGTAGTAGCATTTAATTTTCAAGCCCTGGTTTCATGCTGTACCACTTCACAAGGTACTTATAGGTGAATTAAGAGTGCCTTTCAGATGTAGCCCAATGTTACCATGTTTAAAGGGGTGAGCACAAGTACTCTAAGACTGGTTAGCAGTGGTAAGGTGCACAGAATTCTAAAGCCAACAAAAACACATTTTAGATGACAGGAGGTGAGTCGGCGAAACCTTTGGAGGACGGCCACCTTACGGCTGACAGGTCTAACACCAAGGTAGAGTCCTAGGCAGATTGCTCAATTAATTTAGATCTTGGCTCAAGGCTAGCTTAATCCAGATATAGGTCTCAGGTAGTATTTATGTTTTAAACCGTAAAACTATGATGTTACTGATTTCCCAGCTCAGTAATGTGGGTGATGTAACACTGGCAAACCCAGAATAGCCTGGGAGCTCTCTGGAGTCATTTTACCGGCATTTTTCATACATTTTTGGGATTGGTTAAATACTCCTGATCGTCACTGTAAGGATGGGGCAGCAACACTTTAAGCAAAGTAGTAGAGATTTTTGAGAGTTTTTGACGGAAAGCGCTAGGACCTCATTGCTTTGTTACATCCTTATGCTTAAAAGTTATCTCCCTTTGTTGCCACATTGCAGAATCTTGTATGGAATTAGAGAGGTCATATTTATCTACAAGACCATTGAATATTTCTTTCATCTGTAACTCCATCTAGCCTGCAAGACTGGTGTTTGAAGTCCTCTGACCCATGCACCTTGCCTACAAATGTTCCTCAAATACACTGTAAGCTTGTTCAGATCTTCTTTCATCTTGTGTTTGGAGACCAGGTTGTCTAGAGAGGCTTAGAGGTTGAGAACTTTTGTCAGGATGACTCATTTGCCCTTTAAAAAATAAGATTACGGTTGTACCAAATAGTGTCTTGATTGACGAATAGCAGTTTCTTTTATTCAGGGTAATGATTAATTGTGCCATGCCACCAAAGCATTTTGGCTAGTTTACACTGTACAAATACAGTATACATAACTACAAAGATACTTACATACTGACATACATACATACATACATAAATACATACATGCACACATACATAAATACATATCTTACAAATGTACCGAGTCATTGTTGCGGTGGTATGCCCAACTTTATGACTAGAAATCAATCTCTCAGCTCAGAAACTATGTTAATTGAAAGCATCTTGCCCTTGTACCACCTAATTTACCTCCCAACACCCGCTCTAACCCCTGGCTCACCACCAATAATGGTGCTGGACCGAGTGGCCAACACTGTGCATCAGTCATTCTAGGTCCATTATTTCAATACAGAGCACTGGCTGCTATACAAAACATTTTGCTGTGTTTGTGCTTGTATTTTGAGGCAACGAATTTCATCCTACCCTCGCTTTTCTATATTTCAATGACCTCTGCATCCCTTGCCATGCAATGTTCTTGAAATTGTTTTGGCTGGGTAGAGGGTCATTTTTAAGTTATTGTGATCATTGAAAATACTACTTCCTGGCTGCATTTAAAGGCAGAAGAACAAATTACGGCCTTTGTATTCTACTTCTAGAGGTCTTTGTTGTCAAGAACTGTATTTATTTGCATACTCTGCAGTATTTCTAATATTTTTTACCGCTTAACGTTTTTTTCTGGTTAATCTGTAACTTCTGGGTAAGAGACAGACACTTATATAGAAACAAGTGGCACAGAAATCCTTATTTTCAAAAATGCTCTGGAGGAACCTTTATTCAGCACCTTCTTTACGAACATATGAGGTCACATTACTCACTGGATTTTGTATAGTTTGGCTGTTGGCCTTCAAGCGAACCCTTAACACAAGGACGAGTTCACAATGTTGGTGGAGGTGTCATTTTTGTGAAAGTGCTGCTCCCACTGAGGTGGGAGCATTTATTTATCCAAACTGTAATGCCAGCCAGATGCCAAGTTTTGGCAGCCAGCTGTAATTGTTATTCTTTTGCATAAACAAGTCCCCAAATTGAGAAAATATGGCTTTGTAATTTTTTCTTCTGTGAGTCAGCAATGTTTATTATGCCTTGCATGATTTTCATAAGGAAGTAAAATATGTATTGGAAGACCTACCCTGTAAATGGTGAACCTATGTGATGTCTTGACCTGGTGACTCAGCGCACAAGGCGTGTTGGGTCAGAGCTGAGGCTCTGCCACTGGCTTTACTGTTGGAAACCAACCTCTTCAGGCACCTCTAAATGAGGTGGAGAACTGTGAATTAAGCAGGACTTGAGCCGCAACAATTTACAGAAGAGCATCCGCTCCTCCAAACCTCTCTTGGACAATCATCCCCAGAGAACTCTGTACCCACTGGCCCCTGTCACTTGCTAGCACACATAAGAGCATCCACTTCCCTAAAACACATTTATGACCTCTTCAGGCAAAAATTGATTTTATGCTACCAGCACAGTGCACATAGTCTGAATGGCAAAAGCAAAACTACGGGGCCGATTATGATAGCAGCAAGACAGCCACCGACAGGCTGTCGGTGGCGGTCTCCCCCCCATCAGAACCATTTTAACCGTCCGCCACATTAGGATGGCGGGCGGTGTGATGCCAGTCAGAAACATCGACCGCCACGCATCTGACGGGCTCCTTGAGCCCGCTGGTGCGGCAGAGGGCCTCACAATCCCTGCAATGGTGACGTGCCTACCAGGCACCGCCATAGGGATTACGATGTCCCTCCCCACCGGCCATTTCATGGCGGTTCACCTGCCATGGAAAGGATGGCGGAAAGGGACGTTGAGGGCCCCTAGTGGGATTCCTTCCCACCGGCATTGAATTTGGGTTTGGGGGGCATCTATGGTCCCCCCTACATATCCTTGCAACATGTGGCAGGCACCGCATGGTGCCTGCCACGTAGTGCAGGGATATGTTCCCTGTCAATTTCTTGTACTGCAGTGTGTGCTGCAGCACGAGGCACCCGCCGCAATACAAGAAATGGTGCGACCGCCTTGGAGGTGGTCACATCATAATGAGATTGACAGGAGCGCTGACAGTATGTCGGGCAGTCCCATTGTCCGATAGGGTGGCAGGAGAACGTGAGACTGGCCGCCATCCTAATTAGGCTCTACCTGTAACTGTAATATGCTGCTAGATAATAATCGAGGTCTGGGTCATGTTTGTGTGCCTAGTGGGTGCCTCGTGTTGCCAGGCTTCATGAGGGCATTACTTTCATTGAATTGGTCCAACATGGACTAGTTTTCCTTGTTTCTCACATTTAGTTCCCTTTTCGGAGTTTAAATGCTCCAGATAACCATAACAACACATGACAGCAAAACAACAACAATAGAACAAACAACACAAAAGCTACACCAACATAACTCAACACGGTATTAACCCATGGACTACCGCAATAGCAATGCAACAATAATGAAATAATGCCATAAAATATAAAATGAACACAAACAGGGTACAACAGCACAATGCACAAAATATCAACATATCACCACAAAATGAAATCAATTTAACACACCGGCTCCGTACAAAAAGGCACAAAAACAACCAGACAGAACAAAAACAACATAGTGACAAAGGATTTAAAGCGAATAAAAACCAATAAAACAAAGAACCATAATTACAATAAGGCATCGTTGTAGTGTTTTGTTGTTGGCGTGGTGTAGTGTAGTATTGTGAATCGGTCCCAAAACCTGTATGTAAAGCAATAAACACATTTTGTAGAAAGTCGCAACTGCGTAACATAATCATTGCAGAGAAACCTTGGTTAGGAAACATGGCGCATGGAAACCAGCATGGGCTTTGGCTACAAAAATTGTAAAATTGGATTTCAGTGATTTCAGTATGTGCTTTACTAATATTTTACTATCATATATATTCAATTAGAAGGTTGTTAACATATTCTTGTGCGCGTTTATTTCAATAATTTTGGAATCTTAACAACCACACCAGAGGTTCAATCTAATTAGTGGTGTGTTTGAAGTCTTGACGAGTTTTATAAATGTAAATATTAATTTCCTGACAGTGACATGCCCGAATCATTCTCGTGAGCCAACAATGGATCTTCAACACTTTCTTTGAATTGAAAACTTTCATAGTGGAAAGTGCACATAGACGGCAGAAAACCAATTAATTTTTTTTTTTGCTCATTTGCTTCCCAAAGTGTAAGAAAATATAATTCGTCTTAGAATTCCCCTGGGGCTAGAAAGGGTCTCCTAAAATTTAAAGTAGATGTTATTCTAAAAAACGATTTCCAAAGGCTGTAGTAGGAAGATTCTGTAAAATACAGTTCCCTCAACATATTCTTTTATATGTCAAATTCATTGTCAAATAAAGAATATCCTTCCTTGAAGTGTGTAAAACAGCTTCACAGTAGAAAGTGTGGCTGAGATCTACTGTTGAGTGTTTGGGCTCTACTCTATACCCTGTGTACGTTTTACCATATGGACAGTAATTGTGATGAGTGCTGTTACCTGAAATTGAAATAGGGCACACTGAAATGGAGAAGACAAAAATATATATAACCGCTGCGTTTGCACACAATTTTGAATTTGCGTCATTGAAAATATGTATTGCAAATTATTTCTTCTATAAAAACGTTAATACCACAAATATTACAACATCAAAATAGTGTTAAAAAGTTAGGGCATAATTTCAACGAAAAGGAAACATTTTAGGTCACACAAAAACTTAAAGCATCCCACTGCTCAATATCTGACCCTCTACACTTTCAAAACAAATGAAAAAAAATTAAATACTGGGAGCAATGCAGAACTGACAGTGACCAACATTGTAGGACAGAGACTCAAAAGGCATTTTGGGATATGTAAAGTAGTTCTCCAGTATTGCTCATTCACAATTCACAAACCTATGGTCGCCTCTACTGTCTTCTCTGTATAAAGATCTCTGCCATGAGGGCGGACACCTCATCTTATGTTGGTATAGGATTTAGTGGTAGATGTGGAAATAATTAAGGGGAGTGTTGGGAAAATGGGGACTAGTTACATAAAATCTGGCAAGTGATTAAAGGAAATTAAAGGAGGGGTCTAGGTCGAGACATGTTAATACAGATATATAGATATATATAGATTAATAGTAGATATATATATATATTCACTGAAAAAACCATAGGTTATAGACCATATATAGTTAGGAATTAGCATTTACAAAACCTTGAAAATTCACTGAAAAAACCATAGGTTATAGACCATATATAGTTAGGAATTAGCATTTAAAAAACCTTATTTTACTCACACAAAACCATTGAAATTCCATATATAGTTAGTTGCACTAACTATATATCGCGCACCCGCAATCCACTGCTGATCATGTCACATATTACATCATTCATGACATGGTCAGTGACATCACTGATGACATCACTGATGACATCTCAAATGACATCACTGATGACATCACTGATGACATCTCAAATGACATCACTGATGACATCACTGATGACATCTCAAATGACATCACTGATGACATCACTGATGACAACATCCAGTGACTATGTTTCTGTAAAGTTAAATTATGTCTTACATATTGAAGAATGAGTGGATGTATAAGTGTCTGGATGAAGGATTTAGTAGGTGCAGGCCTGACTGTATGAGTGAGTGATTAAATGTGTCTCACTGAGTGCATGGGTTAGTGACTAAACTGTCTTAATTTGTGCATCATTATGTCTGTTGTTCTGTAAACTGCTGCATGTGTTGATCAGTAGCTATATGAGTAACTATATGGGTTATTGATTGGTTGCCCAAGTATTTGTATGGGAGACTGAGTGTGTGTGTGGGTGGCTGGGAGGTGTATGACTCTGTGCATAGATGTGTGAGCAGTTGATTCACTAGATGTATGGGTTCAAAAGTGCATGTGGAAACAGCTGTATGGGCGGTTGACTGTGTGCATGAGTGTATTGGTGAGTGAATGGATATCTCAGTGCTGCATGTCAAAGTAAGTACATATGTAAAACACAGTACATGTGAGAGTTGACATATATAAATAACTGTGCATAAGAGCCAGTGAATGTGTGAGTGGCTGTATGGATCACTGTGAACTTGTATCAGGGATTGTATAATAGAGTAAATATGTGTTAGTATATGTTTGAATAAGTAAGGTGTGTATAACTGTATAGTTGAGGAAATGGAGGTGTGATTGATTCTTTGCATGACTGACTAGGTGTGTGAGTAACTCCATGGATGAGTGACAGTCTGTGAGTGTCTGTTTACACTGAGTGTATCTAAGGTTATATTAGAGTCTGAAGAGGTTCATCGTATTATCACATGAATGATGTCATCAGTGATGTGATCAGTAATGTCAAATGAGATGTCATCAGTGATGTCATCAGTGATGTCATTTGAGATGTCATCAGTGATGTCATTTGAGATGTCATCAGTGATGTCATCAGTGATTTCATTTGAGATGTCATCAGTGATGTCATCAGTGATGTCATTTGAGATGTCATCAGTGATGTCATCAGTGATGTCACTGACCATGTCATGAATGATGTAATATGTGACATGATCAGCAGTGGATTGCGGGTGCGCGATATATAGTTAGTGCAACTAACTATATATGGAATTTCAATGGTTTTGTGTGAGTAAAATAAGGTTTTTTAAATGCTAATTCCTAACTATATATGGTCTATAACCTATGGTTTTTTCAGTGAATTTTCAAGGTTTTGTAAATGCTAATTCCTAACTATATATGGTCTATAACCTATGGTTTTTTCAGTGAATTTCAATGGTTTTTTAATAGCAAATATCATAAGCTGTCGAATGTCAAGTACGTGGTAAGTGAAAACATTTTCGTGTTTATGCACACTGATCTGCTTTGAATGGTGCCCCCCCCTCATTTCTATTAGGAGTACTCTCTCTTTGCAGATAGTGAAAGGTAGTTAACGCAGGCCTTTGCCCCCGTTGTAATCCGTCGTGCCTGCTTCTCTCTCCATTTGATTGATTGTTATCCAAGTATTTACTGTTTTAGAATTAGTTCTCTTTGGTTCATTCTCTATTTACAAACAAACACAGAGTCGCAATACTCTGTTTAGTCTTTGCAGATAACGAAAAATCGTGTATAAAAAAAGAAAAGGAATCGAGTAAAATCAGTAGGCCACTAATGGGATCTCTTTTTGACCTCGCTAAAATAGAAACATTAGGAACAACCCCTCATGACAAATACAAAACTAGTGAGATGAACTGAACTCCACACATTGATGGCTGCAAAACAGCTCGGCTCCGCCACCCACCCCGCCCAAAATAACGATAAAGAGCGGCTGCCATGATTGGTTGCGGAATGGCCACAACGGAGCTACGAAATGGTGCTGCTCTCATGCTAACCCCAGCTTCAGTCTGAAACATCCAGAAACACTGTAGACTACCAATTCGATCAGTTCCGGTAGCGCCCCAATGTAACCCGGTAGAGAAGAACTAGCCCTCCCCTCTTTGACTGATGGTTCTTGTTGCCTGTCCCTTCTGTTGTCATTTAACAGAACTATTTAGCCTGCTGAAAGGGGTTGTGTTCCGACCGCTGGTTGGTGGAGACATTTTGACTATATTCTGGACCTGCGTTGTCGCGTAATGCGTCATATGACGCGCCGCGTTAGCGCATCCGGAAGTCATCCGGGGCGCGCAGCGCGTAACGTAAGCATAACAAGTCATGTGACTTGTTAATAAAACTTTTCATTGGTTCATTTTACTTTTCTTATTGTAATGAGGAAAGGCTTGGTCATATCACCTAAAAATTACGCTTTTCATTACTTCCGAACATTATTTTTTCTTAAATATATGTTATAATGTTCCAGGCTAATGTACTTTCCCGGAAATTTTACAACTGTCCTGCAAGTAAAATATATTCTTTTTTCGAGAAAAAGAGCGTTTCTTCGTCCCATGACGGAGCCGTTGAGCAAAAGAGGGTCGACCTGCTGTCTTAGTCGCCGATACGCCTGAATATGAGATTCTTATCGATCACTTTATGTTGCAGGAATAGAAAACACAACAGCCCTTGACCATTTATCTTTACTGCGTTCCTTCGTATTATACCTTTTACCCTTCATGTAATTGGTCTGCTTTATTTCACTTGCCTTTTAATGATTCTAAAACAGTGACTATTATTAAAAACTTTACCAATGTATATACTACTACCATGTTTTCTTTTAAAAACCTTTATTGTGAAAATTTCATTATACAAATACGAGCCTATAACCACGTGGGCCTGCCACGGAGCAAACTGTAATCGTATATGATGAATAGACATTTACACTGTAGAGGAACGTAACGGGCGGGCCATTAGGTTGCAAGAACTAAGGTGTCTAACAGTTACGGAATCGGTGGACGTACATTTTATAATTAAAATACGACAGGGCCAGTTACAATAAAATTATCTAGATATACATTTGCGGGCAAGTACCATGGGTGACGTTAATTCGAACTTTCAACAGTACAGTAATCAATAACACATCAGAACTTAATATCAATAGGGATGTCGAAATATTCAATCAATTCTCGTCCCCGCCCGCCATGTGCTTCAAAACTGCATACGTATCTCGTGATTTCAAGGTTCTGCAACCAGTACACAAGAAGGAGTTACGAGTCCCATTTATTCCGGCGCCATTTTGGGCGAGGACGGGCAGGTCCAGGATATAGTCAAAATGTCTCTACCAACCATCGACTATGATGATGTTCATATGCTGTATTTATTAGAGTAACATTCATCTGTCCACATGAAATTAATTTACCACAATCTAAACATGTCATTTTAATCTTTACAAAGTTCTTCTAAATATTTGGGACCGTTTCCCTTGCCTCTGAAGCTCTCAGTGCCACTTCTTTGATGAATGTACTAGCAGGTCAGGGGTTCTCCTCCAAATCTCTCTTTTATGCAGCACTATAATTAATTGGTGCCACCTCTCCATATGACGATGCATGGTATAGTTACCACAACTATATTTTTTTTCGGTTCCTCTGGAGAGTTCATCGTGGCAGATGAAGCGTGTAACGTACCGGGCATTTACCTTTTTTTGCATGTACAGGAAAGGAAAAAAAAATCGAGCGTCCGAGTTCTAAGGTGTCCCAGGGCCATTTTAGTGGACCAGGCCCAAATCCAAAGAACAGGCCGCCATTTTGAGAGTCCTCTTGCAGCCGCCTGTCGCTGTAGCATCAACAGCAGCCGAAACTCAGCTGAATGGCAACTGAAACGGTAAAGGGGCGCCCCACTACAGCAGACGAGCCTCCACCTAGGAAGGCCCATTCACGCCGGCTCCCCCCCCCCCTTCGGGCACCCCACGCCGTTATTCGGAGCAGTATTGTAGGATGGCCACACCAGTGCGGCAACTTGCTAGACATCACCCCGGTGGTAACCGAATCTCAACGCCTTGTGGTGTCTTCTATTCAGAAAACATTGTTATGCTGCCTTCGACCTATTCGCCGCAAGTGCGCACACAACTCAACTGCATAGCTTGCTAGACACCACCTCGGTGCCATCCGGATCTTGGAATGTTAGCGCCTTTTGGTGTCTTCTCTTCAGAAAATATTGTTGCGCTGCCTTTGGCCCCATTCGCACATCGGTCCGCAACTTAGACATCACCTCGGTGCCATCCGGATCTTGGCATCTCAGCGCCTTGTGGTGTCAGTCAGAAAATATTGTTGCGCTGCCTTTGGCCCCATTCGCACATCAGTCCGCTACTGACACCATCTCACAGGCCAACAGGGCGCCCCACGCCGACTTTTACCATTGTAGGATGGCCACACCAGTGCCACAACTTGCTAGACACCACCTCGGTGCCATCTGGAACTTGGCATCTCAGCGCCTTGTGGTGTCTTCAATTCAGAATATATTGTTGCGCTGCCTTTGGCCCCATTCGCACATCGGTCCGCTACTGACGCCATCTCACAGGCCAACGGGGCGCCCCACGCCGACTATCAGCATTGTAGGATAGCCACACCAGTACAGCAACTTGCTAGACATCACCTCGGTGCCATCCGGATCTCGGCGCCCCACTGCAGATGAAGTGCCTCTCAACTATGAAACCACCACGGTGACATCCGGATCTTGGCGCGTTGTGCTGCCTTCGGCCTATTCGCACATCGGTCCGCTACTGACGCCATCTCACAGGCTAATGGGGCGACCCACGCCGAGTTTCAGCATTGTAGGATGACCACACCAGTACAGCAACTTGCTAGACATCACCTCGGTGCCATCCGAATCTTGGCATCTCAACGCCTACTGGTATCTTCCATACAGAAAATATTGTTACGCTGCCTTTGGCCCCATTCGCACATCGGTCCGCAACTTAGACATCACCTCGGTGCCATCCGGATCTTGGCATCTCAGCGCCTTGTGGTGTATTCTCTTCAGAAAATATTGTTGCGCTGCCTTTGGCCCCATTCGCACATCGGTCCGCAACTTAGACATCACCTCGGTGCCATCCGGATCTTGGCATCTCAGCGCCTTGTGGTGTCTTCTACTCCGAAAATATTGTAGAAAATATTGTTGCGCTGCCTTTGGCCCCATTCGCACATCAGTCCGCTACTGACACCATCTCACAGGCCAACAGGGCGCCCCACGCTGACTTTTACCATTGTAGGATGGCCACACCAGTGCCACAACTTGCTAGACACCACCTCGGTGCCATCCGGATCTTGGCATCTCAGCGCCCTGTGGTGTCTTCAAATCAGAAAATATTGTTGCGCTGCCTTTGGCCCCATTCGCACATCGGTCCGCTACTGACGCCATCTCACAGGCCAACGGAGCGCCCCACTCCGACTTTCAACATTGTAGGATGGCCACAGAAGTGCGACAACTTACTAGACACCACCTCGGTGCCATCCGGATCTTGGCGCGTTGTGCTGCCTTTGGCCTATTCGCACATCGATCCGCTACTGACGCAAACTCACAGGCCAACGGGGCGCCCCACGCCGACTTTCAGCATTGTAGGATGGCCACACCAGTGCGGCAACTTGCTACACACCACCTCGGTGCCATCCGGATCTTGGCATCTCAGCGCCTAGTGGTGTCTTCTATTCCGAAAACATTGTTGCGCTGCCTTCGGCCCCATTCACACATCGGTCCGCTACTGACGCCATCTCACAGGCCAACGGGGCGCCCCACGCCGACTTTCAGCATTGTAGGATGGCCACACCAGTGCGGCAACTTACTAGACACCACCTCGGTGCCATCCGGATCTTGGCGCGTTGTGCTGCCTTTGGCCTATTCGCACATCGGTCCGCTACTGACGCAAACTCACAGGCCAACGGGGCGCCCCACGCCGACTTTCAGCATTGTTGGATGGCCACACCAGTGCGGCAACTTACTAGACACCACCTCGGTGCCATCCGGATCTTGGCGCGTTGTGCTGCCTTCGGCCTATTCGCACATCGGTCCGCTACTGACGCAAACTCACAGGCCAACGGGGCGCCCCACGCCGACTTTCAGCATTGTAGGATGGCCACACCAGTGCACCTTACTAGACACCACCTCGGTGCCATCCGGATCTTGGCGCGTAGTGAAGCTGCAGCAGCTGCAAATAAGCTTCAGACAGTGTTACAACCGCTGCTCAGAACTCTCAACTATGACACCACCTCGGTGCCATCCGGATCTTGGCGCGTTGTATTGCCTTCGGCCTATTCGCACATCGGTCCGCTACTGACGCCGCCTCACGTGCCAACGTATTTTCTCCGCATTTTATACCCTATGCCGCATAACAGGTCATGTGACTTGTTTATAAAACTTTTCATTGGTTCATTTTACTTTTGGTTTCCTAATGATGGAAGGCTTGATCATATGACCTAAAAACAACACTTTTCATTGGATGAAAACTTTTTTTTTTTCCCAAACGATGAAAGCCCCACCTTGTTTCTGGATGTTTCAGACTGAAGCTGGCGTCAGCATGAGAGCACCACCATCTCGCAGCTCAGTCGTGGTCATTCCGCGAGCAATCATGGCAGCCGCTCCCCACCAGAAGCCTGCAGGAGTCGGGGCCCCCAAAACTTTTGATGAATTCTCAAGGCGGAGGGGACGCTTTCGAGAATGGGGTCCAAGACCTAGCAGACAAGCGTCCGATTTCCAAGGTGTCCCAGGGCCATTTCAGTGGACCAGGCCCAAAAAGGAAACAGCCTGCCGCCATTTTGAGAGTCCTGTGACAGCCGCCTATCGCTGCACCGCAAGAGTGGGCGCAACTCAGCTGAATTGCGGCTTTTGACACAGTGGACCAAAAACGGACGGAATGGCAACTGAAACGGTAAAGGGGCGCCCCACTACAACAGATGACACTCCACCTGGAGAGGCCCGTTCACGCCGCCTCCCCCGGGGCGCCCCACGCCGTTATTCGGAGCAGCATTGTAGGATACCAAAACCAGTGCGGCAACTTACTGGACATCACCTTGGTGCCATCGTTCTGCTGCCTTGGAACTATTCGCACAACAGTTTGCTACTGATGACCCACCCCCCGCGACGCCCCACGCCGTTATTTGCTGGGTGGCAACTTACTAGACATCACTTTCGTGTCATCTAGATTTCAGCGCGTTCTGCTGCCTTGGAACTATTCGCACAACAGTTTGCTACTGATGACCCACCCCCCGCGACGCCCCACGCCGGAAATCTGGACGTTGTGCTGCGTTGGGACTATTCGCACAGCCGACCGCTACTTCGTTGTTTTTCCCTAAAAATGTTTATATGTTATTACTATTTTTGTTTTCTTGTATATATTTATAAATTATTAAAGTTTTATAATCTTACTACTTTGTCGGAGTGCTATATATTTTTAATGTGACACATAATTGTAAAAACTTTGATGTACAAAGAGTCATCCCTGGAATCTTCCGCTTCAGGCTCGGTCCCCTCCCCAATCACAATACAGGATGGTTTTCAGATAATAGCAACGCTTCTGCTGTGACGGATCTCATCGAGTGTGGGCCTTGATCTACTATAACTCCTTTGAAGAGGGGTGATTCTTTACAGCTGTGGCCATAAACTACATCTACAGGGCTAGCTGATACCCTAGGACCAGCCTGGACAATCGGACACAGAGGAAAAGGAGTGTCAGAGGGTGCGGTAGTGAATAGGGCGAAAGGTAGGTGTCGGGCGGGCACAGGGTGTGATTCTCAGGGAAGAGCAGCGCAGATGGGGGGAGGTTTATTACCCATGCATAAGACAGAGAGCGGGGGTGACCACTGCCTGGGGGAGATGCTTGCGAGGGTGGGGAGCCATGCTAAGGATCGACAGCGTGCACAGAGTAGGTCTGGTCAAGGCATCTAAAATGGCTGCCGTGCACGACAAAAGTGTGGCATTTGAAAAAAGACAAGATGGCGCAGACAATGTTTTTCAACACTTCCTGATTTCCTTCGAATCGAACGTTAACAGACGTTGGGGCATATTACCAAAGTTAAGCGATATTTATCCCTAACGATGCTTAGCAACGATTTTTTTACCGTCAGAAATTATCGCAGATAAACCTTGCTATTATCAAGGTTTATCGCAAATACGATAAAAAACGACCGCAATGCATTAATATCGCTGAAAACTCAGCGATATTCATGCATTACCGAGCTAATGCTCTTAGCCATGTTATCCACCTCCCATTGGATAACATGGCTAAGAACTGCTCAGGGCAGGTGGTAGCTTTTGGAGATATTCGCGCTTATCTCGAATATTTCCAAAAGTTGATAATAGCAGATAGCGATGTTAGCGACTGTTTCCAGTCGCTAACATCTTGGCATGCCCACTTTGCATGTCATTAGTGATAAATATCACTCACATGCAAAGTGGGGCCCAAGATGGTCGCTATCTTCTACTAGCCGTCGCTAACTGGTGTTAGCAACAGCTAGGTAATACACATATAATTTTATCTCCGCGAAGCGGAGCGCTGTTACAGATATATATCTTGTTTTTGAACGTTAATTTCTCAAAATGCACTGAAGCACATATATTGAGACCTAGCAAAGGCACATCGGGCTACCAGTCCCTACAATTTTGCCAAGTTTCGTGCAAATCCATTCAGCTGTTCGATCCTACCGAGAGACAAGATGGCGGCCGCTACGGACTGTTTGGAATGTTTACAGACACCGGAGAGCCAATCAGCTTCGCTTCGCAAAGCTCCGTAACGCGAAAAGTACGCGAAGCGGTGCGCTGTTACAGATATATATCTTTTTTTGAACGTTAATTTCTCAAAATCCACTGGAGCACATATATTGAGATCTAGCAAAGGCACATCGGGCTACCAGTCCCTACAATTTTGCCAAGTTTCGTGCAAATCCATTCAGCTGTTCGATTATTATTATTATTATTTTTTTTGCCCCGCGGGGCCCTTTTAAAACCTCCACATCAAACCTAAACGGTCAGGGAGGATCTACTATGCCCCCTTATGGTCATTTGCCCCTTCGGTTTGGCCTCCGCTTGTCTCTCGATCCTACCGAGAGACAAGATGGCGGCCGCTACGGACTGTTTGGAATGTTTACAGACGCCGGAGAACCAATCAGCTTCGCTTCACAAAGCTCCGTTGCGCGAAAAGTACGCGTCCTGGAGCGCTGCCCGGTCCGCTGTTACAGATATATATCTTTTTTTAAACGTTAATTTCTCAAAATCCACTGTAGCACATATATTGAGACCTACAAAAGGCACATCGGGCTACCAGTCCCTACAATTTTGCCAAGTTTCGTGCAAATCCATTCAGCCGTTCGGGCTAAAAGTGAGGCCAACCGCCCTATGGAAAACTCAATGTTAAAAACACGTTTTGGGACCCCCCTTTTTTCTCGGCCCCCCCTTGACGAACCCCCCCCAAATTTTCAAGGGCTACTCAGAAACAAAATGTGCCTAATCCTGAAAATTTCAGCCAATTCCGTCCACAAACGCCAAAGTTATTAGACATAGAATTTTCAAAAATCCCATAGAGAAAAAATCCTAACTATATATACCTACTGGCGACCGCCAGTAGGTAATATATATATATATATATATATATATATATATATATATATATATATATATGCAATAACTTCCCTCCACACGTAGAGGAAACAGAGGCCAGAGGGGGATTCCAGGTATGAACCACGTTTATTTAGAACCAATTTGCAGTACTGGCGAATGCATTTCGACCTTAAGTCTTCTTCAGCGCCCCATACCGCAGAGAGTCATTCGCTAAAAATAGTCCCTTCTCAGCAACTCGTTATAAGTAGTCCTGCATGGTTACACCCCTTTGCTGATGCTTCACACCTGTTGCCTGTCACGGTGAATGCCGGAACTCCAACTCCCAGAATGCAAAATGCGATGCATCCTGGTTGGTGGTGTGGAGGTTGCAAGTTGTATTCACACAAATGCCTGGACTTTGCTGTTCGGTGGCACGGGAACCTCCGGATACTTCCAAACACTGCATGGCTCTCCCTGGGTCCCCTCGGGCCACCGCTGCCACTCAAATCAGGTAAGCATATCCAGCAGGGACAGCCATACTTCGGCACAGCGTCCTGATGGAGGTATGAATACCTCACGCCACCGGAGCCTCCCGAGATGAAATGGCGGACATCGGACTTCTCAGTACCCTGAGTTCGTAGATCCGCTGCAAGCAGCGAACGGTCACCAGCTTGAGTCCGAGTCACTTTTTGCGGCAGGGCCATCTGAACTGCGTCGCTGGTAGGCGCAGATAATATGCAATAACATCCCTCCACACGTAGAGGAAACAGAGGCCAGAGGGGGATTCCAGGTATGAACCATGTTTATTTAGAAGCAATTTGCAGTACTGGCGAATGCATTTCGACCTTAAGTCTTCATCAGCGCCCCATACCGCAGAGAGTCATTCGCTAAAAATAGTCCCTTCTCAGCAACTCGTTATAAGTAGTCCTGCATGGTTACACCCCCTTGCTGATGCTTCACACCTGTTGCCTGTCACGGTGAATGCCGGAACTCCAACTCCCAGAATGCAAAATGCGATGCATCCTGGTTGGTGGTGTGGAGGTTGCGAGTTGTATTCACACAAATGCCTGGACTTTGCTGTTCGGTGGCACGGGAACCTCCGGATACTTCCAAACACGGCATGGCTCTCCCTGGGTCCCCTCGGGCCTCCGCTGCCACTCAAATCAGGTAAGCCTATCCAGCAGGGACAGCCATACTTCGGCACAACGTCCTGATGGAGGTACGAATACCTCACGCCACCGGAGTCTCCCGAGATGAAATAGCGGACATCGGACTTCTCAGTACCCTGAGTTCGTAGATCCGCTGCAAGCAGCGAACGGTCACCAGCTTGAGTCCGAGTCACTTTTTGCGGCAGGGCCATCTGGACTGCGTCGCTGGTAGGCGCAGATAATATGCAATAACTTCCCTCCACACGTAGAGGAAAAAGAGGCCAGAGGGGGATTCCAGGTATGAACCACGTTTATTTAGAAGCAATTTGCAGTACTGGCGAATAAATTTCGACCTTAAGTCTTCTTCAGCGCCCCATACCGCAGAAAGTCATTCGCTAAAAATAGTCCCTTCTCAGCAACTCGTTATAAGTAGTCCTGCATGGTTACACGCCCTTGCTGATGCTTCACACCTGTTGCCATTCACGGTGAATGCCCGAACTCCAACTCCCAGAATGCAAAATGCGATGCATCCTGGTTGGTGGTGTGGAGGTTGCGAGTTGTATTCACACAAATGCCTGGACTTTGCTGTTCGGTGGCACGGGAACCTCCGGATACTTCCAAACACTGCATGGCTCTCCCTGGGTCCCCTCGGGCCACCGCTGCCACTCAAATCAGGTAAGCCTATCCAGCAGGGACAGCCATACTTCGGCACAACGTCCTGATGGAGGTACGAATACCTCACGCCACCGGAGCCTCCCGAGATGAAATGGCGGACATCGGACTTCTCAGTACCCTGAGTTCGTAGATCCGCTGCAAGCAGCGAACGGTCACCAGCTTGAGTCCGAGTCACTTATTTGTTATTGCATATATATATTACCTACTGGCGGTCGCCAGTAGGTATATATAGTTAGGATTTTTTCTCTATGGGATTTTTGAAAATTCTATGTCTAATAACTTTGGAGATTGTGGACGGAATTGGCTGAAATTTTCAGGAAAATGGCACATTTTGTTTCTGAGCAGCCCTTGAAAATTTGAGGGGGGTTCGTCAAGGGGGGGCCGAGAAAAAAGGGGGGTCCCAAAACGTGTTTTTAACATTGAGTTTTCCATAGGGCGGTTGGCCTCACTTTTAGCCCGAACGGCTGAATGGATTTGCACGAAACTTGGCAAAATTGTAGGGACTGGTAGCCCGATGTGCCTTTTGTAGGTCTCAATATATGTGCTCCAGTGGATATTGAGAAATTAACGTTTAAAAAAAGATATATATCTGTAACAGCGGACCGGGCAGCGCTCCAGGACGCGTACTTTTTGCGCAACGGAGCTTTGTGAAGCGAAGCTGATTGGTTCTCCGGCGTCTGTCAACATTCCAAACAGTCCGTAGCGGCCGCCATCTTGTCTCTCGGTAGGATCGAGAGACAAGAGGAGGCCAAAGCGAAGGGGCAAATGACCATAAGGGGGAATAGTAGATCCTCGCTGACCCCCTAGGTTTGATGTGGAGGTTTTAAAAGGGCCCCGCGGGGCAAAAAAAAAAATAATAATAATAATCGAACGGCTGAATGGATTTGCACGAAACTTGGTAAAATATTAGGGACTGGTAGCCCGATGTGCCTTTGCTAGGTCTCAATATATGTGCTCTAGTGGATTTTGAGAAATTAACGTTCAAAAAAAGATATATATCTGTAACAGCGCTCCGCTTCGCGTAACGGAGGTTTGCGAAGCTGATTGGTCATTCTGTCACTGGGCTATAGTTGGGCTACATCTGGCTGATATTTGGGCTACATTTGTTTTTTTGTCTCTGGCGGCCATCTTTGGGCTACATTGGGCTATATTGGGCTTCATTGGGCTTCATTGGGCTACATTGGGCTACATTTGGGCTCCAACATATATATAGGCCAATGTAGCCCAATATATATTTTTCAAAGTTAATTTTCGTAAAAACCACTGGAGCATATATCTTGAGACATAGCAAAGGCACATCGGGCTACCAGTCCCTACAATTTTGCCAAGTTTCGTGGAAATCCATTCAGCCGTTCGAGCTAAAAGTGAGTCCAACCGCCCTATGGAAATGAAGGAAATGAATGGGTAATTTGTAATTAGCAAATAGCTAATCGCAAACTAGGAATGGTAAAGAATCGCTATTTATTCCTTAAAGTTCGCTATTTAGGAAATGCAAAAAACTTTGATGATACATATGGCGGTTCATCTCGAACAAGATAAGAAGCATAGGGATAGATTTATGATGACTGGCGCATCACCAGGGATGTGTTAGTCATTCTGTGCCGCTGTTCCGTCACCTATGGTGTGCTGCATTTACAATGCGGCGCATCATGGGGCAAAAACAGCACAGATGCGTGATGTAACTGTGCCGTAAAGGTGGCGCATTGCTGGAGTTGTATCGCAAGTGTGATGAAGCTCCAGGAAGGGTCGGGGGTGCCCCTGTCGCAGGGTTTCTGTTCTCACACAGAACTGTGGACAGAGGATTGGAACCTCGGCGAATTAGGGTGCCCCAAAACTCACCTTAGTACTCAAAAACCCCTTAGCAAGCTAGGTACAGTGTCACATTGGATATAACAAACTCTCAATGTTTAGACAATCCAGAATATGAACTTATAGTACCTCAGGATACGTGGAACTCATGAACAGTCGGTCGTTATATATTTCTTAGAAACCAGAACATGGAGTTAAGAAGAACACATGTGTATTTGAAATGTTTATTTACTAATGCCGTCTTCTCAGGCGTAGTATCTTAGATAATACAAGTACACATATTATCAGTAGCAAAATTACCAGCATAGTTACTAGTACATAAAAAGCGAATGGTGACAGTATGTTAACATGCTGTAAATGAATAAGAGTTATCAACACTTATAAGCAGCCACGGGCCGTGGAGGGAGTTACGGTGGGGCAGGGAGGCGGGGAGGGGGAGGGGCAGGGTGGAGAGGGCTCCACCCTGCCCCTCCCCCTCCCCGCCTCCCTGCCCCATCGTAACTCCCTCCACGGCCCGCGGCTGCTTATATCTCACCCTCCCTAATACACATATTATATTATTTGCTAAGAAGGTCTCTTTGTGTTGGTTTAGGGCGTGCCCATACTTTAGTGTCTTAGATTTGAAGGAATCACATCAGCATACACCAGCTCTCTCTTCATGTGAACCGCATCAAGTGTTGTGTATGTGTGTTCGGCAAAGCAATATAAAACCCGCCTCATGCCCAGAATTGGCAGAAGCTGCACTTATGTTATGAGTATGAAGTCGTGGAGATCAGACCTCATAACAATTCTGTATCGTGTTGTTCTTGAAACTTCAGCACTCGCTGTACAGATATAGTTTAACAAGTAAAGCAGATAGTAGAGCAATAACATATTATTCTCATGTAAATCACGATGAACTATTAGGTTGAAAGCTAAAGCAACAACTAAGTGTCGTGTGCAGAAGTTGCAAAAAAGGAAAAATGGCGTTTAAACCGGTAATGAGCCCATGCTAACTTAACACGGTGTAAAGATATCCAGGACCTAGATGACACCTCCCCATGATCCGGAAACGAACTGAATAAGATAATAGAAGTGCCATCTCATGAGAGCAGATTGCAACTTTATATGTGGACGGTCCGCAAGGTAAAATATTAAAAACTAGGAAAATTTAATGCTAAAGAAAAATAAAACAGCCAAGTACTTTATCGAGTCTTAAGCCAATAGGCAAGCTAAATAATAAAAACTTGACAAATAAGTCAATGAATTGTCAATGAAATGCTAGTACTCAGCATATCAAAAATGAAAAAGGTCTATGACATAACTGTGTATGCAAAATAAGCTGCAACAGCCTCCAATAGGAAGTCACCGTCTTCATCCGAAAAGAGTTCAGCCATCCAATTTAAAAGCGGAAAAGAACATACGTGCTCTCCCAGCACCGGATCCTCTATCACCATCAGAGGACAGCTCGGTGGGTTTTCAAGAAAGCTCTGTTCCAAGAAAGACTGTGTTGCCGCCAGTAAATTCCAGGGACCAATTAGTCCATGCATCAATGCCACAGCCATAATCCTTTCGCCAGGACAAACCAACTTGTGAGTAATGATAGGAGTCATCAGCTGATTAAAGTCGACGTCAGGAGAAACCGGTCCGCAGAGACACAAATCAATGGCCCAATCGAAATCACAGGTCAGGCAGTGAAATACAGGCTGGACACAGGTGAAGTAGGAGAATCGAAAAGATAATCCATATGCCGTGCTTAATATCGCCAACGGCATTGTGCCATAATATTCTAGCATGCGATTGCGGAACAGTGTCAGCAGCTGCAGGGCGGGAGGTTGCATAGGAGGGACATCCATATTTAAAAATGTAAAAAAGCACAAGAGCGTCTGCTGGTAATGCAAGTAAAAATGGCAATCCACGAAGCAGAGTGGAAAAAATAGAATGAAAGAAAGCAGGGATGACTCCAAAGATTTTCTCAAATGAAGTCACAAGACCACTGGTAACAACTTTAAAAAAGTGCGCCAGGGCCTTTGTGGAGGATGCGTGAAAGATAGTCCGAACCATCTTGCTGAAATGGAAAGGCAAATCTGAATTGAAAAGGGTCTGCACCTCTGTACGGGTGTTCGCTATGTGAAGCACGAAAGTTTCACGGGCCGAACTCAAGGCCACCTCTCTCTGAGACAAAAGAGCTCTTATTCTTGCCATGCCGTTGAAATCTGCTCCCAAGGTTGGTATTTGTGGCGAGATTGAAAACTCCCTATGTTCATGTGTGGGAGGAAATAGAACATTTCTGCAGCAAATAACCCGTTCACTTACTGTTACGATAAAAGGAATACTTTTAATTAACCCAGAACAATCTTCATTATTGAGCATCAAATAACTACCATTTTCCAACAACTTGAACGTGGGGATGATAGCAGGAACTGGCGTGCCTTGCAACACGCAAGCCATATTTGGTCGGTGTTTGTTGCATGAACCGTGTAACTGTATGTGCCTACACATTAGTGAATGATCTGGCGTCTCAGTGCATTCCTCTCCATTCAGATAAACTTCTTGATCATCTTTGAAACATCTGTATGTGTATGGAAGCGACCAGACCTCATGAAGAAAAGCACTACCTAAAGGTTCATAACGACCTATTGGTATATATTTCATACAATTTGAAAACTTATATAAAGCAAAAGGCAGCGTTATTAAACCGTGGATAAGGCACGTTGCCAAAAAACCCGCAATCCTCTGCTGATGATGTCGCTGAGCATGTCATGAATGATGTAATATGTGACATCATCAGCAGTGGATTACGGGTAATAGTATCTCTAGTTTACTCCCCTATAGCTGTCTTTCTTTTAACATAAGTGTCTGTTTCCTTCCCTTATACTTACTGTTTTTGGTTCGCTTCCGGTTCGCGTACCGGCGAGCGAACTGGGAAGCGAACTAAGAGAAATAGAGGTTGGCACAGTTCCAAATATTGTACCAATTTTTTAATAACGGGGAGGTAGTTCTGAAAAGAAATTTTTTTTTATTGTTTTTGTTGTTTTATATTTTTTTTATTATTTTTCGGAACATTTTTTTACTTTTTTTGAATTTTTCTGAACAGTTTTATATTTTTTGGGGTTTTTCTTGGAGGGGGCAATGAAAACGATTCATTGTAAAGGGCTCAACAGGAGCAACAAAACAAAAAAAAAGTATTTATTATTTTGGGCGTTTCGTACAAACTTGCATATGATAGTCAATAGCTCTGTTGATCAGAGTGATGCTTCTTTCTCCGTAGCAAATGAATCCATCGCAATGTACGCAGACGTGTTTTACTTCACCAAATCTCATTTGTATATTTGGCACTATCTCCCTGCCCTCTGGTCCCGTTACTTCCGGTACAACAGATCTTCTGGCCATAATAGGGAGATTATCTAGGTCGTTCCGAAACTGTGCAGCACTGTAGTTGTTAGGATGCCACCTAGTCATATGGCGATGCATTGTGTAGTTTCCGAAACTGTATTTTTTCTCGGTCCCTCTGGACAGTCTATCTTGACATATAAGGCAAGTTACGTATCTTGCCTTTACTTTTTTCTGACCTTTGGGAATTTTAAAAAATTGCCAAATGAAGTTTTCTTTCCGGTGAGACGTCCTGGGCTCCTCAGGCAAAAACTGCCTCTCTTCGTGCTCGTCGTCCTGTTCCTCTTCTTCCTCTTCTTGTTGAATTATAACTTGAGCAGGTGGTCCACTCTTCCTTGGATGTGGTGGAGGTGGTGGGGAAGCACCAGCTGAAGCTACTAAAGAAGCCATTGCTCACTGGTAACAAAGGGTCTTTCTCTCACAAAGATGAAAGTCAGAGTGAGGAAAGAAGAAGGGATTTTCATCATTTGGGAAAAACAAGAGTTCTCAACCAATGAAAAGTGTTCATTTTATATTATATGACCTAGTCTTACATCATTAGGAAACCAAAAGTGAAATGAACCAATGAAAAGTGTTATTACCAAGTCACATGACCTGCTGTGTTTACGTTAAGCGCTTTGCAGGGCCTCCCGGTTTGCTTCCAGAAACCTGCGCTTTGCGACTCGCTTCGCGTACCAGTTCGCTAACGTAGCACGTCATATGACGTATCACGCGACAACGTGAAACGTCATGCGGACGGGAGGCGTCACGATGTTGTTTTCTAACGCGGCAGTTGCGGTAAAGAAACGTTTACCGGCTCGCGGTCTATTTCGCGGCATCAAGGTCAGCTAACGGGAAGCTTCCCGATTCGCGAAGCGGGAACGAAGAAAAAAAAATATAAAAAAAAAAAATTATTCATAAACATATAAAATATATTTTTGGATTTAAAGAAGAATACATTTTACAGCTACAGATATTAGCTGTTAAAAAACCAATGAAATTCACTGAAAAAACCATAGGTTATAGACCATATATAGTTAGGAATTAGCATTTACAAAACCTTGAAAATTCACTGAAAAAACCATAGGTTATAGACCATATATAGTTAGGAATTAGCATTTACAAAACCTTATTTTACTCACACAAAACCATTGAAATTCCATATATAGTTAGTTGCACTAACTATATATCGCGCACCCGCAATCCACTGCTGATGATGTCACATATTACATCATTCATGACATGGTCAGTGACATCACTGATGACATCACTGATGACATCTCAAATGACATCACTGATGACATCTCATTTGACATCAATGACCACATCACTGATGATATCATTCATGTGACAATACAATGCATCTCCTCACATTTTAATATAACCTCTGTTTCACCCAGTGTTAAATACAGAGTATAATTTTTGAAACCATTGACACACCAATACTAGTTACTACATACGCACTCACTGATTCCTATGTCTACACACACATTCACCCATACAATCATTCATACATACAATCACTCATCTTTACAACACTATCATATGCACTCATACACCTATACAGACACTCACAGTCTGCCACTCATCCATGGAGTTACTCACACACCTAGTCAGTCCTGTAAAGAATCAATGACACTTCCATTTTCTTGTCTATACAGTTAAACATAGAGCACCTTACATTTTCAAACATATACTAACACATACTTACCTTCTTATACAATCATTGATACAAGTACACATTGATCTGCACAGAGTCACACACCTCCCAGCCAGCCACACACACACTCAGTCTCCCATACAAATACTTGGACAATCAATCAGTAACCCATATAGTTAATCATATAGCTACTGATCAACACATGCAGCAGTTTACAGAACAACAGACATAATGATGCACAAATTAAGACAGTTTAGTCACTAACCCATGCACTCAGTGAGACACATTTAATCACTCACTCATACATTCAGTCATGCACCTACTAAATCCTTTGTCCAGACACTTATACTTCCACTCATTCTTCAATATGTAAGACACATTTTAACTTTACAGAAACATACAGTCACTGGATGTTGTCATCAGTGATGTCATCAGTGATGTCATCAGTGATGTCATTTGAGATGTCATCAGTGATGTCATCAGTGATGTCACTGACCATGTCATGAATGATGTAATATGTGACATCATCAGCAGTGGATTGCGGGTGCGCGATATATAGTTAGTGCAACTAACTATATATGGAATTTCAATGGTTTTGTGTGAGTAAAATAAGGTTTTGTAAATGCTAATTCCTAACTATATATGGTCTATAACCTATGGTTTTTTCAGTGAATATATATATATATTGCAACGCTCCAGGTTCTAACTGCCACACCAGTGCACTCGGTAGCGGGTGCTGGACACGCGACGGCAAGCTCGCGTAATTTATGACGGTCCAAAAAGAAAACCAGCACTCTCGGGGGTAAATCCTCCTTTGGATTTATTTGGCACAATAAAAATAAACACAAACGCGTTTCAGCGGTACGCCTTCATCAATGTGAACCGGCCGCCATAGTCAACCTCATTTTAAATTAACAAACAAACATCATCATCAGGTCAGGTCACATGGGTGGTGTGTTTATTGATATTGTGCCAAAAAAATCCAAAGGAGGATTTCCCCCCCGTGAGTGCTGATTTTCTTTTTGGAGCGTCATATATATATATATATATATATATATATATATATATATATATATATATATATATATATATATATATATATATATGCAATAAATTCCCTCCACACGTAGAGGAAACAGAGGCCAGAGGGGGATTCCAGGTATGAACCACGTTTATTTAGAACCAATTTGCAGTACTGGCGAATGCATTTCGACCTTAAGTCTTCTTCAGCGCCCCATACCGCAGAGAGTCATTCGCTAAAAATAGTCCCTTCTCAGCAACTCGTTATATGTAGTCCTGCATGGTTACACCCCCTTGCTGATGCTTCACACCTGTTGCCTGTCACGGTGAATGCCGGAACTCCAACTCCCAGAATGCAAAATGCGATGCATCCTGGTTGGTGGTGTGGAGGTTGCGAGTTGTATTCACACAAATGCCTGGACTTTGCTGTTCGGTGGCACGGGAACCTCCGGATACTTCCAAACACTGCATGGCTCTCCCTGGGTCCCCTCGGGCCACCGCTGCCACTCAAATCAGGTAAGCCTATCCAGCAGGGACAGCCATACTTCGGCACAGCGTCCTGATGGAGGTATGAATACCTCACGCCACCGGAGCCTCCCGAGATGAAAAAGCGGACATCGGACTTCTCAGTACCCTGAGTTCGTAGATCCGCTGCAAGCAGCGAACGGTCACCAGCTTGAGTCCGAGTTACTTTTTGCAGCAGGGCCATCTGGACTGCGTCGCTGGTAGGCGCAGATAATATGCAATAACATCCCTCCACACGTAGAGGAAACAGAGGCCAGAGGGGGATTCCAGGTATGAACCACGTTTATTTAGAAGCAATTTGCAGTACTGGCGAATGCATTTCGACCTTAAGTCTTCTTCAGCGCCCCATACCGCAGAGAGTCATTCGCTAAAAATAGTCCCTTCTCAGCAACTTGTTATAAGTAGTCCTGCATGGTTACACCCCCTTGCTGATGCTTCACACCTGTTGCCTGTCACGGTGAATGCCGGAACTCCAACTCCCAGAATGCAAAATGCGATGCATCCTGGTTGGTGGTGTGGAGGTTGCGAGTTGTATTCACACAAATGCCTGGACTTTGCTGTTCGGTGGCACGGGAACCTCCGGATACTTCCAAACACTGCATGGCTCTCCCTGGGTCCCCTCGGGCCTCCGCTGCCACTCAAATCAGGTAAGCCTATCCAGCAGGGACAGCCATACTTCGGCACAGCGTCCTGATGGAGGTATGAATACCTCACGCCACAGGAGTCTCCCGAGATGAAATGGCGGACACCGGACTTCTCAGTACCCTGAGTACGTAGAACCGCTGCAAGCAGCGAACGGTCACCAGCTTGAGTCCGAGTCACTTTTTGCGGCAGGGCCATCTGGACTGCGTCGCTGGTAGGCGCAGATAATATGCAATAACTTCCCTCCACACGTAGAGGAAACAGAGGCCAGAGGGGGATTCCAGGTATGAACCACGTTTATTTAGAAGCAATTTGCAGTACTGGCGAATGCATTTCGACCTTAAGTCTTCTTCAGCGCCCCATACCGCAGAGAGTCATTCGCTAAAAATAGTCCCTTCTCAGCAACTCGTTATAAGTAGTCCTGCATGGTTACACGCCCTTGCTGATGCTGCACACCTGTTGCCATTCACGGTGAATGCCCGAACTCCAACTCCCAGAATGCAAAATGCGATGCATCCTGGTTGGTGGTGTGGAGGTTGCGAGTTGTATTAACACAAATGCCTGGACTTTGCTGTTCGATGGCACGGGAACCTCCGGATACTTCCAAACACTGCATGGCTCTCCCTGGGTCCCCTCGGGCCACCGCTGCCACTCAAATCAGGTAAGCCTATCCAGCAGGGACAGCCATACTTCGGCACAGCGTCCTGATGGAGGTACGAATACCTCACGCCACCGGAGCCTCCCGAGATGAAATGGCGGACATCGGACTTCTCAGTACCCTGAGTTCGTAGATCCGCTGCAAGCAGCGAACGGTCACCAGCTTGAGTCCGAGTCACTTATTTGTTATTGCATATATATATATATATATATTGCAACGCTCCAGGTTCTAGCTGCCACACCAGTGCACTCGGTAGAGGGTGCTGGACACGCGACGGCAAGCTTGCGTAATTTATGACGGTCCAAAAAGAAAACCAGCACTCACGGGGGTAAATCCTCCTTTGGATTTATTTGGCACAATAAAAATAAACACAAACGCGTTTCAGCGGTACGCCTTCATCAATGTGAACCGGCCGCCATAGTCAACCTCATTTTAAATTAACAAACAAACATCATCATCAGGTCAGGTCACATGGGTGGTGTGTATATTGATATTGTGCCAAAAAAATCCAAAGGAGGATTTCCCCCCCCCGTGAGTGCTGATTTTCTTTTTGGAGCGTCATATATATATATATATATATATATATATATATATATATATATATATATATATATATATATTATATATATATATTGTCGATCCAAGGTTGTCCACCTTTGAGTAGCACACGAGCAGCAGCTTGATTTATGTGTAGGTGAGGATGGGGATCCGCTTGTAGATGCCGCTCCGTAATGGATCTGCCCGACGCGTTTCGAGGCTCCATATGCTTCTCTTCAGGGGCTTTAACGGAAGCGGTGTGCGCAACCGCTAACCCACTTCTCCATTTTCCATATGACACACCCACCAATGGGAGGCTCAAATGAGACTGTGCATTATGGGTAGTGTGGTGCGGAAAGCACATAATCAAGTCCTGTATGGACCCCGCAAGTGGGCCCGTCCTCGATCCCGTGTATGGCTGCTGTTTCACTTCCGTGACCCCCAAGGATGACGGGGTGGTGCATACTCCGCGGCTGGACAGCTGCGTATAAATTGTCGCTCCAAGGTTGCCCACCTTTGAGTAGCACACGAGCAGCAGCTTGATTTATGTATAGGTGTGGACGGGGATCCGCTTGTAGATGCCGCTCCGTAATGGATCTGCCCAATGCGTTTCGAAGGTCCATATGCTTCTCTTCCAAAGTATAGGACATGATAATCCAAATCCAAATGTTTCTCAAGAAAAGTCATTTTCAATCGTTCGGAGTATCTTCGTTTGGGCAGATATGACCCAGGGACCCCCAGTATGCAAGGGGAATTAGTCCCCCTCTGCAAATGCGCCAGTGGGCTGCGTTGCAGAGAGCTGTAAAAAGGGGCATAGCCTCATTACACCTCTGTGCAATGCAGCTCCCTGGCGCATACATGAGGTTCCAGGTGGGCTAGTTGGCCCCAGGGACCCCCAGTATGCAAGGGGAATTAGTTCCCCCTCTTCAAACATGCACGGGGGCTGCGTTGCAGAGAGGTGTAAAAAAGGGTGTGGCCTCATTACACCTCTCTGCAATGCAGCCCCCTGGCGCATACTGGAGGCTCCTGGTGGGCTATTTGGCCCCCAGGGACCCCCAGTATGCAAGGGGAATTAGTTCCCCCTCTGCAAACGCGCCAGGGGGCTGCGTTGCAGAGAGGTGTAACAAGGGGCATAACCTCATTACACCTCTGCAATGCAGCCCCCTGGCGCATACTGGAGGTTCCAGGTGGGCTAGTTGGCCCCCAGGGGCCCCCAGTATGCAGGGGGAATTAGTTCCCCCTCTTCAAACATGCACGGGGCTGCGTTGCAGAGAGGTGTAAAAAAGGGTGTGGCCTCATTACACCTCTCTGCAATGCAGCTCCCAGGCGTATACTGCAGGTTCAAGGTGGGCTAGTTGGCCCCCAGGGACCCCCAGTATGCAAGGAGAATTAGTTCCCCCTCTGAAAACACGCCCGGGGGCTGCGTTGCAGAGAGGTGTAAAAAGGGGCGTGGCTTCATTACACCTCGCTGCAATGCAGTCCCCTGGCGCATACTGGAGATTCCTGGTGGGCTTTCAGGTCCTATATAGTTAGGAATTAGCATTAAAAAAAACTTTGAAATTCACTGAAAAAAACATAGGTTTCAGGCCTTATATAGTTAGGAATTAGCATTTAAAAAACCTTGCAAATTCACTGAAAAAACGATAGGTTTCAGGCCTTATATAGTTAGGAATTAGCATATAAAAAAACCTTTGAAATTCACTGAAAAAACCATAGGTTTCAGGCCTTATATAGTTAGGAATTAGCATTTAAAAAACCTTTAAAATTCACTCAAAAAACTATAAGTTTTAGGGGTGTTATAGTTAGCTGGACATTTCACTCATACAAAACCATTGAAATTGCTCCTATATAGTTAGTTGTACTAACTATATTTCGCGCACCCGCAATCCACTGCTGATGATGTCACATATTAGATCATTCATGACATGGTCAGTGACATCACTGATGACATCTCAAATGACATCACTGATGACATAATTCGCGTGACAATCACATACACCTTTTCATACACTATTAAAATCTTTCATCACTCTTTGTAAAACACAGAGTATCATATTTGAATCCATTGTCACAGCAATACAAGTATCTAAAAAGCCACTCATTGATTCATAGATGTATACACACATCTAATCACTTACCTGTAGATTCACTCATACATGCTGTCAATGAACAATAGAACACTATCAAAAATACTTATACACCTATATCGACATTAAACAACAGCACACATCCTATTCACATATGAAGTCATCATACTCACTTATGCAAACAATGGATCATACTTACATATTTTCTTAGCAAAACACATATACAAACACCACTTCATCTATTCATTTAGATAGTAAGTCATACTTAGTGAATTATAAAGTCATTATTACAAGTATACAGTTATCCATACAGTCACTCACACAATCATTGAGTCTTATGTATACTTATTTATATACAACAACTGACACATACACTGCCTTTTATTTTTCTAGTTTGTTGGACATGTACCATTGAGAAACATATTTGCTCATCAACACACCCATAAAGAGATTCACTCACCAAAACTGTTAGAACATGTAGTTTTAACTTCATAAATCTACTGAATCAACTATGCACACATCTTTGGACAGTCACACACCCCCCACCGAACCACACACACTTTCACACTCCTATACAAATACTCAGTTAACTAATCAATAACTAATATAGACGTTCACATAGCTAGTAACCAACTGTAGAATCAATCAATCAATCAATCAATCAAACAATTTCTATAGCGCGCTACTCACCCGGTGGGGTCTCAAGGCGCTGGGGGGGAGGGGTCCGCTACTGCTCGAAGAGCCAGGTCTTGAGTTGCTTCCTGAAGGAGAGATGGTCCTGGGTCAGCCGTAGGTGGATGGGGAGGGAGTTCCATGTCTTGGCCGCGAGGAAGGATAAGGATCTTCCTCCGGCAGTGGTTCTGTGAATGCGTGGTACGGTGGCGAGGGCGAGGCTGGTCGATCGTAGCTGGCGGGTGGGCATGTAGAAGGTGAGGCGGTTGTTAAGGTACTTGGGGCCTAGGTCGTGGAGAGCCTTGTGTGCGTGGGTGAGGAGTCTGAATGTGATCCTTTTGCTGACGGGGAGCCAGTGCAGGTCTCTCAGGTGGGCGGAGATGTGGTTGTGGCGGGGGTGTTCAGGACGAGTCATGCGGAGGCGTTCTGTATGCGCTGGAGTCTTTTATGTAGTTTGGCAGTGGTTCCCGCGTAGAGGGTGTTCCCGTAGTCCAATCGGCTGGTGACGAGTGCCTGGGTGACCGTCTTTCTGGTTTCGATGGGGATCCATCGGAAGATCTTTCGGAGCATGCGCAGGGTGTTGAAACAGGATGATGAGACGGCGTTGACTTGTCTGGCCATCGAGAGGGAGGAGTCCAAGATGAATCCCAAGTTTCATGCGTGGTTCGTTTGTTTGGGGGTGGTGCCCAATGCAGGAGGCCACCAGGAGTCGTCCCAGGCGGAGGGGGATGATCCCAGGATGAGGAGTTCCGTCTTGTCTGAGTTCAGCTTCAGGCGGCTGTTCCTCATCCATTCGGCGACGTCCCTCATTCCCTCGTGTAGGCTGGCTCTGGCGGTGGCAGGGTTGTTGGTGAGGGAGAGGATCAGCTGGATGTCGTCGGCGTAGGAGATGATGTTAAGGTTGTGTTGGCGTGCGATGGCTGCGAGGGGGCTCATGTAGATGTTAAAGAGAGTGGGGCTGAGCGAGGATCCTTGTGGTACGCCGCAGATGACTTCGGTGGCCGCGGATCTGAACGGGGGGAGGCAGACTCCCTGGGTTCTTCCGGCGAGGAACGAGATGATCCATTCCAGTGCCTTCTCTTGGATTCCGATGTTGCTGAGGCGCTGTATTAGGGTGCGGTGGCAGACTGTGTTTAACGCTGCCGAGAGGTCCAGGAGGATGAGGGCAGCTGTTTCCCCGTTGTCAAGCAGGGATCTGATGTTGACGGTGGCTGCGATGAGGGCGGTCTCGGTGCTGTGGTTGGCTCGGAAACCGGACTGTGAGGGGTCGAGGGATCCGTTCGTCTCGAGGAAGGCGGTGAGCTGTTTGTTGACGGTCTTCTCGATGACTTTGGCAGGAAAAGGGAGGAGCGAGATGGTGCGGAAGTTCTTGAGGTCGGTGGGGTCCGCTGTCGGTTTCTTCAGGAGGGCGCTGAGCTCGGCATGCTTCCAACTCTCCGGGAAGGTGGCGGTGTTGAAGGAGATGTTGATGATGTCACAGAGTTGGGGTGCGATGATGGAGTCGGCCTTGTTGAAGATGTGGTGGGGGCAGGGGTCGGTTGGGGATCCGGAGTGGATGGTGTTCATCGTGCTGGTGGTGTCTTCGGTGCTGACCGGGGACCAGTTGCGTAGGGTGGTGGTGAGGGGCGTTGGTTCGGTGGTTGGGTCCGTGGTCGGTGCGCCGAAGCTGTTGTGTATGTCGGCGATCTTGCGGTGGAAGAAAGAGGCGAGTGAGTCGCAGAGGTCTTGCGGAGCTGTGATGTCATTGTTGCTGGGGTTGGAGAGCTCTTTGACGATGCTGAAGAGTTCCTTGCTGTTGTGAGTGTTGTTGCCCAGTTGTTCTTTGAATGTTGTCCTTTTGGTGGTGCGGATCAGCTGGTGGTGTGTGCGGGTGGCGTTCTTGAGGGCAGTCATGTTTTCTGTAGTCTGGTCATGTTGCCAGGCTTTTTCGAGGGTGCGGCAGTGTTTCTTTGATGTTTTGAGTTTGTTGGTGAACCACGTGGCTTTCTTGCTGCCGGGTCTGGTGGGAGGGTTCTTCAGTGGTGCGAGGTCGTCGGTGCAGTTGGTGAGCCACTGTGTGAGGTTGTGGGCAGCTTCGTTGGGGTCTGTTGCGCTGGCGGGGGGGTTCTGCCTGAGGGAGGTGGTGAGCTGGTCGGTGGTGATCTTGCTCAAGCTTCTGCGTGGAACCTGTTGCGGGTGGTGGTGGGTCGTGGTTCTCCTGAAGCTGAAGTGGACGCAGCTGTGATCGGTCCAGTGAAGTCGGTGGAGTGGCTGAAGGAGATGTGCTTGCTGGAGGAGAAGACGGGGTCAAGCGTGTGGCCTGCGTAGTGGGTGAGGGTGTTCACCAGTTGCTTGAGTCCGAGGTTGGCGAGGTTGTCCAGCAGGGTGGTGGTGTTGCTGTCGTTGTTGTTCTCCAGGTGGAAGTTGAGGTCTCCTAGGAGAATGTAGTCCGAGGAGGAGAGGGCTTGCGGGCTGATGAAGTCTGCGATGTCTTCGCTGAATTGTGTGCGTGGTCCCGGGGGTCTGTAGATGAGAGTGCCTCTGAGGGTGGTCTTGTGGTCGGTGTGTATCTAGAAGTGAAGGTGCTCGGCGGCAGTGAGGGTGTCGTTGGAGTTGCTCGTGATGCGAATGGTGTTCACAACAACTGACAAAGTGATACAGATATTCACACAGTTTAGTCACTATCCACTATATTTAGTGAGACACTATAAATTGGTCAAGTAAACAGTCAATTACACTGCTACTAAATCCTCCATCCAAATATTTATTTATATATATCCACTCATTCTTCAATGCAAATTGCTATATATATAATGCATATTTAAATAACGAAGCAAACCACATTTACTGGATGATGTCATCAGTGATGTCATCAGTGATGTCATTTGAGATGTCACCAGTGATGTCACTGACCATGTCATGAATGATCTAATATGTGACATCATCAGCAGTGGATTGCGGGTGCGCAAAATATAGTTAGTACAACTAACTATATAGGAGCAATTTCAATGGTTTTGTATGAGTGAAATGTCCAGCTAACTATAACACCCCTTAAACCTATAGTTTTTTGAGTGAATTTTAAAGGTTTTTTAAATGCTAATTCCTAACTATATAAGGCCTGAAACCTATGTTTTTTTCAGTGAATTTCAAAGGTTTTTTTATATGCTAATTCCTAACTATACAAGGGCTGAAACCTATGGTTTTTTCAGTGATATATATATTACCTACTGGCGATAGCCAGTAGGTATATATAGTTAGGATTGTTTTCCATAGGGAAATCGCAACATTCTATTGGGAATAACTTTGGCGCCGGTTTAGGAATCTTCCTGAAATTTTCCTTAACTTTGCCTCACGGCGCTCCGCTCCTTCCCTAAAAGTTTGGGGGGGATTCGTCAAGCGGGGGCCGAGATGAAAGGGGGGTCCCAAAACGTGTTTTCCCCATGTTAATTTCCATAGGGCGGTTGGACTCACTTTTAGCCCGAACGGCTGAATGGTTTTCCACCAAACTTGGCAAAATTGTAGGGACTGGTAGCCCGATGTGCCTTTGCTATGTCTCAAGATATGTGCTCCAGTGGTTTTTACGAAAATTAACTTTGAAAAAATATATATTGGGCTACATTGGGCTATATATATGTTAGAGCCCAAATGTAGCCCAATGTAGCCCAATGTAGCCCAAAGATGGCCACCAGAGACAAAAAAAACAAATGTAGCCCAAATATCAGCCAGATGTAGCCCAACTATAGCCCAATGACAGAATGTCCCAGAGTGTTCTAAGAACAACTAGAGCGCTAACAGTCTTACTTATGACAAAAGTATGGCACACCTGAAGTCATCTTGATTGGAATAAAGTGGTAACACTTAATACATTTAATTTGAAAAGGAACAAAATTAGGGGTTTAATTTTGCCATAGAAATTTTATTACCTACTGGCGATAGCCAGTAGGTATATATAGTTAGGATTGTTTTCCATAGGGAAATCGCAACATTCTATTGGGAATAACTTTGGCGCCGGTTGAGGAATCTTCCTGAAATTTTCCTTAACTTTGCCTCGCGGCGCTCCGCTCCTTCCCTGAAAGTTTGGGGGGATTCGTCAAGCGGGGGCCGAGATAAAAGGGGGGTCCCAAAACGTGTTTTCCCCATGTTAATTTCCATAGGGCGGTTGGACTCACTTTTAGCCCGAACGGCTGAATGGTTTTCCACCAAACTTGGCAAAATTGTAGGGACTGGTAGCCCTAAGTGCCTTTGCTATGTCTCAAGATATGTCCTCCAGTGGTTTTACGAAAATTAACTTTGAAAAAATAGATATTAGTCTAAATTGGGCTATATATATGTTAGAGCCCAAATGTAGCCCAATGTAGCCCAATGTAGCCAATGTAGCCCAAAGATGGCCACCAGAGACAAAAAAACAAATGTAGCCCATATATCACCCAGATGTAGCCCAACTATAACCCAATGACAGAATGTCCCAGAGTGTTCTAAAGAACAACTAGAGCGCTAACAGTCTTACTTATGACAAAAGTATGACACACCTGAAGTCATCTTGATTGGAATAAAGTGGTAACACTTAAAACATTTAATTTGCAAAGGAACAAAATGAGGGGGTTCATTTTCCCATAAAAATTATGATTAGTGCTGAAGAAAGAAAAATTAGGGCACATTTTGAGTCACTTCTCAAATCCTCTTATATTTCATTAAAATAATTCTGATATGCAGTCTCCCAAGATGGCCACCAGAGACAAAAGAGCCCAAATGTAGCCCAAATATCAGCCAGATGTAGCCCAACTATAGCCCAATGACAGAATGTCCCAGAGTGTTCTAAAGAACAACTAGAACGCTAACAGTCTTACTTATGACAAAAGTATGGCACACCTGAAGTCATCTTGATTGGAATAAAGTGGTAACACTTAATACATTTAATTTGAAAAGGAACAAAATGAGGGGTTTCATTTTGCCATAGAAATGTTATTAACTACTGGCGATAGCCAGTAGGTATATATAGTTAGGATTGTTTTCCATAGGGAAATCGCAACATTATATTGGGAATAACTTTGGCGCCGGTTGAGGAATCTTCCTGAAATTTTCCTTAACTTTGACTTGCGGCGCTCCGCTCCTTCCCTGAAAGTTTGGGGGGATTCGTCAAGCGGGGGCCGAGATAAAAGGGGGGCCCCAAAACGTGTTTTCCCCATGTTAATTTCCATAGGGCGGTTGGACTCACTTTTAGCCCGAACGGTTGAATGGTTTTCCACCAAACTTGGCAAAATTGTAGGGACTGGTAGCCCGATGTGCCTTTGCTATGTCTCAAGATATGTGCTCCAGTGGTTTTTACGAAAATTAACTTTGAAAAAATATATATTGGGCTACATTGGGCTATATATATGTTAGAGCCCAAATGTAGCCCAATGTAGCCCAATGTAGCCCAAAGATGGCCACCAGAGACAAAAAAACAAATGTAGCCCATATATCACCCAGATGTAGCCCAACTATAACCCAATGACAGAATGTCCCAGAGTGTTCTAAAGAACAACTAGAGCGCTAACAGTCTTACTTATGACAAAAGTATGACACACCTGAAGTCATCTTGATTGGAATAAAGTGGTAACACTTAAAACATTTAATTTGCAAAGGAACAAAATGAGGGGGTTCATTTTCCCATAAAAATTATGATTAGTGCTGAAGAAAGAAAAATTAGGGCACATTTTGAGTCACTTCTCAAATCCTCTTATATTTCATTAAAATAATTCTGATATGCAGTCTCCCAAGATGGCCACCAGAGACAAAAGAGCCCAAATGTAGCCCAAATATCAGCCAGATGTAGCCCAACTATAGCCCAATGACAGAATGTCCCAGAGTGTTCTAAAGAACAACTAGAACGCTAACAGTCTTACTTATGGCAAAAGTATGGCACACCTGAAGTCATCTTGATTGGAATAAAGTGGTAACACTTAATACATTTAATTTGAAAAGGAACAAAATGAGGGGTTTCATTTTGCCATAGAAATTTTATTACCTACTGGCGATAGCCAACAGGTATATATAGTTAGGATTGTTTTCCATAGGGAAATCGCAACATTCTATTGGGAATAACTTTGGCGCCGGTTGAGGAATCTTCCTGAATTTTCCTTAACTTTGCCTCACGGCGCTCCGCTCTTTCTCTGAAAGTTTGGGGGGATTCGTCAAGCGGGGGCCGAGATAAAAGGGGGTCCCAAAACGTGTTTTTCCCATGTTAACTTCCATAGGGCGGTTGGACTCACTTTTAGCCCGAATGGCTGAATGGTTTTCCACCAAACTTGGCAAAATTGTAGGGACTGGTAGCCCGATGAGCCTTTGCTATGTCTCAAGATATGTGCTCCAGTGCTTTTTCCGAAAATTTACTTTGAAAAAATATATATTGGGCTATATATATGTTAGAGCCCAAATGTAGCCCAATGTAGCCCAAAGATGGCCACCAGAGACAAAAAAAACAAATGTAGCCCAAATATCAGCCAGATGTAGCCCAACTATAGCCCAATGACAGAATGTCCCAGAGTGTTCTAAAGAACAACTAGAGCGCTAACAGTCTTACTTATGACAAAAGTATGGCACACCTGAAGTCATCTTGATTGGAATAAAGTGTTAACACTTAAAACATTTAATTTGCAAAGGAACAAAATGAGGGGGTTCATTTTCCCATAGAAATTATGATTAGTGCTGAAGAAAGAAAAATTAGGGCACATTTTGAGTGACTTCTCAAATCCTCTTATATTTCATTAAAAAAATTCTGATATGCAGTCTCCCAAGATGGCCACCAGAGACAAAAGAGCCCAAATGTAGCCCAAATATCAGCCAGATGTAGCCTAACTATAGCCCAATGACAGAATGTCCCAGAGTGTTCTAAAGAACAACTAGAACACTAACAGTCTTACTTATGACAAAAGTATGGCACACCTGAAGTCATCTTGATTGGAATAAAGTGGTAACACTTAATACATTTAACTTGAAAAGGAACAAAATGAGGGGTTTCATTTTGCCATAGAAATTTTATTACCTACTGGCGATAGCCAACAGGTATATATAGTTAGGATTGTTTTCCATAGGGAAATCGCAACATTCTATTGGGAATAACTTTGGCGCCGGTTGAGGAATCTTCCTGAATTTTCCTTAACTTTGCCTCACGGCGCTCTGCTCCTTCCCTGGAAGTTTGGGGGGGATTCGTCAAGCGGGGGCCGAGATAAAAGGGGGGTCCCAAAACGTGTTTTCCCCATGTTAATTTCCATAGGGCGGTTGGACTCACTTTTAGCCCGAATGGTTGAATGGTTTTCCACCAAACTTGGCAAAATTGTAGGGACTGGTAGCCCGATGTGCCTTTGCTATGTCTCAAGATATGTGCTCCAGTGGTTTTTACGAAAATTAACTTTGAAAAAATATATATTAGTCTACATTGGGCTATATATATGTTAGAGCCCAAATGTAGCCCAATGTAGCCCAATGTAGCCCAATGTAGCCCAAAGATGGCCACCAGAGACAAAAAAAACAAATGTAGCCCAAATATCAGCCAGATGTAGCCCAACTATTGCCCAATGACAGAATGTCCCAGAGTGTTCTAAAGAACAACTAGAGCGCTAACAGTCTTACTTATGACAAAAGTATGGCACACCTGAAGTCATCTTGATTGGAATAAAGTGTTAACACTTAAAACATTTAATTTGCAAAGGAACAAAATGAGGGGGTACATTTTGCCATAGACATTATGATTAGTGCTGAAGAAAGAAAAATTAGGGCACCTTTTTAAGTGACTTCTCAAATCCTCTTATATTTCATTAAAACAATTCTGATATGCAGTCTCCCAAGATGGCCACCAGAGACAAAAGAGACCAAATGTAGCCCAAATATCAGCCAGATGTAGCCCAACTATAGCCCAATGACAGAATGTCCCAGAGTGTTCTGAAGAACAACTAGAATGCTAACAGTCTTACTTATGACAAAAGTATGGCACACCTGAAGTCATCTTGATTGGAATAAAGTGGTAACACTTAATACATTTAATTTGAAAAGGAACAAAATGAGGGGTTTCATTTTGCCATAGAAATTTTATATATATATATATTCACTGAAAAAACCACAGGTTACACACCAGTAATAGTTAGGAATTAGCATTTAAAAAACCTTTGAAATTCACTGAAAAAACCATAGGTTTCACACTAGTTATAGTTAGCTGGAAATTTTACTCGCATAAAACCATTGAAATTCCCACGTTATAGTTAGTTGGACTTACTATAACTTGCACGTCTGCAATGCACTGCTGATGACGTCACATATTACATCACTCACGCATATATTTAAATATTTAAACATTACTCGCTAATATGTGTATTCACTAAGATACACTTAATAAGCCAGTTAACCAATCAATTTTTTTTAGAAAACCCCATAGGTTTCAGGCCTTATATAGTTAGGAATTAGCATTTAAAAAACCTTTGAAATTCACTGAAAAAACCATAGGTTTCAGGCCTTATATAGTTAGGAATTAGCATTTAAAAAACCTTTGAAATTCACTGAAAAAAACATAGGTTTCAGGCCTTATATAGTTAGGAATCAGCATTTAAAAAACCTTTGAAATTCACTGAAAAAACCATAGGTTTCAGGCCTTATATAGTTAGGAATTAGCATTAAAAAAAACCTTTGAAATGCACTGAAAAAAACATAGGTCTCAGGAGTTATATAGTTAGGAATTAGTTTTTAAAAAACCTTTGAAATTCACTCAAAAAACTATAAGTTTTAGCGGTGTTATAGTTAGCTGGACATTTTACTCATACAAAACCAATGAAATTGCTCCTATATAGTTAGTTGTACTAACTATATTTCGCGCACCCGCAATCCACTGCTGATGATGTCACATATTAGATCATTCATGACATGGTCAGTGACATCACTGATGACATCTCAAATGACATCACTGATGACATCACTGATGACATCATCCATGTGACAATCACATACACCTTTTCATACACTATTACAATTTTTCATCACTGTTTGTAAAATACAGAGTATCATATTTAAATCCATTGTCACAGCAATACAAGTATCTAAAAATCCACTCAGTGATTCATAGATGTATACACACATCTAATCAATTACCTATGGATTCACTCATACATGCTGTCAATGAACAATAGAACACTATCAAAAATACTTATACATCTATATCGACATTAAACAACAGCACGCATCCTATTCACATATGAAGTCATCCTACTCACTTATGCAAACAATGGATCATACTTACATATTTACTTAGCAAAACACTTATACAAACACCACTTCTTCTATTCATTTAGATAGTAAGTCATACTTAGTGAATTATAAAATCATTATTACAAGTATACAGTTATCCATACAGTCACTCACACAATCCTTGTGTCTTATGTATACTTATTTATATACAACAACTGACACATACACTGCCTTTTATTTTTCTAGTTTGTTGGACCTGTACCTTTGAGAAATATATTTGCTCATCACCACACCCATAAAGAGATTCCCTCACCCAAACTGTTAGAACATGTAGTTTTAACTTCATATATCTACTGAATCAACTATTCACACATCTTTGGACAGTCACACACACCCCACCGAACCACACACACTTTCACACTCCCATACAAATACTCAATTAACTAATCAATAACTAATATAGACTTTCACATAGCTAGTAACCAACTATAGAATCAGTTTACACAACACTGACAAAGTGATACAGATATTCACACAGTTTAGTCACTATCCACTATATTTAGTGAGACATTATAAATTGGTCAAGTAAACAGTCAATTACACTGCTACTAAATCCTCCATCCAAATATTTATTTATATATATCCACTCATTCTTCAATGTAAATTGCTATATATAATGCATATTTTCATAACGAAGCAAACCACATTCACTGGATGATGTCATCAGTGATGTCATCAGTGATGTCATTTGAGATGTCATCAGTGATATCACTGACCACGTCATGAATGATCTAATATGTGACATCATCAGCAGTGGATTGCGGGTGCGCGAAATATAGTTAGTACAACTAACTATATAGGAGCAATTTCATTGGTTTTGTATGAGTAAAATGTCCAGCTAACTATAACACCGCTAAAACTTATAGTTTTTTGAGTGAATTTCAAAGGTTTTTTAAAAACGAATTCCTAACTATATAACTCCTGAGACCTATGTTTTTTTCAGTGAATTTCAAAGGTTTTTTTAAATGCTAATTCCTAACTATATAAGGCCTGAAACCTATGTTTTTTTCAGTGAATTTCAAAGGTTTTTTTAAATGCTGATTCCTAACTATATAAGGCCTGAAACCTATGGTTTTTTCAGTGAATTTCAAAGATTTTTTAAATGCTAATTCCCAACTATATAAGGCCTGAAACCTATGGTTTTTTCAGTGAATTTCAAAGGTTTTTTAAATGCTAATTCCTAACTATATAAGGCCTGAAACCTATGGGTTTTTCAGTGTTTTTTAAAAAAAATTGATTGGTTAACTGGCTTATTAAGTGTATCTTAGTGAATACATATATTAGCGAGTAATGTTTAAATATTTAAATATATGCATGAGTGATGTAATATGTGACGTCATCAGCAGTGCATTGCAGACGTGCACGTTATAGTGAGTCCAACTAACTATAACGTGGGAATTTCAATGGTTTTATGCGAGTAAAATTTCCAGCTAACTATAACTGGTGTGAAACCTATGGTTTTTTCAGTGAATTTCAAAGGTTTTTTAAATGCTAATTCCTAACTATTACTGGTGTGTAACCTGTGGTTTTTTCAGTGAATATATATATATATAACATTTCTATGGCAAAATGAAACCCCTCATTTTGTTCCTTTTCAAATTAAATGTATTAAGTGTTACCACTTTATTCCAATCAAGATGACTTCAGATGTGCCATACTTTTGTCATAAGTAAGACTGTTAGCGTTCTAGTTGGTCTTTTGAACACTCTGGGACATTCTGTCATTGGGCTATAGTTGGGCTACATCTGGCTGATATTTGGGCTACAAATGGGCTCTTTTGTCTCTGGTGGCCATCTTGGGAGACAGCATATCAGAATTGATTTAATGAAATATAAGAGGATTTGAGAAGTCACTCAAAATGTGCCCTAATTTTTCTTTCTTCAGCACTAATCATAATGTCTATGGCAAAATGTACCCCCTCATGTTGTTCCTTTGCAAATTAAATGTTTTAAGTGTTAACACTTTATTCCAATCAAGATGACTTCAAGTGTGCCATACTTTTGTCATAAGTAAGACTGTTAGCGCTCTAGTTGTTCTTTAGAACACTCTGGGACATTCTGTTATTGGGCTATAGTTGGGCTACATCTGGCTGATATTTGGGCTACATTTGTTTTTTTTGTCTCTGGTGGCCATCTTTGGGCTACATTGGGCTACATTGGGCTACATTGGGCTACATTTGGGCTCTAACATATATATAGCCCAATTTAGACTAATATCTATTTTTTCAAAGTTAATTTTCGTAAAAACCACTGGAGCACATATCTTGAGACATAGCAAAGGCACATCGGGCTACCAGTCCCTACAATTTTGCCAAGTTTGGTGGAAAACCATTCAGCCATTCGGGCTAAAAGTGAGTCCAACCGCCCTATGGAAATTAACATGGGGAAAACACGTTTTGGGACCCCCCTTTTATCTCGGCCCCCGCTTGACGAATCCCCCCCAAACTTCCAGGGAAGGATCGGAGCGCCGTGAGGCAAAGTTAAGGAAAATTCAGGAAGATTCCTCATCCGGCGCCAAAGTTATTCCCAATAGAATGTTGCGATTTCCCTATGGAAAACAATCCTAACTATATATACCTGTTGGCTATCGCCAGTAGGTAATACAAATTCTATGGCAAAATGAAACTCCTCATTTTGTTCCTTTTCAAATTAAATGTATTAAGTGTTACCACTTTATTCCAATCAAGATGACTTCAGGTGTGCCATACTTTTGTCATAAGTAAGACTGTTAGCGTTCTAGTTGTTCTTTAGAACACTCTGGGACATTCTGTCATTGGGCTATAGTTGGGCTACATCTGCCTGATATTTGGGCTACATTTGGGCTCTTTTGTCTCTGGTGGCAATCTTGGGAGACGGCATATCAGAATTGTGTTAATGAAATATAAGAGGATTTGAGAAGTCACTCAAAATGTGCCCTAATTTTTCTTTCTTCAGCACTAATCATAATTTCTATGGGAAAATGAACCCCCTCATTTTGTTCCTTTGCAAATTAAATGTTTTAAGTGTTAACACTTTATTCCAATCAAGATGACTTCAGGTGTGCCATACTTTTGTCATAAGTAAGACTGTTAGCGCTCTAGTTGTTCTTTAGAACACTCTGGGAGATTCTGTCATTGGGCTATGGATGGGCTACATCTGGCTGATATTTGGGCTACATTTGTTTTTTTTGTCTCTGGTGGCCATCTTTGGGCTACATTGGGCTACATTGGGCTACATTGGGCTACTTTGGGCTACATTTGGGCTCTAATATATATATAGCCCAATATATATTTTTTCAAAGTAAATTTTCGTAAAAACCACTGGAGCACACATCTTGAGACATAGCAAAGGCACATCGGGCTACCAGTCCCTACAATTTTGCCAAGTTTGGTGGAAAACCATTCAGCCATTCGGGCTAAAAGTGAGTCCAACCGCCCTATGAAAATTAACATGTGGAAAACACGTTTTGGGACCCCCTTTTATCTCGGCCCCCGCGTGACGAATCCCCCCAAACTTTCAGGGAAAGAGCGGAGCGCCGTGAGGCAAAGTTAAGGAAAGTTTCAGGAAGATTCCTCAACCGGCGCCAAAGTTATTCCCAATAGAATGTTGCGATTTCCCTATGGAGAACAATCCTAACTATATATACCTACTGGCTATCGCCAGTAGGTAATAACATTTCTATGGCAAAATGAAACCCCTCATTTTGTTCCTTTTCAAATTAAATGTATTAAGTGTTACCACTTTATTCCAATCAAGATGACTTCAGGTGTGCCATACTTTTGCCATAAGTAAGACTGTTAGCGTTCTAGTTGTTCTTTAGAACACTCTGGGACATTCTGTCATTGGGCTATAGTTGGGCTACATCTGGCTGATATTTGGGCTACATTTGGACTCTTTTGTCTCTGGTGGCCATCTTGGGAGACTGGATATCAGAATTTCTTTAATGAAATATAAGAGGATTTGAGAAGTCACTCAAAATGTGCCCTCATTTTTATTTCTTCAGCACTAATCATAATTTCCATGGCAAAATGAACCCCCTCATTTTGTTCCTTTGCAAATTAAATGTTTTAAGTGTTAACACTTTATTCCAATCAAGATGACTTCAGGTGTGCCATACTTTTGTCATAAGTAAGACTGTTAGCGCTCTAGTTGTTCTTTAGAACACTCTGGGACATTCTGTCATTGGGCTATAGTTGGGCTACATCTGGCTGATATTTGGGCTACATTTGTTTTTTTGTCTCTGGTGGCCATCTTTGGGCTACATTGGGCTACATTGGGCTACATTTGGGCTCTAACATATATATAGCCCAATGTAGCCCAATATATATTTTTTCAAAGTTAATTTTCGTAAAAACCACTGGTGGACATATCTTGAGACATAGCAAAGGCACATCGGGCTACCAGTCCCTACAATTTTGCCAAGTTTGGTGGAAAACCATTCAGCCGTTCGGGCTAAAAGTGAGTCCAACCGCCCTATGGAAATTAACATGGGGAAAACACGTTTTGGGACCCCCCTTTTATCTCGGCCCCCGCTTGACGAATCCCCCCAAACTTTCAGGGAAGGAGCGGAGCGCCGCGAGGCAAAGTTAAGGAAAATTTCAGGAAGATTCCTAAACCGGCGCCAAAGTTATTCCCAATAGAATGTTGCGATTTCCCTATGGAAAACAATCCTAACTATATATACCTACTGGCTATCGCCAGTAGGTAATAACATTTCTATGGCAAAATGAAACCCCTCATTTTGTTCCTTTTCAAATTAAATGTATTAAGTGTTACCACTTTATTCCAATCAAGATGACTTCAGGTGTGCCATACGTTTGTCATAAGTAAGACTGTTAGCGTTATAGTTGTTCTTTAGTACACTCTGGAACATTCTGTCATTGGACTATAGTTGGGCTGCATCTGGCTGATATTTGGGCTACATTTGGGCTCTTTTGTCTCTGGTGGCCATCTTGGGAGACAGCATATCAGAATTGATTTAATGAAATATAAGAGGATTTGAGAAGTCACTCAAAATGTGCCCTAATTTTTCTTTCTTCAGCACTAATCATAATGTCTATGGCAAAATGTACCCCCTCATGTTGTTCCTTTGCAAATTAAATGTTTTAAGTGTTAACACTTTATTCCAATCAAGATGACTTCAAGTGTGCCATACTTTTGTCATAAGTAAGACTGTTAGCGCTCTAGTTGTTCTTTAGAACACTCTGGGACATTCTGTTATTGGGCTATAGTTGGGCTACATCTGGCTGATATTTGGGCTACATTTGTTTTTTTTTGTCTCTGGTGGCCATCTTTGGGCTACATTGGGCTACATTGGGCTACCTTGGGCTACATTTGGGCTCTAACATATATATAGCCCAATTTAGACTAATATATATTTTTTCAAAGTTAATTTTAGTAAAAACCACTGGAGCACATATCTTGAGACATAGCAAAGGCACATCGGGCTACCAGTCCCTACAATTTTGCCAAGTTTGGTGGAAAACCATTCAGCCATTCGGGCTAAAAGTGAGTCCAACCGCCCTATGGAAATTAACATGGGGAAAACACGTTTTGGGACCCCCCTTTTATCTCGGCCCCCGCTTGACGAATCCCCCCCAAACTTCCAGAGAAGGAGCGGAGCGCCGTGAGGCAAAGTTAAGGAAAATTCAGGAGGATTCCTCATCCGGCGCCAAAGTTATTCCCAATAGAATGTTGCGATTTCCCTATGGAAAACAATCCTAACTATATATACCTGTTGGCTATCGCCAGTAGGTAATACAATTTCTATGGCAAAATGAAACTCCTCATTTTGTTCCTTTTCAAATTAAATGTATTAAGTGTTACCACTTTATTCCAATCAAGATGACTTCAGGTGTGCCATACTTTTGTCATAAGTAAGACTGTTAGCGTTCTAGTTGTTCTTTAGAACACTCTGGGACATTCTGTCATTGGGCTATAGTTGGGCTACATCTGGCTGATATTTGGGCTACATTTGGGCTCTTTTGTCTCTGGTGGCAATCTTGGGAGACGGCATATCAGAATTGTGTTAATGAAATATAAGAGGATTTGAGAAGTCACTCAAAATGTGCCCTAATTTTTCTTTCTTCAGCACTAATCATAATTTCTATGGGAAAATGAACCCCCTCATTTTGTTCCTTTGCAAATTAAATGTTTTAAGTGTTAACACTTTATTCCAATCAAGATGACTTCAGGTGTGCCATACTTTTGTCATAAGTAAGACTGTTAGCGCTCTAGTTGTTCTTTAGAACACTCTGGGACATTCTGTCATTGGGCTATGGATGGGCTACATCTGGCTGATATTTGGGCTACATTTGTCTTTTTTTGTCTCTGGTGGCCATCTTTGGGCTACATTGGGCTACATTGGGCTACATTGGGCTACATTTGGGCTCTAACATATATATAGCCCAATATATATTTTTTCAAAGTAAATTTTCGTAAAAACCACTGGAGCACACATCTTGAGACATAGCAAAGGCACATCGGGCTACCAGTCCCTACAATTTTGCCAAGTTTGGTGGAAAACCATTCAGCCATTCGGGCTAAAAGTGAGTCCAACCGCCCTATGAAAATTAACATGGGGAAAACACGTTTTGGGACCCCCTTTTATCTCGGCCCCCGCTTGACGAATCCCCCCAAACTTTCAGGGAAAGAGCGGAGCGCCGTGAGGCAAAGTTAAGGAAAATTTCAGGAAGATTCCTCAACCGGCGCCAAAGTTATTCACAATAGAATGTTGCGATTTCCCTATGGAGAACAATCCTAACTATATATACCTACTGGCTATCGCCAGTAGGTAATAACATTTCTATGGCAAAATGAAACCCCTCATTTTGTTCCTTTTCAAATTAAATGTATTAAGTGTTACCACTTTATTCCAATCAAGATGACTTCAGGTGTGCCATACTTTTGCCATAAGTAAGACTGTTAGCGTTCTAGTTGTTCTTTAGAACACTCTGGGACATTCTGCCATTGGGCTATAGTTGGGCTACATCTGGCTGATATTTGGGCTACATTTGGACTCTTTTGTCTCTGGTGGCCATCTTGGGAGACTGGATATCAGAATTTCTTTAATGAAATATAAGAGGATTTGAGAAGTCACTCAAAATGTGCCCTAATTTTTATTTCTTCAGCACTAATCATAATTTCTATGGCAAAATGAACCCCCTCATTTTGTTCCTTCGCAAATTAAATGTTTTAAGTGTTAACACTTTATTCCAATCAAGATGACTTCAGGTGTGCCATACTTTTGTCATAAGTAAGACTGTTAGCGCTCTAGTTGTTCTTTAGAGCACTCTGGGACATTCTGTCATTGGGCTATAGTTGGGCTACATCTGGCTGATATTTGGGCTACATTTGTTTTTTTATTGTCTCTGGTGGCCATCTTTGGGCTACATTGGGCTACATTGGGCTACATTGGGCTACATTTGGGCTCTAACATATATATAGCCCAATGTAGCCCAATATATATTTTTTCAAAGTTAATTTTCGTAAAAACCACTGGTGGACATATCTTGAGACATAGCAAAGGCACATCGGGCTACCAGTCCCTACAATTTTGCCAAGTTTGGTGGAAAACCATTCAGCCGTTCGGGCTAAAAGTGAGTCCAACCGCCCTATGGAAATTAACATGGGGAAAACACGTTTTGGGACCCCCCTTTTATCTCGGCCCCCGCTTGACGAATCCCCCCAAACTTTCAGGGAAGGAGCGGAGCGCCGCGAGGCAAAGTTAAGGAAAATTTCAGGAAGATTCCTCAACCGGCGCCAAAGTTATTCCCAATAGAATGTTGCGATTTCCCTATGGAAAACAATCCTAACTATATATACCTAATGGCTATCGCCAGTAGGTAATAACATTTCTATGGCAAAATGAAACCCCTCATTTTGTTCCTTTTCAAATTAAATGTATTAAGTGTTACCACTTTATTCCAATCAAGATGACTTCAGGTGTGCCATACTTTTGTCATAAGTAAGACTGTTAGCGTTATAGTTGTTCTTTAGAACACTCTGGAACATTCTGTCATTGGACTATAGTTGGGCTGCATCTGGCTGATATTTGGGCTACATTTGGGCTCTTTTGTCTCTGGTGGCCATCTTGGGAGACTGCATATCAGAATTTTTTTAATGAAATATAAGAGGATTTGAGAAGTCACTCAAAATGTGCCCTCATTTTTCTTTCTTCAGCACTAATCATAATTTCTATGGGAAAATGAACCCCCTCATTTTGTTCCTTTGCAAATTAAATGTTTTAAGTGTTAACACTTTATTCCAATCAAGATGACTTCAGGTGTGCCATACTTTTGTCATAAGTAAGACTGTTAGCGCTCTAGTTGTTCTTTAGAACACTCTGGGACATTCTGTCATTGGGCTATAGTTGGGCTACATCGGGCTGATATTTGGGCTACATTTGTTTTTTTTTGTCTCTGGTGGCCATCTTTGGGCTACATTGGGCTACATTGGGCTACATTTGGGCTCTAACATATATATAGCCCAATGTAGCCCAATATATATTTTTTCAAAGTTAATTTTCGTAAAAACCACTGGAGCACATATCTTGAGACATAGCAAAGGCACATAGGGCTACCAGTCCCTACAATTTTGCCAAGTTTGGTGGAAAACCATTCAGCCGTTCGGGCTAAAAGTGAGTCCAACCGCCCTATGGAAATTAACATGGGGAAAACACGTTTTGGGATCCCCCTTTTATCTCGGCCCCCGCTTGACAAATCCCCCCCAAACTTTTAGGGAAGGAGCGGAGCGCCGTGAGGCAAAGTTAAGGAAAATTTCAGGAAGATTCCTCAACCGACGCCAAAGTTATTCCCAAAAGAATGTTGCGATTTCCCTATGGAAAACAATCCTAACTATATATACCTACTGGCTATCGACAGTAGGTAATATATATATATATATATATATATATATATATATATATATATATATATATATATATATATATATATATATATTTTTTTTTTTTTTTTTTTCTAAATCACTAAAAGAGGACAGTACAATCGAAATAAAACCTTCGGACAAAGGGGGGAACATTGTGATTTTCAACAAAACCAAGTATAAACAAGAAGCTTTGAAACAGTTACAAGACAGAGACTGTTATGTGACAATCAGCAAAAAGGATTTTGAGAAATGTACCTCAGAGTATCACGCAATGTTAGAGGGCTGGAGGGATGAAGGCATGCTCAACAAAAGTGAGTTTGAATATCTATACTGTGAGCACCCAATAATTCCGACCTTCTACCACCTGCCCAAGGTACATAAAGATATTAAAAATCCACCAGGGAGACCTATTGTCTCCTCAATAGGAAGTCTCATGGAAGCTTCTTCTAGGTTTATTGACAATTACTTATCCCCATTTGTTAAAGATTTACCCTCTTACGTGAGGGATACTCAAGACTTTCTGAGGCTCATTGACGGCATCCAGTGGGAAACGGACATGCTCCTGATTACCCTAGATGTCGCAAATTTATACACCTGTATCGGACATCAAGAAGGACTCTCAGCAATTGATTGGTTTCTTGGGAAGAAAAACATACAATACCACCAACATAATCGTATGCTTCTCAAAATGACTGAGTTTTGCCTTTTTAACAATATTTTTGTGTTTGCAGGTGTGATGTATCGTCAAATCAGGGGGACCGCCATGGGCACGTGCTTCGCCCCCAGCTACGCGAACCTCTTCGTGGGCTGGTGGGAGAAGCACGTGGCCTGGGGGGAGACCAATGAAAAATGGTTGGACCATATCACGATCTGGACAAGGTACATTGACGACCTGTTTGTTGTGTGACGGGGTGACAGACCCTCGGCTGAGGAGTACGTCGCGACGCTAAACAACAACAGTCTCAATTTAAGATTTACAAGTACAATCAGTGACAGATCAGTACACTATCTCGATCTGGAGGTTTTTGTAGCAGACGGTTCCATACAAACAAAACCCTACCGGAAGCCAACGGCAGGTAATGCCGTGCTCCATGCGGCAAGCCATCATCCTAAAAGCATGATAAGGAATATTCCTTTCGGTGAAATGCTTCGCCTGAAGAGAAATTGTTCTGATCATGACGATTTTCTACATGCACAGGATGTAGCCGTCTCTAGATTTCTGGAAAGAGGCTATTCGAAAACATTGTTAACAAATGCCTCTAAGAGAGTAGAGCAAACAGACAGAAAGGACCTCCTACAAAATAAGAACAGAAAAACAAATAAAACAACGGAATCTGAGAAAGTTACAAGAATGATCACGACCTACAATATGAGATCTAATGAATTGGTACAAATTTTCAATAACAACTGGCATATCCTTAAAACAGATGTAGTCTTGAAAAACAAGTTACCCCCGAAACCCTCTATCACTTACAGATGATGTCAATCACTCGGTGACCACCTAACAAGGAGTCACTTTGAGGATCCACCAAAATCCTCTAAAATCAAACCTGTTCAAGGTTTCTACCCATGCATGCATTGCAAAGCATGCAAATATAGCCAGAAAAAAACAAAATATGAGGGTAGACCCAATGACCCTCGACCCACCAGACACATCACCAAGTTTCTGAATTGCAATTCAGAGTTTGTAATATACTGCTTGGTTTGTCCATGCTCGAAAAGATACATCGGGAGCACTATCAACCCGGCCAAAAAATGTATCTTAGAGCACATGCGTGCCATAACGAACAAAGATAAGAATTATCCTGTGGCACGCCACTTTGAAACCCACCATAACAGCAACAGAGATTTACTCTCCTTTTTTCTCATAGATCAACTAGAGAGGAAAGAACGAGGTGGAGACAAAGTAAGAGCATTAAGGGCACTCGAATCGAAATATATTATCGACCTCAGAACTATGAGACCTGGCGGGTTAAATAACGATGAGGAACTTTGGGTACATTTAGATTAGAGGATGAAATGGAATTAATTGTGATCAGAAACATCTGTCTATGACATATCAGGACACTGCACACACCTTAATAAAATAACAAGTCACGCAGAAATTGGTATCACAGGTTATATAACATCTTCCACATGATCCCCACTCCAACTTCCGTGTTGAATGAAAATTATATCTCATAGATACTCATGCCCATTCAGGGCTAAACGGGAGGAGAAGACAGTAACTGCCCATACAGGGCGAGATAATATTTGTGTATGGTTATATTCAAAACAAGTGAAAATGTAAAGGGCTGAAAATGATTAAGATGTTTAACTATGTTATGTTCAATGTTAAAGATAATTTTATCTTGATACAAACATCTTGAAAATGAGCAGGTAGAGCCAATCTTAGATCAACATAATAAGAGATATGTGATCAGTCTCCTGTGCTAGAAGAAACGTATTATATTGTGTAATCGTCTGCTTCTTTCGAATTTTGCCCTTCTAATCGAATATAACCAAACAAATTTGGTATTATGCAATGTCATGTAATGTATAATGGATTAAAATGGGTGAACCCATACTGTTTTTAACTGCACGAGCACTTTAAAAACGTCAAACTCCTTGATCTATTACCCAAAATGTATTTAATTTGGTATTGGTACTATGAACATTGTAAGATGGCTGCCACAAACACCTTAGTACCTTAGTCCTCTATCCATGTCGATAATGAGGTGGAGATAAAATGGCGTTTCTGTAATGTATTGTTGACACTGAGGAAGCCTTCACGGCGAAACGCGTCTGTCTTTCTGGGGGCAGGGGGGTCTGCCATTAAATTACTTTTTGTATTGAAGCTCGGAGTGCCGTCTACTTTGTTCAAGGAAGGATCGAGTGTTCGACGATTATACGCGGCTCACCACCGCAAGACGCCAGCACCCGGGACGTGGATTGGAGCGACGGCGGTGACGGTTCGGTGCAGCAAGTTAATGTGGCCGTCTGCCCCGAGGTCTGAAAATAAATCCGAAGAAGTGTCCAGCATTTGGAACCGGGATTTACTATCTCACGGAGGAAACCTGCCTGCGACCCGCCGGATCTGTGAGGTTACGGTGAGCCGGCTGGCTGCCGTTGACATCCGGAGAGGGTAAGTGCTGCTCTCACGAGTACTCCAGATATATTAACTTCATTATCCAGACCTCTGTCCCGTTTGAGCTACTGTGGCAGACCCCCGCGAACTGCGTAATACCCCATTAACAGCTGAATCACATATACAGCGCGAAGTGAAAGTGCATCCTCTCCTCCCGCGATTATGTCAATCACAGCGGAAAGAGAGAGGGAAGCGGACGATGTTTTTAAGAGCCTGAATGTAATAACAAAGAAATCAGAAGGCATAGTAACCCCGCATACACCTGTGAGCAATTTGCAAATATTATTCCAACAATTGGAGAAAACCCAAGAGCGAGAAATACGAAAGTGGTGGGAGGCCACGTCACTCCAACGCTACATAGACTGTAACAGAGTCCCTAGGGGTCTTCGTATTTTTACTATTCCGTCTTACGAAAATCCAGACCCTCAACTGTTAATAGATTGGGCAGCCTACATCGCAGACTCCTGTAAAGGAATGTTGTTAATGCTAGTCAAATATGCATGGAGTGATAGGGACAAAGCCCTCGCCGAGATCCAGAGACTGGAGGATATAATTGCTCAAGACAAAGACACCAAAACTATCGATGAGCTACGAATAACCATGCAGAAAAAACTAAAAGAATATGAAAATGGGATAAAGAAAAGAAAACAGACGAAGTTCCAAAGGGATGAGCAGGACTATTAAACTGGTCGGATACTCACCTTTGCGAAGAAATTCAATGCCACAAGAAAAAGACTTGCCCAGGGGGCCCAATCTGCAACTGCAACAGTGACATCAGAATCTGAGGTATCCACCTCGGAGGATGAATCTACTAGGAATAATGCAAGCGGGAGAAGAGATATGGGACCCTTTACCACAGTTCCTTTTTTAGACGAATTTCGGGTTATGAAGGAAACTCGTCAACAACCACAGTCCCAAATGCCAAAAAAAGCGGCAACGAAAAAAGGAGGAAAACCAGGCGCGGGAGAAGGGGCCGCCCAGGGTGTACCACCTATGCAAACCCGCAGCAGAGGCAAGAGGGGGAGATGGTAAAACCAGAAAATACCATCATAAACCTCTCGGGAAGAAAACTGACAAAACATGAAGAGACAGTTTTAAAAAGAGGGGTGACCTTCTGCCCAACGGCCAAGTTTGACCCTGTACAAACAAGAATTGACATATTTAAGTTTGTGCGGAAACTTAAACTGGACAAGTTATTTTTATCCCGTTTACAACCAGGACCAACAACTACTTTGGAGGAAGTGGAGGAACTTGAAAATTATCTCACTGATAATGATCTACCACTCCTCACAATAACACATACTTTGGCGGGAATGGATGAAGTGCCCAGTTCAAGCGAAGTATTGAGGCGGGAAGAAATTATACAGAAGAGGGATCCTAGTAACTTCAAAAGGAAATCAAGATTCCTACCACACGTTACGCATGATGCAATCGATGTCTTCAACGATGCAGTCCTACAAGATCTGGACAAAATGATGGTAAGAAACATGGAATTAACAAAACAAAATTCGAACATCTCGCGCATGGAATGGCAAGCCATTAAATCACTAAAAGAGGACAGTAAAATCGAAATAAAACCTTCGGACAAAGGGGGGAACATTGTGATTTTCAACAAAACCAAGTATAAACAAGAAGCTTTGAAACAGTTACAAGACAGAGACTGTTATGTGACAATCAGCAAAAAGGATTTTGAGAAATGTACCTCAGAGTATCACGCAATGTTAGAGGGCTGGAGGGATGAAGGCATGCTCAACAAAAGTGAGTTCCAATATCTATACTGTGAGCACCCAATAATTCCGACCTTCTACCACCTGCCGAAGGTACATAAAGATATTAAAAATCCACCAGGGAGACCTATTGTCTCCTCAATAGGAAGTCTCATGGAAGCTTCTTCTAGGTTTATTGACAATTACTTATCCCCATTTGTTAAAGATTTACCCTCTTACGTGAGGGATACTCAAGACTTTCTGAGGCTCATTGACGGCATCCATGGGAAACGGACATGCTCCTGATTACCCTAGATGTCGCAAATTTATACACCTGTATTGGACATCAAGAAGGACTCTCAGCAATTGATTGGTTTCTTGGGAAGAAAAACATACAATACCACCAACATAATCGTATGCTTCTCAAAATGACTGAGTTTTGCCTTTTTAACAATATTTTTCTGTTTGCAGGTGTGATGTATCGTCAAATCAGGGGGACCGCCATGGGCACGTGCTTCGCCCCCAGCTACGCGAACCTCTTCGTGGGCTGGTGGGAGAAGCACGTGGCCTGGGGGGGACCAATGAAAAATGGTTGGACCATATCACGATCTGGACAAGGTACATTGACGACCTGTTTGTTGTGTGGCGGGGTGACAGACCCTCGGCTGAGGAGTACGTTGCGACGCTAAACAACAACAGTCTCAATTTAAGATTTACAAGTACAATCAGTGACAGATCAGTACACTATCTTGATCTGGAGGTTTTTGTAGCAGACGGTTCCATACAAACAAAACTCTACCGGAAGCCAACGGCAGGTAATGCCGTGCTCCATGCGGCAAGCCATCATCCTAAAAGCATGATAAGGAATATTCCTTTCGGTGAAATGCTTCGCCTGAAGAGAAATTGTTCTGATCATGACGATTTTCTACATGCACAGGATGTAGCCGTCTCTAGATTTCTGGAAAGAGGCTATTCGAAAACATTGTTAACGAATGCCTCTAAGAGAGTAGAGCAAACAGACAGAAAGGACCTCCTACAAAATAAGAACAGAAAAACAAATAAAACAACGGAATCTGAGAAAGTTACAAGAATGATCACGACCTACAATATGAGATCTAATGAATTGGTACAAATTTTCAAAAACAACTGGCATATCCTTAAAACAGATGTAGTCTTGAAAAACAAGTTACCCCCGAAACCCTCTATCACTTACAGACGATGTCAATCACTCGGTGACCACCTAACAAGGAGTCACTTTGAGGATCCACCAAAATCCTCTAAAATCAAACCTGTTCAAGGTTTCTACCCATGCATGCATTGCAAAGCATGCAAATATAGCCAGAAAAAAACAAAATATGAGGGTAGACCCAATGACCCTCGACCCACCAGACACATCACCAAGTTTCTGAATTGCAATTCAGAGTTTGTAATATACTGCTTGGTTTGTCCATGCTTGAAAAGATACATCGGGAGCACTATCAACCCGGCCAAAAAACGTATCTTAGAGCACATGCGTGCCATAACGAACAAAGATAAGAATTATCCTGTGGCACGCCACTTTGAAACCCACCATAACAGCAACAGAGATTTACTCTCCTTTTTTCTCATAGATCAACTAGAGAGGAAAGAACGAGGTGGAGACAAAGTAAGAGCATTAAGGGCACTCGAATCGAAATATATTATCGACCTCAGAACTATGAGACCTGGCGGGTTAAATACGATGAGGAACTTTGGGTACATTTAGATTAGAGGATGAAATGGAATTAATTGTGATCAGAAACATCTGTCTATGACATATCAGGACACTGCACACACCTTAATAAAATAACAAGTCACGCAGAAATTGATATCACAGGTTATATAACATCTTCCACATGATCCCCACTCCAACTTCCGTGTTGAATGAAAATTATATCTCATAAATACTCATGCCCATTCAGGGCTAAATGGGAGGAGAAGACAGTAACTGCCCATACAGGGCGAGATAATACTTGTGTATGGTTATATTCAAAACAAGTGAAAATGTAAAGGGCTGAAAATGATTAAGATGTTTAACTATGTTATGTTCAATGTTAAAGATAATTTTATCTTGATACAAACATCTTGAAAATGAGCAGGTAGAGCCAATCTTAGATCAACATAATAAGAGATATGTGATCAGTCTCCTGTGCTAGAAGAAACGTATTATATTGTGTAATCGTCTGCTTCTTTCGAATTTTGCCCTTCTAATCGAATATAATCAAACAAATTCGGTATTATGCAATGTCATGTAATGTATAATGGATTGAAATGGGTGAACCCATACTGTTTTTAACTGCACGAGCACTTTAAAAACACCTTAGTACCTTAGTCCTCTATTCATGTTGATAATGAGGTGGAGATAAAATGGCGTTTCTGTAATGTATTGTTGACACTGAGGAAGCCTTCACGGCGAAACGCGTCTGTTTTCTGGGGGCAAGGAGGTCTGCCATTAAATTACTTTTTGTATTGAAGCTCGAAGTGCCGTCTACTTTGTTCAAGGAAGGATCGAGTGTTCGCCGATATATATATATATATATATATATATATATATATATATATATATATATATATATATATTCACTGAAAAAACCATAGGTTATAGAACATATATAGATAGGAATTAGCATTTACAAAACCTTGAAAATTCACTGAAAAAACCATAGGTTATACACCATATATAGTTAGGAATTAGCATTTAAAAAACCTTATTTTACTCACACAAAACCATTGAAATTCCATATATAGTTAGTTGCACTAACTATATATCGCGCACCCGCAATCCACTGCTGATCATGTCACATATTACATCATTCATGACATGGTCAGTGACATCACTGATGACATCACTGATGACATCTCAAATGACATCACTGATGAGATCACTGATGACATCATCCAGTGACTGTGTGTTTCTGTAAAGTTTAAATATGTTTTACATATTGAAGAATGAGTAGATGTATAAGTGTCTGGACGAAGGATTTAGTAGGTGCATGACTGAATGTATGAGTGAGTAATTAAATGTGTCTCACTGAGTGCATGGGTTAGTGACTAAACTGTCTTAATTTGTGCATCATTATGTCTGTTGTTCTGTAAACTGCTGCATGTGTTGATCAGTAGCTATATGATTAACTATATGGGTTATTGATTGATTGTCCAAGTATTTGTATAGGAGACTGAGTGTGTGTGTGGCTGGCTGGGAGGTGTGTGACTCTGTGCAGATCAATGTGTACTTGTATCAATGATTGTATAAGAAAGTAAGTATGTGTTAGTATATGTTTGAAAATGTAAGGTGCTCTATGTTTAACTGTATAGACAAGAAAATGGAAGTGTGATTGATTCTTTACAGGACTGACTAGGTGTGTGAGTAACTCCATGGATGAGTGGCAGAGTGTAAGTGTCTGTATAGGTGTATGAGTGCATATGATAGTGTTGTAAAGATGAGTGATTGTATGTATGAATGATTGTATGGGTGAATGAGTGAATGTGTGTGTAGACGTAGGAATCAGTGAGTACGTATGTAGTAACTAGTATTGGTGTGTCAATGGTTTCAAAAATTATACTCTGTATTTAACACTGGGTGAAACAGAGGTTATATTAAAACGTGAGGAGATGCATTGTATTGTCACATGAATGATATCATCAGTGATGTGGTCATTGATGTCAAATGAGATGTCATCAGTGATCTCATCAGTGATGTCATTTGAGATGTCATCAGTGATGTCATCAGTGATGTCACTGACCATGTCATGAATGATGTAATATGTGACATGATCAGCAGTGGATTGCGGGTGCGCGATATATAGTTAGTGCAACTAACTATATATGGAATTTCAATGGTTTTGTGTGAGTAAAATAAGGTTTTTTAAATGCTAATTCCTAACTATATATGGTGTATAACCTATGGTTTTTTCAGTGAATTTTCAAGGTTTTGTAAATGCTAATTCCTAACTATATATGGTCTATAACCTATGGTTTTTTCAGTGAATTTCAATGGTTTTTTAATAGCAAATATCATAAGCTGTCGAATGTCAAGTACGTGGTAAGTAAAAACATTTTCGTGTTTATGCACACTGATCTGCTTTGAATGCTGCCCCCCACCCCTCATTTCTATTAGGAGTACTCTCTCTTTGCAGATAGTGAAGGGTAGTTAACGCAGCCCTTTGCCCCCTTTGTAATCCGTCGTGCCTGCTTCTCTCTCCATTTGATTGATTGTTCTCTTTGGTTCATTCTCTATTTACAAACAAGCACAGAGTCGCAATACTCTGTTTAGTCTTTGCAGATAGCGAAAAATCGTGTAAAAAAACAAAAGGAATCGAGCAAAATCAGTAGGCCACTAATGGGATCTCTTTTTGACCTCGCTAAAATAGAAACATTAGGAACAACCTGTTGAAAATAGCAATGCGTATGTACATAAGCGGCGTTCATTTATGTTCACAGTACCCCTTGTTGATTGTTTGAATCGAGCATTGAATTGTTCGAAGTTAATTCTCTTAAGGATCTTCTCTGCCTGCAAACGAGGAAGAATAGGAATATTCTCTCTCCCTTTGCAGATAGTGAAGGGTAGGTAACGCAAGCCTTTAACACGTCGTACCTATTTCATTCCTCATTGATTGATTGATTGTCCGAACATTGACTGTTTGGGAATTAGTTCTTTTTGGAGGTATTCCCTGTTTGCAAATAAACGTAGGAAAATCTTTGCAAGTAGTGAAAGGGTACGTAATGCGGACCTTTCTCCCCCGTTGTAATCTGTCATGCCTATCTACTCCCCACTGATTGATGCACCTGTTTCACCCGGACCATTTACTAGAGATACGTCATCTGGCCCGACCAGAGAGCACCCCTAGTGAAAAGGACATATGCAATAATAACGAAGTGATCACTGTATCCTGTTAACAGAAACTTTAGCATGAAACAACCTGGAAAGAAAAGTATAGGAAAACGAAAATCAGTAGGCCACTGATGAACATGAACTTTTATTAAACAACGAACAAAGAAACGATAACATAACGTAATGATAAAACCTATTAATGTCCTAGAAACAAGAAAACGTTAAAATATGCCAGTGGTGAGAGACCAGAAAAACAGTAAGAGAAACCAAATCACCCCTCGCTGTCCCACCGCCTGCCACGCCAAAAAAATCGATAGACTAGGGAAAATGCAAGTCAGTAGAACATCCGCCCCCACTCTGGAAACTTCCAAGGTGGGGCAGGGTTCCGGCTACGCCCAGCCGGGAGCAGCCCATATAAGGCAGGTCCTGCTGCCACGCCTCGGCCAGGAGATCCTAACGTAGGGTGTAGCCGGAGGAGAGGCCGAGGCCAGCGGGACCCGGCCAGGGGATTGCCTTTACAACGCTGAACAGTTGCAGGGGGGGGGAATGTCTCCTCGACCCTCCCCTCTCTCTCCCAGTCCGGCCGCGGTGGCCCTTGAGAGTTGCAGGTAGTCCCGCCACATGCTCTTCCGGTCCGGCCACCAACGGTCGGGGGGCCGAGGCCGACGGGATCCGGCTGCAGCCGATAAACCAAGAAACCCGTTCATGGGGCCAGAGCCAGGGGCGTCCGGCCGACATCTACCGGAAGCCCGGCCCGAAGACGGACGGGACACTTCTTCTTTCTTGAATAATGGCTGCGACAACACTGGGGGGGATGTCTTGCACATGCCTCCGACCCCCCCCCTCGTCCTCATCGCCTGGTCCGGCCATAACAAATCTCAAGCGAGACGCCGTGGGGTGCACTGGGAGGGAGAGACGGTGCGAACAGGCCTCTCCCGCCTCCCCAGGTGGAGGCTTCCCAGCTGCACCCTCAGCGCTCCAGGCGCCCGGAAAAGGGTTCTTCCACTGTGGCCATGCTGCAACGTCTCGCCCGGCAGGGTGGAGCCCGTCCGCTCATGTGACCCCGCGATCGCCGGTAGCTGCCGAACTCTCAAAATGGCGGTCGACCTGGCAAGAGCGGGCCCAGCATAAAGAAATGGCCCGGTCACTGGTTGACTCCACCACCGTAGTCCTCCACGACCTTGAAGATTCTAGAGGAGCCGCGGGAGTCTCCGACCCCCGATGGGGAATGACTGCCATGATCGCCCGTGGAGTGACGAAACTGTATCCGCGGGACGTCGGCGCTCCCATGCTGGCGCCAGCCTCACTTTGAATTACTAGAATCCTGCAGACCTCACTTCCGGTGAAAGCACAGTGTGACCCGGTAGGAAAAATTATTGCACCCCCTCCCCTTTTTGACTGATAGTTCAAACCACCGATCCTTTCCTTTGCCCTTTTAACAGAACTTTGGACTGCCTCCCCCTCTTTTACATTTTCTAGAGAAAATGAAACATTAACCACTACATTAGCATAGCAGTTGACACCAGAACTGTTTTCAAATTGAAAACCAACAACATCTTCAACAGAATCCTTTTTGTTTCTGCTGTGACCCTGCTACAGCACAGGCATTGTCCCCAGCAGTAATTCTGCAATGCCGGTAAGAATAGCTGTGGTGCCTACTGGACTCACTCACCCCCGCGGCGCCCCACGCCGTTATTTGCTGGGCGGCAACTTACTAGACATCACCTTCGTGCCATCTAGATTTCAGCGCGTTCTGCTGCCTTGGAACTATTCGCACAACAGACCGCTACTGACAAGAATATTTCATTATTGGTGCTGTCAATTTCAATAAATCTATTGGATAATTCAAAAGAAATTGCCACGGTCTCTTCGTTGTTTAAATGTTTTTACTGTTTTTGTTTTGTTGTATATATTTATATGTTATTAAAGTTTTATATTCCTACTACTTTGTTGGAGTGCTATATATTTTTAATGTGACACATAATTGTAAAAACTTTGATGTACAAAGAGTCATTCCTGGAATCTTCCGCTTCAGGCTCGGTCCCCTCCCCAATCACAATACAGGATGGTTTTCAGATAGTAGGAACACGTGTGGTGTGACGGATCTCATCGGGTGTGGGCCTTGATCTACTATAACTCCTTTGAAGAGGGGTGATTCTTTACAGCTGGGGCCATAAACTACATCTGCAGGGCTAGCTGATAGCCTGGACAATCGGACACAGAGGAAGAGGAGTGTCAGAGGGTGCGGTAGTGAATAGGGCGAAAGGGAGGTGTCGGGCGGGCACAGAGTGTGATTCTAAGGGAAGAGCAGCGCAGATGGGGGGAGGTTTATTGCCCATGCATAAGACAGAGAGCGGTGGTGACCAGTGCCTGGGGAAGATGCTTGCGTGGGTGAGGAGCCATGCTACGAATCGACAGCGTGCAGAGAGTGGGTCTGGTCAAGACATCTAAAATGGCTGCCGTGCACGACAAAAGTGTGGCATTTCAAAAAAGGCAAGATGGTGCAGACAATGTTTTTCAACACTTCCTCATTTCCTTCGAATCGAACGTTAACAGACGTTGGGGCATATTACCAAAGTTAAGCGATATTTATCGCTAACGATGCTTACCAACGAATTTTTTACCACTAAGCATCGTCAGAAATTATCGAAGATAAACCTTGCTATTATCAAGGTTTATCGCAAATGCGATAATAAACGGCCGCAATGCATGAATATCGCTAAAAACTCAGCGATATTCATGCATTACCGAGCTAATGCTCTTAGCCATGTTATCCACCTCCCATTGGATAACATGGCTAAGAACTGCTCAGGGCAGGTGTTACTTTTTGGAGATATTCGCGCTTAGCGCGAATATCTCCAAAAGTTGGTAATAGGAGATAGATATCTTGCATGTTGTAATGCAAGTTATTGTGGTATATAGAACTCATACCATAATCTCTCAGGAAAGCAGAAACTGATCCTTTTGGGACCGCCTAAAAAGGCCTAGGGGGTGAGGAGTACTCTACTTTGCCCCCTTTTCACGTTCCGAACTATTTTATTTTACTCTCTTCTGTAATTACACAAAATAGCAGCGATAAGATGCATCGGAGACACACAGTGAGAGAAAGGAGGCCGGAGATGAAGAAGAGATGTCAAATACACATTGGAGATAATATAGTGGCAGAAGGGAAGTAAATATGAGTAAACTTACCATGTAACATAAAAATGTTGCACTCTATACTATAAGTCTCATTTTATACTACAATCACTTCGCTACAACCTCATAAATTAAAAATAAAAATGAATAATGTCTCAAACAATTTTTGATTTCTAAATATAAATTTATTCTTCAGAATTTTCTAAATTTGAAAGAACTAGTAACATGTCCTCATCAGCAATGTCCTCATGAAAAGTCTCCAATGATGATTCTTGTAACTCTATGGTCTCCAAACACTCGATAAATTCGCCATCAAGAGATTGATCAAAAAAATCATTCAAGTCATCTCCTCCTTGTGACAATATTTCATTATTGGTGCTGTCAATTTCAATCAATGTAGTGGAATCATTCAAGTCATCTCCTCGTGACAATATTTCATTATTGGTGCTCTCAATTTCAATCAATGTAGTGGAATCATTCAAGTCATCTCCTCCTTGTGACAATATTTCATTATTGGTGCTGTCCATTTCAATCAATCTAATGGAATCATACAAGTCATCTCCTCCTTGTGACAATATTTCATTATTGGTGCTCTCAATTTCAATCAATGTAGTGGAATCATTCAAGTCATCTCCTTGTGACAATATTTCATTCTTGGTGCTGTCCATTTCAATCAATCTAATGGAATCATACAAGTCATGTCCTCCTTGTGACAATATTTCATTATTGGTGCTCTCAATTTCAATCAATGTAGTGGACAATTCAAAAGAAATTGCCACGGTCTCTTCATTGTGAGCCATTTTATTTTGAAATTGCTTGCTGTAAATTGCAGAAAAAAATAATCACTTTCATTTATCGTTTTTAGTAATACAAAATATAAAACTAACTTTATCAAGTATTTAGTATAACAGAAGGACTGCAAATAAATAACAGAAAACATTTTTCAAATTATCTTCAAGTGTACAACATAGTTCCCCTTACAAATTAACAACTCACCTTTTTAAAAGTAGGAGAAGTGTTAGTACTGTGTAAATCAAACACCAGAAATTCACCACCAAAAATTCCTCACAAATGTACCTCAGACAGTAGTATCACAAAATGGCTGTGGTTTCCTCTCATTTGAAATATATACATAACCAATTAACTTTCATCACACACAAATACAAAACCAAAGTAACATTTTAATTGGTTCTAAATTTCAACACTTTCAAATGTACTTTCCCCATGCAATTTTCCATAGGACATTTACATACGTCTACAGCCTGAATGGCTGAACGGAATTACACCAAACTTGGCAAAATGGTACATCAAACCTAAGAGGTCAGCAAGGATCTACTATGCCCCCTTATGGTCATTTCCCCCTTCGCTTTGGCCTCCTCTTGTCTCTCAATCCTACCGAGATACAAGATGGCGGCCGCTACGGACTGTTTGGAATGTTGACAGATGCCGGAGAACCAATCAGCTTCGCAAAGCTCCGTAACGCGAAAAGTACGCGAAGCGGAGCGCTGTTACAGATATATATCTTTTTTTGAACGTTAATTTCTCAAAATCCACTGGAGCACATATATTGAGACCTAGCAAAGGCACATCGGGCTACCAGTCCCTAATATTTTGCCAAGTTTCGTGCAAATCCATTCAGCCGTTCGATTATTATTATTTTATTTTTTTTTGCCCCGCAGGGCCCTTTTAAAACCTCCACATCAAACGTAGGGGGTCAGCGAGGATCTACTATTCCCCCTTATGGTCATTTGCCCCTTCGCTTTGGCCTCCTCTTGTCTCTCGATCCTACCGAGAGACAAGATGACGGCCGCTACGGACTGTTTGGAATGTTGACAGACGCCGGAGAACCAATCAGCTTCGCTTCACAAAGCTCCGTTGCGCGAAAAGTACGCGTCCTGGAGCGCTGCCCGGTCCGCTGTTACAGATATATATCTTTTTTTAAACGTTAATTTCTCAAAATCCACTGTAGCACATATATTGAGACCTACAAAAGGCACATCGGGCTACCAGTCCCTACAATTTTGCCAAGTTTCGTGCAAATCCATTCACCCGTTCGGGCTAAAAGTGAGGCCAACCGCCCTAGGGAAAACTCAATGTTAAAAACATGTTTTGGGACCCCCCTTTTTTCTCAGCCCCCCCTTGACGAACCCCCCCCCAAATTTTCAAGGGCTGCTCAGAAACAAAATGTGCCATTTTCCTGAAAATTTCAGCCAATTCCGTCCACAAACGCCAAAGTTATTAGACATAGAATTTTCAAAAAACCCATAGAGAAAAAATCCTAACTATATATACCTACTGGCGACCGCCAGTAGGTAATATATATATATATATCCCGTAGTCACTTGCCACTGGGTAGTTATACTTAGGATCTTGTTTCTATATGCATTTTTTTTTGCTAATACCTTTGGCACTATTTGACGATTCTCCGGAAAACTTTTCAAAATAGTGCTCAGTTTTGCCTAGTGTGCAAATGGAAAGTTTTTGGATGATCCGTCAAGTGGGGACGAAGAAAAGGGGGGGTCACAAACATGTTCTCCCCTTTCTTTTTCCCATTGGAACTTTACACACAGTTACAGCCTAAACCGCTGAATGGATTTACATCAAACTTAGCAGAAAGCTAGAGGTAGAAAGCTAGAGCAAGGTATAAACAACTTTTGGCCCTATTTACGAGGAACTAACAAGGCGCAGTGCCACAAGTCATTTTGCTGCGCTGCGTTAGTTCAGAAGCACAGGGATGCAACATATTTACAACAATATTTTGCATCTCTGTGCTTTCCCTGCTCTGGGGCCCAAACTGTTGCCATGCGCCCTCGCAGGCACCCTTGCACCGTGGTGCAAGGATGCCTGCGTTGTGCAGAGATTTTTTTTTTTTGTGCAGGAAGGGGCACCTTCCTGCACAAAAATAATCAATTGAGATGATTTTCTCTTCCAATGTGTGCTGTAGAATGCATTGAATGAGGAAAAAACAAGGAGGATTGAAACATTTCTCCTTGTTTCTCCTCGCTACTCCACCCCTAGCGTGGAGTAGCATTCTGACGCATTTTCAGGTTTACGATTGCTCATACATCAGTGAATGCGTCAGTGGACATGACTGTTGGGTGGGAACACCCACAGCAACACCCATGTCACCCCCTAACATGCAAAGTGTTGCGTCAAAAGGGGCAATATTTACAAGCACTTGTAAAGCCAAGCAGGGTGGTTTTATGTGTGCTTATAAATATCATGCACTAGGTTGCGCTGCCGGTGTGTCATGCAACGTCATGCACCAGTGGCGCAAGAGGCTTGTAAATAAGTTCCTTTGTGTATATATAGGGACATGGACTCTCAGCGGATCAAGATAGATCGCAGAGTGAGATCTGATTGGGTGCCATCACCTCAACCAGGAAGTGGGGCAGCCATCTTAGGACATGGGCCTAGCCTGAGTCCTCAGAAAAAAATGAAAAAAAGGCACAAGGGGACAGGGTAGGACCCTTCTCCACTAGGCCCAGGGCAAAATAATGTATTTTTTATTTTTATGCAAATTCGCAGAGATCTGCGAATCCAAATGCAACATTATTATAAAAAATCAAGTGCAGAATCTGCGATGGCTTTTTGAGACAGCCGGGTGGGCCAGGTCCAGGGAGGAAGAAATATTTACAACTTGAGGGAGGGGGTGCTTGTGACCCCTTCACAGGTTTTTTTCGGAGCAAGGGATCCCATCCTCCAGAGCCCGGGCACAAAGTAAAGTGGGAGAGGGGGAACGCAGGCCCCCCTCCCGGGGCAAGTTTCGTCTCAAGGACCCTATTCCCTGGAGCACAGCCAAAATTAGAAAAGGAGTGAGACATGAAGCCCCCTTCACCAGTTTGTTTCCGGCCCTAGGGACTCCTTCCTCCAGAGCCCAGCAGTGTAATACATTACGGGAGAGCACATGGCCCCCTGGGAAGCCACCCCACAGGGCTCAGCTGTGTGATAAATGGGGAGGGGAATCCCATTCCCCGGGACCCAACCATTATTAGAAAAGGAGAGGGGGCACATGTCTCACCCTCCCTGGTCCATTTCCACCCCTGGAGACATCCTCCCGGGGGCCCAGCCATATATGCATACAGAAGGCCCCCTCCCTGAGCCATTAATGGGCCTGGGGATCCCATTCCCCAAGGCCGGCTCATATTTTATATCCCAGGGTGTTGTCCACCCCCGGGACAAAGTGGTTTCCCTGCCAGCACTGGCACAGGCCAGGAAACCTGTATTTGCTCTCAATTGGCGGGAGCAATTTAAATCTTCCGCGGAGCGAGAGCAAACATAAAGTACTCTCCTAGCAGATAGAGAGCATGAAAAGTCTTCGCACCCACTGGGAGCGGAATTCTTATCTGTTTCCCTGCCCGTAGTGAAGCGGGCAGGGAAACAGATTAATAGATTGCTCATGTCCCCAAGGAGCAGCATTACTATCTGCTCCCAGTGGACAGAAGCAATGCCAGCTCCCGCTGAAGGCAGGTAACCAGATGGAAACACAGGGACCTTGGGGCTATCCCCTTGGCCCTCAACCATACTGTGGTAGATGCCCTGGGTGGGCACCAGGGCACCTACTCTTTTTGGCCAGGCCCCAGGGAATGGGGTCCCTATAGCCAAAATTGGCCTGGGGAGCGAGGTTGCATACCTCCCCTGTAAATATAGTGCCTAGGGCCAAAATCGGACCAGAGGGGAGGGGTGCAGACTTGCGGCAGACAATGGCAGGATGTTCTCTAACATTCTTGCTTTGGGTACAAAGTGCACTTTACCTTTGCAGCCCTATCTCTAGATGCTGAAAACATTTTTGATTGAATTAGTTGGCAATATATGTTTACCACTCTTCATTGGTTTGGTTTGGTTTGGCCCAAATATTATCTCATTTATAAAATTACTATATTTAGACCCCTGTGCTAGAATTTTGTCAATGATTGTTTTTCTCCTTATTTTACTTTACATAGATGTACGAGACAAGATTGTCCCCGTTCCCTTTTATTGTTTGTTCTTTGCCTAGAACAATTTCTTGAACAAATACGTTGCAATACGCTCATGTCAGGATTCAAACACAATTCCCCTTACGCAGAGTATGTGCACATATATATGTCTAACACCTTATAATCCCTGTTACCTTTTATGCAGGAGATCACATTATATTCTAGTGTTTCTTGATATAAACTTAATTTTTCCAAAACTGAAATTTTACCTTTGAACTCCCCTTGTTATCAATATGTTTGTAGATTCTAATTTTACATGGTATCACTCTAACATTAAATATCTTGGTGTCTGGTTCTCATCTAACATTGTTGTAAACGAATCTAGGACCCTATTTAAATATTCCCGATTTATGCCCTTATGCGGTTATATCAAATAATATCCTTATAAAGGCATAAGAATCATACACATATTAAGTCATAGCCAATGCAGTCCAAATACGGCAAAGCTACTCCCATAGACTCCTAGAAAGCACAACTTGTTCTTAAACAAACCAAGCCTCCAGCAGCCCGGGAATTCCCCCTGCTTCTGTATTGATTTGGCCTAGAACTCCTGGAGTCCTGAAAGAACTGCGAGTTCTTAGTGATGTCTTATGTCCAACCTTACGTCAAACTCGGCACCTTCCAGGTATAAATATACCAGCATCTGCCCTAGCAAAACACACGGTGGTTTGGAGCAGATCGGCTATCTACTTGCCCGACGCACTGCTGTAGCGAGTGCCGAAGGAAGCCGACCCTCCCATTGACACACTGAGAGAGAGACCCTGTCTTTTCTCCTGCTGAGAAATCCAGCTCCGGTGCTTCCCTGTCACCCTTGCGGGTTGCTGGGGATCGAGTCCTGAGAGAGAGATACAAGACCTCCTTCATTCTATAATCAAGGTACGGAGCTGATTGGACCCGTAGAGAATTCTTGATTCAGATTCTTGGCAGAAACTATCTTAACTAAAACTGCAGCTCACTTACTCTTCCCTGTACTAGGCTTAGGTTAGGTACACCAGGGTAGGCGTATCTTAAAAGCACCAGTTGAGTACGTTTAGTCATAATTTTATCTATGTATATATTTGATCTATTTTAAGCACCGTATGGCTTAGAAACCATACCATGCTTTTACAGTATTATTTCATAATACTCCTTTTACTGTACACACTTTACTTTATGACAAGTATTGCAATTGTGGCAACTCACTTCTCTTGCATGAGAAAGAAGACTGTTCAATAAATAACCTCTTTTATTGAAAACGCCCGTCTCTCTATTTATCTGCACTTCTGGTGAAACTAAGCATGCACGATTGACGGAGTGAAATAGCCATCTATTGTTTCCGCGACTCTGGAGGTTTACTCCTTATTCTGGAGGGAGCAAAGTTGTCATGTTTATGCGGTTGTCAGAAACTAATCCCTTCTTGTGTACTCGAGAAAGTTTCTAGTGACCTCTGAGCTAGCTGGCATTCATAATTAAGTCTAACATATTCAATAGAGACCTAGTCGACCTAAGTCCTACGTCTAAACTATCGTTTATGTTATTCCAATGCGCAGAGCCTATTGGGAATATAGGAACTACACTACATGGCGCACAATGTTTGGTAAGGCGATAATTTAACGCTAGATACTAGAGTAACTCAGTCGTGCTTTTCACACAGGCCCCTTTTTCCCATAAAAACTACAATAGACGTCTGGAGTGGGTAAAAGGTTAATATCCGCCAAAACTTAGTAGGATGAGAATCCTATGTATTAGTTTTTGGTTTAGTCAACGTTGAAGGATAGTGTGTTCCAAAATATTGTGCACCTAATGTTTGCTCCTTGAAACTCGCTCTGCAGAAACCTTTCAGTCAGTAAAATGACGGGAAGTGAAGACGAAAGAGATGCTTTGGCAGCTCAACTTTTAGCGGAGGACACAAGTCTCCGGCAAGATGACCCGGATGCTATAATCATCCCAGCAAATATAAGGAAAACCTTTCGATGACGTTGAAATTCCACTAACCTACAAATAGCATCAGCTCTGGTTTAATGGCACCCTAAAACATAAAAATCACATTACCAGGCTCGGTCCACTAGGTAGACCAGGAGCCACATGGCCTGTTCTAGCCGGCTATACACCACATCTTGACATTGAAAAAATGTCAAACAGAGAACTTTTAGTTCAGCTAAAACAACTAATTAAAATACATAGACAATTGGTACAATATGTCATGCAGACTTTAACAGACCAACCAGCAATAAGGATTCCCCAGCACACCCCTCACCAGGGGAACACAAATAAAATAACACCACAGACTATACAATCAGTCATTGGCACATTACCCGCAAAACGGGAACATATTCCGTTCTGGTTAGCTCAAAAAATTACTCAGATAGAGGCAGTATTTCCTGATACTACACCTCATGAAAAACACAGAATTCTGACAATCTGTCTACCAATGGGGATCGCACCACATGTGGAGGACTGTGACACTTGGGGAACAGTCTTTGCTTCGGTATACACAAAAACACATGGTGTTCCGTCTATGGCGGTTATACCAGACGTACTAAGACAGATTCAAAATGAATACGGTCCAGAGCCTGCTTTAAATCTAGGTATGAAATTACTGAAAGACTTTAAGCAAGTCTCGGCTATACTACTAGCCAACATAAAAGGAGAAGCAGCATATGTGGCGATCTGCCAAAAATTGAAAGAAACAGATATAGCAAAATAACCTTTTGAACTTGCCAGAATAATTGAAAAATCCGATTAAGAATTAGGTAGAGATAGTTTGGGTGGGAAACCACTAAAACCACAACTAACTGAAAATCCTGAAAAAACCTTTATTAAGAATAATCTCATTACTCCAAAAAAGAAGTGGGGGGGTAATAAACAAACCGCTCCCAGAGAAAAACAGTTTCAGTCCAGAGGAAGGTCTCCCCAACGGAGAAATAGATCTCCAGGACGAGGGGACAGGTCTCCACAACGGGAGCCATCTGAAAAATGATACAACCTTAGAAATAGGGATAATTTAAGAAAACCTGACAGATATAAAGATAATGATACACGTCCCTCTCGATCTTTTCAGACTTCCTCACAGAAATCGGAAAGAAGAGGACGGTCAGAACATAAAGAAAAGCGCGTCAGGTCCAAAGACAAGGAACCTGCTCATCAAAGTAAAAAATTGCAATTTCCCAAAGAGAAGGTAGCTAGTATTAAAATAAAACATGCTGAGGATTCTGAGGACACAACTCAAGAACGGAGAATAGGCCCAGACAATCATAGACAGCGCAGCAGAAGTGACCATAGCTCGCAAGATCCTGATGAATCTTCTGGAGACAGTGGACATGAATGAATACATCCAAGTGGAAACTGCAGACACCAGAGTTAGTGTACCCCATAAATTATATGAAATAACATTACGTATAGAAGGGGACAAAACTAGGAAAATAAGAGGTCTCTTTTGCAAGAATCTAACTAAAGGCTATGATATCCATCTAGCAGAGAAAGACTGGCCACCAGAGTTTGTCAGGGAGTGCCCACATGGCGAAGAAATGATTATGCCTGCCTTCTCAAATCACATTCCAATTCATAAAAAATACACATATGGTAGAAAATGGGCAGTGGCCCAAGCCCCTGCATTATACAAAAATCATGTAGGATGGGATGAGGATTCTGCTCACCATAAAATTCAGTTTAAAAATCAACCGACTGCACAGAGGCAGTATCCTGTTAAGCAAGAAGCGAAAAAACGAGTCAGGGAGATCTTAGATCAACTTGAATACCAGGGGGTGATTGAAACATGCACCTCACAAATGAACAACCCTTTGTTTCCTGTCTCCAAACCAGACGATTCATATCGTCTAGTTTTGGATTACAGACACCTAAACTCTTGTTGCAAAACATTTGCAGTACAAAACTCACACAGTGCAGCACTAATGAATAACAACGTGCGCAAAAAATATAAAACAACATTAGATATTTCAAATGGTTTTTTCTGTCAAAACATTGCACCAGAAAGCAGGTATTTGACCGCTTTCTCAAGTATGGGGACCCAAAGGCAATTCTGTCGTCTCCCCCAGGTATTCAAGAACAGCCCAGGATTATTTTCAGCCAGGGTAACAGAAATACTACACATGTATGATGATGAGGCATTATCGTATGTCGATGGTATCTATCTTACAGACGATGACCTGGAGAAACACTTGAAAAGAGTGAACACCAAAATATTTGGGTTCGCATCTGAAGGGTACAAATTCAACTTTAAAAAGTCACAAATTGCCCACCTCACTGTCCTATTTTTAGGATATGAGTTATCAAGTGAAGGCAAAAGCCTAGCAGACAACTTCTTAGAGAAGTGTGCAGTACTCCAAGCTCCCAAAACGCTGAAAAATTACAATCAATTCTAGGTTTCCTGAATTTCGTAGGAACTTACATTCTAAACTACGCAGAGAGGGTTAAACGTCTCTACGAATTAATAAAACCTGATTTTAAACCAATTAATTGGACTCAGAAACACAATTTTTTTTTACGATCAATACAAACAGACATGTTAACTAAAACAAAACTGCAAGCACGCGCAAACGAACGCAACCTTGTAATCTGAGTCATCCCAGGAAGATACGGTTTTACGTACCTGACCTCTAATGAGGGAGAAACGGTACCAATAGATTATAAATCACACTTGTATACACAAGCTGAAATGAAATTCAGTTCTACTGAAAAAATTTCTGACTGAGATCCAAACTGCTGTAACAAAAGAAAGAGACCTAGCCCAAGGGAAGAGCATATCTGTTTTAACAGCAGTATCAGCCCTTGAGGCAGTAACAAAACCAAGCATTCCAAATGCTATGGCATTAGATCCAAAATGGATACAATGGGTTAATTCTCTTACTGCAACAGACGTGATGCACGCATTTAATCCAAAAATGAAAAAGCTAGAACATCTAGAATACGAACATGATTGTCCTTTGTCGGTCAAAGTTCTGCTTCTCGAACAGTACACCTGTGTAATCTACACAAACGTATCTGCACAACACTGCGTTGTGGATAAACAAGTTTACAATGCAGCATGCGCGTTTGTTGAAGGTCAATGGTGCATAGGTAAATTCAGACCAATGGTCACTAAAACTGAATCACTCAGAAACTGTACAGCTCAGCGAGCTGAACTACGAGCTTTAAAGATGGCGCTTGAAAATGCCGATCGCGAATTCCCCACACTAATAGTGTGCGATTTGTATTATTGCGTCCAGTCTTACAATAATTTCATGCAGACCTGGATTGAAAACAGTTACAAAGATGAGGCAGGTGCCACAATAAAGCATACAAAACTAAGGGAACAAGTAGTTCTTTTACAGAAAGAACTACAAAAGACTCATGTGATACACACGCAGAGCCTTCGACGTGATGGTGTTCACGTTGCAGGGAATTCATTGGCTAACAGAGCCACAACGGCAGCTGGTCAACCGGCTTCCGTAGCTACAAAAAAGCATTCTAAAAAACAAATAGATGGAGAAACCATGCTGGCAGTAACAGCCTCATTAAAAGGCGACTATGCGGCATTACCTCTCCACTATCCACTCAACAATACATACATAATTGATGCGAACTCCGTTCCTTTTGCTCGAATCCCTGGAGTGGGGGACAGATTAATTCCAAACACGAACCGGAGGGCTTATTTGATTCAAGAAGCACACATGGGAATGGATCTGAGGCACCAAGAGATCTTGAAGTCTCTAATAGAATTGCAATCACAATACTGGTGGCCGGGGATGAGCGTGCAAATTTATAACTTTGCAAAGGATTGCCAGGACTGCAATAGAGATTGCAGTTGTGAACCGGACCAGATACCAGCCCAGACACCTCTACTAGAGATAGCATTAGGCTATCTATACGCAGAGATCCACAGGGAAAGAAGTGATCCCATAAATATTAAGACGAGATTCATTTGGATGTGGCCCCAGCGCTCGGCTGACCCCAGAACTGTTATAAAAGATTTGCGAGTCTTTATCGGCACATACGCAATTGGCATGCTACATTCTGACCAGGGTCCTGCGTTTAGCTCTCAAGCTTACAAGGAGGCCATGGCCTGCTTGGGCATTGCATTGCGGTACTCTAGTCCATTCCATCCCGAGGGAATGCGGTAGTGGAAAGAAAAAAACGTGCCATAAAGCAATCTATAACAGCGAGGGTATTAGGTTCGGGTGACGGGTGGGTCAAACATCTAATAAATGTCCAACGTAGTCTTAATAATCTGCCAAGACATTCTCTGGGTGGAATCACTCCGTATGAACTTTTATTTGGTACTAGAATGATAATCAAAGACCTCGATAGTCAGACTTCAGAGGTGGAACAAAAAACCTTTAATATCAAAGATCGTTTGGCTGTTTTACAGGACTTAAATGAAAAGAGAAGAAATCTAAGTAACACAAAGCTAAAGCCAACGGCCACTGAAGAAAAACCACCTGTCCCAGCAAGACCTGTTTGGATTCCAAAGATTGGGGATCTGGTCAGAGAAAAGATCGCGGTGAAGAAGGAATTTGGGCCTTCTTACAGAAAAGCAGTACCTGTCTTAGCTATCAGCGGAACAAGATCAGTAGTACTATTGCCCCTTGCTGGTAAAAAGGAGAACAGAGTTGTATCAATCGACCTGGTAAAACCACAAACATGTAGCCAATAATAAGTAGTAGGCCCAGTGGACTCCCAAGATGTAGCAGAAGACCAAACCTTGCTACAATTCAAGAGGTTCAAACTGAGAGACTAATCACATTTGATAAACCTGCAGTAAATAAAGAAGGACTATGCACAAAGCCATGGAACTTGTGCCTCTTGAAACCCAAATTGCAACAGCTCGTCAAGAAACACCAATCTACAATGATGTAGCCTCCGATCATACAAATCCAAAGATTAATGAAAATCTGGAAGCAATTCCAACAATTGACAGAACTGCATCTGGCTACTTCATCAATTTCAATGACTTTTCTGAAGATCCAAGTGAACATGAAGAAAAGCCAGCAAATAAAACTTTCAAAGAAAAAATAACTGAACTCTTTCATCAACTTTGAGAAACATATCTGATTTCACCATGGATTGAATTGTGGGTTGTGCTAGGTGTAGTTTTCCTCCTACTCTGGCTCATTTTGGTTTTAAGCTTGGGAAGAATGATTGATGGAAAATACAGTACAATGGACACAGCAAGTCAGAACATCAACTTGGTTCTAAAACCTCACAGATTTTCTCACATTGAAAAAAGAGAACTATCATCAGTAAACATCACAGCCATTCCTATTCCTGGTGGTGTAGCATGGGACGGTACTAATTACGACATCTATGGCCTGGTTGAACTCTTGAAATATCCACACCAGTTCAAAGTTTCATTAAGTGACTTTGTATCACCTAGTACTTTCTCTGATGATTGGGACTTTGAAAAAATTAATAATATGACGTCAGATTTAGAAATGTTAGCAAAATGTACAGAACATGATTATTTAGAAGGTTCATTGGATTATGAAGAAATGTATTGCTTTAATCATTATGGGCACCACTATTAGCATAAATCTGCTAATCCTAGAAATGTTTTCACTTATAATCAATGGGAACATTGTCCAACACCGCCAAACGGCAGCTCGAAAACATTTTATGAGAAATTCCCATACTTCTCAGGATTTAATTACACTGATCCAGAAACGTTTTATTTTAAAAGTTTAAATAAGACAGGAATGAAAAACATGTTGACAAATACTAAATTGATATATTCTACAAAATTTTATGAAAAAATGTCTACATTTGGTTTTGAATTTTGGAAAAACAACATTGAGACAAAAACGGTCTGGGGTACTAAAGAATGGCAGGTACAAGGTTTAGAATCATTATTCAGAGCCTGCATGATCCCAGAACAGATAATGTTCCTGAATGACACCATTCAACAAACAACCTGTCTTGGCCTAGCCAAGATAAAGGACTTAAACAAACCGTCTATACCAAAGCCCATATCTGATAGTAATAGCACTACAGATATGGAAATAGGCGTATCCCATATTTACACCAAAACAGAACTAATCCTGATTGGAGAAAATGGTTGATCTGGCCCACAGACACTAATAACTGTCAAGATAGATTCCTGAACAAAACACAGGGGTTCAAACAGAACAGGCCAGACCCAAGATATTCCCAGAGACAACATCCAGGGATAATAACAACATACAGTGTAGGAAAACTATGCCTCGAATGGCTACAGAAATCCACACTACCTGAAATTAAGCAACAATTGACCTTACTTAAATAAGGTGCTAACTTACGAGATTTCTTGTTGGGACCTCGCAAACAGCGTCAAAAACGTTTCATATATGCCGGTATATATGCTGCTTACAACGAAGCTTGGAAAATAAAGCAAATTGAAACTGCTGAAAAAATACGAGAAATTCATCCTATAAATTTGGAAAAATCACTGTCCGTAGTGGACAATGGGTTAATGACTCTGTCCTCCAGAATTTATTCACTGGACAGTATTGTATCATCTGCTATTGATATAATAGAACAGGATACGCTAATGTTACAACACGGCCAGTACCAATTACTTTCTATTGTACAGTTAGGCTGGACGTTACAAAATCTCAGTTCAGGCTACGTGCCATGGCGTCTAATCAACACAACGTCATTGTTTTCTGTCTTTAACCTTACAGATAAACAAATCTCTTTGGCACAAAGAGGAGCAGACTATACGGTGGTGAGCATTGAAAAACTAGAAAGATTACCATTGACTATCTCCGAAAGACCTGTCATTGAATGTATAATACATGGCACCATTACAATTCCGATAACAACTTTTCAGTTTCAATATTGCCAAAAGCACATACCAGCGGGCCTGTATGAAAGGTTGGGTAAAGGGTACATCAAGTCAACCTGGAATTTACTTTACACACAGAGATGTTGGAGTGGGGGAAAAAAAGAGGTATTTCTTAGTGGTAACAACTGTAAAAATTCACTGAGCGGTACACTTCTGTGTCAAGGAATTAACTTGCATGGAGCCTGCGAAGGTTCTTCAAATAACCTTTCATGTCACCTGCACGGTACCCCTGCTACACAAATAGAGCCTGTTTTCAGACAACTTTCCAACGGCAGTTGCGTTATGATAAGTGACTGCAGCTGTTGTGGCATCGTGCCAGGAACGGCCTATCTCGTCAGTGTTACATCCAGGGTCACTTGCTGTATGCAAGTATTGTATTGTACCGGACAAGGAGGCAACGATATGGCCTTCTATTCGAATTGATACTTTAAGCAGAATGAAGTCTATTCTTTTACAAAAAACTGTGTCTTTAACATCGTCTAGAGCAACGTATGATCTGCAAGTCGCAAGGACAGCAGCAGAGCATGCATTATTATCAACAAATTGCCCCGTATATTTCGTAGAAATGTTAAGTCAAATCCTAAACATGTCTGATACCAGTGGCATTGCACATGTATTTAAGACAGTTTTTTCGGGACTGTTAGCACCCTTTGAAGCAGTTCTGAGCATCTTCCCGAATTTTGTGCACTCTGTGTTCGGCGGCCTGCCTCTCATCTTGGGACTCGTAGCAGGAATCTTATTTTTGTTCCTTCTGTTCCGATATGGCAAGTCCAGCCACAGACAAAACTCAGGCTACAATGGAAGAAACGCTCCTAGCAATGCGATACAGAGATTGGATTACTAAAGTCCTCGGCTTGGCTAGGCTAAGAGATTTTTTTTTTTTTTTTAAAGGTTTTTGTAGAGCGCTCAGTAACCCTGGGGCATCCCGGCGCTAGAACCTGGTAGTCATGAGGGAGAAGCGGCGGGAGGGGCGGGGAGATCAGGGAAACAGAAGGGTTTTCAGTGCCTTCCTAAATTGGAGGAGAATTGGTTTGGTTCTCAGTTTCCGGGGGAGACTGTTCCAGTGCTTTGCCGTGTTTACTGAGAAGCGGCGCCCTCCAGTTCGGGCTCTTTTAACTTTATGGACCGTGATGAGGTTCTCATGGTTTGACCGGAGTGACCTGGTGGCTTTATAGGGGATGATAAAGTTTTTGAGAATGGGTGGTCCTTTGTTGTGGAGAAGTTTATGTGCCAGGCAGAGAGCCTTGAAGACTACCCTTTCTCTGACTGGCAGCCAGTGAAGCTGTTTTAGGGCTGGTTTGGCCGAAGATCTGGCCGGGGTGTTGGTAAGAAGTCGGGCGGCCACGTTCTGGATTCTCTGAAGGGTGTTAAATGTGGCTTCCGGGGCTCCCAAATAGATTGCGTTGCTGTAGTCCAGCCGAGACAAAATGAGGCCCTGGATCAGCAGCTTTTGGGAAGTGAAGGGGAGTAAGGGAAGCACCTTCCTGCATGCCCTAAGGAGTCCAAATCATATTCCGGCCACTTTTTTGCCTGGGATCTAAAGGTGAGATCTTTCTCCATTCATACCCCCAGGCTTTTGACTTCATCTTTGGGAGTAGGGGGGTCACCCAAACAGGTGGGCCACATGTTGGGCGGCAGGGAGGGCCCATTTTGTCCAAGCAGCAGGATTTCGGTCTTAGACCCATTGAGTTTTAGTGCTGAGGAGTTCATCCAGTCGTGGATTTCAGTGAGACACCCGTGGAGATTGGAAGGTTCTTGGTGCGGGTGTGAGAGGGTCACCACCAACTGGGTGTCATCGGCGTAGTTGATAATCGTCACACCAAACGGAGTGACCAGCTCCTCCAAAGGGGACATGTAAACGTTGAATAACGTTGGGCTCAATGATGAACCCTGCGGTACTCCACAGCGGAGGGGAACCGCCGGGGAGTGACTGTCATTCTCCCAGACTTGGAAAGAACGGTTACTGAGGAATGACGTTAGCCATTTCAGAGCCATACCCTTCACTCCGATGTCTCTCAGACGTTGGATTAAGACCTGGTGGTTGACAGTATCGAAGGCCGCGCTGAGGTCCAGGAGGATCACTGCCACTGATCCTCCTGTATCTAAAATGCTTCTGGCCTTCTCTACTGCCGCTAGGAGGGCGGTGTCAGTGCCCTGGCCAGGACGAAAGCCTGTCTGTGAGTTCCTGAGCAGATTGTTTGCTATTAGCTGGGAGGAGGGAGATTGGCCTATAATTGGCTAAGTCCTGTGCAACCGGTGTCGTGAGAAGGTAAGGAGGCGAGAATTGTTTGGATTTTCTCATCGAAAAATGTTGCAAGCTTGATGCATTTGTTTTCCGTGGCTATGGGGTCCAGGGGTTTCGTAGGGGGGTCTGGGGGGTGAAGAAGTTCTTTTAGGATGGTAAAAGTTTCCTGAGCGGAGCAGGATGCGTTTTTAATTCTTTCCTCATAGAAAGACCTCTTGGTTTTCTGGAGCGTGAGTTTGTAGGTCTTTAAGGAGGAACGAAACGTATCTTTCTTCTCTGCTGACTTATCTTTCCTCCATGCGCGTTCGGTCCTCTTGCATTCCTTTCGTAGAGTATTAAGTTTGGTGGTGTACCAAGGAGAGGGGTTAACTCTCTTGGTTTGTTTAAGGGTGCTAGTTCGAGGAAGGAGGCAGTCCAGTGATTGGGTGAGCCATACATTAAATTCAGTATCCGCAATTGTGGGGTCATGGGTAAGGGGAGGGGTGGATTCCCTGAGTTTGGCTACCCATTCTTCTGGAACCAGTTTGTGCCATCGCCTGATAAGGGTTCTAATTCTAGGTCTGTCCAAGGAAGGGGGATGTGCACACGGGTTTTGAGGTCGTGGATGTTTGTGAAGATCGGATCCAGTAGCTGGCCCTTGTCGTGGGTGGACTGTGGGTTCATGAGGCAGAGGCCAATAGACGAGAGGTCTAGCCGCAGTTCAGCTGCGGGGGCGTCGAATGGATCCAGGAAATGAAGATTGAGATCTCCCAATAGAAGGAAGTTCGAAGAGGTCGTGGCCTTAAGGATGACATACTCCATGAGTCTGCTGGGAAACTCGCAGGTGGGCCAGGGGGGCGGTATACAAGTAAGCCAGACATGGACGTTTCTGGCGAGATTTGTACGGTGAAGTGGCAGCTTTCACAGTCTTTAATGTTTCCGTCAGTGGTTCTGCACGTAAGGTGATGTTTGTGTATTATGGCTAAACCACCTCCTCTGCCACTTGGTCTATTCAATGAACAGATTTGGTAGCCGGGGGGTAGGGCATTCACAATATCCGGGCCATTGTTAGGAGTAAGCCACGTTTCTGTGAGAAACAGAATGTCATATGCGTGTTCTTCAATAAGGAGGTTTAACTCGTGAGCATGTTTAACGAGCGACCTACAATTGAGTAGGCCTAGATGTAGGCCCCGGCATTCTGATCTTGCGCGAGGCGTGTTGCAGAGGTTACAGCTGGTAAAAACATTGTCTCCCGTATAGATGTAGTTGCAGGTAGGGTGTTTAGGTGGATCCAGGGCCAAGAGACTATCTCGAGTATAAGAGAGGTCCTGCCTCGGAGAAATGGGCATAGTAACCGGGCCTAGGGCCGTCCGGGCCCGGACGGGCCCAGACGGGCTTGCCTTAGGCGCGCCTTTGGCGCGCAGACGGCGCGCCAGCAGCGCCCGCCCGCTGCGCCCGTCCGCTGCGCGAACAGTGTAAGCACATACTATCAAAGGAGGGAGGAAGGCGGGGGCGTGGCCTCGAGTGGGCGTGGCCTCGCGTCTCGCTGTCAATGGCGGCGGGAATAGTTGGGGAAAGTGAATTCCACCGGCAGCGCTAAAATCCGCTGTGTAGAGAGTGACTTCTCAACAGAGTTCTAAGGTGCCAGGAGAGGAGTGCTTTAAAATCATAAGTAAGTAGTGACACACAGTTTTTAAAAATGAGCAGACAAACTCCCGGCTTTTCGCCTCAGGAGGAAACAGATTCTGACTCTGAACGCTTGTATTCAGCGCTTTTAAGTCGTGCGAGGCGGGGGGCGTGGCCTCGAGTGGGCGTGGCCTCGCGTCTCGCTGTCAATGGCGGCGGGAATAGTTGGGGAAAGTGAATTCCACCGGCAGCGCTAAAATCCGCTGTGTAGAGAGTGACTTCTCAACAGAGTTCTAAGGTGCCAGGAGAGGAGTGCTTTAAAATCATAAGTAAGTAGTGACACACAGTTTTAAAAAATGAGCAGACAAACTCCCGGCTTTTCGCCTCAGGAGGAAACAGATCTGAATACTACCTGGTTTCTTTCATTCAGACCAATCTGGCAAGATTGCATCCTACCTGTTCTACAATGCCTGCTCTGTGGAGAAAAATGCGTGTTAGACGTCTGTCTCACACTCCCATCAGCAGTACCTATGGATATCGATACTTTGCTTGGTTCGGTAACGGCTTATGCAACGTGTTGTCCCCAGCAGCTACCTATTCTGAAGTCGGCATTCGTTGAGACCTCACCATTACGATTAGGTGGCGTTGAGTCACGAGATGAAAGCGGCACACAGGTACAACCTTCTGTGACCATTGCTGATCTAGACACCGATGACGGCAATGCTTCTCACATATGGACTATTTCTTTTTTTTCGGACATGGTCCAACCTTCATCTACTGTTGTAGACAAATTCTTTGCCAGCCTATCTGAGTTAATTTCTCTCCTAACAACGAGAATAACTTTTGAAAACACGAGCACACAGCGTTCCCTGAACTCTGAATTCGGCCTTCAGTTTTGATAAACAGAACTTTAAAAAAAAAAACTATTGGAACTATTTTTCCCTGAAAGCGAAATTCTTTTCCCGTTCCCAAAATATTTACTTTTTTTGGCACATGATACTCTGCTTAAAGTAGAACTATTCTTAGAGAACAAGATTTCTATTTTTGAAAACTCGAGAGACAATATTTTGACTTCGCCTCTAGCACATGTACAGCCTTGTATAAATATATGATGAAATGATCTCGACCCTCTCTTCTGTATTAAGAGCCATTTCAGAAATGTAAATTTCATGATTCATTCAGTCGCAGTTTCAATGTACAATATATGCATTATCTGAATGATACCACTGCTTGAAAACATACAGTATAATACTCATTTTTCGTGTATATACCATTTCAAATGCATTTTAGGTATTTTGGGGTGGGATGGAAAACACATGCATAGTTATGTTTAAAATTGCTTAGTATTTAGTAAAGATGGACATTATACGTGAAGTGGGTGTTGTAAACCAATCTAGGACCCTGTTTAAATATTCCCGATTTATGCCCTTATGCGGTTATATCAAATAATATCCTTATAAAGGCATAAGAATCATACCCATATTAAGTCATAGCCAATGCAGTTCAAATACGGCAAGGCTACTCCCATAGACTCCTAGAAAGCACAACGTGTTCTTAAACAAACTAAGCCTCCAGCAGCCCGGGAATTCCCCCTGCTTCTGTATTGATTTGTCCTAGAACTCCTGGAGTCCTGAAAGAACTGCGAGTTCTTAGTGACGTCTTATGTCCAACCTTACGTCAAACTCAGCACCTTCCAGGTATAACTATACCAGCATCTGCCCTAGCAAAACACACGGTGGTTTAGAGCAGATCGGCTATCTACTTGCCCGACGCCCTGCTGTAGCGAGTGCCGAAGGAAGCCGACCCTCCCATCGATGCACTCAGAGAGCCGCTGTCTTTTCTCCTGCCGAGAAATCGAGCTCCAGTGTTTCCCTGTCACCCTTGCGGGTTGCTGGGAGATCGAGTCCTGAGAGAGAGATACAAGACCTCCTTCGTTCTATAACCAAGGTACGGAGCTGATTGGACCTTTAGAGAATTCTTGATTCAGATTCTTGGCAGAAACTATCTTAACTAAAACTGCAGCTCACTTACTCTTCCCTGTACTAGGCTTAGGTTAGGTACACCGGGGTAGGCGTATCTTAGAAGCACCAGTTGAGTACGTTTAGTCATGATTTTATCTATGTATATATTTTATCTATTTTAAACACCGTATGGCTTAGAAACCATACCATGCTTTTACAGTATTATTTCATAATACTCCTTTTACTGTACAGACTTTACTTTATGACAAGTATTGCAATTGTGGCAACTCACTTCTCTTGCATGAGAAAGAAGACTGTTCAATAAATAACCTCTTTTATTGAAAATGCCCGTCTCTCTATTTATCTGCACTTCTGGTGAAACTAAGCATGCACGATTGACTGAGTGAAATAGCCATCTATTGTTTCCGCGACTCTGGAGGTATACTCCTTATTCTGGAGGGAGCAAAGTTGTCATGTTTATGCGGTTGTCAGAAACTAATGACTTCTTGTGTACTCGAGAAAGTTTCTAGTGACCTCTGAGCTAGCTGGCATTCATAATTAAGTCTAACATATTCAATAGAGACCTAGTCGACCTAAGTCCTACGTCTAAAGTATCGTTTATGTTATTCCAATGCGCAGAGCCTATTGTGAATATAGGAACTACACTACAACATATCTCATATACTTAGCTACAACTTTACCACATATGAATCTAAGTTACAAATATTAAGTTCAATTTGGTCTCCATTGCATTTATTGTGGTGGGGCAGACTTACCATTAAAATGATGACTGCACCACATGCTATCTATGCAATCGCTAAGCTACCTTTTCAGATCTCTAATTATTTGCACAAATTGATTCCATTTGTACCGAATTCTTATGGAATAATAAACATCGCTGTATTGCCCTTTCTAAAATTAAATACCCAAAAAATGAAGGTGGTGTATTTGTAAATGACAATTGTATTATACCTTTCCCTTAATTACAAATACAGTATCCCTTACCTTTACTCATTTTTAAAGGAATATGAATTAATTGCCTTAATTCTTGTGGTCTTATTCACCGATTTCCTTCTTCCCAGCTATAACCACTCCTCTGACACCTCTCGATTCTATACCCCATGACTCTATTCACAAAGTTGCTTATGTGTGCAAAACATTGTTGTCACATACTTCTGTTAGAACAAAAAGTTCTCTTGAAATATTATGAGAGTCTTCCCATATCGTTCCCTGTACAATTCTGGGATAGAATTGTTATTTCTTGTTGGTATTGCTCTTTGACTCTTCAATAAAAATCATTTAACAAAAAAAATATGTGTGTGTACCTGCCCAGACCTCTAACTGCATCACACCTTCTCCAGCAGGTACTACACAGTTCCTACATTACTATTGCTGCATTACTGAGCCTGTTTCTTGGGTGCAGGATAAAGTTCTCCTCAGAGGTCAAGAGCAGGCTTTGGAAACCATTTTAGTCTGCTGGTGGTACCTATATAAGTCCTAAAATTAATGGAAATTTCACAATATTCAATTTCATCCATTGCACATTTCAGAGCAAAAATATACTGGCTTATGAATGTTCACAAATGCAAGGCCGAAGCAGTTTCTGTGAAGAAGGTAGTCACTGGCTCGAATGAGAGAGTTATTTTACTTCAATTTTCTGTCTGTTGAAGACAGCCTATGAGTTAATGGCACTAAGTGTGCTCTTTGGTGAATCCTCTCGGTCACTTATTTGCCTTTCTCCGAATAAATTTTGCTGTATTAGTATGTGCTGTTTGTGAATGAGTCATTGGCCTTCGCTTCACACTTTAAACGTACTTTTCTATGTATGGTTGAATTGCAGATGACCAGTCTGCTATTCCATCCTCCATTCATTCTGGACTGGTGAGGCTCAACCCCATTAAAACAACACACATTAATGATGGACAACTATAAAAGTAGCATTCGCTGGCAATTAATGAGCTGCATTCTAATCTGGTGGTCTTTGACCAGTGCTTAATTTGTGCCATGTTTTTGCCGGTGCTCGCCCCGACACCTATTTGTAAACATCCGTAAGTATTTGTAAGAATCCACCTCATGGTGTAGCTGTGTGTATATGTTTTTGTAGAGTTCATTAGTGGAGCCCTTAACTATTAATTCATTTTAGAATGAATGATAAAACTAGAATTTAAACCTACAATTTAAAGTAAAAAGTGGATAGTGGGTATTGGCTGCTGCATCAGATTTGTGTGAAATAATTGGGTCCTGCAACCCAAATATTTTACAAATTAGGGTCTGTCATTGTTGGGACTCAATCCTATGTACCTCAGTTATGCTGCTGCTCCAATAGCACCAGCCTATCCCAAACTGACAGGTGCTAGCCTTGTTGGGACTCTTAAGTGAGATCCAGTTTTGATCTTATGGTACATCAAGCACAGGATGCACAATGGGCTTTCCATCGTACTTAGGGTGCCACACTGAAATAACAAAAGCAGATTAATGGAATGCTTGCAAAAGAGTCACTCACTATCATGCGTTCAAAGTCAAATTTTTGCCATCTGTCCCATTTGAGCCAGAGACTAATCATTTACAAATCGTTCTTGGCTGTGTTTGAGTAGAAACAGTCATGTGAAACTAGCAGGCCACAAGCATTCTGAATAGGACCACAAGCAATGTCAGGCTTGTTTTAATCTAGCTCAGGCTCATTGTGAGAAGTTGGCCTGGCATATGATGTTCACTATTCTAGTGAGCTCCTTGCACCAGTCCAAACAACCCTTATGGCGATGGTTGTAAAGTCAACCTTATAGACCAGCTATTCTAGTGGTAGCATGGACAAAAGCAGTCTTAGGCTGAATTTACCATATGTAACCCCTTTAAAACCAAGTGAAAGGACACCACACAGGTTGTATATCAAAATATATATGTATTTATTTCTAACACAATCCTCTGAACTCTTAATGAGGTCCGAGGCACCAGCACATAACAAGATACTTAATTAAAATACAATAAGTTGCACAAAATACAGTAATGCCCTAGGGGCACTTCAAACCATATACTAAAATAATGATATAAGAACCACATCACGAACAAAGGAAAGGCCTAGGGACTGGAGAATCGCTGGGGCTACGCTGTATTGGCATTGGAGGCATTGGAGTGGAGAGATTCACCTGAGTGAGATCTTTTCCTCCTATACCTCTGGTTAAACCCACTTGAAGGCCTGAATGGGGCTGTCCCATTCTCAGCCCCAAATAGGCTTAAGTTGGCCTGGCTAAGTCTTCTAACCTGAACCTGGCCTTGGCTACCCTCCCCATCTCCAGAGTCCTCTGCCTCCACCTCATCCTCATTATCTATGATAGTAGGATCAGTGGTATCCTCTGTTGAGGGCAGGACCTCATCTGCATTCCCTGGAGGACCTGAGCCAGATGCCTTATGAGCATCATACTATTCTAGGATTTTCATTAGGGGCTGAAGGATAGGGTTGGAACCCTGTTTCAACCTCCTTGTGGTACACAAGTGTCTCAGCTCTTGGAAGTGTAGTATTTTATATCTGTGGGGAGCCCTTGGAGGGTCACTCCCCACAGGTAGAGGCACACTTGGCTCACCTGTGGCAGACATGATCTAGTGAGGTGTGGTGTGTGCACCTACCTACACTAAGTGTTTTCCTACTAAACCTCCCTAGGAGTTGTAGTCAGGGTGCGTTAGGCCCTTTGGTCTACAACAACTAAGTTCAGTAGAACTTAAGTATTCTAAGTCTTGTTTTATATGTAGCTATAGGTACCTGTATGATATTTCAAATGATATTGCAAAGATTACAATTGGTAAAACAACGGGAAGCTCAAATCCCAACTGCTGCACACCAATGTGAGAAGTTGGCCTGGCATATGATGTTCACTATTCTAGTGAGCACCTTGCAACAGTCCCACAACCCTTATGGTGATGGTTGTAAAGTCAACCTGATAGACCAGCTATCCTACTGGTAGCATGGACAAAAGCAGTCTTAGGCTAAACTCAAGAGGGCATGTGAAGCCAGCTGTTTTACCATATATAACCCCTTTATTACCAAGTGAAAGGACACCACACAGGTTGGATATCAAAATATATATGTATTTATTTTTAACACAATCCTCTGAACTCTTTATGAGGTCAGAGGCACCAGCACATAACAAGATACTTAATTAAAATACAATAAGTTGCACAAAATACAGTAATGCCCTAGGGGCACTTCGAACCATATTCTAAAATAGTGTATAAGAACCACGTCACGAACAAAGGAAAGGCCAGAGTCGCTGGAGCTACGCTGTACTACCAAAGGTTAGGGAGCAGGAGGCCCACGGGATGCGCTTGCAGTGTCTTTACACGCATGCAAGTTACCATAGAGTTGGAATGGGAACGAAAGAATTGGAACGAAAGAATTGGAAACTAGTTCTTTTAGGACACTTCCGGATGGACTAGGGAAAAGCTACTTGAAACTAGGACACTAGGATAGTCAATACCCGCAGGAGTACCGAAATACTCGTGTTACCTCACCCACAGGAAGTGGGTGCATAGGTGTTAAAGTGTGTAGGGTTTCGCCGCTGATTCCTATGGAGCCTTGGAGAAAGATGCTGCAGGCGACCAGGAGAGAAGTGTCCGGGTGGATCCAAGGGCGGATCAAGGATGAAGAGTACCTGAAAGCAGAGGGGACATAGTCTGGGCCACTAGCCAGTGACCAGGATGGAACCAGGAAGGAACCAGGCGATGTCGCAAAGCAATCAGGTGATGTGGTGAAGCTTGTCTCTGCAGCCACATAGACCAGGAGGTGTCGACGACTTCCAGGAGCTGGATACAGACTGTCCCACAAAGGCTCTCGCTGTTGGCAGTGTCGGCTTCCTGATTGGAGTCAACAAGCCTTGACTAAGGCAACCCACGCAGAAATCAAAGCTGGCTTCTTGTTCAGACCAGCACGGTCTGATGGGCTTCTCTTTTTCAGGGAAGCAGGGGGCAGTCTGGAGCAACCAGACCAGTGATGCAAATCAAAGGGTACGTTGTCACAGAGGCCACTAGCCAATGGGCAATTGACCAGACAGACGCGTCAGGCAGGAAAATGCAGAAGGGCCCAACGCAGAACTCGTGGAGTGTGGAGGGCTGATCTTCAGTACATTTGGTGCTCGGTGCTGGGGCTTCTCAATCACCAATGCACAACTTCGAGGGTGCCTCAGAAGTTGCACGGAAAGCAATTCGCTGGCTTTCCAAGATGGCCGGTCCCACGTCTCTCGTCGCCTCCACGGGTCTCAGCTCTGTTGTGACTGTGGATCGGGCTGTTGGAAGTCTGGAAGTCTGGGTCTTGTCAGGCTCTGTGCTCGGGCTCTGGCAGGAGCATCGACAAAGCAAACCGTTGATCGCTTGATGGTGCCTGCTTGCACATGGTGGTCACTCCTTGACCACAAGAGAGATTCTTCAGTTGTCTTCTTGCAAAGTAGATCATCGAAGGTCCAGAGTTTTGTTTCAAAGTTTCAGTCAGGATAAATCTAAAGTCTTGGGACTCAGCTCCTACCTATATACCACATTTAGGGGCTGGATTACCTGCTAGGTCCCTCCTATGGGTGGGAACCAGGAAGGGGGTGGTTACACCCCTTTCCCTTTGTCCAGTTTCGCGCCAGAGCTGGGGCTGGAGTGCCCCAGCACTGGTTTGAACTGGACTATGCATGGGACACCTTGTGTGCCCCAGGCAGTGTCTCATTTCATTCGCCCCCCCTACCCCAATACACTATAGCCTGTCTCGGGTGGTGCTAGCACCTCCCAAGACAGGAAACCTATTGTCCAAGCCTCCCTCGCTGGAAGGACTCCCAGCAGGAGGAGGTCAGACTTGTGTCTGTGGCAGCAGCATCCATTTTGTGATGCTGAGGCTCTGGTTAACTTTAACCAGGATTAGTAGGAACAACATGTCTTCTCCCTCTAGAAGGATGGAATGCTACCCCCATCGCCAGACCTGGTGAGGGGGTAGTATTCCAAAGCGTATGACACCTTACACATCATGTTTTGATAAACCCAAACCAAAGTTAGCATTTAACTGCGAAGTTCATAATGCACTTAAGAGTATATGATATGGCTATATCATAGAACAGCTATAAGGACATGGTTCCGAAAGCTATAGACAACCTCAGCTCCTGCTAGAGCATCATCTCACATAAAACCAAGCACTCTGCCTTCAGGATTGTTAAGGCCTGCCATAGGAGTGACTTATAGGTGCATATGTGTCTATATATAATGATAGGAATAGGAATTCTATACCTAAGCAAGGGGCGATTACACGACCTTGCCCCAGCTGAGTGATCAGCCAGTTGTGTCAATTTGGATGGCCAGCCAGATATGCTGCAGCCCCTGGTAGGCCTCGGGTGCACATATGCCCTGGGTACCTATGGTACACTGTACAGGGACTCATAAGAGTGACCCAAATCCCAATTGGTGATGTACCTAAAGTACATGGTGTGAAATTTAGAGAGAGAACAGCAGGGCTGGGGGTCTGATTCGCAGGCCCACAACCACATTAAGTCGAAAACCAGTGAAGCAAAAAGCAAAAAGTGGGGCGACCATAGGAAAGCAGACCCTACTCTCCTACACTCATCAGTAAGGTTTCTGCAAGGAACCCAAATATGGGTTTACCCATAGCTCTTAAGGTGTTAAATCAAAGCATAAAATGATGATGGGTAGCATGCTTACAAAAGTCTCAGCCACTGCATTTTGCATTTCAACCAATAGTTTTTTGCCCACATAGCCAACCATGTGGCAACCCCCCCACAAATGAAACCTGCCCCAAGCACCCTTCTGGATGAATGGTACCCAACTTTATGCCCATACCATTTTTAAGACTGTCATTACTTTGACATAGCATTACATTGAACTGTTGTAATATGGGGTTCGACTTTTGTAGAAAATTGCATATTTGGTTTGAAAATTTTATTGAAAAAAAAACTATTAAATTATCAAAATGAATAATTTAAATGTCTTTCAAAATTACCAAATACATTGAAAGGAATCTGAATAAAGGTGAATTTATTTCTCTAATAAAATAATTGTCAAAGTAAAACAATTCCTAACACTAATTTAACTAAACATTTACATCATAGGGGGTTTTAAGTTTCCTATTATAAAATGTTTACTTGAAATATTGAACTTAATATTAATATGAATACATGTTTTACATTTTTAAGGGACAAGATGCCATTTTGGATGTCATGTCACTGAATGTAACTGATGCAATAACATAATTTCCTCATGTTATGGTAAAGGGCAGGAGTACCAGTTAGATCTTTTAATGTAATTTACATATATTTAAATATGTTACAATCAGCCTAAGGCAGGGTTTTGAACCAGGTTGTGATTGGACTGGGAAGAACAGTACCCTGAAATGCTATTCTTTCTGGTTGCTTTATGATAACCATAATTACCATACAATTCCCCCCACCACTGAACCTTGGCGCCAGGTAGTGATGTGAATTTAAAATTCACTAAACATCACTGACATCAGCAACTGGACCCCATTCAGCCACAAGGGAAAAAAACCGAGACATTGAGGCATGACAAAGTGGGCAATCGCCAAGGAACACATAGTTTTAGAGGCCACCTGTTTAGAGGCCCATCATGTGCCTCCCTAACCTAACTTGTGTTGTCAAACATGCTAGATAAATAGACCCGCGCATAATTTTCATTATGCAGGCATAATTTGGCTAAATCTCTGGCATTTTGTGCTAGGAAAATTATGCACAACACTTAAACGAGATGTCTGCTCGGAGAAATAAAACTATCACAGGAGTAAAAGAACAACATCATTGACTTGCTGCAACAGCGAACTTGATTTGAATGCGAACGGCCTTTCTTTAAATCATACACTGATAAAATGAGTAGAAAAGTAATGCTGTGTTAGCTTTTTAACCCAAGTAGACCGTTTGGGTAAATATTCATGGCAAAATGCATCTTTTATTATTTGTATTTATTTATTTTTGTTTTTCACAGAGGAAGTGTCTTGGAGAGTGAGGTTACTTAACTGAACATTCTGTATCAACTACCTCTTTATGACCCGAATACTTCTCCCTGTGCTTTGTCCAACCATTGGTTATTTTACATTTGGATTTTGGAGGCAAAGCATAACTCTTCCTTTGCCTCCAATCTCTGCAGCAACATCCACCCTAGTGAGTTGAAATCATTACATTTGTTGGAAAATCTATAAGTTCAGTGTAGTTCTTTAAAATGTGTTTGTGTTGGCAGGCACCACTATTTTTGTTTCTATTTTTGTTGTTGTTGCAATTTTCATTTTGTTTGATTGTTGCTGATTTCTTGGAGTATAGGCTAGGTAAGGTGCAGGCAGGCCCATGTGAGACGGTTAATAGGCAGTTTTGGATGGTCGAGGCCTATGATTAATAAACCTTTCTAATTTTCCTGCGTAGTTTGGGAAGTTTGCCACGATTTGTCTTCATGCAGTGTGTGTCTTACGTTTAGAGACCTAAATTGCTGTATGCCTTGGATATAATTTTAATGTATTTTTCACACTCTTACTGCTTTTTTGGTAGATTTTTTTTATTATTTGAGGGGTTGTGGAGGGCCTTTTATTCATGCCAAATTTGGGTTTTTATCTGCATTTGCCTGTTGGTGGATAGGGTCATGTAGCCCAACATTTTCCTTTGTTCTTTCCCATCTGCCTACCTACCAGGTTTATGCATGTATGTTTATGTTTGCATGAGTTGATGGATGATTAATTATTTTTCTTGAACGTTTATAAAGTATTTTGCAGAATAAATTGGTGCCTTGTGCTGTTTGTGTTTGGGAATTTTTTTAAGTTTCCATTAATCTTGTCTCACTGTTTTTATTTTGCTGTGCTGTTGAATTGTCTTTATATTATTGTTGCTGTTTTAGTGATGGTGTACTAAGGTACACAGATATTCCCAGTTACAGTTTTGCTATATATTTGCGTAATCCTTTTCCCTGCAATCCTCCAAGTTTTTGTTGATGGGGGTAAGAAGCTTATGATAGGATTGGACAGCCATTTTCTCTTTGTTTTCTATGCTATCTTCTTTGCTGGCTGTGTAGCGACAGCCATTTTGTGGACTCAGGCTGTGTGTCATAGGTGGCCATGTTGTCTTTGTTCTCCATGTATCCTTCTTTGCTGGCCATGCGGTAACTGCCCTTTTATGATGCCAGTGTATATGTTTCTATGTCATCGACTATCATTTTCTCTTTGTTTTCTATGCTTCCTTCCTTGCTGGCCATGTGGTAAATGACCACCATTTTGTGGAGCCAGTTGTTATGATTATTAAACATTTACTCTTGTTGAAAACCATTTCTAGAATCATTGATATTAGAAGAAGCCCATCTTATTTTTAGTAACTTTTTGTTTTACATAATATATTTTCCTGATATATTTATTTGTGCTTGTGACGGAGTGTAATAGTCTGCACTACAAAGTCATAATTTTTAATGTATTTATTTGACTATTAGCTGCCTCCCAAAGGGGCCGCATGGGCCCTGGAGGGACACTAACTAATTAATAATTATTTTTTTAGATTTTATCCCGCCTCTCAGAGAGGCTCCATGGGCCTAGGAGGGAAACCAACTATTTATTAAACAATGTATTGCAGTTTGCATGTCTCCTATATTGGACTCATGGTCCCTCAAGGGACACCAGGTATTTTTATATTAATTTATCATATATTTATAATATTGAGATGATGTTGGTATTTAGGATATATATTATATTGAACAGAATTGCCAAGTCTCACTCTTTTCCTTTTTATCTGTTTTTGCCTGAAGTTGAATAATGAACTGAATGAGACAGAGAGACATTTGTGAATTATCTGACACCAGATTTCAGGGGCCTCTCAGCTAAACGCTTCTGCTTGTGCTGCTAACCTATATGAGAAGTGAAGAGGACAGCCACAAACAATGAGGTTGCTGCTGGGAAAGTGGTCAGTTTGGAGAAAAGCAGCCTTTTGTCACCATTGGCATTATGCCCTCATCCTTTTTCTGGCAAGCATCCTTTTCTTGGCAGGAAGAGGCATGGAGAAGCATCACTCTTAGATCAACAATGACATTAACACCAAAACTAAAGTAGGTGTCTCTCTGCGCCATAGTGACTTCAGTCACGACTGACAGCAGTGAGTCTGAAAAAAATGTATCACAGCAGCAAACCGAATCATCTTCACAGGGAACTTAACCACAACCACAGTCAGCTACACCTGATCTTTGAGAGCTAGGAGCAGAGCAGGAAGTTGAGCTTGTTTCATCGCAAGATGTTGTGACTAGTCTTCCACTGGACACATTCTCTTAATAATATCCTGCAAGGATGCAAGGAAAAGAAAGAGCACTCCCTATCTTCTCCACGCCTCCTAGCAATAACCTTGGACCATAACCGAGAAACTAGGAGAGATATGGGCAATGGGAAGGTTACTGAAAGCCTTGGAAGGGAGGGAGATGATGAATCAGTGATAGTTTGTCTGAAGACTGCCACAGAAGTAGTGCATATCACCACTTTTCAACCGGCTCTAAGTCATGAAGTACCCCCAACACCACCTTCCATTTTTTCAAGAACCCAAAAACCTGCAGTAACAACCAATAGCTCTACCATGAATGCAGCCTATCCTAGAGAAAGGCAAACATGACCACCTAGCTCCACCTGAATACAGTTTTTAGGCATTGCCTTGATACAAAACCTCCCCTCTCTAGTTAGGGACTTCTTCACACTTAGGATGAATGACGAGAACATTACAAATGACTGATTTTGTGGCAAACCAGTGAGTCGTGGTAAGCCAGTGTCGTACGGCTTGTACATCTCCGGTAAAACCGTGCATTTGTTGGACAACATAAACATCAGGATTGTGACTGACGGATTCCGTGCACACTTGAGGGATATGTTGGCCTAAAGTCCTGCTATCCCACAGTGCACTATCCGCACCCCTAATCTCACAGGGTAACAAATGTATGTGCATCCTCAGAACATGACAATCCTGATCCCCTAAGGAAATCATGGTAACAGATCAAGAACCTTTTCGTTTGGACTTTCATGCGTCCTCAAGGAAATACATAAAAAATACCCAGCAAGGCATTTCAATATTTATTGAGCATTGTGATTCTTGAATAAAATAAGTGCATTGAGATAATCAATCGAATGAAAAAGTAGCATAATTAGCATTATGAGAATAGTGAAAAAGATTAACAAGTCCACCATTGTGCTAAAGCAGTAAATACGTGCTGGCATATAAATAAAGTGTATAGTGTATTCCAACCTAGTGCTCCTAACCTAGTTTTTCCCAGGGTGGGTGATCTGCCACATCCCTGTTGGGTGGTCTTACTTCCTATTACCTGCGGGCATGTGTCAAAAGGCTGTCCGTCTTGGTGTAGAGCTGGAAATCCCTTGTGTCGGTAAATAGGAATCAGCTGAGCTGAAATTCTGGCATGCAGGAATTGCTACTGTATATATAATAAACAGCACCCATGTGACCATGTCGCAACCCATGTCAGGCCGCAATTGCCTGCCATGAGCCAAGGTGTCCTAGTGCTGCACATGCTGCAGAAACCTTTGAAAAAGGTGAAACAAAACATTTGCCACTGGCAATAAATAAGCAGCTGCTTTGGTCAACACCTCAATACTTTGTGTTAACATAAATCAAAGTATGCAAACAAAGATTGCGTCCTCCAAAGAGTACATCTGTACCACAATTCTGGACCCATGGTACAAAAAAATGCTGGCCCCTTTTATTCCTTTTTCAATGGTGGATATCTCAATGTACAAGAATTTGGTCATTATAAAAACGAGTGGCCTAAAAGAAAAATTGCACATTTATGGGCATAGCAGAACCGAAGTGATGCCCATCAGATGCTAATGGTAGTGTCATGGAGGCCCACATTTATCAGGGTTGCAAACAGAAGTTGTGGGTGCCTGCGATTTTTCAGGCCTATTCAGCACTCTGCCTTTGAGGTGAGCAGACGGTTCAACGCGATCAAAACACCGCGGTGCCTTTACGACACGTCTTTAACTACGCAAGTCGTTACCACGACTTGCGCTGAAGGGTGCTCTAGACTAAGGAATAGTAGATTAACTATTCCAACACCTTCCCTACTGTACATAGGCTGGAGTTGGAATAGTAAATCTTACTATTCCTAAGTCCAGCACCATATAGCGCAAGTCGTGGTAATGGCTTGCGTTGTAAAAGATGCGTTGTGATGTACCGCGATCATTTTGATCGCGTTGTACCATCATTCATCCGGCTGGGATGTGACCAATAATGTCAAGGACACTGAGATACTAAGAACAGACACCTTATGCCGTGAGTGGTCATAAAGATTCCTAAGGTACTCACAATAGATCAATTAGGCCATGAATAATGGTATGCCATGAACGTTTACAATTTACCAAGCAGAGCTGACTCATTCCAGTGCCACTGTGCCCTAAATCACCAAACTATGCCAAGAAAAACTTAATTACACCTGGGCCCAGATAATGGGTAGAATGAGTCACAAACCAGAAGCTGCTAAAGCAGGGACTACTAGCCTTGTCCCCATGCTTTGCCTCGTCTGTGTGTTTCAAGTAAGATTGCATCGCTCACACTTCTTTGTGCCTGTCATAAGAGACAGCACGGCAAGCACTATTATTTGATATTCCACAACAAACCAGTAGGCTGTGATATCTAGAAGTCTATATCAAAATGAGTTTATGTTGTTTGTGTGTTAGCATGCATGGGAAGCAGCGTAGTGCCATGTTATTCAAGTTTATGTGAGACAAGGGGATATTGATCTGGTACAACGGTGTCTGAAGTCGCTGAGAAGTGAATCAGAATCAGGAGACGCATGCTGGGGTTTTGCTGTAAAATGAGAAAGATGGCAGCCATGACTTGGATGCTTTCTGTTTCAGACCTATGCTGCAGTATGATCTGAAATGAGAGTGGAGTCTTATAGGATGAAATTAATGTTAATGTGGTCTTTTGTTTAAATGGTTACTGCTTATTTATTTATTTGCTTAGGAACAGTAAATGTGTTGTTAGTTCATGGTCAAAAAGGCCTTCATGGTTGAGGTTTGCTTTTCTCAGGATACATGTCCAGTTTTGATTGCATTGGGAAAGATGCCGTGTGCAAGGAATTCATTGACTGTTTTGATTGATATGGGTGCTTCTCTAGAAGGGGTGTAGTAAAGGAAGATGAGCTTATGGCGGATTTGAGGGAGGTAAACCTATTAGCAAGGTGTTTGTGAAGCAACAGTTTTAAGAAGGTCCACTTCAGCATACTGCAAGGTGGGGTGGGAGAGACAGTAGCAGCTTTCTTTTTGCTTTTGAGCTGGTGCTGGCTCCTGTCTTGTTTTTGTGAATTACTGAATGACAGCATTGCAGTTGTCAGTGCTCTTTCTTTCCAGTGAGCCTTTTCCCAAATCGTTTATTACTATTTTCTTTAGCACTTTCATAACCTATTTTATTGCTCAGTCGCACCCTGTAGCATCTCGAAGAATTTCTCTCAGACAATTGTGAGTGTGTTTCTGGCTCTGCACACATGACTGCTGCATGGCGCCGCACTACATGACTGCTGCGAAGTCTTCCACCACAGCACTCCTTTCTAAACACTGTACTAAGTGATTTCTATACTGTGAGGATTTCTAATTTAACTTAACATGACAAATCTGTGTGCTGACAGAACATGGCAGCAAACGACAAGCAGTAAGCGAATGCTGCCTGCAGAAAGAGTAAATAATCTACCCTGCCACTCCCTCCCCCAACCTGCCTTGCACACCAGCACTCAGATCCGCGCTCTGCACAGTTGGTATAATGTGGCTCATCACACAGCCTGTTTCGCTGCATATCTACAGCTCATGTCAAGGAAGGAATGGTGCGACTGCAAATCTCATCTACTTGGCTCACAGCACAAAACAAATTGCGGCCTATTAGCTAGGAGAGTATGTTTCTCTGTATTGCAGCTTTGCTTGAAAAATTGCTTTCCAGTATAACTGATGTAAAGAGGCTGCAGGCCTGGTGTCATTCCGTGATTTATGGTAGTCTGGGGCAGCTGCAGACAACAACACCAACCAGGCTTTTCTTTCTGGTCCATGTGAGAAGAAAAATGTTGAGACCAATGTGTATGCAAGGAAGAGAAAGTCGATAATGCCGCGCGTACAGAATAAATAGGTTCCTGCGAACGGTGAGATGTATTTGATACATTTTATGATCTTTGAATTTCAGAGTAGCGTAATGGGGACAGACAGGAAGGGGGCGCACTAATGCCTAACATTAACCTCTTTGAAAGGACTCATAGGTAAAATGACAACAGATGTCAGACATTCCATGAGAGTGAAACACAACACATACGATACATAAACATTAAAATGCTGTACTGTTAATATGGTTCACAAACACTACAAAAGTGGCATTTTTATCAAGGTCACTGGCATGGACACCCAATTAAACATTAACATTTACTTTTTTGTATATTTTGTTTTAGAACAAAGCAGCTCATTTAACAATAAACTGTATTATAATTTCAGAAAAAAATATTTTTGACCATTTGATCTGGAAAATATTATAAATGGAAAGTTTAAAGGGCTGCTACATTATTTTTTTGAAAGAACGATGTTATCCAGCAGATCATGCTTGTGTTACTGATATGGATCGCTGCATGGTGAATTGATGGGTTGTGGTTAAGGAGGATCGGTTTACATGAAGATTTTAGATATAGAGTTTCTCCTTTTACCTTCATAACCCGTTAGCTTTACCTGTTATGTTGGTATATACCATATCATCCTTGGCATCTGCTCCAGTAGGTATGATAAATAATGCACCCACTTCCCTGCTCTTTACTTGCAGGCCACTTCTCCAGGCTCAGGACTGTCCTGCTGTTCCAAAACTATCACATACGTCCTGAAAAGAAAATAGTAGTACATTCTAGTGTTAGTACCCAATTTGACTACATTTGATATGAGCAGCAAAATAACAGTACACATTGAGGACTTTTCTGCATTTACATCATGACTCATCTTTCCCCCAAAGTAATATGACCAAGTTAGCCTACGTAAGAAGTGATGCTTAAGCAAAGTGAATACTCCTATTTTACATAGTAAACTAGCAGCCCGTCCCGACGTTGTCTGGGTATGAATTGCTGCCGGCCAGTAGTATATTGTTTTGTAGGATTTTGTTTTGATAGCATTTCTTATCTGTGACAGGCCTGTGAAACGCTCCGATTCACAGTGCACTGCTGATGCACTTAAGAGTGCGCGTTCAGTAGTGTGTGAACTCGAGTTTCCCTACTTTATTTTTCTTGCAATATTATATAGCACGAACTTGACAACATGGCATGAGCACAATTTACATTACAGAAGAACACATTCATTTGTGGTAGGCACGGGGAGACAAAGCGATTTGCCTGGAATCACAGGATGTTGAGCTGATGCCGAGATTCGAACGTAGCTCCCCAGCTCTAAAGTTCGCAATTCTAGAACTTGTGGCGGGAGGTGTGTCTAAAAGTGTATGTCGGTGCAGGCCATCAATGAGAAAGACCTGTGCATTTTTCAAATGGATGGTGAAAAAATATGAGTATGTTGCCAGAGATGTGGGCCGCCGTGCCACCAATGTACTTACCGGGGGAGGGTAAACACCCATTATTCCGCAACTTTCTTTCCGCATACCATCACTCCGCATACTTTCATTATGAAAGTACCATGACTCCGCAATGCCATTATAACGCATGGCATTACATTTTTATATGCTTTTACCATGCATAACATTTACAATGAAATTCGTTGTAAATGCATGAATGGTAAAAGCATGTTTTTTTAAATGTTTGGATACGGTAAGTATGGGTATAGGGGTTTATGTTTTGGGGTAATGAGGTATATGTTTTGGGGTGTTTGGGTATTTTAAGGGTTCAGATATAGTTTTGGGTGATGGGGTACAGGGGTAGTTTTAGGGTTTAGGGATAGGTATGGGTTTTGGGGTACAGGGGTATTTTTAGGGTTCAGGGCTAGGTTTGGGTTTTGGGGTATAGGGGTATTTTTAGGGTTCAGGGGTAGGCTTGGGGTTTGGGGTACAGGGGTATTGTAAGGGTTCAGGGCTAGGTTTGGGTTTTGGGGTACAGGGGTATTTTTAGGGTTCAGGGCTAGGTTTGGGTTTTAGGGTACAGGGGTATTTTAGGATTCAGGGGTAGGTTTGGGTTTTGGGGTACAGGGTTATTTTTAGGGTTCAGGGCTAGGTTTGGTTTTGGGGTACAGGGGTATTTTTAGGGTTCAGGGGTAGAATTGGGTTTTGAGGTACAGGGGTATTTTAAGGGTTCAGGGCTAGGTTTGGGTTTTTGGGTACAGGGGTATTTTAGGGTTCAGGGGTGGTTTTGGGGTACAGGGGTATTTTTAGGGTTCAGGGCTAGGTTTGGGTTTTGGGGTACACGGTTATTTTTAGGGTTCAGGGGAAGGTTTGGGTTTTGAGGTACAGGGGTATTTATAGGGTTCAGGGCTAGGTTTGGGTTTTGGGGTAGAGGGGTATTTTTAGGGTTTAGGGATAGGTTTGGGTGTTGGGGTACAGGGTATATTTATAGGGTTAAGATGGGTTAGTGTTTAAGGGTGTTGGGGTATTTTAAGGAGTAAGGGTGGGTTTATGATTATGGGGTGCAGGGGTATTTAAAGGAAGCAGGGTGGAATTTGCACACGATATGAGACATGGCATGAAGGGCGAAACGTACCACACACCCCCAGCGTTTGTCATGCCCCCAGCACACGCCTACAGCACAACGCAGACACGCCCACAAGGGACTACTTTGCTGGCACGGTTCTTTTACCTTTTAAATGTATATGGTGGGCGTCTGCATAGCCTATGTCCTTCTACTGCAACTGCCCTTTCCAACACTGTATTGGGTGTTGTGATTGGTGCTGTGGTTCCTGAGATTACCCGCCTCAAAGGTTTGGTGTCTCTCTTTATTATATTAGTATAGATAATGCCTTCCCGTTATAACAGCTTTTATTAGCAGAAATGTCCAATAATGTATGCAGCAGTCAAGTACAGTCATTGCCTAACTTATGCCAGTGCTGTGAAGTTGTGGGCAGCGGCACTCATTTTTTAAGTGGATGGATCGATACAATAACAAAAAAGAGTGTCTTCCAGAAAGAGGATGTGGCTTTAGAGCTAGAGCATCCTACTTTGACGCTGGAGAAATAGGGTTGAGTCTGGCAGGAGGTTCAAAATGTGATTCTGGGCAAATCAATTTGGCCCTAATTACAAGTCTAGTGGTCCAAGGATTGCCAGACTAGCAGGGGCGCGGTGGTGACGGTTCAGCCACTGCCACACCAGTGGTCCAACTGCCCAATTAGGACTTTGGCAGTTGGACTGCTATTGCACCACTGCAGCCTACAGGGAAACACCATTCCCTGATGGTCCTGCAGCGGTCTGAGATCCACAATATAGCTGGTGGTGCCCTGAGGCACCACCAAGCATGTTACGACTTTGTCACCGCCAGCGCTGTCATGGAGGTTCTTCCTCCATTAAAAAAGAATGGCGGTGATGAACGAAATGGGCCCCTACAGGTCCCCCTTTGCCTTGGGACTGCAGCCCCAGTTCCTGCATAGTGAGAAAATGCATGACATGGTGCATTTCTTCCTCTGCAGTAATGTGCACTGGCAGTCCCTTGGCAGTGCCGTTTCAGGCTCACAATGAGCCTTTTAAACAGCACCGCCGCGGGTCCGCCAAACCACCTGCCCACTAGACTACAAAAACTGGTAAGCTGGTGGGCGGTGACTCTTGGCTGAGCAGGGGCTCGGTGGAGGTGAGCTGCCCGCTCTCGCACTGCCAAAAGTCGTAATCTGGCCCTTAATATCCCTGTGCCTAAAAAAAGGAAAAAATATGAATGTGTCCATCTGTAATGCAACTGGTGCTCATGTAAAGCCCTCTGATCCCTTTGGGTCATTTTCACGCTATAAAAAACTGTCCCAAATAAAGATGCATCTTTAACATGGGCAAGTAATTGAGATGTAGTTGACCAAGGCGGAATAATACCTGTTTCCAAAAAATAAAGAATTAGTAAGCATTAGGGTTGTGCAAAAAAAGAGTTATGTCTACAATATATTGCAAGGGTGGCAAACTTAGCAACTTTACAAAGTTGCAAAATTAGAAATTGAATTTGATTTTTTTTCCGGAATAATTCCTGCTGCCAAAAAATAAAGAAATAGTACGCATTAGGGTTGCTCAAAAAAGAGTTATGCCTGCAATATATTGCAAGGGTGGCAAACTTTGCAACTTTACAAAGTTGCAAAATTCTAAGTTGCATTTGATTTTTTTCCATTCTATAAAACCTATATTTTGTAGGATTTCTTAACACATTATTTCTAATCTTCCAAAATTAGCCATGTTGGCAAATATTAGAAAATAGCTTCACTATGCTGGGGTGAGCCAGTTTCACAAATCACACTCATTTTTCTTATGCACAACAAAAGGGTGGGGGCTTCATCGCCATTTAACTATATGAGTTATTTTGAAATATCAAGATACATAGCCACTGGTTTATAGAATGCTTTCAGGCGAGTAGGGCAATGTTTCTGTATTGAAGGACAACAAAAAAATACTAATCCTACTTTGCCTGGTGGGATAGTTTTGTGAATCCCACAATGAGGCGATAGTGAACACAGTATTTATACTGTTGTATTAGTACTTACTGACAAACTTGTGTCTTCCAGTAAATGAGAAAAAATTACTGCCAAGGCTGGTAGTAAACACTGTGCACTGTGCATGAATAGTCCCAACGGACTCTATAGGTACACTTAATATGTAAACAAAAAAAAGCTTATGCATATAATATTTTTCAAAAAGAAAATTATTTGATATTGTAGATCATAACAACAGTTCCTGCGTTATACAACAAATGTTACAGTACAGTTTTGTTGTAAATTCATTAAATCACATGAAAACATGTTCTTTCATACAGGTTCATTAATACATGAATCCATACATTGGTTCATTAAATGCAATTATCTATACATCATTCAAAGTTAATCTTAACAACAACCATCTTGGAAATGCCCGATGCATTTCGGGACAGTGGTGTCCCTTCTTCAGGGGCAATCTGTAAAAACAAAACAATTCTTCAGCATTTAAGATAGAGTATCATTAATATAATGACAATAGTTTTACGTGAAGGCACACCATGCGTGGGTCAAAAATGCTCGAAAGTGCAACCATAATGTTGTGATGAAAAACAAGCCAATGAGTCACAGATGTGAATACAGAATCAGTCTCGTAATATATGATCAAGGGAAATGCTAACAAAATCATGCCGTATTGACCACATGATTGTAAAATGGTGTGTGCCTAATGAAAAGAAACCCCTCAAACCAGAGACCATAGTATCCCATGAAGTGAAAAAAAAAGTGCTAACACTGGGTAAAACCTGAACTACCTGATATGAACCACGGTCTGATAGCTGTGAAAAAACGAGAAAAACTCACTGAAACAACACGTTGTTGTCAGGTGATGCTAGTCAAACTAATTCAATCCCAATAGCCACTAAACAACACAAAGCCTACCTGTTTGTATGTTACGAGGAACACTGTCCAGTGTCAGCCTGCTGTTGAAATGCTGTGAATTCTATGAAACGGTCTGTAAAAATAATACCATGCCCTTTATCAAAACATGTTGGAGATATGAACTGTTGAAAACAAGCCGAAAACACATCAACACTCACCCACGAGGAATGAGTCTTCAGTCACCTCTATGTAGCAATAGTTAACATGTGCCCAATGGTGCAGCTAAGTCCGCTAAACACCGTCTGGAAATGCAAAAAACGGAGACGACTCAGCCGAACTGCTATGAAAACATACGTTGCTCAATGTGCTATTCTACACAGCAAATGTAGAGAAAAACCTTACTAGTTTGCTACCCAAGCTTCTCGATATACGCCAGCGGCTCTCTGAGGCAGAGTCCGGGTACCCACAAGTACACGCGGTCCTGGTTGCTTAACGCGTGAATTATGGTAATGCGGCAAAATGGATGACGGACTAAAACACTAAATGGGAGGCGCCATCTTGAAGTAGGTTGAGTGGGATAACAAACAGGTGTAATAATGACGAGAAACTTACAACGGACTGACATAATTCCATTTTGATGAGAAGTGTGATAAATATCGCTAACGTGAAATTGCTATGTTTTAATTAGACGATACGGAAGGTTAAAAAAGCGTGTAATGTGAGGCCGTATGGATCACACCAAAGAAACCATCTGAAAACCCCAATGCATCTGATGTTATGATACCGACTAATAAAGGACTGACATAAATGGATGGTACTTGAAAAAGGGATACCTATCATTGTTGTGTGGTTGCTGTGACATGAATGAACTAAACAAGTTGTTAAAAGATGGAATGGAACGAGTGTATGGTAAGACGGTGTGAGTGACTCCAGGTGATCCATCTATGAGCATAAGTGCATCTGCTGTAGTGTGTGAACACGAAAGGGGGTAACAAATGTGTTTATCTGAATAGTTTCCACCACTGTTGCGAACAACTTGACCCACGGACAAAAAATAAAGCAATATGTGATCAGTATTAACATGGGATCCTGGAACTGAACTGCATGTCCCAAAATTGCGTTAAGGTGCATGAGAAAGCTGGATTGTGATACTGAAATGAATGTGAAGGTGAACATACATTACAAGAGACTGTAACAAGCCAGAGTCCTAGTCGCAAAATAGCGACCAGGAGACAATTAGAATCCATCGCATCAACAAAGTTTAACAAGTGTGAGGCCACTTTATAAAAAACAGCTCATATCAAACCGATCATTGAGTCCAGTAGGTTGCATGGTACATAAAATTTGAATCCAATACAATTCGCGTTGCAATAACAACTTGTTAACATCCACCCCTGGTTTACTTTGAATATGCTCAACCACTTGAACCCTGAGTTGAGAGATAGAGTGTGTGGCTTCCTCCCAATGCATCGCTAAACTGGATGTTGTGTTTCTAGTTCGAATCCTGCTCTTGTGTTCCGTGATTCTCACTCTGAGTTTACGTGCTGTTTTTCCAATGTATGCCTTCCCACACGGGCATTTTATACAATAAATGATGTTAGTGGAATTACAGTCACTAGAGTGTCTCAATTTGATCTTTTTACCAGTAAGAGGATGTGTCAAGGTATCTCCAGGCATAATATTATTGCAGTGAATACAACTATTACATCTCCTGGTGCCTGTGTGTATCTGTGTTCCCACTTGTTGTTTAGGGTTGGCCAAAAGGGTACGGAGGTTGCTACCTTTAGTGTAAGCAAAAAGTGGTTTTTCTGAAAAGATTCCATTGAAATCTTTCTCCTGTTGGAGTAAATCCCACCGCTTATGTATGATATTTCTCACAGCTTGTGAGACAGTTGAGAATTTAGAGACAAAAACCATGCGAGTGTTGCACTGGGTTGATCGTTTTTGCAAACATTGTTCACGAGTTTTGGTTAATGCTTTTTGGCGACAAGAATCAATGATCTGGGATGGATAACCCCTCTCTTGAAATTTGTGTGTCAAATCCTGAAACCGGTGCTCACATTCTGTCATGTCAGAACAAATTCTTCGTACCCGAATAAACTGTGAATAGGGTAAATTCTGTACTAGCCCTTTAGGGTGAAAACTCGAATACAATAACGTACTGTTCCGATCAGTCGGTTTAGTGTACACAGTTGTGCTGAATCGGTTAAAGGGAAGTTTGTGAATCTGTACATCCAAATAATGTATAGTATTTTGTTCAATGTTGTACGTCAATCGTATATGTGGATTGCAGTCATTCAATTGATCAATCATCTCTATGAGTTGATGTTCAGGCCCTTTCCACACGAGGAAGATGTCGTCAATAAATCTGCAGAATACTGCGATCTTATCCCACCATGTGGGATAAGATATAATGTGCTCAAATTCATATTGCGCCATATAAATATTTGCATAAGCTGGGGCCCCAGAAAAACCCATGGAGGTCCCCGTAAGGTGATTGTAAAAGTGATTTTGCCATTCAAAATAGCTATTTTGTAAGCAAAATTTTAATAGCTGCAAAATGAAGATTTTTTCCATGGTGATGTTCGGTGTCTGCAGAATAGCCCACTCTACTGCTTCCAGACCAGCAGCATGCGGTATGGAAGTATAGAGTGCGGTGACATCAATGGTGCACAATAAAATTGGGGTGTCAGGATCAATGTTTGCTGAGGACAATATATGAAGGAAATGGGTGGTGTCCTTCAGATACGTTTGCCAGTTCTGGACAAACTTCTGTAAGAAATAATCCCAAAATTTTCCCACAGGATCAAAAATTGATCCGCATCCTGAAACAATCGGCCTGAACGGGGGATTGCTGGCATTTTTGTGCATCTTAGGTATCATGTATATCCTCGGCCGTCGAGGATTCTGTGTTGTCAAAAATGCTTTGATCTGTACATCAATCCTTTCATTGTTTTCTGCCTCCACTAACAATAGATTTAACATAGCCTGCAACTGTGTGGTGGGATCATAAGTGAGCAACATGTATGTATTGGGATCACCAACATGTTCATTCACCTTCGAGTTATAGTATTCCGTGTCCATGACGACAAGGGCTCCTCCCTTGTCTGCTGGTTGCATAGTTAAGGAGGTGTCGTTGGCCAATGTAGTAATGGTTTTGCGTTCGAATTTAGTCAAGTTGTCATGTTTCTTGCTGTTGAAGGGTAATTGTTCAATATCTTTTTGGACTAGAGCTTCAAATGTGTCCAGCATTTTATGGGATACTGGAGGAACAAATGTACTCTTTGGTTTAAATGGTAACTCCAATGAGGGGGTTTGTCGGGATGTGTCAGGCACCACGTTGGTGAAAAAGTGGCGTAACTTTAACAATCTCATAAACTTGTAAAGTTCAGCCTGAACATGTAGTCGTGTGGTGGTGTTGGTCGGGACAAACGACATGCCCTTAGCTAGCACTGCAATTTGTCTGGGGTCCAGACCTTTGGAAGAAATATTCATAACTAGGGTATTGTCTTGCCACTTCGTAGACTTTTGCCTGTTCTGTCCTCGCCTTGTTTTTCTCCTAAAGGTAACAAGTGCTGAGGCTGATGCGTCGGTGGATTGTCTAAATCTGGTACGTGGGCCAAAAAAGACACCGAGGATAATGACTGTGAGTTCTCCATTTGACTAGAAGATGGACCAGCTGATTGTTTACTCAGAATCCCCTGGGCTGATGGGCGGTTCATGGTGGTTTCCCTATCTGACACTACACTCTCATCTGAAGAACTCGGAGCCATCGTTGGTTTGCGAGGTACAAATCGTCTCTTTGAGTAATTTCCGCCCATGTATAAACTTCGTTGAGTTTATAGTCAATAGTATCTCGCTTGTATTTCCTGAGTTTACCCTCCTGCAATTCTTTCTCATATTTATCCAATTTCAGGTTTATTATCTCCAATTGTAATTTCCAAGCATTGGACTCAAGTCGCATCTCTAACTCACTCTTCAACGTGTGGATCTCCTCTTCCAGGTCTCGAATTGTTTTTGACAGCTCCTCAACAATTAATAGTATAAGGTCCAAAGAACACTTATTGAGAACTGAATACCACTTCTCCATGAAAACAGAATTCAATTGAAATCGAAATAAAAGTGGTTTGATGGCTAAACGCAGACCTCGCGGTATGCGTTTTGCTTTGTGGTACTGGACTAGAGTGGAAGCATGTAACTTCTGGTTCAAATGTCGTCTTGTGATAAATTCTAGTTGCCTAAGCTGTTGGGTGATAGACCCACCATGGGTGTCAGTCGTTTTAACCTCCTCTATCAAAGCATAAATATTACTTGCTTCATCCGGAGAATATGCTTTTGTAGTCGCTCGATTGTCAGTAATGTTAGTGATTGAGTCAAAAGACATTGTGCAAGATGGGTGCAGCTCCCTGGTGACAGAAATTGAACTAAAGTGTAGAGGGATTGGAAGCGCACTCCTAGTTTTCAAACTAATCAATTTTAAACCCTAATCTATATACACTGTAATCACAATGGTGCCACAGTGTAACACTTGCTGTCATACAAGTGTGGAATTTAATAAGAAAAAATTACTGCCAAGGCTGGTAGTAAACACTGTGCACTGTGCATGAATAGTCCCAACGGACTCTATAGGTACACTTAATATGTAAACAAAAAAAAAGCTTATGCATATGATATTTTTCAAAAAGAATATTATTTGATATTGTAGATCATAACAACAGTTCCTGCGTTATACAACAAATGTTATAGTACAGTTTTGTTGTAAATTCATTAAATCACATGAAAACATGTTCTTTCATACAGGTTCATTAATACATTTATCCATACATTGGTTCATTAAATGCAATTATCTATACATCATTCAAAGTTAATCTTAACAACAACCATCTTGGAAACGCTCCATGCATTTCGGGACAGTGGTGTCCCTTCTTCAGGGGCAATCTGTAAAAACAAAACAATTCTTCAGCATTTAAGATAGAGTATCATTAATATAATGACAATAGTTTTACGTGAAGGCACACCATGCGTGGGTCAAAAATGCTCGAAAGTGCAACCATAATGTTGCGATGAAAAACAAGCCAATGAATCACAGATGTGAATACAGAATCAGTCTCGTAATATATGATCAAGGGAAATGCTAACAAAATCATGCCGTATTGACCACATGATTGTAAAATGGTGTGTGCCTAATGAAAAGAAACCCCTCAAACCAGAGACCATAGTATCCCATGAAGTGAAAAAAAAAGTGCTAACACTGGGTAAAACCTGAACTACCTGATATGAACCACGGTCTGATAGCTGTGAAAAAATGAGAAAAACTCACTGAAACAACACGTTGTTGTCAGGTGATGCTAGTCAAACTAATTCAATCCCAATAGCCACTAAACAACACGAAGCCTACCTGTTTGTATGTTACGAGGAACACTGTCCAGTGTCAGCCTGCTGTTGAAATGCTGTGAATTCTATGAAACGGTCTGTAAAAATAATACCATGCCCTTTATCAAAACATGTTGGAGATATGAACTGTTGAAAACAAGCCGAAAACACATCAACACTCACCCACGAGGAATGAGTCTTCAGTCACCTCTATGTAGCAATAGTTAACATGTGCCCAATGGTGCAGCTAAGTCCGCTAAACACCGTCTGGAAATGCAAAAAACGGAGACGACTCAGCCGAACTGCTATGAAAACATACGTTGCTCAATGTGCTATTCTACACAGCAAATGTAGAGAAAAACCTTACTAGTTTGCTGCCCAAGCTTCTCGATATACGCCAGCGGCTCTCTGAGGCAGAGTCCCGGTACCCACAAGTTCACGCGGTCCTGGTTGCTTAACGCATGAATTATGGTAATGCGGCAAAATGGATGACGGACTAAAACACTAAATGAGAGGCGCCATCTTGAAGTAGGTTGAGTGGGATAACAAACAGGTGTAATAATGACGAGAAACTTACAACGGACTGACATAATTCCATTTTGATGAGAAGTGTGATAAATATCGCTAACGTGAAATTGCTATGTTTTAATTAGACGATACGGAAGGTTAAAAAAGCGTGTAATGTGAGGCCGTATGGATCACACCAAAGAAACCATCTGAAAACCCCAATGCATCTGATGTTATGATACCGACTAATAAAGGACTGACATAAATGGATGGTACTTGAAAAAGGGATACCTATCACTGTTGTGTGGTTGCTGTGACATGAATGAACTAAACAAGTTGTTAAAAGATGGAATGGAACGAGTGTATGGTAAGACGGTGTGAGTGACTCCAGGTGATCCATCTATGAGCATAAGTGCATCTGCTGTAGTGTGTGAACACGAAAGGGGGTAACAAATGTGTTTATCTGAATAGTTTCCACCACTGTTGCGAACAACTTGACCCACGGACAAAAAATAAAGCAATATGTGATCAGTATTAACATGGGATCCTGGAACTGAACTGCATGTCCCAAAATTGTGTTAAGGTGCATGAGAAAGCTGGATTGTGATACTGAAATGAATGTGAAGGTGAACATACATTACAAGAGACTGTAACAAGCCAGAGTCCTAGTCGCAAAATAGCGACCAGGAGACAATTAGAATCCATCGCATCAACAAAGTTTAACAAGTGTGAGGCCACTTTATAAAAAACAGCTCATATCAAACCGATCATTGAGTCCAGTAGGTTGCATGGTACATAAAATTTGAATCCAATACAATTCGCGTTGCAATAACAACTTGTTAACATCCACCCCTGGTTTACTTTGAATATGCTCAACCACTTGAACCCTGAGTTGAGAGATAGAGTGTGTGGCTTCCTCCCAATGCATCGCTAAACTGGATGTTGTGTTTCTAGTTCGAATCCTGCTCTTGTGTTCCGTGATTCTCACTCTGAGTTTACGTGCTGTTTTTCCAATGTATGCCTTCCCACACGGGCATTTTATACAATACATGATGTTAGTGGAATTACAGTCACTAGAGTGTCTCAATTTGATCTTTTTACCAGTAAGAGGATGTGTCAAGGTATCTCCAGGCATAATATTATTGCAGTGAATACAACTATTACATCTCCTGGTGCCTGTGTGTATCTGTGTTCCCACTTGTTGTTTAGGGTTGGCCAAAAGGGTACGGAGGTTGCTACCTTTAGTGTAAGCAAAAAGTGGTTTTTCTGAAAAGATTCCATTGAAATCTTTCTCCTGTTGGAGTAAATCCCACCGCTTATGTATGATATTTCTCACAGCTTGTGAGACAGTTGAGAATTTAGAGACAAAAACCATGCGAGTGTTGCACTGGGTTGATCGTTTATGCAAACATTGTTCACGAGTTTTGGTTAATGCTTTTTGGCGACAAGAATCAATGATCTGGGATGGATAACCCCTCTCTTGAAATTTGCGTGTCAAATCCTGAAACCGGTGCTCACATTCTGTCATGTCAGAACAAATTCTTCGTACCCGAATAAACTGTGAATAGGGTAAATTCTGTACTAGCCCTTTAGGGTGAAAACTCGAATACAATAACGTACTGTTCCGATCAGTCGGTTTAGTGTACACAGTTGTGCTGAATCGGTTAAAGGGAAGTTTGTGAATCTGTACATCTGTAAACTAGGAGTGCGCTTCCAATCCCTCTACACTTTAGTTCAATTTCTGTCACCAGGGAGCTGCACCCATCGTGCACAATGTCTTTTGACTCAATCACTAACATTACTGACAATCGAGCGACTACAAAAGCATATTCTCCGGATGAAGCAAGTAATATTTATGCTTTGATAGAGGAGGTTAAAACGACTGACACCCATGGTGGGTCTATCACCCAACAGCTTAGGCAACTAGAATTTATCACAAGACGACATTTGAACCAGAAGTTACATGCTTCCACTCTAGTCCAGTACCACAAAGCAAAGCGCATACCGCGAGGTCTGCGTTTAGCCATCAAACCACTTTTATTTCGATTTCAATTGAATTCTGTTTTCATGGAGAAGTGGTATTCAATTCTCAATAAGTGTTCTTTGGACCTTATACTATTAATTGTTGAGGAGCTGTCAAAAACAATTTGAGACCTGGAAGAGGAGATCCACACGTTGAAGAGTGAGTTAGAGATGCGACTTGAGTCCAATGCTTGGAAATTACAATTGGAGATAATAAACCAGAAATTGGATAAATATGAGAAAGAATTGCAGGAGGGTAAACTCAGGAAATACAAGCGAGATACTATTGACTATAAACTCAACGAAGTTTATACATGGGCGGAAATTTATTCAAAGAGACGATTTGTACCTCGCAAACCAACGATGGCTCCGAGTTCTTCAGATGAGAGTGTAGTGTCAGACAGGGAAACCACCATGAACCGCCCATCAGCCCAGGGGATTCTGAGTAAACAATCAGCTGGTCCATCTTCTAGTCAAATGGAGAACTCACAGTCATTATCCTCGGTGTCTTTTTTGGCCCAGGTACCAGATTTAGACAATCCACCGACGCATCAGCCTCAGCACTTGTTACCTTTAATAGAAAAACAAGGCGAGGACAGAACAGGCAAAAGTCTACGAAGTGGCAAGACAATACCCTAGTTATGAATATTTCTTCCAAAGGTCTGGACCCCAGACAAATTGCAGTGCTAGCTAAGGGCATGTCGTTTGTCCCGACCAACACCACCACACGACTACATGTTCAGGCTGAACTTTACAAGTTTATGAGATTGTTAAAGTTACGCCACTTTTTCACCAACGTGGTGCCTGACACATCCCGACAAACCCCCTCATTGGAGTTACCATTTAAACCAAAGAGTACATTTGTTACTCCAGTATCCCATAAAATGCTGGACACATTTGAAGCTCTAGTCCAAAAAGATATTGAACAATTACCCTTCAACAGCAAGAAACATGACAACTTGACTAAATTCGAACGCAAAACCATTACTACATTGGCCAACGACACCTCCTTAACTATGCAACCAGCAGACAAGGGAGGAGCCCTTGTCGTCATGGACACGGAATACTATAACTCGAAGGTGAATGAACATGTTGGTGATCCCAATACATACATGTTGCTCACTTATGATCCCACCACACAGTTGCAGGCTATGTTAAATCTATTGTTAGTGGAGGCAGAAAACAATGAATGGATTGATGTACAGATCAAAGCATTTTTGACAACACAGAATCCTCGACGGCCGAGGATATACATGATACCTAAGATGCACAAAAATGCCAGCAATCCCCCGTTCAGGCCGATTGTTTCAGGATGCGGATCAATTTTTGATCCTGTGGGAAAATTTTGGGATTATTTCTTACAGAAGTTTGTCCAGATCTGGCAAACGTATCTGAAGGACACCACCCATTTCCTTCATATATTGTCCTCAGCAAACATTGATCCTGACACCCCAATTTTATTGTGCACCATTGATGTCACCGCACTCTATACTTCCATACCGCATGCTGCTGGTCTGGAAGCAGTAGAGTGGGCTATTCTGCAGACACCGAACATCACCATGGAAAAAATCTTCATTTTGCAGCTATTAAAATTTTGCTTACAAAATAGCTATTTTGAATGGCAAAATCACTTTTACAATCAACTTACGGGGACCTCCATGGGTTTTTCTGGGGCCCCAGCTTATGCAAATATTTATATGGCGCAATATGAATTTGAGCACATTATATCTAATCCCACATGGTGGGATAAGATCGCAGTATTCTGCAGATTTATTGACAACATCTTCCTCGTGTGAAAAGAGCCTGAACATCAACTCATAGAGATGATTGATCAATTGAATGACTGCAATCCACATATACGATTGACGTACAACATTGAACAAAATACTATACATTATTTGGATGTACAGATTCTCAAACTTCCCTTTAACCGATTCAGCACAACTGTGTACACTAAACCGACTGATCGGAACAGTACGTTATTGTATTCGAGTTTTCACCCTAAAGGGCTAGTACAGAATTTACCCTATTCACAGTTTATTCGGGTACGAAGAATTTGTTCTGACATGACAGAATGTGAGCACCGGTTTCAGGATTTGACACGCAAATTTCAAGAGAGGGGTTATCCATCCCAGATCATTGATTCTTGTCGCCAAAAAGCATTAACCAAAACTCGTGAACAATGTTTGCAAAAACGATCAACCCAGTGCAACACTCGCATGGTTTTTGTCTCTAAATTCTCAACTGTCTCACAAGCTGTGAGAAATATCATACATAAGCGGTGGGATTTACTCCAACAGGAGAAAGATTTCAATGGAATCTTTTCAGAAAAACCACTTTTTGCTTACACTAAAGGTAGCAACCTCCGTACCCTTTTGGCCAACCCTAAACAACAAGTGGGAACACAGATACACACAGGCACCAGGAGATGTAATAGTTGTATTCACTGCAATAATATTATGCCTGGAGATACCTTGACACATCCTCTTACTGGTAAAAAGATCAAATTGAGACACTCTAGTGACTGTAATTCCACTAACATCATTTATTGTATAAAATGCCCGTGTGGGAAGGCATACATTGGAAAAACAGCACGTAAACTCAGAGTGAGAATCATGGAACACAAGAGCAGGATTCGAACTAGAAACACAACATCCAGTTTAGCGATGCATTGGGAGGAAGCCACACACTCTATCTCTCAACTCAGGGTTCAAGTGGTTGAGCATATTCAAAGTAAACCAGGGGTGGATGTTAACAAGTTGTTATTGCAACGCGAATTGTATTGGATTCAAATTTTATGTACCATGCAACCTACTGGACTCAATGATCGGTTTGATATGAGCTGTTTTTTATAAAGTGGCCTCACACTTATTAAACTTTGTTGATGCGATGGATTCTAATTGTCTCCTGGTCGCTATTTTGCGACTAGGACTCTGGCTTGTTACAGTCTCTTGTAATGTATGTTCACCTTCACATTCATTTCAGTATCACAATCCAGCTTTCTCATGCACCTTAACGCAATTTTGGGACATGCAGTTCAGTTCCAGGATCCCATGTTAATACTGATCACATATTGCTTTATTTTTTGTCCGTGGGTCAAGTTGTTCGCAACAGTGGTGGAAACTATTCAGATAAACACATTTGTTACCCCCTTTCGTGTTCACACACTACAGCAGATGCACTTATGCTCATAGATGGATCACCTGGAGTCACTCACACCGTCTTACCATACACTCGTTCCATTCCATCTTTTAACAACTTGTTTAGTTCATTCATGTCACAGCAACCACACAACAGTGATAGGTATCCCTTTTTCAAGTACCATCCATTTATGTCAGTCCTTTATTAGTCGGTATCATAACATCAGATGCATTGGGGTTTTCAGATGGTTTCTTTGGTGTGATCCATACGGCCTCACATTACACGCTTTTTTAACCTTCCGTATCGTCTAATTAAAACATAGCAATTTCACGTTAGCGGTATTTATCACACTTCTCATCAAAATGGAATTATGTCAGTCCGTTGTAAGTTTCTCGTCATTATTACACCTGTTTGTTATCCCACTCAACCTACTTCAAGATGGCGCCTCCCATTTAGTGTTTTAGTCCGTCATCCATTTTGCCGCATTACCATAATTCACGCGTTAAGCAACCAGGACCGCGTGAACTTGTGGGTACCGGGACTCTGCCTCAGAGAGCCGCTGGCGTATATCGAGAAGCTTGGGCAGCAAACTAGTAAGGTTTTTCTCTACATTTGCTGTGTAGAATAGCACATTGAGCAACGTATGTTTTCATAGCAGTTCGGCTGAGTCGTCTCCGTTTTTTGCATTTCCAGACGGTGTTTAGCGGACTTAGCTGCACCATTGGGCACATGTTAACTATTGCTACATAGAGGTGACTGAAGACTCATTCCTCGTGGGTGAGTGTTGATGTGTTTTCGGCTTGTTTTCAACAGTTCATATCTCCAACATGTTTTGATAAAGGGCATGGTATTATTTTTACAGACCGTTTCATAGAATTCACAGCATTTCAATAGCAGGCTGACACTGGACAGTGTTCCTCGTAACATACAAACAGGTAGGCTTCGTGTTGTTTAGTGGCTATTGGGATTGAATTAGTTTGACTAGCATCACCTGACAACAACGTGTTGTTTCAGTGAGTTTTTCTCGTTTTTTCACAGCTATCAGACCGTGGTTCATATCAGGTAGTTCAGGTTTTACCCAGTGTTAGCACTTTTTTTTTCACTTCATGGGATACTATGGTCTCTGGTTTGAGGGGTTTCTTTTCATTAGGCACACACCATTTTACAATCATGTGGTCAATACGGCATGATTTTGTTAGCATTTCCCTTGATCATATATTACGAGACTGATTCTGTATTCACATCTGTGATTCATTGGCTTGTTTTTCATCACAA